>NC_091388.1:3207113-3919613 GCF_038502225.1 Cherax quadricarinatus | reverse complement strand
GAGAGAGAGTGAGAGAGTGTGTGAGTGTGTGAGAGTGTGAGAGAGAGTGTGAGAGAGTGTGAGAGTGTGAGAGAGTGTGAGAGTGTGAGAGTGTGAGAGAGTGTGAGAGAGAGTGTGAGAGAGTGTGAGAGAGAGTGTGAGAGAGTGTGAGAGAGTGTGAGAGAGAGTGAGTGTGAGAGAGTGTGAGAGAGTGTGAGAGAGTGTGAGAGAGAGTGTGAGAGAGTGTGAGAGAGTGTGAGAGAGAGTGTGAGAGAGTGTGAGAGAGTGTGAGAGAGAGTGTGAGAGAGTGTGAGAGAGTGAGAGAGAGTGTGAGAGAGAGTGTGAGAGTGTGAGAGTGTGAGAGTGAGAGAGAGTGTGAGAGAGAGTGTGAGAGAGAGTGTGAGAGAGAGTGTGAGAGAGTGTGAGAGACAGTGTGAGAGAGTGTGAGTGTGAGAGAGTGTGAGAGTGTGAGAGAGTGAGAGTGAGAGAGTGTGAGAGTGTGTGAGAGTGTGAGAGAGAGTGTGAGAGTGTGAGAGAGTGTGAGAGAGAGTGAGAGTGTGAGAGAGAGTGAGAGAGTGTGAGAGTGAGAGAGTGTGAGAGAGAGTGTGAGAGAGTGTGAGAGAGTGTGAGAGAGTGTGAGAGTGTGAGAGTGTGAGAGTGTGAGAGAGAGTGTGAGAGAGAGTGTGAGAGAGAGTGTGTGAGAGAGTGTGAGAGAGTGTGAGAGTGAGAGTGTGAGAGAGAGTGTGAGAGAGAGTGTGAGAGAGTGTGAGAGTGTGAGAGTGTGAGAGAGAGTGTGAGAGTGAGAGAGAGTGTGAGAGAGAGTGTGAGAGAGTGTGAGAGAGTGTGAGAGAGTGTGAGAGAGAGTGTGAGAGAGAGTGTGAGAGTGTGAGAGAGTGTGAGAGTGTGAGAGAGTGTGAGAGTGTGAGAGAGAGTGTGAGAGAGTGTGAGTGTGAGAGAGAGTGTGAGAGAGTGTGAGAGAGTGTGAGAGAGAGTGAGAGTGTGAGAGAGTGTGAGAGTGTGTGAGAGTGTGAGAGTGTGAGAGTGTGAGAGTGTGAGAGTGTGTGAGAGTGTGAGAGAGAGTGTGAGAGAGAGTGTGAGAGAGAGTGTGAGAGAGTGTGAGAGAGAGTGTGAGAGAGAGTGTGAGAGAGTGTGAGAGAGTGTGAGAGAGTGTGAGAGAGAGTGTGAGAGAGTGTGAAAGTGTGAGAGAGTGAGAGTGTGAGAGTGAGAGAGTGTGAGAGAGAGTGTGAGAGAGTGTGAGAGTGTGAGAGAGAGTGTGAGAGAGTGTGAGAGTGTGAGAGAGTGTGAGAGAGAGTGTGAGAGTGTGAGAGTGTGAGAGAGTGTGAGTGTGAGAGTGTGAGAGAGTGTGAGAGTGTGAGAGAGAGTGTGAGAGTGTGAGAGAGAGTGTGAGAGAGAGTGTGAGAGAGTGTGAGAGTGTGAGAGAGAGTGTGAGAGAGAGTGTGAGAGAGAGTGTGAGAGAGTGTGAGAGAGTGTGAGAGAGTGTGTGAGAGAGTGTGAGAGAGAGAGTGTGAGAGAGTGTGAGAGAGTGAGAGTGTGTGAGAGAGTGTGAGAGAGAGTGTGAGAGAGTGTGAGAGAGAGTGTGAGAGTGTGAGAGAGAGTGAGAGTGTGAGAGAGTGTGAGTGTGAGAGAGTGTGAGTGTGAGTGTGAGAGAGAGTGTGAGAGAGTGTGAGAGTGTGAGAGAGTGTGAGAGAGAGTGTGAGAGAGAGTGTGAGTGTGAGAGTGTGAGAGAGAGTGTGAGAGAGAGAGTGAGAGTGTGAGAGAGTGAGAGAGAGTGTGAGAGAGAGTGTGAGAGAGTGTGAGAGTGAGAGAGAGTGTGAGAGAGAGTGTGAGAGGGAGTGTGAGAGAGTGTGAGAGAGTGAGAGGGAGTGTGAGAGAAAGTGTGAGAGTGAGAGAGAGTGTGAGAGAGAGTGTGAGAGGGAGTGTGAGAGAGTGTGAGAGAGTGAGAGAGAGTGTGAGAGGGAGTGTGAGAGAGTGAGAGGGAGTGTGAGAGAGAGTGTGAGAGTGTGAGAGAGTGTGAGAGAGTGTGAGAGAGAGTGTGAGAGAGAGTGTGAGAGAGTGAGAGAGAGTGTGAGAGAGTGTGAGAGAGAGTGTGAGAGTGTGAGAGAGTGTGAGAGAGAGTGTGAGAGAGTGAGAGTGTGAGAGAGAGTGTGAGAGTGAGAGAGAGTGTGAGGGAGTGTGAGAGAGAGTGTGAGAGTGTGAGAGAGTGTGTGAGAGAGTGTGAGAGAGTGTGAGAGTGTGAGAGAGTGTGAGAGTGTGAGAGAGAGTGTGAGTGAGAGTGTGAGAGAGAGTGTGAGAGAGTGAGAGTGTGAGAGTGTGAGAGGGAGTGTGAGAGAGTTATCTTACATGTTATCTTACACAGACACCATACATGTTATCTTACACAGACACCATACATGTTATCTTACACAGACACCATACATGTTATCTTACACAGACACCATACATGTTATCTTACACAGACACCATACATGTTATCTTACACAGACACCATACATGTTATCTTCACGTCACACATAACTGAGATAAAACACCTCAATTACTGAGAACGCTTGAAGTTCCTCAACCTGTACTCCCTAGAATGCAGGCGAGAGAGATACATGATTGTATACACTTGGAAAATCCTAGAGGGATTAGTACCAAACTTGCACACGAAAATCACTCCCTATGAAAGTACAAGACTTGGCAGGAGATGCAACATTCCCACAGTGAACAGCAGGGGTGCCACGAGTACACTGAGAGACAACACATAAGGGGGATTACCAATAGACCTCTGGTTGTCTTCAAGACCCCTGGTTGTCTTCAAGACCCCTGGTTGTCTTCAAGACCCCTGGTTGTCTTCAGGATCCCTGACTGTCTACAAGACCCCTGGTTGTCTTCAAGACCCCTGGTTGTCTTCAAGACCCCTGTCTTCAAGACCTCTGGCTGTCTTCAAGACCCCTGGCTGTCTTCAAGACCCCTGGCTGTCTTCAAGACCCCTGGCTGTCTTCGAGACCCCTGGTTGTCTTCAAGACCCCTGGCTGTCTTCAAGACCCCTGGTTGTCTTCAAGACCCCTGGCTGTCTTCAAGACCCCTGGTTGTCTTCAAGACCCCTGTCTGTCTTCAAGTCCCCTGGTTGTCTTCAAGACCCCTGGTTGTCTTCAAGACCCCTGGCTGTCTTCAAGGCCCCTGACTGTCTTCAAGACCCCTGGCTGTCTTCAAGACCCCTGTCTGTCTTCAAGACCCCTGGCTGTCTTCAAAACCCCTTGTTGTCTTCAAGACCCCTGGCTGTCTTCAAGACCCCTGGCTGTCTTGAAGACCCCTGTCTGTTTTCAAGACCCCTGGCTGTCTTCAAGACCCCTGTCTGTCTTCGAGACCCCTGGTTGTCTTCAAGACCCCTGGCTGTCTTCAATACCCCTGGCTGTCTTCAATACCCCTGGCTTTCTTCAAGAACCCCGGCTGTCTTCAAGACCCCTGGCTGTCTTCAAGACCCCTGGCTGTCTTCAAGACCCCTGGCTGTCTTCAAAACCCCTGGCTGTCTTCAAGACCCCTGGTTATCTTCAAGACCCCTGGCTGTCTTCAAGACCCCTGGCTGTCTTCAAGACCCCTGTCTGTCTTCAAGACCCCTGGGTGTCTTCAAGACCCCTGGCTGTTTTCAAGACCCCTGACTGTCTTCATGATCCCTGGCTGTCTTCATGATCCCTGGCTGTCTTCAAGACCCCTGGCTGTCTTCATGACCCCTGGGTGTCTTCAAGACCCCTGGGTGTCTTCAAGACCCCTGGCTGTCTTCAAGACCCCTGGGTGTCTTCAAGACCCCTGGGTGTCTTCAAGACCCCTGGCTGTCTTCAAGACCCCTGGCTGTCTTCAAGACCCCTGGCTGTCTTCAAGACCCCTGGCTGTCTTCACGAAGGCACTGGACAGGCACGTAACCTGATCAGCCGGACTGTGATTCCTACGTCGGTTTACGTGGGGCCTACAGTAGCAGCCTGGTTGATCAGGCCCTGATCCACCACGAGGCCTGGTCACAGACCGGGCCGCGGGGGCGTCGACCCCCGAAAGCCTCTCCAGGTATACTTCAGGTATACTCTAGGTATCTTACACAGAGAGTATACTTACATACTATGTAAACCACAAGCCTAGCTAGTACTGCCTAGCTAGTACTGCCTAGCTAGTACTAGCTAATACTGCCTAGCTAGTACTAGCTAATACTGCCTAGCTAGTACTAGCTAATACTGCCTAGCTAGTACTAGCTAATACTGCCTAGCTAGTACTAGCTAATACTGCCTAGCTAGTACTAGCTAATACTGCCTAGCTAGTACTAGCTAATACTGGCTCGCTAGTACTAGCTAATACTATCTAGCTAGTACTGCCTAGCTAGTACTGCCTAATACTAGCTAGCTAATACTATCTAGCTAGTACTGCCTAGCTAGTACTAGCTAATACTGCCTCGCTAGTACTGCCTAGCTAGTACTGCCTAGCTAGTACTGCCTAGCTAGTACTAGCTAATACTGCCTAGCTAGTACTGCCTCGCTAGTACTGCCTAGCTAGTACTGCCTAGCTAATACTGCCTCGCTAGTACTGCCTAGCTAGTACTGCCTAGCTAGTACTAGCTAATACTGCCTCGCTAGTACTGCCTAGCTAGTACTGCCTAATACTAGCTAGCTAATACTATGTAGCTAGTACTGCCTAGCTAGTACTGCCTAGCTAGTACTGCCTAGCTAGTACTGCTTAGCTAGTACTGCCTAGCTAGTACTGCCTAGCTAGTACTAGCTAATACTGCCTCGCTAGTACTGCCTAGCTAGTACTGCCTAATACTAGCTAGCTAATACTATCTAGCTAGTACTGCCTAGCTAGTACTAGCTAGTACTGCCTAGCTAGTACTGCCTCGCTAGTACTGCCTAGCTAGTACTAGCTAGCTAGACAGAACAACGTACTAAATATTCTTCAGTAATATCCACCTTGTAATTTACAGACACTCAAATTATACATTATCACAGATAAAATTTACCTGACTACCCAAAATGATACACTAAGAAAATATACCGGATATCTACCTGGCCAAATTATACCCTCGTAAGATAATATAAATTATATATATATATATATATATATATATATATGTGTGTGTGTGTGTGTGTGTGTGTGTGTGTGTGTGTGTGTGTGTGTGTGTGTGTGTGTGTGTGTGTGTGTGTGTGTGTAACACATATATATTTTTGATTAGTTTAATTTGTGTTGACAAACAGAAATGCTGCAGGCGTTCCCTCTCTGGATAGCCACACTAAGTTGCTTTGAGATAAAAATGATCGTTTTCGGATCTCTAATGGTTTCCATTAGCTATATATATATATATATATATATATATTGTTAGGCCTGGTCAACTTCTGCATTACTTAGAGCGGATATCACTTAATATCATATTACGAACCTGCTTGTTAGGAGCTAAAATGAACAAGTCTGAAATGTAAATTTATGTATAGAGTGAAGTTATTTAGGTGTAAGAGAGTGTGATATGTGAAGCAGTTGGTAACAGTTTGAGGTCAACATGGTCACCCTCTTAGTGTATGTCAGGTGACCTGTGTTATGTCAGGTCATCCCTCCCTCACTACAGTCACTCGGTGGTCCTGTTTTCTAACACAGACGTAACATGTTACATCATGTTATGAGTGGTTTGGGAAACAGACAAGTTGAATTGAGACACTTATGCAACATATGGGAATCTTTGTGTGGCGAAACGTTTCTCCAATAGTGTCTTCATCAGTCCAATACAAAGTAGAAATGGATAAGGAGGAGTATAAAGTAATCAGTCCCTCAACCTGGAGTCGATGTGTTCAGTCCATCAGTCTTGTAGGAAGTGCAGCATAGGGCCAGAGAGGTGGTTTATATACTGTAGTCAGGTGAGGCGAAGTAGGAGGAGGCGGAGTCACAGTGGGACCTGCCACTAGTGTGAGTATGTCGTGGAAGCAGGAGGCGGGGGGATCACAGTGGGACCTGCCACTAGTGTGAGTATGTCGTGGAAGCAGGAGGCGGGGGATCACAGTGGGACCTGCCACTAGTGTGAGTATGTCGTGGAAGCAGGAGGCGGGGGGATCACAGTGGGACCTGCCACTAGTGTGAGTATGTCGTGGAAGCAGGAGGCGGGGGATCACAGTGGGACCTGCCACTAGTGTGAGTATGTCGTGGAAGCAGGAGGCGGGGGGATCACAGTGGGACCTGCCACTAGTGTGAGTATGTCGTGGAAGCAGGAGGCGGGGGGATCACAGTGGGACCTGCCACTAGTGTGAGTATGTCGTGGAAGCAGGAGGCGGGGGGATCACAGTGGGACCTGCCACTAGTGTGAGTATGTCGTGGAAGCAGGAGGCGGGGGGATCACAGTGGGACCTGCCACTAGTGTGAGTATGTCGTGGAAGCAGGAGGCGGGGGGATCACAGTAGGACCTGCCACTAGTGTGAGTATGTCGTGGAAGCAGGAGGCGGGGGGATCACAGTAGGACCTGCCACTAGTGTGAGGATGTGGAAGCAGGAGGCGGGGGGATCACAGTTGGACCTGCCACTAGTGTGAGTATGTCGTGGAAGCAGGAGGCGGGGGGATTACAGTAGGACCTGCCACTAGTGTGAGTATGTCGTGGAAGCAGGAGGCGGGGGGATCACAGTAGGACCTGCCACTAGTGTGAGTATGTCGTGGAAGCAGGAGGCGGGGGGATCACAGTAGGACCTGCCACTAGTGTGAGTATGTCGTGGAAGCAGGAGGCGGGGGGATCACAGTAGGACCTGCCACTAGTGTGAGTATGTCGTGGAAGCAGGAGGCGGGGGGAGTCACAGTGGGACCTGCCACTAGTGTGAGCATGTCGTGGAAGCAGGAGGCGGGGGGATCACAGTAGGACCTGCCACTAGTGTGAGTATGTCGTGGAAGCAGGAGGCGGAGTCACAGTGGGACCTGCCACTAGTGTGAGTATGTCTTCGTCCAAAGGTTGGACAGGTGTTAAAGTCTTTGTATCAAGATCCCGTAATGTTGCAGTGTCTGACAGATGTGAGGAATGGTTTTTCAACGTGTTGTGTTGACTAAGCCAGGAACATAGTGCTAACTAAGCCAGGAACGTGTAGTGTTGACTAAGCCAGGAACATAGTGCTAACTAAGCCAGGAACGTGTTGTGTTGACTAAGCTAGGAACATAGTGCTAACTAAGCCAGGAACGTGTAGTGTTGATTAAGCCAGGAACATAGTGCTAACTAAGCCAGGAACGTGTAGTGTTGACTAAGCCAGGAACATAGTGCTAACTAAGCCAGGAACGTGTTGTGTTGACTAAGCCAGGAACATAGTGCTAACTAAGCCAGGAACGTGTTGTGTTGACTAAGCCAGGAACATAGTGCTAACTAAGCCAGGAACGTGTTGTGTTGACTAAGCCAGGAACATAGTGCTAACTAAGCCAGGAACGTGTTGTGTTGACTAAGCCAGGAACATAGTGCTAACTAAGCCAGGAACGTGTAGTGTTGACTAAGCCAGGAACATAGTGCTAACTAAGCCAGGAACGTGTTGTGTTGACTAAGCCATGAACATAGTGCTAACTAAGCCAGGAACGTGTTGTGTTGACTAAGCCAGGAACATAGTGCTAACTAAGCCAGGAACGTGTTGTGTTGACTAAGCTAGGAACATAGTGCTAACTAAGCCAGGAACGTGTAGTGTTGATTAAGCCAGGAACATAGTGCTAACTAAGCCAGGAACGTGTAGTGTTGACTAAGCCAGGAACATAGTGCTAACTAAGCCAGGAACGTGTTGTGTTGACTAAGCCAGGAACATTTGCTAACTATGCCAGGAACGTGTTGTGTTGACTAAGCCAGGAACATAGTGCTAACTAAGCCAGGAACGTGTTGTGTTGACTAAGCCAGGAACATAGTGCTAACTAAGCCAGGAACGTGTTGTGTTGACTAAGCCAGGAACATTGTGCTAACTAAGCCAGGAACGTGTAGTGTTGACTAAGCCAGGAACATAGTGCTAACTAAGCCAGGAACGTGTTGTGTTGACTAAGCTAGGAACATAGTGCTAACTAAGCCAGGAACGTGTAGTGTTGATTAAGCCAGGAACATAGTGCTAACTAAGCCAGGAACGTGTAGTGTTGACTAAGCCAGGAACATAGTGCTAACTAAGCCAGGAACGTGTTGTGTTGACTAAGCCAGGAACATAGTGCTAACTAAGCCAGGAACGTGTTGTGTTGACTAAGCCAGGAACATAGTGCTAACTAAGCCAGGAACGTGTTGTGTTGACTAAGCCAGGAACATAGTGCTAACTAAGCCAGGAACGTGTAGTGTTGACTAAGCCAGGAACATAGTGCTAACTAAGCCAGGAACGTGTTGTGTTGACTAAGCCATGAACATAGTGCTAACTAAGCCAGGAACGTGTTGTGTTGACTAAGCCAGGAACATAGTGCTAACTAAGCCAGGAACGTGTTGTGTTGACTAAGCTAGGAACATAGTGCTAACTAAGCCAGGAACGTGTAGTGTTGATTAAGCCAGGAACATAGTGCTAACTAAGCCAGGAACGTGTAGTGTTGACTAAGCCAGGAACATAGTGCTAACTAAGCCAGGAACGTGTTGTGTTGACTAAGCCAGGAACATTTGCTAACTATGCCAGGAACGTGTTGTGTTGACTAAGCCAGGAACATAGTGCTAACTAAGCCAGGAACGTGTTGTGTTGACTAAGCCAGGAACATAGTGCTAATTAAGCCAGGAACGTGTTGTGTTGACTAAGCCAGGAACATAGTGCTAACTAAGCCAGGAACGTGTAGTGTTGACTAAGCCAGGAACATAGTGCTAACTAAGCCAGGAACGTGTTGTGTTGACTAAGCCATGAACATAGTGCTAACTAAGCCAGGAACGTGTTGTGTTGACTAAGCCAGGAACATAGTGCTAACTAAGCCAGGAACGTGTTGTGTTGACTAAGCCAGGAACATAGTGCTAACTAAGCCAGGAACGTGTAGTGTTGACTAAGCCAGGAACATAGTGCTAATTAAGCCAGGAACGTGTAGTGTTGACTAAGCCAGGAACATAGTGCTAACTAAGCCAGGAACGTGTTGTGTTGACTAAGCCAGGAACATAGTGCTAACTAAGCCAGGAACGTGTAGTGTTGACTAAGCCAGGAACATAGTGCTAACTAAGCCAGGAACGTGTTGTGTTGACTAAGCTAGGAACATAGTGCTAACTAAGCCAGGAACGTGTAGTGTTGATTAAGCCAGGAACATAGTGCTAACTAAGCCAGGAACGTGTAGTGTTGACTAAGCCAGGAACATAGTGCTAACTAAGCCAGGAACGTGTTGTGTTGACTAAGCCAGGAACATTTGCTAACTATGCCAGGAACGTGTAGTGTTGACTAAGCCAGGAACATAGTGCTAACTAAGCCAGGAACGTGTTGTGTTGACTAAGCCAGGAACATAGTGCTAACTAAGCCAGGAACGTGTTGTGTTGACTAAGCCAGGAACATAGTGCTAACTAAGCCAGGAACGTGTAGTGTTGACTAAGCCAGGAACATAGTGCTAACTAAGCCAGGAACGTGTTGTGTTGACTAAGCCATGAACATAGTGCTAACTAAGCCAGGAGCGTGTTGTGTTGACTAAGCCAGGAACATAGTGCTAACTAAGCCAGGAACGTGTTGTGTTGACTAAGCCAGGAACATAGTGCTAACTAAGCCAGGAACGTGTTGTGTTGACTAAGCCAGGAACATAGTGCTAACTAAGCCAGGAACGTGTAGTGTTGACTAAGCCAGGAACATAGTGCTAACTAAGCCAGGAACGTGTTGTGTTGACTAAGCCAGGAACATAGTGCTAACTAAGCCAGGAACGTGTTGTGTTGACTAAGCCAGGAACATAGTGCTAACTAAGCCAGGAACGTGTTGTGTTGACTAAGCCAGGAACATAGTGCTAACTAAGCCAGGAACGTGTAGTGTTGACTAAGCCAGGAACATAGTGCTAACTAAGCCAGGAACGTGTTGTGTTGACTAAGCCAGGAACAGTGCTAACTAAGCCAGGAACGTGTTGTGTTGACTAAGCCAGGAACATAGTGCTAACTAAGCCAGGAACGTGTTGTGTTGACTAAGCCAGGAACATAGTGCTAACTAAGCCAGGAGCGTGTAGTGTTGACTAAGCCAGGAACATAGTGCTAACTAAGCCAGGAACGTGTTGTGTTGACTAAGCCAGGAACATAGTGCTAACTAAGCCAGGAACGTGTTGTGTTGACTAAGCCAGGAACATAGTGCTAACTAAGCCAGGAACGTGTTGTGTTGACTAAGCCAGGAACATAGTGCTAACTAAGCCAGGAACGTGTTGTGTTGACTAAGCCAGGAACATAGTGCTAACTAAGCCAGGAACGTGTTGTGTTGACTAAGCCAGGAACATAGTGCTAACTAAGCCAGGAACGTGTTGTGTTGACTAAGCCAGGAACATAGTGCTAACTAAGCCAGGAACGTGTTGTGTTGACTAAGCCAGGAACATAGTGCTAACTAAGCCAGGAACGTGTTGTGTTGACTAAGCCAGGAACATAGTGCTAACTAAGCCAGGAACGTGTAGTGTTGACTAAGCCAGGAACATAGTGCTAACTAAGCCAGGAACGTGTTGTGTTGACTAAGCCAGGAACATAGTGCTAACTAAGCCAGGAACGTGTTGTGTTGACTAAGCCAGGAACATAGTGCTAACTAAGCCAGGAACGTGTTGTGTTGACTAAGCCAGGAACATAGTGCTAACTAAGCCAGGAACGTGTTGTGTTGACTAAGCCAGGAACATAGTGCTAACTAAGCCAGGAACGTGTTGTGTTGACTAAGCCAGGAACATAGTGCTAACTAAGCCAGGAACGTGTTGTATTGACTAAGCCAGGAACATAGTGCTAACTAATTAATATTTATGCTATGTATAGAACGCCTCAGCTACATCGGAAGCTGTGTGTGTGTGTGTGTACTCACATAGTTGTGGTTGCAGGGGTCGAGTCATAGCTCCTAGCCTCGCCTCTTCCCTCGTCGCTTCATGATCGTGTGTGTGGAGGGAGAGAGTTGAGACTGCGAGACAGACAGACAGAGAGAGAGAGAGAGAGAGAGAGAGAGAGAGAGAGAGAGAGAGAGAGAGAGAGAGAGAGAGAGAGAGAGAGAGAGAGAGAGAGAGAGAGAAAGAAAAAAAGTGCGTGCCAGTGCGTGCCAAGACAGTTCCGGTGCGTTGAACCCGAGTGAAAACCTGGCCAGGACCCGCAACCACCCGTTCCCTTTGTTCGTGGCGGACCCGTCTTAAGCCTCTGTAAGTACATACGCAATCGTAATGACACGATTGCAAGCGAACCATACCACGGGTGGGGATAGAACCCGCGGTCAGAGACTCTGATCGCGGGTTCTATCCCCGCCCGTGGTATGGTTTGTGTATGATTTAGTATCGACAAACCCACTGGTAACACCAGGAGGCCTGATCACAGACCCGGCCGAGGGGGCGTTCACTCCCGAAACCCTCTCCAGGTATACCTGGTCGACCTGTCTTCAATCTGGTCTCTACGATGTGAATGGTTTCGAAAACCGACAAGATAAGTAAGACATTTGTGCAACAGAGTAATACAGGGTAATTACAGGGTGTTTCAATTTAAGGACCCAATTTGAAAGCAGTTTGCTTTGAGATTGGGTTCATCATTTTAAAACACCCTGTACAAGTCTTGTGCCAACAGACACAGACTTACCCAGAATTATCATTGATTCTGTGTTCATAGATTTTGTCTGTTAAATTATTCCTTTTTTGCAATATGCAATATATTCTTTAATTACTTAGCACAAAACTGTTAAAAGTAATAAATTACGTTGATGTTTATACTTGTATATGGGAGGCATTAGTTAGGCTCTGTTTAATATATTTTAGTGGACACAGACTGGTGGTGTTGACACACAGACTGGTGGTGTTGACACAAAGACTGGTGGTGTTGACACACAGACTGGTGGTGTTGACACACAGACTGGTAGTGTTGACACACAGAGTGGTGGTGTTGACACACAGACTGGTAGTGTTGACACACAGACTGGTGGTTTTGACACACAGACTAGTGGTGTTGACACACAGACTGGTGGTGTTGACACACAGACTGGTGGTGTTGACACACAGACTGGTGGTGTTGACACACAGACTGGTGGTGTTGACACACAGACTGGTGGTGTTGACACACAGACTGGTGGTGTTGACACACAGACTGGTGGTGTTGACACAGACTGGTGGTGTTGACACAGACTGGTGGTGTTGACACACAGACTGGTGGTGTTGACACACAGATTAGTGGTGTTGTCACACATTAGTGGTGTTGACACACAGATTAGTGGTGTTGACACACAGACTGGTGGTGTTGACACAGACTGGTGGTGTTGACACACAGATTAGTGGTGTTGACACACAGATTAGTGGTGCTGACACACAGATTAGTGGTGTTGGCACACAGATTAGTGGTGTTGACACACAGATTAGTGGTGTTGGCACACAGATTAGTGGTGTTGACACACAGATTAGTGGTGTTGGCACACAGATTAGTGGTGTTGACACACAGACTGGTGGTGTTGACACACAGATTAGTGGTGTTGACACACAGATTAGTGGTGCTGACACACAGATTAGTGGTGTTGGCACACAGATTAGTGGTGTTGACACACAGATAAGTGGTGTTGACACACAGATTAGTGGTGTTGACACACAGATTAGTGGTGTTGACACACAGATTAGTGGTGTTGACACAGATTAGTGGTGTTGACACACAGATTAGTGGTGTTGACACACATATTAGTGGTGTTGACACACAGATTAGTGGTGTTGACACACAGATTAGTGGTGTTGACACACAGATTAGTGGTGTAACACAAACTAGTCCACTATCTCACTAACAAGTCAACAGTTAACATTGACAGTCACCTCTGTTAGACCCGCGTCAGTCATCAATATTTCTCACTCCGGATATTCACAATCACCAAAAAACAATGTACCAACTGGAATTTATCCCAGAGTAAACATTTGGAATATATATGTCCCTTCGTAAATACGTGTAAAGCATATATAATGTTAAATATTGTGGTACATAGTGTGGTAATGTTAAATATTGTGGTACATAGTGTGGTAATGTTAAATATTGTGGTACATAGTGTGGTAATGTTAAATATTGTGGTACATAGTGTGGTAATGTTAAATATTGTGGTACATAGTGTGGTAATGTTAAATATTGTGGTACATAGTGTGGTAATGTTAAATATTGTGGTACATAGTGTGGTAATGTTAAATATTGTGGTACATAGTGTGGTAATGTTAAATATTGTGGTACATAGTGTGGTAATGTTAAATATTGTGGTACATAGTGTGGTAATGTTAAATATTGTGGTACATAGTGTGGTAATGTTAAATATTGTGGTACATAGTGTGGTAATGTTAAATATTGTGGTACATAGTGTGGTAATGTTAAATATTACACTACATAGGTAAGTAATATAGGTTAGTGAAGACAGGAGAATGTAGGACGGTAGTGACTGGCTAACTGGTAGAGAAATCTGACTGTCTGGGGGGTTGGGGAAGTGGAGACCAGGTGGGGGATTTAGGTCACAGGGTCGGGTTGGCATACTTCCCCCTCCATCCCCTCCATTCCCTCCATCTACTCCTTCAATTCCTTCACCCCATTCCCTTCTCTGTAGGTCAAGTGCGGTTCTCTAACACCATCTGCCTCAATTCTTCGTGTTTCTTACTATTTACTGTTTCTTATGACGGTGTTTCCTCTTTTCTGTACGACACCCCGGTGGCCTGGTGGGCAACGCTCTCGCTTCACACACGGAAGGCCCGGGTTCGATTCCCGCGGGGTGGAAATATTTCGATGTGTTTCCTTACATCTGTTGTGTTGTTCACCTAGCAAGTAGGTACCTGGGTGTTAGTGGACTGGTGTAGGTGGCATCCTGGGTGTTAGTGGACTGGTGTAGGTGGCATCCTGGGTGTTAGTGGACTGGTGTGGGTGGCATCCTGGGTGTTAGTGGACTGGTGTGGGTGGCATCCTGGGTGTTAGTGGACTGGTGTAGGTCACATCCTGGGTGTTAGTGGACTGGTGTAGGTGGCATCCTGGGTGTTAGTGGACTGGTGTGGGTGGCATCCTGGGTGTTAGTGGACTGGTGTAGGTGGCATCCTGGGTGTTAGTGGACTGGTGTGGGTGGCATCCTGGGTGTTAGTGGACTGGTGTAGGTGGCATCCTGGGTGTTAGTGGACTGGTGTGGGTGGCATCCTGGGTGTTAGTGGACTGGTGTGGGTGGCATCCTGGGTGTTAGTGGACTGGTGTGGGTGGCATCCTGGGTGTTAGTGGACTGGTGTGGGTCACATCCTGGGTGTTAGTGGACTGGTGTGGGTCACATCCTGGGTGTTAGTGGACTGGTGTGGGTCACATCCTGGGTGTTAGTGGACTGGTGTGGGTCACATCCTGGGTGTTAGTGGACTGGTGTGGGTCACATCCTGGGTGTTAGTGGACTGATGTGGGTGGCATCCTGGGTGTTAGTGGACTGGTGAGAGGTGTATATCTCAGTGTACATACACTGAGAGGTGTATATCTCAGTGTACATACACTGAGAGGTGTATATCTCAGTGTACATACACTGAGAGGTGTATATCTCAGTGTACATACACTGAGAGGTGTATATCTCAGTGTACATACACTGAGAGGTGTATATCTCAGTGTACATACACTGAGAGGTGTATATCTCAGTGTACATACACTGAGAGGTGTATATCTCAGTGTACATACACTGAGAGGTGTATATCTCAGTGTACATACACTGAGAGGTGTATATCTCAGTGTACATACACTGAGAGGTGTATATCTCAGTGTACATACACTGAGAGGTGTATATCTCAGTGTACATACACTGAGAGGTGTATATCTCAGTGTACATACACTGAGAGGTAATCAATATCCGTGTCTGAATCTGAAAGACAATCGTCCAGTAGACAGACTGTCAACCCCTTTAACTAATTTATCACATTTCTCTATTTACGTTTTTGAGATTCGATACTCTTAATTTTTTTATTAGTTTTGACCGTTTTAAAATTCATTTCTATTTAGTTCACAAGTAACTCGTCATTTCAGTCATCTCAGAAGCAAAATGTGTTGACATGAGGATTTCTTCAGCATCTCTAAGTGAATTTCAAAATTAGTGTGAATTTCTGTACATGTTATCTTCATGTCTAATCTGTTATTGTTATCAAAGCAAGTGTTATTTTATCAGTTTATTTTGTCACCTTTGGTTCTCTGTTACAGTGTCGTCAGTGTATGTGACCTGTTCAGAACACCTCTGTTATCTTGTTATTCTCGTATCTATCATGATATCCTTGTATCTATCATCATGATACCATTATCTATCATCATGATACCATTATCTATCATCATATCATCACTATTTTATCTATTCCTTAGCCTCTCCATCGTTATTGTCATATTCTCTTTATTTGCGATTATATTCGTCTCATAAAGATTACGTTGATGTCAGTCTAATTAGCTATTATCCTGTGCGTCTTTAATAGGCTCTAAATGATTATTAATCATCAAAAAGTTCCTGATCACTACATTAAGAACCTCTCGACCATCCATTGAGGTCCAGCTCGACCTGGAAGGTCCCCTCTCCATCTGGTTCTTGCGGGTAACGGTAGACCCGAAACCCGATTTAATATGGTCAGACTTTGACCTGTTGTTGCCCTAAATCCTGCATCAAATCCTGCATCACCGTAGGCTGGCATTGCACAGTATTTTTAACGAGTCTATGGGTGAAATGCAGATGGGAAGGGGCAGGTAGGCTGGTGTATATGGTAGTACAAATGTGTTTTTTTGATTTGTTTGTGTTGTTAAATGGTTGTTGTGACGACCATTGTGGTGTGTGCTAAAAATTTCACTGATTATTTGCGGTTTAACGTCCCATGAAACCAGTTTCCGTGTCGATAATGCGGAAGCAAGAGTACCTTCTGTGATGAGGGTACAATGTACTCTGTTGACACGAACAGACTCGTACGCTGGAAGTAGTACAGACTGACGCAGACAAAATGGGTATATGGAGGAACTCTGAAGGCTATTTCCTGGTATAATCAGCAGCTGGCAAGATTCACGTCTCCTGGAATAATAGTGAATCCCACTTTCATTACCCCCACTTTACATCCTTTCACACTGAAGTGTAACTAGTGTCAACAACCCCATTCTGCAAGAATAAAATAGCTTGCCAGATAAGCAGGTAATCTTAGTTGTGGTGGAGAAAAGGATCGGTGGACGGGTAGGTATGTGGGTCAGCAATACGGATACACGGCGACCCGACTGCAGCTTTCTACCAGCTTTCGGTACCGGTATTTGAGATCAGGGGCAGTGATCGTGCACTTACTCTACTTTGTATTATAACACTGTTTTTGCTTTTGTGTTTGATGGTACGCTGGAGGAGTAATGAGGGTAGTGACCGGTGTAAGATGGTGGAGGAGAGAGAGCCTCAGAAAGCGGAGAGGAGAGGGAGGGTCGGGGGAGCAGAATTAGGTCGGGAGTGGGGTGGTCTCCACCTGCTGCCACGGCAGCCATGAGCAGACAGTTGGACGCAGACCTTGATGGTAGTTGGATGTGTGTCTGCTGTTGCTGCTGCTCTTCTCTTTGGCTCTCCAGTGCCGAGTGCCATAGTTGAAAGCCTATCAAACAAGACTTGTAAGAACTTTGTGTTGGCACTAACAATACTGGAACCCGAAGACATAAAACAAAACCTTAGAAGTCCAGAGCAGACAACCGCAGCGCCCAAGAGCAGACACCCAGTGCAATATTACTTATATCAATATCGAAAAACAGACAAAGCAACCAACATTTCAGATTAATAAAGCCTGAGGAGACAGAAGATTACCAAGAGCGTCATAACCCACTGGAGATATCAACTCCGCCTGCAGTAGTAATCCAAGACAACTCTCCATATGGTAAGACTTACCAGAGGCCTCATACCACAGTTACCCAATACCAATTTTGTACACTTAAGATAGCTTTGTTGCCCGTCAAGGCTGACTCATACATACTTAACAAAGGAGACTTACTGAGGGAACGTTTAACTAATCATTTCAGTGTAGTTATTTTTAGTAATACTGATATCAGTATTAATATTAACTAATGGTAACATAATAACTCCCCGTAACAGATGTACACTACGGTGACTCTGCACATTAGCACAGTGCCTTTGTACTCATTAGCTCATTCTATGTTGTTTTATCGACTTTATATATAATTCATGCGTTTATTCAGTGACTTGTACTCTCAAAATATTGTTGATATTTCTTGATAAATCAAGGTTGCTTTTTATACCCCTGGCCCCTCGAGGGACTGTGCCTGACGCTGGTGAGGGGCTCTTGATCTAGGGAATTGGATCTGTGGTTCAGTTCTCTAAATTGAACCTAAATACCTTCCACACCCCTCCCCCCCACAGGTGATGAATAATCCCTAGGGGTTTAGCGCACCCCTGTGATAATATGCCTCTGGTGGTTAGCAAAGGTGTAATACTGGGTCCTTCCAGCAGAGATGTGGGTCCTAATTCTAGTGAAGGACTCCTGATCCAGGCACTAGGAACCTGTCTCTCTCTGTCCTTAGGTGAGATCTTATTACGTCTCAGAGGCAGGGACTCCATCACTATAATAATGATGATGATGTAGCAGAGTTAGTCAGTAGAGTTAGTCAGCAGAGTTAGTCAGTAGAGTTAGTCAGTAGAGTTAGTCAGCAGAGTTAGTCAGTAGAGTTAGTCAGTAGAGTTAGTCAGCATAGTCAGTAGAGTTAGTCAGCAGAGTTAGTAGAGTTAGTCAGCAGAGTTAGTCAGCAGAGTTAGTCAGTAGAGTTAGTAGAGTTAGTCAGCATAGTCAGTAGAGTTAGTCAGCAGAGTTAGTAGAGTTAGTCAGCAGAGTTAGCAGAGTTAGTCAGCAGAGTTAGTCAGCAGAGTTAGTCAGCAGAGTTAGTAGAGTTAGTCAGTAGAGTTAGTCAGTAGAGTTAGTCAGTAGAGTTAGTCAGCATAGTCAGTAGAGTTAGTCAGCAGAGTTAGTAGAGTTAGTCAGCAGAGCTAGTAGAGTTAGTCAGCAGAGTTAGTCAGTAGAGTTAGTCAGTAGAGTTAGTCAGTAGAGTTAGTCAGCAGAGTTAGTCAGTAGAGTTAGTCAGAGTTAGTCAGTAGAGTTAGTCAGTAGAGTTAGTCAGTAGAGTTAGTCAGTAGAGTTAGTCAGCAGAGTTAGTCAGTAGAGTCAGCAGAGTTAGTCAGCAGAGTTAGTCAGTAGAGTTAGTAGAGTTAGTCAGTAGAGTTAGTCAGCAGAGTTAGTAGAGTTAGTAGAGTTAATAGAGTTAGTCAGCAGAGTTAGTCAGCAGAGTTAGTCAGTAGAGTTAGTTAGCAGAGTTAGTCAGCAGAGTTAGTCAGTAGAGTTAGTCAGTAGAGTTAGTCAGCAGAGTTAGTCAGTAGAGTTAGTCAGTAGAGTTAGTCAGCAGAGTTAGTAGAGTCAGTAGAGGTAGTCAGCAGAGTTAGTCAGTAGAGTTAGACAGCAGAGTTAGTAGAGTTAGTCAGCAGAGTTAGTCAGCAGAGTTAGTCAGTAGAGCTAGTCAGTAGAGCTAGTCAGTAGAGTTAGTCAGCAGAGTTAGACACTTCATACAGTATGTTTCAGCTTAAATAACCAGATTAAGCAGACGCACCTTTAAGAACGCCACAGTGTGTAGGTTACAGAGTGACATTGGCTTGACTGTCAGTGGTATACAGTACCGATAAGTGAAGAATTAAACGCGTGTGAAACGTCTGGGTATCTTGTAGACGTGTCGCCATCCAGTGGTTTTATCAGTTCAATACATGGATATAATCTGAAGACTGTGGAAGACGAGGTAATCGGTCCCTGAGCCACGGAGCAGGTGAAGCAGACGCAGGAAGATAGGTTCTCAGGGACTGCCTATCTTTCACTTCTCGCTATATTTCTATCTATCCCTGTGCTGATAAAGCCACTGGATGGCGAAACATCTACAAGATACCCAGATGTTTCACATGTCTAATTTAGTACTGGCTTCAGTGGTCTGAACTACGAGAGAATTGAGAAAATAGATCATACAACCTGAATATACAAAAAACAGTGATACAGTATACTGTTGTTGACAAGTCACTGTCAGATTCTTTGCACTGCACGGATGTTGTTATGGCCCTGATGGGTTTAGTGCTTCTCCTTTGTTATAAGTGAATTGCATAGATTAATATAGGTGGCGAGGGTAAATCACAGTAAACATGCTGGTCCTGTACATGATAGCCTGTGAGGTGGTGACTGAATCATGCTGGTCCTGTACGTGTTATGTACATGATAGCCTGTGAGGTGGTGATTGAATCATGCTGGTCCTGTACATGATAGCCTGTGAGGTGGTGACTGAATCATGCTGGTCCTGTACGTGTTATGTACATGATAGCCTGTGAGGTGGTGACTGAATCATGCTGGTCCTGTACGTGTTATGTACATGATAGCCTGTGAGGTGGTGACTGAATCATGCTGGTCCTGTACGTGTTATGTACATGATAGCCTGTGAGGTGGTGATTGAATCATGCTGGTCCTGTACATGATAGCCTGTGAGGTGGTGACTGAATCATGCTGGTCCTGTACGTGTTATGTACATGATAGCCTGTGAGATGGTGATTGAATCATGCTGGTCCTGTACATGATAGCCTGTGAGGTGGTGACTGAATCATGCTGGTCCTGTACGTGTTATGTACATGATAGCCTGTGAGGTGGTGACTGAATCATGCTGGTCCTGTACGTGTTATGTACATGATAGCCTGTGAGGTGGTGACTGAATCATGCTGGTCCTGTACGTGTTATGTACATGATAGCCTGTGAGGTGGTGATTGAATCATGCTGGTCCTATACATGATAGCCTGTGAGGTGGTGACTGAATCATGCTGGTTCTGTACATGATAGCTTGTGAGGTGGTGACTGAATCATGCTGGTCCTGTACATGATAGCCTGTGAGGTGGTGACTGAATCATGCTGGTCCTGTACATGATAGCCTGTGAGGTGGTGACTGAATCATGCTGGTCCTGTACATGATAGCCTGTGAGGTGGTGACTGAATCATGCTGGTTCTGTACATGATAGCTTGTGAGGTGGTGACTGAATCATGCTGGTCCTGTACATGATAGCCTGTGAGGTGGTGACTGAATCATGCTGGTCCTGTACATGATAGCCTGTGAGGTGGTGATTGAATCATGCTGGTCCTGTACATGATAGCCTGTGAGGTAGTGACTGAATCATGCTGGTCCTGTACATGATAGCCTGTGAGGTGGTGACTGAATCATGCTGATCCTGTACATGATAGCCTGTGAGGTGATGACTGAATCATGCTGGTCCTGTACATGATAGCCTGTGAGGTGGTGACTGAATCATGCTGGTTCTGTACATGATAGCTTGTGAGGTGGTGACTGAATCATGTCGGTCATTACTCGGGAAATCGTGATAACATTATTACAGACAACTCGTGAATAATATCAGTCAGCTGGTCAAGGGGTTAACGCACTGGCCTCTGAGATTTAAGACTTGCTTGCCATAGTTCAATCCCCACCCGTTCCCTGAGTCATATTGTATATGTGCATACAGACAAACTCATCTTCAGAGTTCCTGTCTCCATATAGGTTAGTAATGAATAAATTTCCTAAGTACAAAAGTTTCTTTTCCAGAGGCTAAGTTTTGCCATCCAGAGAGGGAATGCCCGCACCATCCTGGACACACTCCATATCTCAGGGAATCAGGTTAAAGTTTTCCATATATATATATATATATATATATATATATATATATATATATATATATATATATATATATATATATATATATATATATATATATATATATTCCAGCATGTCTACACCCTTCAAGGAATATCCCTGCCTAGGATATTCCCCGATTCCTTCCTATCCTCCAGGCGCTGTATAACTCATGCGAGTTTCACATATTTTAGTACTGTGTGAAGTATATTACGTCAGTTAGGGTATCTAGATAACTTCCCAGCAGTTAGGTGTTTTTCGTATTATAATAATACCAATATTTACTAGCAGTACCTGACACAACTTATACAGACCATAGCTCACACCAATGACATAATAATAATAATAATAATAATAATAATAATAATAATAATAATAATAATACCTATATTTACTAGCAGTACCTGACACAACTTATACAGACCATAGCTCACACCAATGACATACTACTATATAGAAAGTTACTTGTTATGTTGAGCATTTCCCGTAAATTATGTCAGTTTTGTCCCAGGATGTGACCCACACCAGTCCACTAACACCCAGGATGTGACCCACATCCTGGGTGTTAGTGGACTGGTGTGGGTCACATCCTGGTTGTTAGAGGACTGGTGTGGGTCACATCCTGGGTGTTAGTGGACTGGTGTGGGTCACATCCTGGTTGTTAGTGGACTGGTGTGGGTCACATCCTGGGTGTTAGTGGACTGGTGTGGGTCACATCCTGGTTGTTAGTGGACTGGTGTGGGTCACATCCTGGGTGTTAGTGGACTGGTGTGGGTCACATCCTGGGTGTTAGTGGACTGGTGTGGGTCACATCCTGGGTGTTAGTGGACTGGTGTGGGTCACATCCTGGGTGTTAGTGGACTGGTGTGGGTCACATCCTGGGTGTTAGTGGACTGGTGTGGGTCACATCCTGGTTGTTAGTGGACTGGTGTGGGTCACATCCTGGGTGTTAGTGGACTGGTGTGGGTCACATCCTGGGTGTTAGTGGACTTGTGTGGGTCACATCCTGGGTGTTAGTGGACTGGTGTGGGTCACATCCTGGGTGTTAGTGGACTGGTGTGGGTCACATCCTGGTTGTTAGTGGACTGGTGTGGGTCACATCCTGGGTGTTAGTGGACTGGTGTGGGTCACATCCTGGGTGTTAGTGGACTGGTGTAGGTCACATCCTGGGTGTTAGTGGACTGGTGTGGGTCACATCCTGGGTGTTAGTGGACTGGTGTGGGTCACATCCTGGGTGTTAGTGGACTGGTGTGGGTCACATCCTGGGTGTTAGTGGACTGGTGTGGGTCACATCCTGGGTGTTAGTGGACTGGTGTGGGTTACATCCTGGGTGTTAGTGGACTGGTGTGGGTCACATCCTGGGTGTTAATGGACTGGTGTGGGTCACATCCTGGGTGTTAGTGGACTGGTGTGGGTCACATCCTGGGTGTTAGTGGACTGGTGTGGGTCACATCCTGGGTGTTAGTGGACTGGTGTGGTTCACATCCTGGGTGTTAGTGGACTGGTGTGGGTCACATCCTGGGTGTTAGTGGACTGGTGTGGGTGACATCCTGGGTGTTAGTGGACTGGTGTGGGTCACATCCTGGGTGTTAGTGGACTGGTGTGGGTCACATCCTGGGTGTTAGTGGACTGGTGTGGGTCACATCCTGGGTGTTAGTGGACTGGTGTGGGTCACATCCTGGGTGTTAGTGGACTGGTGTGGGTCACATCCTGGGACAAAACTGACATAATTTACGGGAAATGCTCAACATAACAAATGACTTTCTATATAGTAGTATGTCATTGGTGTGAGCTATGGTCTGTATAAGTTGTGTCATGTACTGCTAGTAAATATAGGTATTATTATTATTATTATTATTATTATTATTATTATTATTATTATTATTATTTAACTAATAAAGGCAGCTGGTGTATATATTACTTACTCGTCTCGTACCATGACTTTTGATCTATGATATGGTAAATAACTCAGGTAACGGGAGGTATTTGAACCCGCGGTGAGTGAACATCATAACGGTGTACAATACCGACAGGTTGGTACCACATATGTGTAACAGTTCGGTATCTTGATTTCGAAACTTGTAGCCTACACAGTAGGCGAGAGTCAGTCCCTCCAGGCTGAGGGACTGACCACCTCATAACTACTACAAGGGTGATGGACTGATTACGTCGTCTTCACATCTCTGTTGCTGCTGTTTATTCTTCTGTACTCGACTGAAGACGACTACTGTGTAGGCGAAACTTTTCGTAATAAAGATACCTAACTATTGGACATGTGTCTTATCGACCCATGGTAAGTGCTGGAACTCACAGGCCAGTGCGTTAACCACTGGCTCAGAGAGTTAGTAAGTAAGTTAGTAAGTAAGTTTATTCAGGTATACACACAGTTACATAGAATTACCATACATAGCAGTATATGTGTAGACAACCTGGGATGACCCAAAAAAGTCAGACACTGTGACTTATTTCCCAGGGGACTTGAACCCTGGAGTATACTTCTCCAGGTATACTCCAGGGTTCAAGTCCCACCGTTCTGTGATATATTTACGATTTCGTGAAGTATGGTATCGTGTTTTACTACGTGTGTCCTTTAAGAGGCTCGTAAGTGCCCTCGTCTTGTATTACCATCTTCATATTTACACTTTTAATCTACCTTATTCATAATTATTATCGTATTCGCTTTGTTAGGTGAAGTCTGAGATCTTCCCTTAATTCATGGTATAACTTAACAAATCTGTAATGACAGTTGTGTCGCAGTTGTGTCGCACAGGTCTGGACTTCTACTCAGACCTGTGCAACACAACTGTCATTACAGATTAGTTAAGTTATACCATGAATTAATGGAAGATCTCAGACTTCATCTCAGGAAAGTAATGGAAATACGACAGAAATTGTGAATGCAGTGGATTATAGTCGAAAAATAATAGAGAGGGGCACTGACGTGCCCCTTAAAGTATACCCATGATAGATTCAGTATAACACTATCGCTGACGACGGTATATATGATATTCATGGTATTTACGTTGTTAGAGGAGATTGATAAGATGTATTTATTGTTTGTGTTGGGGTGGTGATGTTGGGGTGGTGATGCTGGGGTGATGGGGTGGTGATGCTGGGGTGATGGGGTGGTGATGCTTGGGTGATGGGATGGTGATGCAGGGGTGGTGATGTTGGGGTGGTGATGCTGGGGTGGTGATGCTGGGGTGATGTTGAGGTGGTGATGCTGGGGTGGTGATGCTGGGGTGGTGATGCTGGGGTGGTGATGCTGAGGTGGTGATGCTGAGGTGATGCTGAGGTGGTGATGCTGGGGTGGTGATGCTGGGGTGGTGATGCTGGGGTGGTGATGCTGGGGTGATGGGGTGGTGATGCTTGGGTGATGGGATGGTGATGCAGGGGTGGTGATGTTGGGGTGGTGATGCTGGGGTGGTGATGCTGGGGTGATGGGGTGGTGATGCTTGGGTGATGGGATGGTGATGCAGGGGTGGTGATGCTGGGGTGGTGATGCTGAGGTGATGGGGTGGTGATGCTTGGGTGATGGGATGGTGATGCAGGGGTGGTGATGTTGGGGTGGTGATGCTGGGGTGGTGATGCTGGGGTGGTGATGCTGGGGTGATGGGGTGGTGATGCTTGGGTGATGGGATGGTGATGCAGGGGTGGTGATGTTGGGGTGGTGATGCTGGGGTGGTGATGCTGGGGTGGTGATGCTGGGGTGATAGGGTGGTGATGCTTGGGTGATGGGATGGTGATGCAGGGGTGGTGATGCTGGGGTGGTGATGCTGGGGTGATGGGGTGGTGATGCTTGGGTGATGGGATGGTGATGCAGGGGTGGTGATGTTGGGGTGGTGATGCTGGGGTGGTGATGCTGGGGTGGTGATGCTGGGGTGATGGGGTGGTGATGCTTGGGTGATGGGATGGTGATGCAGGGGTGGTGATGTTGGGGTGGTGATGATGGGGTGGTGATGCTGGGGTGATGTTGGGGTGGTGATGCTGGGGTGATGGGGTGGTGATGCTGGGGTGGTGATGCTGGGGTGATGTTGGGGTGGTGATGCTGGGGTGATGCTGGGGTGATGGGGTGGTGATGCTGGGGTGATGTTGGGGTGGTGATGCTGGGGTGATGGGGTGGTGATGCTGGGGTGATGTTGGGGTGGTGATGCTGGGGTGATGTTGGGGTGGTGATGCTGGGGTGATGGGGTGGTGATGCTGGGGTGATGTTGGGGTGGTGATGCTGGGGTGATGTTGGGGTGGTGGGGTGGTGATGCTGGGGTGATGGGGTGGTGATGCTGGGGTGATGTTGGGGTGGTGATGCTGGGGTGATGTTGGGGTGGTGATGCTGGGGTGATGTTGGGGTGGTGATGCTGGGGTGATGGGGTGGTGATGCTGGGGTGATGGGGTGGTGATGCTGGATTGATGGGGTGGTGATGCTGGGGTGATGGGGTGGTGATGCTGGGGTGATGGGGTGGTGATGCTGGGGTGATGTTGGGGTGGTGATGCTGGGGTGATGTTGGGGTGGTGATGCTGGGGTGATGGGGTGGTGATGCTGGGGTGATGTTGGGGTGGTGATGCTGGGGTGATGTTGGGGTGGTGATGCTGGGGTGTTGTTGGGGTGGTGATGCTGGGGTGATGGGGTGGTGATGCTGGGGTGATGTTGGGGTGGTGATGTTGGGGTGGTGATGCTGAGGTGATGCTGAGGTGGTGATGCTGGGGTGGTGATGCTGAGGTGGTGATGCTGGGGTGGTGATGCTGAGGTGGTGATGCTGGGGTGGTGATGCTGAGGTGGTGATGCTGGGGTGGTGATGCTGGGGTGATGGGGTGATGCTGGGGTGGTGATGCTGGGGTGGTGATGCTGGGGTGGTGATGCTGGGGTGGTGATGCTGGGGTGATGCTGGGGTGGTGATGCTGGGGTGGTGATGCTGAGGTGGTGATGCTGGGGTGGTGATGCTGAGGTGATGCTGGGGTGGTGATGCTGGGGTGGTGATGCTGGGGTGATGTTGGGGTGGTGATGCTGGGGTGGTGATGCTGGGGTGGTGATGCTGAGGTGGTAATGCTGGGGTGGTGATGCTGGGGTGGTGATGCTGAGGTGGTGATGCTGGGGTGATGCTGAGGTGGTGATGCTGAGGTGATGCTGGGGTGGTGATGCTGAGGTGGTGATGCTGAGGTGGTGATGCTGGGGTGGTGATGCTGAGGTGGTGATGCTGGGGTGGTGATGCTGGGGTGGTGATGCTGTGGTGATGCTGGGGTGGTGCTGAGGTGATGCTGGGGTGGTGATGCTGAGGTGGTGATGCTGAGGTGGTGATGCTGGGGTGGTGATGCTGAAGTGGTGATGCTGGGGTGGTGATGCTGGGGTGGTGATGCTGAGGTGATGATGCTGGGGTGGTGATGCTGAGGTGGTGATGCTGGGGTGGTGATGCTGAGGTGATGATGCTGGGGTGGTGATGCTGAGGTGGTGATGCTGAGGTGGTGATGCTGATGTGATGTTGGGGTGGTAATGCTGGGGTGGTGATGCTGAGGTGATGATGCTGGGGTGGTGGTGCTGGGGTGGTGATGCTGGGGTGGTGATGCTGGGGTGATGCTGAGGTGGTGATGCTGGGGTGGTGATGCTGGGGTGATGCTGGGGTGATGCTGGGGTGATGCTGAGGTGGTGATGCTGGGGTGGTGATGCTGGGGTGGTGATGCTGGGGTGATGCTGAGGTGATGCTGAGGTGGTGATGCTGGGGTGGTGATGCTGGGGTGATGCTGAGGTGATGCTGGGGTAGTGATGCTGAGGTGGTGTTGGGGTGATGCTGAGGTGGTGATGCTGAGGTGGTGATTCTGAGGTGATGCTGGGGTGGTGATGCTGGGGTGGTGATGCTGGGGTGATGTTGAGGTGGTGATGCTGAGGTGATGGGGTGGTGATTCTGAGGTGATGCTGGGGTGGTGATTCTGTGGTGATGCTGGGGTGGTGATGCTGGGGTGATGCTGAGGTGATGCTGAGGTGGTGATGCTGGGGTGGTGATTCTGAGGTGATGCTGGGGTGGTGATGCTGGGGTGGTGATGCTGGGGTGATGTTGGGGTGGTGATGCTGGGGTGATGCTGGGGTGGTGATGCTGGGGTGATGCTGGGGTGGTGATGCTGGGGTGGTGATGCTGGGGTGGAGATGCTGGGGTGGTGATGCTGAGGTGATGGAGTGGTGATGCTGGGGTGGTGATGCTGAGGTGGTGATGCTAGGGTGGTGATGCTGGGGTGGTGATGCTGGGGTGGTGATGCTGGGTTGATGCTGAGGTGGTGATGCTGGGGTGATGCTGGGGTGGTGATGCTGAGGTGGTGATGCTGGGGTGGTGATGCTGGGGTGGTGATGCTGAGGTGGTGATGCTGGGGTGATGCTGAGGTGGTGATGCTGAGGTGGTGATGCTGGGGCGGTGATGCTGGGGCGGTGATGCTGGGGACGGTGATGCTGGGGCGGTGATGCTGGGGACGGTGATGCTGGGGCGGTGATGCTGGGGACGGTGATGCTGGGGACGGTGATGCTGGGGCGGTGATGCTGGGGCGGTGATGCTGGGGACGGTGATGCTGGGGCGGTGATGCTGGGGACGGTGATGCTGGGGCGGTGATGCTGGGGACGGTGATGCTGGGGACGGTGATGCTGGGGCGGTGATGCTGGGGTGATGCTGTTGTGATGCTGAGGTGGTGATGCTGAGGTGGTGATGCTGGGGTGGTGATGCTGAGGTGGCAATGCCGAGGTGGTGATGCTGGGGTGTTGATGCCAGGGTGGTGACACGGGTGGTGACACTGGTATGGTGACACTGGGGTAGTGACACTGGGGTAGTGACACTGGTATGGTGACACTGGGGTAGTGACACTGGGGTAGTGACACTGGTATGGTGACACTGGGGTAGTGACACTGGGGTAGTGACACTGGTATGGTGACACTGGGGTAGTGACACTGGTATGGTGACACTGGTATGGTGACACTGGGGTAGTGACACTGGGGTGAAGGATAGGTGAAGGCACTTACAATTTAAGTTGCAGGTTTGTCTGCTGAGTATAATACAGTGTACCTACCTGTACCTCTGTCTAGTAGGTACTAGTGATAAAAGGGATTTGGACAAGGATACCTGGTGAGTGTACCTGGTGAGTATACCTGGAGAGAGTACCTGGACGGTGTACCTAGACAGTGTACCTGGAGAGTATACCTGGTGAGTATACCTGGGGAGTATGCCTGGAGAGTGTACCTGGAGAGTGTACCTGGAGTGTACCTGGAGTGTGTACCTGGAGTGCACGTGGAGAGTGTACCTGGTGAGTGTACCTGGTGAGTGTACCTGGACAGTGTACCTGGAGAGTGTACCTGGTGAGTGTACCTGGACAGTGTACCTGGACAGTGTACCTGGAGAGTATACCTGATGAGTATACCTGGGGAGTATGCCTGGAGAGTGTACCTGGAGAGTGCACCTGGAGAGTGTATCTGGAGAGTGCACCTGGAGAGTATACCTGGAGAGTATACCTGGAGAATATTCCTGGAGAGTATACCTGGAGAGTATACCTGGAGAGTATACCTGGAGAGGGTTGCACTGGTCAACGCCACTGCGGCTCGGTCCGTGACCAGGGGATTATTTACATAATGATTCCATTATAACAAATAGTTCTGTTCCACAGCCGCCATGTGTTGCAGTGAGGCTCAAGCTCCGGGTCCCGGTGACAGCAAGACACACGAGATACTGAAGGTGACCAAAATCTTGCTACAAATACCCCGTCAAGATTCCACGACAGACGCAACTGGTTACGTCTGACTCGTATACTGACTTGATTCCGCTATTGATGGGTAACTATCATAGGTCAAATGAAGGTGAGTTTTCGTCTGGTTTTGGGGCCATTCTCAGGTAATTTAGGAGATTCCTTAAGCATTTCCTTCGTATTTTGGTCCCTTCTGGGAGGATTTCCTACGTTTTTCTTGAAGGGAGATGTTAGGTTAGGTCAGATTCGTCAGGAAATATGTCAGTTGTAACCCCTTGACGGTCTTAGTCACATATAGAGAGGAATCTGTGGTAAGTGTGGTGGTAGACAAGGTCAGGTGACCACTACCGTTTTAGACAAGGTCAAGTGACCACCACCTTGCTTTAGACAAGGTCAAGTGACCACCACCTTGCTTTAGACAAGGTCAAGTGGCCACCACCTTGCTTTAGACAAGGTCAAGTGACCACCACCTTGCTTTAGACAAGGTCAAGTGACCACCACCTTGCTTTAGACAAGGTCAAGTGGCCACCACCTTGCTTTAGACAAGGTCAAGTGGCCACCACCTTGCTTTAGACAAGGTCAAGTGACCACCACCTTGCTTTAGACAAGGTCAAGTGGCCACCACCTTGCTTTAGACAAGGCCCAGTGGCCACCACCTTGCTTTAGACAAGGCCCAGTGGCCACCACCTTGCTTTAGACAAGGCCCAGTGGCCACCACCTTGCTTTAGACAAGTATCAGTCTGGGGACTTCGAGTAGATCCAGTCGCTATACTCTTAGTGATATGTTGAGAGATATAATTGTTGACTGTAGAGGATTTTAGGAGGATTTTGGTAGGAGATATTTGGGTTTAGAGCGCGTGGGGTTTGGATGAGGCTGGTGGATGGGGTTCAACCCATCTGACCGTGGCTAAAAACTAGTTTTAAGGTCTTAGATGCTAGTTTTTATGATCGTAGACAAGGAGCGTGGCTTAGGAGTGCCCAGTTTAATATTTCCACTACATTGTTGTGGCTGATGTATATATGTATATATGTTACAGTGTGTGTGTGTGACGGTGGCTGGGGTGTGGGTCTTAGTGGATACAGTGGGTGAATTTGGTGAAGGGCCCTACTGGCCTGCTAAGTCCCTAGCCTCGGTCAGCCCACCTCAGCCACCACACCTCCAGTTTGATGGTCTGGCCAGCAACCACACCTCCAGTCTGATGGTCTGGCCAGCAATCACACCTCCAGTTTGATGGTTTCACCCCTCCTGCCAGACGGCTACACCCGTCTCAACACCGTCCCCTTCCTGCTGTCTACACTGCTCTCTCTTCCTGCTGTCTACACTACTCTCTCTTCCTGCCAGTTCCTACCCCTTCCTGCTCTCTCTTCCTGCTGTCTCTTCCTGCCCCTTCTTGCTGACGACACTGCTGTCTCTTCCTCTTATTGCTGTCTCTCCCGGCTGTCTGCACTGCTGTCTCTTCCTGCTGTCGACACTGCTGTCTCTTCCTGCTGTCTACACTGCTCTCTCTTCCTGCTGTCTACACTGCTGTCTATACTGCTGTCTCTGCCTGCTGTCTACACTGCTGTCTCTTCCTGCTGTCTACACTGCTGTCTCTTCCTGCTGTCTATACTGCTGTCTCTTCCTGCTGTCTACACTGCTGTCTCTTCCTGCTGTCTATACTGCTGTCTCTTCCTGCTGTCTACACTGCTGTCTCTGCCTGCTGTCTACACTGCTGTCTCTGCATGCTGTCTACACTGCTGTCTCTTCCTGCTGTCTACACTGCTGTCTCTGCCTGCTGTCTACACTGCTGTCTCTGCCTGCTGTCTACACTGCTGTCTCTGCCTGCTGTCTACACTGCTGTCTCTGCCTGCTGTCTCTGCCTGATGTCTACACTGCTGTCTCTGCCTGCTGTCTACACTGCTGTCTCTGCCTGCTGTCCACACTGCTGTCTACACTGCTGTCTTTGCCTGCTGTCCACACTGCTGTCTCTGCCTGCTGTCCACACTGCTGTCTCTGCCTGCTGTCCACACTGCTGTCTCTGCCTGCTGTCCACACAGCTGTCCACACTGCTGTCTCTGCCTGCTGTCCACACTGCTGTCTCTGCCTGCTGTCCACACTGCTGTCTATACTGCTGTGTCTGCCTGCTGTCCACACTGCTGTCTCTGGGTGCTGTCCACACTGCTGTCCACACTGCTGTCTCTGCCTGCTGTCTACACTGCTGTCTCTGTCTGCTGTCCACACTGCTGTCTCTGCCGGCTGCTGTCCACACTGCTGTCTCTGCCTGCTGTCTACACTGCTGTCTCTGCCTGCTGTCTACACTGCTGTCTCTGTCTGCTGTCCACACTGCTGTCTCTGCCGGCTGCTGTCTACACTGCTGTCTCTGTCTGCTGTCCACACTGCTGTCTCTGCCGGCTGCTGTCCACACTGCTGTCTCTACCTGCTGTCTACACTGCTGTCTCTGCCTGCTGTCCACACTGCTGTCTCTGCCTGCTGTCCACACTGCTGTCTCTGCCTGCTGTCTACACTACTGTGTCTGCTGTCTACACTGCTGTCTCTGCCTGCTGTCTACACTGCTGTCTCTGCCGGCTGCTGTCCACACTGCTGTCTCTGCCTGCTGTCCACACTGCTGTCTCTGCCTGCTGTCCACACTGCTGTCTCTACCTGCTGTCCACACTGCTGTCTCTACCTGCTGTCCACACTGCTGTCTCTGCCTGCTGTCCACACTGCTGTCTCTGCCTGCTGTCCACACTGCTGTGTCTGCCTGCTGTTCACACTGCTGTCTCTGCCTGCTGTCCACACTGCTGTATCTGCCTGCTGTCCACACTGCTGTCTCTACCTGCTGTCCACACTGCTGTCTCTGCCTGCTGTCCACACTGCTGTCTCTGCCTGCTGTCCACACTGCTGTGTCTGCCTGCTGTCCACACTGCTGTCTCTGCCTGCTGTCCACACTGCTGTATCTACCTGCTGTCCACACTGCTGTCTCTGCCTGCTGTCCACACTGCTGTCTCTGCCAGCTGTCCACACTGCTGTCTCTACCTGCTGTCCACATTGCTGTCTCTGCCTGCTGTCCACACTGCTGTCTCTGCCTGCTGTCCACACTGCTGTCTCTGCCTGCTGTCCACACTGCTGTATCTGCCTGCTGTCCACACTGCTGTCTCTACCTGCTGTCCACACTGCTGTCTCTACCTGCTGTCCACACTGCTGTCTCTGCCTGCTGTCCACACTGCTGTCTCTACCTGCAGTCCACATTGCTGTCTCTGCCTGCTGTCCACACTGCTGTCTCTGCCTGCTGTCCACACTGCTGTCTCTGCCTGCTGTCCACACTGCTGTATCTGCCTGCTGTCCACACTGCTGTCTCTACCTGCTGTCCACACTGCTGTCCACACTGCTGTCTCTGCCTGCTGTCCACACTGCTGTCTCTGCCTGCTGTCCACACTGCTGTCTCTGCCGGCTGCTGTCCACACTGCTGTCTCTGCCTGCTGTCCACATTGCTGTCTCTGCCTGCTGTCCACACTGCTGTCTCTGCCTGCTGTCCACACTGCTGTCTCTGCCGGCTGCTGTCCACACTGCTGTCTCTGCCTGCTGTCCACACTGCTGTCTCTGCCGGCTGCTGTCCACACTGCTGTCTCTGCCTGCTGTCCACATTGCTGTCTCTGCCGGCTGCTGTCCACACTGCTGTCTCTGCCTGCTGTCCACACTGCTGTCTCTACCTGCTGTCCACACTGCTGTCTCTACCTGCTGTCCACACTGCTGTCTCTGCCTGCTGTCCACACTGCTGTCTCTGCCTGCTGTCCACACTGCTGTCTCTACCTGCTGTCCACATTGCTGTCTCTGCCTGCTGTCCACACTGCTGTCTCTGCCTGCTGTCCACACTGCTGTCTCTGCCTGCTGTCCACACTGCTGTGTCTGCCTGCTGTCCACACTGTTGTCTCTGCCTGCTGTCCACACTGCTGTCTACACTGCTGTCTCTGCCTGCTGTCAACACTGCTGTCTCTGCCTGCTGTCTACACTGCTGTCTCTGCCTGCTGTCCACACTGCTGTGTCTGCCTGCTGTCCACACTGTTGTCTCTGCCTGCTGTCCACACTGCTGTCTACACTGCTGTCTCTGCCTGCTGTCCACACTGTTGTCTCTGCCTGCTGTCCACACTGCTGTCTACACTGCTGTCTCTGCCTGCTGTCAACACTGCTGTCTCTGCCTGCTGTCAACACTGCTGTCTCTGCCTGCTGTCAACACTGCTGTCTCTGCCTGCTGTCCACACTGCTGTCTCTGCCTGCTGTCCACACTGCTGTCTCTGCCTGCTGTCAACACTGCTGTCTCTGCCTGCTGTCCACACTGCTGTCTCTGCCTGCTGTCCACACTGCTGTCTCTGCCTGCTGTCCACACTGCTGTCTCTGCCTGCTGTCCACACTGCTGTCTCTGCCTGCTGTCCACACTGCTGTCTCTGCCTGCTGTCTACACTGCTGTCTCTTCCTTCTGACCCACAACTTACCAACCATCACGTGACTCCGACAAACAACTTGTAAACAACAGTCATCTCTGCAGTCAACCATCTATTGTTTATATCAATGATCCACAGACAAAAAAAATCATCAAACCCGCTACATTCATCCCTCATTTAGATGGCATTTTCTCAATTAGAATTGGATACACCATAATGTATATTCTTATATATACGACTTACATATGGACGATTTAGATGTGGACCCTCGAATTTAGTCCTGCCTTATCTGTACAAAAAACTGGTTTTATGTATAAAATATATTTTTTTGTTAATATTTCCCATAGGTAATAATGTAAATACAATTAAACCATTCCAGACACCCAAAAATATTAACAAAAAATTCATTTTATTGATAATAAAAACAGTTTTGCATACAGACAAGGCAGGACTAAATTCGAGGGTATATGTATCGCAATTAGGACGCAGGAACAGTAGCTACGATAGCCTCACCTGTTTACATAGGTTATTATGATGTAAAACTACCACGGGGGAGTTGAATGATAGCTCTTGGCCTTCCGTGTTGCAATCAACACATCACAAGCTTGCAATGTTGCAGGAAATAGAAAGTTCTAGGAAATACGACAACAGGAAACACCTCTGTTGCAGCAGAGGTGTTGCTGTTATAATATTTGTAGCATATATGCTGTTTTGGGGGTAATTAACAGCATATATGCTGTTTTTTGGGGTAATTAACAGCATATATGCTGTTTTTTGGGGTAATTAACAGCATATATGCTTTTTTTGGGGTAATTAACAGCATATATGCTGTTTTTTGGGGTAATTAACAGCATATATGCTGTTCTTGGGATATATAACAGCATAGATGCTGTTCTTGGGATATATAACAGCATAGATGCTGTTCTTGGGATATATAACAGCATAGATGCTGTTCTTGGAATATATAACAGCATAGGTGCTGTTCTTGGGATATATAACAGCATATATGCTGTTCTTGGATATAACAGCATAGATGCTGTTCTTGGATATAACAGCATATATGTTGTTCTTGGGATATATAACAGCATAGATGCTGTTCTTGGGTTATATAACAGCATAGATGCTGTTCTTGGGATATATAACAGCATAGATGCTGTTCTTGGGATATATAACAGCATAGATGCTGTTCTTGGGATATATAACAGCATATACGCTGTTCTTGGATATAACAGCATAGATGCTGTTCTTGGGATATATAACAGCATAGATGCTATTCTTGGGATATATAACAGCATAGATACTGTTCTTGGGATATATAACAGCATATACGCTGTTCTTGGGATATATAACAGCATAGATGCTGTTCTTGGGATATATAACAGCATATACGCTGTTCTTGGGATATATAACAGCATATACGCTGTTCTTGGGATATATAACAGCATAGATGCTGTTCTTGGGATATATAACAGCATATACGCTGTTCTTGGGATATATAACAGCATATACGCTGTTCCTGGGATATATAACAGCATAGATGCTGTTCTTGGGATATATAACAGCATATACGCTGTTCTTGGGATATATAACAGCATATACGCTGTTCTTGGGATATATAACAGCATAGATGCTGTTCTTGGGATATATAACAGCATATACGCTGTTCTTGGGATATATAACAGCATAGATACTGTTCTTGGGATATATAACAGCATATATGCTGTTCTTGGGATATATAACAGCATAGATACTGTTCTTGGGATATATAACAGCATATATGCTGTTCTTGGGATATATAACAGCATATATGCTGTTCTTGGGATACATAACAGCATAGATACTGTTCTTGGGATATATAACAGCATAGATGCTGTTCATGGGATATATAACAGCATATATGCTGTTCTTGGGATATATAACAGCATATATGCTGTTCTTGGGATATATAACAGCATAGATACTGTTCTTGGGATATATAACAGCATAGATGCTGTTCTTGGGATATATAACAGCATATATGCTGTTCTTGGGATATATAACAGCATAGATACTGTTCTTGGGATATATAACAGCATATATGCTGTTCTTGGGATATATAACAGCATATATGCTGTTCTTGGGATATATAACAGCATATACGCTGTTCTTGGGATATATAACAGCATATATGCTGTTCTTGGGATATATAACAGCATAGATACTGTTCTTGGGATATATAACAGCATATACGCTGTTCTTGGGATATATAACAGCATAGATGCTGTTCTTGGGATATATAACAGCATAGATACTGTTCTTGGGATATATAACAGCATAGATGCTGTTCTTGGGATATATAACAGCATAGATACTGTTCTTGGGATATATAACAGCATAGATGCTGTTCTTGGGATATATAACAGGGGTAGGTGTCAGTGGCAGTGGGGAAGGACCCTGGTCTTGCTGCCAGTGGCCCGGGCCGAGGTTGTCGTACATCTCAGGAACACTTTGTTATTGAATCATTTTTACGTTGGCTATGTTAGGCTATGTTGGCTATGTTAGGTTATGTTGGCTATGTTAGGTTATGTTGGCTATGTTAGGCTATGTTAGGTTATGTTGGCTGTTAGGCTATGTTGGCTATGTTAGGCTATGTTGGCTATGTTAGGTTATGTTGGCTATGTTAGGCTATGTTGGTTATGTTGGCTATGTTAGGTTATGTTGGCTGTTAGGCTATGTTGGCTATGTTAGGTTATGTTGGCTATGTTAGGTTATGTTAGGCTATGTTAGGTTATGTTGGCTATGTTAGGCTATGTTGGCTATGTTAGGTTATGTTGGCTATGTTAGGTTATGTTGGCTATGTTAGGTTATGTTGGCTGTTAGGCTATGTTGGCTATGTTAGGTTATGTTGGCTATGTTAGGCTATGTTGGCTATGTTAGGCTATGTTGGCTATGTTGGCTATGTTAGGCTATGTTGGCTACGTTAGGCTATGTTGGCTATGTTAGGCTATGTTGGCTATGTTAGGCTATGTTAGGCTATGTTGGCTATGTTAGGCTATGTTAGGCTATGTTGGCTATATTAGGCTATGTTGGCTATGTTAGGCTATGTTGGCTATGTTAGGCTATGTTGACTATGTTAGGCTATGTTGGCTATGTTAGGCTATGTTGGCTATGTTAGGCTATGTTGGCTATGTTAGGCTACGTTGGCTATGTTAGGCTATGTTGGCTATGTTAGGTTATGTTAGGCTATGTTGGCTATGTTAGGCTATGTTGGCGATGTTAGGTTATGTTGGCTATGTTAGGCTATGTTGGTTATGTTAGGCTATGTTGGCTATGTTAGGTTATGTTGGCTATGTTAGGCTACGTTGGCTATGTTAGGCTACGTTAGGCTACGCTGCCTATGTTAGGCTATGTTGGCAATGTTAGGCTATATTGACTATGTTAGGCTAAGCTGGCTATGTTAGGCTATGTTGGCTATGTTAGGCTACGCTGACTATGTTAGGCTACGCTGGCTATGTTAGGCTATGTTGGCTATGTTAGGCTACGCTGGCTATGTTGGCTATGTTAGGCTATGTTGGCAATGTTAGGCTATGTTAGGCTATGTTGGCTATGTTAGGCTATGTTGGCTATGTTAGGCTACGCTGGCTATGTTAGGCTATGTTGGCTATGTTAGGCTACGTTGGCTATGTTAGGCTACGCTGACTATGTTAGGCTACGCTGGCTATGTTAGGCTATGTTAGGCAACGTTGGCTATGTTAGGCTATGTTTGCTATGTTAGGCGACGTTATCTATGTTAGGCTATGTTGGCTATGTTAGGCTACGTTGGCTACGCTGGCTATGTTAGGCTACGCTGGCTGTGTTAGGCTATGTTGGGCTACGTTGGCTATGTTAGGCTACGTTGGCTATGTTAGGCTATGTTGGGCTACGTTGGCTATGTTAGGCTACGTTGGCTATGTTAGGCTATGTTGGGCTACGTTGGCTATGTTAGGCTACGCTGGCTATGTTAGGCTATGTTGGGCTACGCTGGCTATGTTAGGCTACGCTGGCTATGTTGGGCTACGTTGGCTATGTTGGGCTACGTTGGCTATGTTAGGCTACGTTGGCTATGTTAGGCTACGTTGGCTACGTTGGCTATGTTAGGCTACGTTGGCTATATTAGGCTACGTTGGCTATATTAGGCTACGTTGGCTATATTAGGCTACGTTGGCTATGTTAGGCTACGTTGGCTATATTAGGCTACGTTGGCTATATTAGGCTACGTTGGCTATATTAGGCTACGTTGGCTGTGTTAGGCTACGTTGGCTATATTAGGCTACGTTGGCTATGTTAGGCTACGTTGGCTATATTAGGCTACGTTGGCTATGTTAGGCTACGTTGGCTATGTTAGGCTACGTTGGCTATATTAGGCTACGTTGGCTATGTTAGGCTACGTTGGCTATATTAGGCTACCTTAGCTATGTTAGGCTACGTTGGCTATGTTAGGCTACGTTGGCTATATTAGGCTACGTTGGCTATATTAGGCTACGTTGGCTATGTTAGGCTACGTTGGCTATGTTAGGCTACGTTGGCTATGTTAGATGTGTCTCACAGTCTACCTGATCAACTAACTTACCTCCTCCCACTTTCTGACAAGTTTACAATGCTACCATTGTGATACATGGTACCATAGTTTACAATGCTACCATGGTGATATATGCTACCATAGTTTACAATGCTTCCATTGTGATATATGCTACCATAGTTTACAATGCTACCATGGTGATAGATGCTACCATATTTTACAATGCTACCATGGTGATATATGCTACCATAGTTTACAATGCTACCATGGTGATATATGCTACCATAGTTTGCAATGCTACCATGGTGATATATGCTACCATAGTTTACAATGCTACCATTGTGATATATGCTACCATAGTTTACAATGCTACCATTGTGATATATGCTACCATAGTTTAGAATGCTACCATTGTGATATATGCTACCATAGTTTACAATTCTACCATGGTGATATATGCTACCAGAGTTTACAATGCTACCATGGTGATATATGCTACCATAGTTTACCTTGACATATATACAGTGTACCTCCCCAGACACTGACTTGTTGATTTATGATTGGCTGTTATACCGTCGTTGTTTACATTGTAATACGTACATTGGCTGTTATACCGTCGTTGTTTACATTGTAATACGTACACTGGCTGTTATACCGTTGTTGTTTACATTGTAATACGTACATTGGCTGTTATACCGCCGTTGTTTACATTGTAATACGCACATTGGCTGTTACACCGTCGTTGTTTACATTGTAATACGTACATTGGCTGTTATACCGACGTTGTTTACATTGTAATATGTACATTGGCTGTTATACCGTCGTTGTTTACATTGTAATACGTACATTGGCTGTTATACCGTCGTTGTTTACATTGTAATACGTACATTGGCTGTTATACCGTCGTTGTTTACATTGTAATACGTACATTGTTTGCTATTCCGTCATTGTTTACATTGTAATACGTACATTGGCTGTTATACCGTCGTTGTTTACATTGTAATACGCACATTGGCTGTTATACCGTCGTTGTTTACATTGTAACACGTACATTGGCTGTTATACCGTCGTTGTTTACATTGTAATACGTACATTGGCTGTTATACGGTCGTTGTTTACATTGTAATACGTACATTGGCTGTTATACCGTCGTTGTTTACATTGTAATACGTACATTGGCTGTTATACCGTCGTTGTTTACATTGTAATACGTACATTGGCTGTTATACCGTCGTTGTTTACATTGTAATACGTACATTGGCTGTTATACCGTCGTTGTTTACATTGTAATACGTACATTGGTTGTTATACCGTCGTTGTTTACATTGTAATACGTACATTGGCTGTTATACCGTCGTTGTTTACATTGTAATATGTACATTGGCTGTTATACCGTCGTTGTTTACATTGTAATACGTACATTGGCTGTTATACCGTCGTTGTTTACATTGTAATACGTACATTGGCTGTTATACCGTCGTTGTTTACATTGTAATACGTACATTGGCTGTTACACCGTCGTTGTTTACATTGTAATACGTACATTGGCTTTTATACCGTCGTTGTTTACATTGTAATACGTACATTGGCTGTTATACCGTCGTTGTTTACATTGTAATACGTACATTGGCTGTTACACCGTCGTTGTTTACATTGTAATACGTACATTGGCTGTTATACCGACGTTGTTTACATTGTAATACGTACATTGGCTGTTATACCGACGTTGTTTACATTGTAATACGTACATTGACTGTTATACCGTCGTTGTTTACGCTGTAAAGTGTTTTATTGTGATGACCGCAGTGTATTACACTGTCATGTTAGGTAGATGACTGGATGGTGGTTGTGGTACAGTGGTGAACTCTGGTATTCAGTCGTGGGCTGGGCCCTGACCTGTGCCTCAGGGACGGAACTTGTCCCTGACGCCTCGTCCCTACCTCACCCACTGTATCTTAGTAATGATCCTAGCTAGTACTCACCCACTGTATCGTAGTAATGATCCTAGCTAGTACTCATCCGCTGTATCGTAGTAATGATCCTAGCTAGTACTCACCCGCTGTATCGTAGTAATGATCCTAGCTAGTACTCACCCGCTGTATCTTAGTAATGATCCTAGCTAGTACTCACCCACTGTATCGTAGTAATGATCCTAGCTAGTACACACCCGCTGTATCGTAGTAATGATCCTAGGTAGTACTCACCCGCTGTATCGTAGTAATGATCCTAGCTAATACTTACCCGCTGTATCGTAGTAATGATCCTAGCTAGTACACACCCGCTGTATCGTAGTAATGATCCTAGCTAGTACTCACCCGCTGTATCGTAGTAATGATCCTAGCTAGTACACACCCGCTGTATCGTAGTAATGATCCTAGCTAGTACACACCCACTGTATCTTAGTAATGATCCTAGCTAGTACTCACCCGCTGTATCTTAGTAATGATCCTAGCTAGTACTCACCCACTGTATCGTAGTAATGATCCTAGCTAGTACTCACTCGCTGTATCGTAGTAATGATCCTAGCTAGTACTCACCCACTGTATCGTAGTAATGATCCTAGCTAGTACACACCCGGTGTATCGTAGTAATGATCCTAGCTAGTACTCACCCACTGTATCGTAGTAATGATCCTAGCTAGTACACACCCGCTGTATCGTAGTAATGATCCTAGCTAGTACTCACGCGGTGTATCGTAGTAATGATCCTAGCTAGTACTTACCCGCTGTATCGTAGTAATGATCCTAGCTAGTACACACCCGCTGTATCGTAGTAATGATCCTAGCTAGTACTCACCCGCTGTATCGTAGTAATGATCCTAGCTAGTACTCACCCGCTGTATCGTAGTAATGATCCTAGCTAGTACACACCCGCTGTATCTTAGTAATGATCCTAGCTAGTACTCACCCGCTGTATCGTAGTAATGATCCTAGCTAGTACTCACCCGGTGTATCGTAGTAATGATCCTAGCTAGTACTCACCCGCTGTATCGTAGTAATGATCCTAGCTAGTACACACCCACTGTATCGTAGTAATGATCCTAGCTACTACTCACCCGGTGTATCGTAGTAATGATCCTAGCTAGTACACACCCGCTGTATCGTAGTAATGATCCTAGCTAGTACTCACCCGCTGTATCATAGTAATGATCCTAGCTAGTACACACCCGCTGTATCGTAGTAATGATCCTAGCTAGTACTCACCCGCTGTATCGTAGTAATGATCCTAGCTAGTACACACCCGCTGTATCGTAGTAATGATCACAGCTAGTACACACCCACTGTATCGTAGTAATGATCACAGCTAGTACACACCCGCTGTATCGTAGTAATGATCACAGCTAGTACACACCCGCTGTATCGTAGTAATGATCACAGCTAGTACACACCCGCTGTATCGTAGTAATGATCCTAGCTAGTACACACCCGCTGTATCGTAGTAATGATCCTAGCTAGTACTCACCCGCTGTATCGTAGTAATGATCCTAGCTAGTACTCACCCGCTGTATCGTAGTAATGATCCTAGCTAGTACACACCCGCTGTATCGTAGTAATGATCCTAGCTAGTACACACCCGCTGTATCGTAGTAATGATCACAGCTAGTACACACCCGCTGTATCGTAGTAATGATCACAGCTAGTACACACCCTTATTACCGGGATATTTTTACAATCTTGACAGAAAACTAGCTATACTAGCACCAGTAGGCGGCTACGTTTTGCTAGTCATGTTGACTTTGATGTAAATACAAGAGAAGGTTTTTCTGACGTGTGTACCAGGACGCTGACGTATTGTTACCTTGTACTGGACTCAACCATGTACTGGACTCAACCATGTACTGGACTCAACCGTGTACTGGACTCAACCATGTACTGGACTCAACCATATACTGGACTCAACCGTGTACTGGACTCAACCGTGTACTGGACTCAACCGTGTACTGGACTCAACCATGTACTGGACTCAACCGTGTACTGGACTCAACCGTGTACTGGACTCAACCGTGTACTGGACTCAACCATGTACTGGACTCAACCATGTACTGGACTCAACCGTGTACTGGACTCAACCATGTACTGGACTCAACCATGTACTGGACTCAACCATGTACTGGACTCAACCGTGTACTGGACTCAACCATGTACTGGACTCAACCATGTACTGGACTCAACCATGTACTGGACTCAACCATGTACTGGACTCAACCATGTACTGGACTCAACCATGTACTGGACTCAACCATGTACTGGACTCAACCGTGTACTGCACTCAACCATGTATTGGACTCAACCGTGTACTGGACTCAACCGTGTACTGAACTCAACCGTGTACTGGACTCAACCGTGTACTGGACTCAACCGTGTACTGGACTCAACCATGTACTGGACTCAACCATGTACTGGACTCAACCATGTACTGGACTCAACCATGTACTGGACTCAACCATGTACTGGACTCAACCATGTACTGGACTCAACCATATACTGGACTCAACCATGTACTGGACTCAACCATGTACTGGACTCAACCATGTACTGGACTCAACCATGTACTGGACTCAACCATGTACTGGACTCAACCGTGTACTGGACTCAACCATGTACTGGACTCAACCATGTACTGGACTCAACCATGTACTGGACTCAACCATGTCCTGGACTCAACCATGTACTGGACTCAACCATGTCCTTGACTCAACCATGTCCTGGACTCAACCATGTACTGGACTCAACCATGTACTGGACTCAACCATGTACTGGACTCAACCATGTACTGGACTCAACCATGTACTGGACTCAACCATGTACTGGACTCAACCATGTACTGGACTCAACCATGTACTGGACTCAACCATGTCCTGGACTCAACCATGTACTGGACTCAACCATGTACTGGACTCAACCATGTACTGGACTCAACCATGTACTGGACTCAACCATGTCCTGGACTCAACCATGTACTGGACTCAACCATGTACTGGACTCAACCATGTACTGGACTCAACCATGTACTGGACTCAACCATGTACTGGACTCAACCGTGTACTGGACTCAACCATGTACTGGACTCAACCATGTACTGGACTCAACCATGTACTGGACTCAACCATGTACTGGACTCAACCATGTACTGGACTCAACCTTGTACTGGACTCAACCATGTACTGGACTCAACCATGTACTGGACTCAACCATGTACTGGACTCAACCATGTACTGGACTCAACCAACATTTGCTGTATGTATTTTTAAGGTCGTTGTGGTTATATATATTAAAACAATTGTGTTTTCTTAAGACAGGTGTTGTGATGGCAGGTATTGCATAGTTGTGTGATTATTGCCTTGTGTCTGACAGTGTTGTGTGTGTGCTCACACCTGTACATCTGTACCTATACTTCCATTATTAAATGAGTTAATTTATATACATACACACATACACACACACACACACACACACACACACACACACACACACACACACACACACACACACACACACACACACACACACACACAACAGGCCTAGTGTCTAATCGACATGTGCCTAGGACAAAATGGTAACTAACAACAGGATACCTGTTTGACAAGTCTTTGACACATTACTACTACTACCACTGCTGCTGCTATGAGTACTGCAATACTGCTTCTATCCAACACACGCCAAGACAGTGCCACACACTGGCCACGACAGTGCCACACACTGGCCACGACAGTGCCACACACTGGCCTCAGAATGACAGTTCCACTGGACAACAAGACGACTGCTCCTGCGTGTACACAGAATTTCGGACATCAGAACGACGACACCAGTGTTCGCAAAACGACCACCATACATCTCTTACGACAAAGTTCTATCCTGCACCAAGGACCTAAGTTCGCTGAAGCAAACTTGGGGTTTTTAAGAGGCATCCTCTGCAATATTAGACTGCAATGCCCTTGGAAATCCCAAATATGCTCGGCTTTGCGACATGGACGGTAACTAACTGATCACTGTGACGCTGACACATGATGCATCTCACCAGTCTTTTTCTCTGACCTCAGCAGCATGGAGGGGGATGCAGACGGCAAGGTTAGTACAGTAGGGGGCTGTGCCCCCCGTATTATTGTTCAAAGACACATGTGAGTATCTAGGTGTTCTTATTGTAGACTTTTCGCCTGTGAGGCCTGGTCTCAGACCGCGGGGGCGTTGACCCCCGAAATCCTCTCCAGGTATACAGTAGACACACAGATGTTGCACATGGGTCTAATTATCATTTATCTGTGTTTTATGCCATTCATGTACCATATTATTGTATTAATAATACTTGAAGTATACAATTAAAGCATTTTTCAAAGTGATGTATACAAATCTTATTCGGTCATATCAGTTTTCTTAGTTTTCTTAAAACTAGTTTAATATATAACTGGGTTTAGTTTAATTTTGTATGCTAAAAGTTCCAGTTAGATTTTTACAACCATGGGGGAGCGTTAAACCCGTAGGGATTAGCATAGGGGGATGGAAGGTATTTAAGCTCAACGCAGGGAACTGGAGCACAGATCCATTTCCCTGGATCAAGAGCCCCTCACCAGCGTCAAGGAGCCTCCCTTGAGGGGACATGAGAGAGGAGCTTATGACGACATTTTGGTCCAACTTCTGAGTGCTTATATTATAAAACAAACCTATAAACCACGGGTGGGGTTAGAACCCGCGATCGGAGAATCGCAAAACTCCAGATTGACGCGTTAGCCACTGGATGTGTCGGTCTGGAGTTTTATGACTGATCGCGGGTTCTAACCCCACCCGTGGTATGGTTTGTTTGCAATCGTGTCATTACGATTTCGTGAGTCATAAAAACTAAACTACAGTTTGTAGAGGAAACAGACGATATTTCGATTCGTCCATAACCATTATTTAGCCCAGGATAGAATGAGATCTCTTTTAAATTATGACTAAACTGTGACTGAGTTGTGAATAGTTCTGGTATTTTTAAGATCACTAGTCTTGTAGTTTAATATATTTTGGCTTCTTATGACACATGCTGCAATGTGTATCTTCATGTCTCAGTATTCTCTAGTTTGCCTGCATGTGTCTTCTAAATTTCCCCTTCTTTTGGGCATTTCTGGGTTAAATTCTGTAAAAAATTAACATTTACTGTGAGGTAGGATGTTAATTTTCTTGACAGGAGTTGTGTGTGTGAGAGACAAGTGTGGATTAGCGCATCCAGAGACGTCCTGGAGACCAGGAGAACATTGAGGAGATAGGAAGAGATGGCCTTGTGAATAATGCATCCAGGAGAACAGCGAGGAGCTTTGGAGACCAAGAGAACAGCCACGAGCTTTGGAGACCAAGAGAACAGCCAGGAGCTTTGGAGACCAAGAGAACAACGAGAAGCTTTGGAGACCAAGAGAACAGCCAGGAGCTTTGGAGACCAAGAGAACAGCCACGAGCTTTGGAGACCAAGAGAACAGCCAGGAGCTTTGGAGACCAAGAGAACAGCGAGGAGCTTTGGAGACCAAGAGAACAGCCACGAGCTTTGGAGACCAAGAGAACAACGAGAAGCTTTGGAGACCAAGAGAACAGCCAGGAGCTTTGGAAACCAAGAGAACAGCCAGGAGCTTTGGAGACCAAGAGAACAGCCAGGAGCTTTGGAGACCAAGAGAACAGCCAGGAGCTTTGGAGACCAAGAGAACAGCCAGGAGCTTTGGAGACCAAGAGAACAGCCAGGAGCTTTGGAGACCAAGAGAACAGCCAGGAGCTTTGGAGACCAAGAGAACAGCGAGAAGCTTTGGAGACCAAGAGAACAGCCAGGAGCTTTGGAGACCAAGAGAACAGCCAGGAGCTTTGGAGACCAAGAGAACAGCCAGGAGCTTTGGAGACCAAGAGAACTTCGATGTGATACGTATATCACATGAGGAGACGACCGGAGAAGTAAGGAGAGTATCTAGAGAACATTTATGCAGCTTGGAGACCAGAACAGTGAACAGACGACCTGGAGAACTGGTAAAGATTTAGACAGCCTGGGACCAGAGGAGAGATCAATCCAGAGTCCAAACCAAAAAAAAAAGTGAATTTTTAACTGGTATTATTACTAAAAATGAAGAATACATTTATATACTGTCTCTTAGATATATCTATAATGTCCTTTCTAATATGTAGATACCAAGACTGGGTTAGAGTGCACGGAAATGTACTGAATATGATCCACTGTGAGACGAGTCTTGAAGAGTTGTTGGTGTCCACCCTTAGGAACACACTTGTGAACCACGACATTTAGTGAACCACGACACTTAGTGAACCACGACACTTAGTGAACAACGACACTTAGTGAACCACTACACTTAGTGAACCACGACACTTTGTGAACCACGACACTGTGAACCACGACACTTAGTGAACCACGACACTTAGTGAACCACGACACTTAGTGAACCACGACACTGTGAACCACGACACTTTGTGAACCACGACACTTAGTGAACCACCACACTTAGTGAACCACCACACTTAGTGAACCCCGACACTTAGTGAACGACCACACTTAGTGAACCACCACACTTAGTGAACCACCACACTTAGTGAACCACCACACTTAGTGAACCACCACACTTAGTGAACCACTACACTTAGTGAACCACCACACTTAGTGAACCCCGACACTTAGTGAACCACTACACTTAGTGAACCACCACACTTAGTGAACCACCACACTTAGTGAACCACCACACTTTGGAGTTCCAAAGTTAAATTACATCATGTACTGCTAATAAACAAAGATTATTATTATCCACCGACGGGATTCCTAAAATAAGGAAGTTTTAGAAGCCCTTAACACCCACCCAAAACAAATACATTACATACAGTAAGTGGCCTTATAAACCACAACAACAACAACAACAAGATAATACAAGTTGATAGATTTACGTTGTCAGGATATTTTAGGTAGGATTAAATTGTTAGTAACTGTTATTAGAAGTAATGTAGCCATATTGCTTAATATAATGATAATAATATCTGTATTTACTATCAGTTTTGTCCCAGGATGTGACCCACACCAGTCCACTAACACCCAGGATGTGACCCACACCAGTCCACTAACACCCAGGATGTGACCCACACCAGTCCACTAACACCCAGGGTGTGACCCACACCAGTCCACTAACACCCAGGATGTGACCCACACCAGTCCACTAACACACAGGATGTGACCCACACCAGTCCACTAACACCCAGGATATGACCCACACCAGTCCACTAACACCCAGGATGTGACCCACACCAGTCCACTAACACCCAGGATGTGACCCACACCAGTCCACTAACACCCAGGATGTGACCCACACCAGTCCACTAACACCCAGGATGTGACCCACACCAGTCCACTAACACCCAGGATGTGACCCACACCAGTCCACTAACACCCAGGATGTGACCCACACCAGTCCACTAACACCCAGGATGTGACCCACACCAGTCCACTAACACCCAGGATGTGACCCACACCAGTCCACTAACACCCAGGATGTGACCCACACCAGTCCACTAACACCCAGGATGTGACCCACACCAGTCCACTAACACCCAGGATGTGACCCACACCAGTCCACTAACACCCAGGATGTGACCCACACCAGTCCACTAACACCCAGGATGTGACCCACACCAGTCCACTAACACCCAGGATGCGACCCACACCAGTCCACTAACACCCAGGATGTGACCCACACCAGTCCACTAACACCCAGGATGCGACCCACACCAGTCCACTAACACCCAGGATGCGACCCACACCAGTCCACTAACACCCAGGATGCGACCCACACCAGTCCACTAACACCCAGGATGCAACCCACACCAGTCCACTAACACCCAGGATGCGACCCACACCAGTCCACTAACACCCAGGATGCGACCCACACCAGTCCACTAACACCCAGGATGCGACCCACACCAGTCCACTAACACCCAGGATGCGACCCACACCAGTCCACTAACACCCCGGATGCGACCCACACCAGTCCACTAACACCCAGGATGCGACCCACACCAGTCCACTAACACCCAGGATGCGACCCACACCAGTCCACTAACACCCAGGATGCGACCCACACCAGTCCACTAACACCCAGGATGCGACCCACACCAGTCCACTAACACCCAGGATGCGACCCACACCAGTCCACTAACACCCAGGATGTGACCCACACCAGTCCACTAACACCCAGGATGCGACCCACACCAGTCCACTAACACCCAGGATGTGACCCACACCAGTCCACTAACACCCAGGATGCGACCCACACCAGTCCACTAACACCCAGGATGCGACCCACACCAGTCCACTAACACCCAGGATGTGACCCACACCAGTCCACTAACACCCAGGATGTGACCCACACCAGTCCACTAACACCCAGGATGTGACCCACACCAGTCCACTAACACCCAGGATGTGACCCACACCAGTCCACTAACACCCAGGATGTGACCCACACCAGTCCACTAACACCCAGGATGTGACCCACACCAGTCCACTAACACCCAGGATGTGGCCCACACCAGTCCACTAACACCCAGGATGTGGCCCACACCAGTCCACTAACACCCAGGATGTGACCCACACCAGTCCACTAACACCCAGGATGTGACCCACACCAGTCCACTAACACCCAGGATGTGACCCACACCAGTCCACTAACACCCAGGATGTGACCCACACCAGTCCACTAACACCCAGGATGTGACCCACACCAGTCCACTAACACCCAGGATGTGACCCACACCAGTCCACTAACACCCAGGATGTGACCCACACCAGTACACTAACACCCAGGATGTGACCCACACCAGTCCACTAACACCCAGGATGTGACCCACACCAGTCTACTAACACCCAGGATGTGACCCACACCAGTCCACTAACACCCAGGATGTGACCCACACCAGTCCACTAACACCCAGGATGTGACCCACACCAGTCCACTAACACCCAGGATGCCACCCACACCAGTCCACTAACACCCAGGATGCCACCCACACCAGTCCACTAACACCCAGGATGCGACCCACACCAGTCCACTAACACCCAGGTACCTATTTTACTGCTAGGTGAACACGGACAACAGGTGTAAAGAAACACAACCAATGTTTCTACCCTCGCTGGGAATCAAACGCAGACCCTCGTCATGTGAAGCGAGAGCTTTAGTGATCAAGCCATGGGTCACCATGGGTCACCATGGGTTGTATTAATTAAGGAGACTAAAGTGCGACAAGGTGGCCCTTGGCCTCGTAGGCCACAAGGTGGCATGCTGAGTGTCTGTGTTCGATCCCCGGTGAGGGTGGAAACATTGGACGTGTTTCCTTACTGCTGTTGTCCATGTTCACTATCAGTATAATGGGTACCTGGGTGTTAGTAGACTGGTGTTTGTTGCATCCCGGGGATGTCACCCACACTATTAATATTAATTCCGACCTGAAGCACTTTCTCGATAGCTGCAACAGGACACATAGACATAATACAGTGGACCCCCGGTTAACAAACTTTTTTCATTCCAGTAGTATGTTCAGGTGCCAGTACTGACCGAATTTGTTCCCATAAGGAATATTGTGAAGTAGATTAGTCCATTTCAGACCCCCAAACATACACGTACACACGCACTTACATAAATACACTTACATAATTGGTCGCATTCGGAGGTAATCGTTATGCGGGGGTCCACTGTACAGTGGACCCCCGGTTTATGATCACCTCCCAATTCGACCAATTATGTAAGTGTATTTATGTAAGTGCGTTTGTACGTGTATGTTTGGGGGTCTGGAATGGACTAATCTAATTCACAATATTCCTTATGGGAACAAATTCGGTCAGTACTGGCACCTGAACATGCTTCTGGAATGAAATAATATCGTAAACCGGGGGTCCACTGTATTAGGTACAAAACTCTCCGACATTCCCCGTGTCTGGCTAAATCTCTTCACAAATTTGATGTTCATGAAGGGGCCTAAAATCTGGAACTTTCTGCCAGAAATCTCCCTAACATATCCCAGCATCAGTTATATATGTGGTAACTACATTTACACATTTTCAATGTCACGAACACGTGTAATACAATGTAATCTTACAATTCAAGAAATCGTAATGGAATGATTGCAGACAAACCATAGTACGGGGTGGGGATTGAACTTGCAACAAGTGAGTCGTAAGCGAGTTCAATCCTCCACTTGTACTCTGGTTTAACATCTTACTCTCAATATTTGTAATCCAACCAAACATTAAAAAAATTGAGTCCCATTTATTTTAATAGTCAGACCTGTAATTCCTTACCAGTTAAACTTAATAAAAGCTATATAGCATAAACAGGATATTCAATTCTCTTGTATTCTTTGCAACTCTTAAATTTATACTCACAGTCACACTCATATTCTTATTGCCTTATTACTCTTAAGTTAGTCGTAAGTTTGCCCAAAATAGTCTGAATTAATATTAAGGGGCATTCTATATGTTCATCCACATCATTCACCTTTGTACAGACATACGGAGCTCCGTGGCCTGGTGGCTAAAACTCTGCCTTCACACAGCGAGGGTCCGAGTTTGATTCCCGGCGAGGGTAGGAACATTGGACATGTTTCCTTGGTGGCCCGGTGGCTAAAAGCTCCCGCTTCACACACGGAGGGCCCGGGTTCGATTCCCGGCGGGTGGAAACATTTCGACACGTTTCCTTACACCTGTTGTCCTGTTCACCTAGCAGCAAATAGGTACCTGGGTGTTAGTCGACTGGCGTGGGTCGCATCCTGGGGGACAAGATTAAGGACCCCAATGGAAATAAGTTAGACAGTCCTCGATGACGTACTGACTTTCTTGGGTTATCCTGGGTGGCTAACCCTCCAGGGTTAAAAATCCGAACGAAATCTTATCTTATGTTATCTTACCTGCTGTCCATGTTCACCCATCAGTAAAATGGTTACCTGGGTAGTATTGACTGGTGTGGGTGGCATCCTGGGACAAAACTGACCTAATTTGTGGGAAATGCTCAGCATAACAAGGGACTTTATAGTAGTATGTCATAAATGTCAGCTATGGTCTGTAAAAGTTGTATCATGTACGTACTGCAAATACCACTACTACAACCACAACCATTACTACTAGCACTACTACTGCTGCTACTACTATTACCACTACTACTACCACTATTATTAATTTCTATTATTACTACTACATATATTACTAAGGCCTGAAATACCTCAGCGTGATAGTGGATTTCTTTGTACCAATCAAATTATGAAATGTAAACACACAGTGTAACCTTTGAAAATAAATAAAATTTTGATTTTAATTTTGATTTTGATTACCACTATAATAACTGTCTCCATCACTTCATCTACTACCACTTATTACTGCTACTACCAACAGTACTACTACAACCACTACTAATACTACTATTATTATTACTAGGCCTGGTCACAGACCGGGCTGCGGGGGCGTTGACCCCCGGAACTCTCTCCAGGTCTCCAGATAAACTACTATTATTACTACTACTCACCAATGCTACTACAGTGGACCCCCGATTAACGATATTTTTTCATTCTAGAAGTATGTTCAGGTGCCAGTACTGACCGAATTTGTTCCCATAAGGAATATTGTGAAGTAGATTAGTCCATTTCAGACCCTCAAACATACACGTACAAACGCACTTATATAAATACACTTACATAATTGGTCACATTAGGAGGTGATCGTTAAGCGGGGGTCCACTGTACTGCTATACCACTACTCAATTACTACTACAGATATTAATGCTACTGTTACTACTAATACTACTATTACTATTACTACTATACTAATATTGCTGCACACTAACACCACCTTTCAAGGCTGGTGAAATTGCTGACCTAGAAAGTGTAGAGAGAAGCTTCACGTCACACATAACTGCGATAAAACGCCTCAATTACTGGGAACGCTTGAAGTTCCTCAACCTGTATTGCGCTGTATAGCCCTTGTGGCTTAGCGCTTCTTTTTGATTATAATAATAATAATAATAATAATCCTCAACCTGTACTCCCTAGAATGCAGATGGGAGAGATACACGTTTATATACACTTGGAAAATCCTAGAGGGATTAGTACCAAACTTGCGCACGAAAGCAAAAGACGCGGCAGATGATGCAATGTCCCCCCCAATGAAAAGCAGGGGTGCCACTAACATGATAAGAGACAACACAATAAGTGTGAGGGGTCCAAGACTGCCTGCCAGCATACATAAGGGGGATTACCAATAGACCCCTGGCTGTCTTCAAGCTGGCACTGGACAAGCACCTAAAGTCGGTACCTGACCAGCCGGGCTGTGGCTCGTATGTTGGACTGTGTGGGGCTAGCAGTAAGAGCATGGTTGATCAGACCCTGGTCCACCATGAGGCTTGGTCACAGACTGGGCCGTGGAGGCGTTGACCCCCAGAACTCTCTCCGATTATACTATTGTTAGTACTGCTATAACTACTACTAGTATTATTACTCCTAATACATACCACCCCCTCTTCTACTGTTAGTACTATACTACTACTACCACCATTACTGTACTATAATTATTATTACTACCACCACCACCACCACTACTACTATTACTACTACTGTTACTACTATCACTACTACTATAACTACTACTCCATAACAATTACTACAACTATTAATACCACTACTTTAACTACTACTATTATTACTGTTGTTACTACTACTGTTACTACTACTATTACTACTACTATTACTACTACTATTACTACTACTGTTACTATTATTACTACTGTTACAGCTACTATTACTACTACTGTTACTGCTACTATTACTACTACTGTTACTGCTACTGTTACTACTATTACTACTACTCTACTACTACTCTACTACTACTCTACTACTACCACTACAGTGCTTATTGTCTTTCACCTCACATTGTTACTTTTTTTGTTTTATTAACGCATCAGCCAATTCCCACCAAGGCAGGGTGGCCCGAAAAAGAAAAACTTTCACCATCATTCACTCCATCACTGTCTTGCCAGAAGGGTGCTTTACACTACAGTTTTTAAACTGCAACATTAACACCCCTCCTTCAGAGTGCAGGCACTGTACTTACATCTCCAGGACTCAAGTCCGGCCTGCCGGTTTCCCTGAACCCCTTCATAAATGTTACTTTGCTCACACTCCAACAGCACGTCAAGTATCAAAAATCATTTGTCTCAAACCATACCACGGGCGGGATTGAACCCGCAGTCAGAGAGACTCAAAACTCCAGACCGTCGCGTTAGCCACTGGACCAGCTAGCCACAATAAGATTTGTCCAACTAGGTATATTTCTACACCATAGGAAGGTTAGCATAGGCACCACTGTGACCACAAATGCCGTCATGTTGACGGCATTGAGGGGACTTGAGCTAGAGTTCATCACGGCCACGCTAGCTGGAGATTTGTCTGTAAAAACTTGCATTTGTGGTCACAGTGGTGCCTATGCTAACCTTCCTATGGTGTAGAAATATACCTAGTTGGACGAATCTTATTGTGGCTAGCTGGTCCAGTGGCTAACGCGACGGTTTGGAGTTTTGAGACTCTCTGACCGCAGGTTCAATCCCGCCCATGGTATGGTTTGTTTGCAATCGTGTCATTACGATTTCGTGAATCATTTGTCTCCATTCACTCCTGTCAAATACTCTCACGCACGCTTGCTGGAAGTCCAAGCCCCTCGCACACAAAACCTCCTTTACCCCCTCCCTCCATCCTTTCCTAGGCCAACCCTTACCCCACCTTCCCTCCACTACAGATTTACACTCAAGGTCATCCTGTTTCGTTCCATTCTCTCTACATTTCCAAACCGCCTCAACAACCCCTCCTCAGCTCTCTGGATAATAGTTTAGGTAATCCCCCACCTCCTCCTAATTTCCAAACTACGAATTCCCTTCATTATATTCACACCACACATTGCCCTCATATATATAAGCTGTGTTATTGTATTATTGTTAAGTGGTCGACTAAGCTCCTGGAGAACACATTATTTGTTACACGTTTCCTTTTACGCAATAAATCATTTTTCTTATTAGTATTATTATTAATTTATATAAGAATTCTATGTCAATTATATTTAACTAGGAAAATTAGGTAATGTGGTTGTGCCATTTGATCATTCTTAGTACAGGTTGGCCATCACTAATCCAGCATCATCGGGACCTGTAGGGTGCCAGATTAGTGATTTTGCCTGATTACAAAGTGGTTAGGCTAGAATACACTTAATGGAGATATTTATGCATCGGCAATTTCACCCACTTTACACCCTATTTTTGGCCCATTCCACTGTTTCAGTCTGCCAAACTCATAGCTATTTCACTAGCACTCCTTCTATTCTGTCGACTGAGCACAAGAAACCACCCATTCACCTATTTCATCTTGCGAATAAAGTGGTCAGAAATTGGTAAATTGGCCAGTTTCACACAAATTTCAAAATAGGGTCCAGAAGAAGCAGTGCAGACATTCCTAACACTAGGACTTGAGTCCTGGACATGGGAAGTACAGTGCCTGCACTCTGAAGGAGGGGTGTTAATGTTGCAGTTTAAAAACTGTAGTGTAAAGCACCCTTCTGGCAAGACAGTGATGGAGTGAATGATGGTGAAAGTTTTTCTTTTTCGGGCCACCCTGCCTTGGTGGGAATCGGCCAGTGTGATAATAAAAAAAAAAAAATTAATCACATCTCCAGGCCCCTCGTATATTATGGTTGTTTTTCATTTTGAATTTTATTCACGCAAAAAATAGATTTACTGTTATTCAGACTACTGCATTATTGTAATAATCGTATAAATGTCACCCCATTCATGACTGAGTAATAGACCTGCCAGTTCGACACATACTGGACGGTGATGTCATTTGCTTACTGTTGAACATCGGCAAAAATTGAACATTTCCGCTACTTTGAGCTCAATTTTAAGGTACTTTCTGGCATGAAACCAGTCAAAGTTATATCTATTTCTGTAATGTATCTTCCATTCTATCAAATGAGACCAAGAAAAACGAGAATACAACCATGCAAACCGTACAAAAATACACTGCAAAGTCGCTGTTTTACATGACAAGCACGGTCCCCTTTTTTTCTCATGCACTGCATGCTGCAGGATTTTTTTTTATAGTGCACACTTGCCACACAATCCTATTCTCTCATTACAGATTAGGCAAAGATTTACCAGTCACAGCTTATCTGAGTGACCTGAGCTTATGGCGACCGACAGTGGCTTCAAAGCCACCTTAGTTTTATGGACAACATACAGTGTATGTGCCTCACGAAATCGTAATGACACGATTGCAAACAAACCATACCATGGGCGGGATTTGAGCCTGCGGTCAGAGAGTCTCAAAACTCCAGACCGTCGCGTTAGCCACTGGACCAGCTAGCCACAATAAGATGGAGTGTATGTGCTTTACACAACAAGAAGCATTTCTTTTATTCATTGGAATCATGGCTAGGGCTAAAAGTAAGCAGGTTATAACAATAAACGGAGAAAAAGGAATTGGAATGACTTATGCAGCAAGTAGCACCGCCAGACAGTAGTGGCACGTTGGTGTGGTGACCCCAGAAATTTGAAATTATGCTAGCCAGAATTAGTGCCAGATTACTGATTGCCAGATTAGTGATGGCCAACCTGTGTATGAACCAGGTATTGTAGTACGTATATGAACCAGGTAAGGTGGGAACAGTACCAAGGAAGGTTTTGGAACTTGGTACTTCCGTTACATAAGTGGTCAAGTACTTAAGTGGTCAAGTAGGTAAGTGGTCAAGTAGGTAAGTGGTCAAGTTGGTAAGTGGTCAAGTTGGTGAGTGGTCAAGTTGGTAAGTGGTCAAGTTGGTAAGTGGTCAAGTTGGTAAGTGGTCAAGTAGGTAAGTGGTCAAGTTGGTAAGTGGTCAAGTTGGTAAATGGTCAAGTTGGTAAATGGTCAAGTTGGTAAGTGGTCAAGCTGGTAAATGGTCAAGCTGGTAAATGGTCAAGTTGGTAAGTGGTCAAGTAGGTAAGTGGTCAAGTAGGTAAGTGGTCAAGTAAGTAAGTGGTCAAGTTGGTAAGTGGTCAAGTTGGTAAGTGGTCAAGTTGGTAAGTGGTCAAGTTGGTAAGTGGTCAAGTTGGTAAGTGGTCAAGTTGGTAAGTGGTCAAGTAGGTAAGTGGTCAAGTAGGTAAGTGGTCAAGTTGGTAAGTGGTCAAGTTGGTAAGTGGTCAAGTTGGTAAGTGGTCAAGTTGGTAAGTGGTCAAGTAGGTAAGTGGTCAAGTAGGTAAGTGGTCAAGTAGGTAAGTGGTCAAGTTGGTAAGTGGTCAAGTTGGTAAGTGGTCAAGTTGGTAAGTGGTCAAGTTGGTAAGTGGTCAAGTAGGTAAGTGGTCAAGTAGGTAAGTGGTCAAGTAGGTAAGTGGTCAAGTAGGTAAGTGGTCAAGTAGGTAAGTGGTCAAGTAGGTAAGTGGTCAAGTAGGTAAGTGGTCAAGTTGGTAAGTGGTCAAGTTGGTAAGTGGTCAAGTTGGTAAGTGGTCAAGTAGGTAAGTGATCAAGTGCATAAGTAAGTTAACAACTTACTTATGCACTTGACCACTTACCTATATACGTACACGTACATATATTTCCATACATCACAGCAGGTCCTCCACAACTGTCTTATTTAACATACTCAAGTTTTTGCTCTTACAGTATCCATCAGGAGACACATTATATATCTCCTGAAACACCTTTCACTCTCAGTTTGCTTCTCATCCTGGTTTGTGCTCCCAGATTTACGTCATAACAATATTTTTCCTATGTTCCTTACTGCCTATTTGGGCTGTAGGGTATAATGAAAGAGTTACAACAACGTGTATTCTCTTCAAAGTCCTAATCAACAACAAAACGACTAATATTGATAATACAGTCTCTCCTCACTTAATGACGGGGTTCTGTTCCTAGGACCACGTCAGTAAACAAATTCGTTGCTAAGTGAGGAGCATACTGTAATGGTAGTGGGTTTGTGTCAACCATCTTTGAAATTATTTTAATGTCACCTTTGCACCGTTTGTAGCATTTCTGGTATATTTTTGAATGTTTATATAGCAGTGTACTGTATATTGTAATTAAAAGAATTGAGGAAATCCGCTCTAATATACATTATTTAGGTATGCATACTGGTCAGAGAGCCCATCGTAATTCTGAATCATCAGTAAACGTGTACGTCGCTAAGTGAGGAGAGGCTGTAATAGTAATAATAGTAATAGTTATACTAATATATAATAGCAGTAGTACTGTAGTAGTAGTAATAATAGGTAGTAGTAATAATAATAAAAAAAATAATAATATTAGTATTACTGTAAGTTGGTGTATTTTAGACAGTTTTAATGAGAATATTTGTTTTCAGTATCTCCTGGATGGTAAAGTCTGACCTCTCATGGGTTGTAGATCAATGGTTCACAGAACCGACACGTTGATAAATTAGACACATGTGCAACTCTTGGGTATCTTTATTGAGGAAATGTTTCGCCACACAGTGGCTTCGTCAGTCCATACAAAGGATAAACTTGAAGAACAGGAGGAGAATGAGGTAATCAGTCCCTCAACCTTGAGTCGATGTGGTCAGTCCATCAATCTTGAATAGAATACGGCATATGAGCGGAGAGGCAGCTTATAAACCGTATGGCAGGAGAGGTGCAGCAGTCGTAGGTGGTGTCACATTTGTTCAATGTGGAAGTAGGTCGTGCCCAAGGGTTAGGCAAGCGAAGAATTCCCAAGTATTAAGATCCCAAGAAGTTGCAGTGTCTGACAGGATTGTAGATGAATGGTTCAAAGAACCGACACATTAACACTCTCGTGGGTCTTCATTATATGACTCAATGACATAATTAACTATGGTGATCCCAGGGTACAATGGGACACCTGGTATGACCTGATAATGGGGACAGTTTCAATATAGCAAACGTAAATCCTCATTCTGAGCACGATTTTCCTGTTTTGGGGCCCAAAATTTTCTCTTATATTCCTGTATTTTGGTTTTGCGAATTGTTTCCTCTTTTGTTTTAATCGAACCGGTTATTTTCCTCATACCATCAGCGGTTAAGATGCTTTCTTTAGTAAATTTTCTTATCTCTTCAACCGTCATTTTTTCCATTGTAGGAAATACTTTATTGATGAAATGAAACAGGTCTTCAATATCTTTTTCTAAATCTTTTTTGTTTTCAGGTTCCACTTGTTTACTCTGGCTGTAATCAACCAGAGTAGTTTTAATCTATGATTTTTCTATTGATATGATTACGTTAGATGGATTAACGGACCCATGTAGGATATGCCTTTCATGTAGTTCGCACAGTGTTAAGCATACCTGATGAAGAGCCTAAATACAGAAAAATCTGTTCCATGAGGATTTAATCAGTTCACTGAAGGTTTTACCCTCATAATGATCCAGTACGAGAGCCTCAGGATAATTGTCTTCCGCTAGTACTTTCCCCATGATAACTGGTACTCCTGGGATGTTATACTGTCGTAGTTTCCAAAGCATGCGGCTCTCATCTCCAGTTGTTCGCTGCTTCTGTACTACGATGGGTAGTTTATCCTCACCATATGTTCCACTCCGGAAGCTTTTGTAACTTAAGAAAGTTCCTGGTTTCTGAAGAATCCAGGGTTATCTAAGTTTGTGTAGTATTGGATATTTCCAGGGCTTCACATGGATGTCTTTCCACGAATATGTGGTGATGCAGCAGTCATCAATAGGTTCTCTGAAGATGCTGACATCAGGTTCTGTGGAGATGGTGATGTCGGGTTCTGTGGAGTCGCTGACTTCAGATTCTGTGGAGATGCTGACATCGGGTTCTGTGGAGTCGCTGACATCGGGTTCTGTGGAGTCGCTGACGTCAGGTTCTGTGGACGTGCTGACGTCAGGTCCTGTGGACGTGCTGACGTCGGGTCCTGTGGAAGTGCTGACGTCGGGTCCTGTGGAAGTGCTGACGTCGGGTCCTGTGGAAGTGCTGACGTCAGCTTCTGTGGACACACTGAAATTAGGTTTTGGGAACCATTTTTTGCAAACTATATCAGTGTATTTTTTGCGAACTATATCAGTGTATTTTTCAATATAGTTGCTAAGAGCACTACCTGAATCATGTATGTTAGTGCTGGTAGGCTCAGATGTTCCTGAAAAAATATTCCAGGCTAATATACCAACTAACGCTAGGTTCATCATGTATCTCCAGGTCAAGAAAGCCAGCTGAGGCGAACCGGCTGGCTCTTCACCAGCCTGTTTGATGAGTTCGGTATATCTTTTAATATTAGTTCTATCTGTATCTTGGACATAGATGTCACTGACCACAAGGGGAAGATATACCCATAATGAATAGTAGAGCGAGTGTCCCTCCTAGCTCTCAGGGGTCAGGTAATACCTAAATGTATACTTATTTATTTTCTCCTCTATGCCCTGCCATTGTTGCTACAGGACTTTAGAGTGTGCGTTAAGTTTCTCGGTTTGTTTACCAAGTATCAACCACTCGGATGCGACAAACACAAAGCAAATTATGGCTAGGAAATTCATTTTGAAACTTTTCTAGACCATTTGACAAAAACATTAATCTACTAAGAGTGATCATATAGCACTACCACATTAAATAATTTAGCTATTTAAAAAATATATTTGGTTTAGAATTCTTATATAAATTAATAATAATGATCATACAAATAACTTTATAGGTAAAAAGGACACATGTGTAACAAATTTGACATTTTATTGAGTCAATGTTGCATCCTCCAGGAGCTTAGTCGACCACTTAACAATAATACAAGGACACACAACTTTTATATATACAGGAGGTCCCCACTTATACAGCAGGTTAGGCTCCAGGCTACTGCTGTAAAGTGAAACGTAATTTTTTTCTGCTTTTTTATTTACATACGTTTACACTATCATATATTAAGTGAGCAATATAATTAAGCCTTAAAAATGCATGTTCGTACGTACAGTACACGGATTATTTACCCTAAAATATTTTCGTCCTTAGCTTATAGTGAGTGGTGAATATATTTATTGAAGGAAATCTGAATAAATGAAGAATGACTGTAGTACATAATTGAAAACTGCTGCATTAGCAAATTACTGTAAAGCAAAGTGTTGTAAAACCGAGTGCTGCAAAGCAAAGCACTATCAAGTAGTGTTTTAAGGCAAAGATGAATCACCTCTGTGACACAATGTTTATGTACTTTGCAAACGACCACAATTGTGACATAATGTTTATGTAGTATGCGAACAACCACTACTGTGACATAATGTTATGTAGTATGCGAACAACCACTACTGTGACATAATGTTATGTAGTATGCGAACAACCACTACTGTGACATAATGTTATGTAGTATGCGAACAACCACTACTGTGACATAATGTTATGTAGTATGCGAACAACCACTACTGTGACATAATGTTATGTAGTATGCGAACAACCACTACTGTGACATAATGTTTATAGTTAACAACTTACTTATGCACTTGACCACTTACCTATATACGTACACGTACATATATTTCCATACATCACAGCAGGTCCTCCACAACTGTCTTATTTAACATACTCAAGTTTTTGCTCTTACAGTATCCATCAGGAGACACATTATATATCTCCTGAAACACCTTTCACTCTCAGTTTGCTTCTCATCCTGGTTTGTGCTCCCAGATTTACGTCATAACAATATTTTTCCTATGTTCCTTACTGCCTATTTGGGCTGTAGGCCCGGTGGTCTGGTGGCTAAAGCTCCCGCTTCACACACGGAGGGCCCGGGTTCGATTCCCGGCGGGTGGAAATTCCGACACGTTTCCTTACACCTACTGTCCTGTTCACCTAGCAGCAAATAGGTACCTGGGTGTTAGTCGACTGGTGTGGGTCGCATCCTGGGGGACAAGATTAAGGACCCCAATGGAAATAAGTTAGACAGTCCTCGATGACGCACTGACTTTCTTGGGTTATCCTGGGTGGCTAACCCTCCGGGGTTAAAAATCCGAACGAAATCTTATCTTATCTTATCTTAATGAAAGAGTTACAACAACGTGTATTCTCTTCAAAGTCCTAATCAACAACAAAACGACTAATATTGATAATACAGTCTCTCCTCACTTAATGACGGGGTTCTGTTCCTAGGACCACGTCAGTAAACAAATTCGTTGCTAAGTGAGGAGCATACTGTAATGGTAGTGGGTTTGTGTCAACCATCTTTGAAATTATTTTAATGTCACCTTTGCACCGTTTGTAGCATTTCTGGTATATTTTTGAATGTTTATATAGCAGTGTACTGTATATTGTAATTAAAAGAATTGAGGAAATCCGCTCTAATATACATTATTTAGGTATGCATACTGGTCAGAGAGCCCATCGTAATTCTGAATCATCAGTAAACGTGTACGTCGCTAAGTGAGGAGAGGCTGTAATAGTAATAATAGTAATAGTTATACTAATATATAATAGCAGTAGTACTGTAGTAGTAGTAATAATAGGTAGTAGTAATAATAATAAAAAAAATAATAATATTAGTATTACTGTAAGTTGGTGTATTTTAGACAGTTTTAATGAGAATATTTGTTTTCAGTATCTCCTGGATGGTAAAGTCTGACCTCTCATGGGTTGTAGATCAATGGTTCACAGAACCGACACGTTGATAATTAGACACATGTGCAACTCTTGGGTATCTTTATTGAGGAAATGTTTCGCCACACAGTGGCTTCATCAGTCCATACAAAGGATAAACTTGAAGAACAGGAGGAGAATGAGGTAATCAGTCCCTCAACCTTGAGTCGATGTGGTCAATCCATCAATCTTGAATAGAATACGGCATATGAGCGGAGAGGCAGCTTATAAACCGTATGGCAGGAGAGGTGCAGCAGTCGTAGGTGGTGTCACATTTGTTCAATGTGGAAGTAGGTCGTGCCCAAGGGTTAGGCAAGCGAAGAATTCCCAAGTATTAAGATCCCAAGAAGTTGCAGTGTCTGACAGGATTGTAGATGAATGGTTCAAAGAACCGACACATTAACACTCTCATGGGTCTTCATTATATGACTCAATGACATAATTAACTATGGTGATCCCAGGGTACAATGGGACACCTGGTATGACCTGATAATGGGGACAGTTTCAATATAACAAACGTAAATCCTCATTCTCAGCGCGATTTTCCTGTTTTGGGGCCCAAAATTTTCTCTTATATTCCTGTATTTTGGTTTTGCGAATTGTTTCCTCTTTTGTTTTAATCGAACCGGTTATTTTCCTCATACCATCAGCGGTTAAGATGCTTTCTTTAGTAAATTTTCTTATCTCTTCAACCGTCATTTTTTCCATTGTAGGAAATACTTTATTGATGAAATGAAACAGGTCTTCAATATCTTTTTCTAAATCTTTTTTGTTTTCAGGTTCCACTTGTTTACTCTGGCTGTAATCAACCAGAGTAGTTTTAATCTATGATTTTTCTATTGATATGATTACGTTAGATGGATTAACGGACCCATGTAGGATATGCCTTTCATGTAGTTCGCACAGTGTTAAGCATACCTGATGAAGAGCCTAAATACAGAAAAATCTGTTCCATGAGGATTTAATCAGTTCACTGAAGGTTTTACCCTCATAATGATCCAGTACGAGAGCCTCAGGATAATTGTCTTCCGCTAGTACTTTCCCCATGATAACTGGTACTCCTGGGATGTTATACTGTCGTAGTTTCCAAAGCATGCGGCTCTCATCTCCAGTTGTTCGCTGCTTCTGTACTATGATGGGTAGTTTATCCTCACCATATGTTCCACTCCGGAAGCTTTTGTAACTTAAGAAAGTTCCTGGTTTCTGAAGAATCCAGGGTTATCTAAGTTTGTGTAGTATTGGATATTTCCAGGGCTTCACATGGATGTCTTTCCACGAATATGTGGTGATGCAGCAGTCATCAATAGGTTCTCTGAAGATGCTGACATCAGGTTCTGTGGAGATGGTGATGTCGGGTTCTGTGGAGTCGCTGACTTCAGATTCTGTGGAGATGCTGACATCGGGTTCTGTGGAGTCGCTGACATCGGGTTCTGTGGAGTCGCTGACGTCAGGTTCTGTGGACGTGCTGACGTCAGGTCCTGTGGACGTGCTGACGTCGGGTCCTGTGGAAGTGCTGACGTCGGGTCCTGTGGAAGTGCTAACGTCGGGTCCTGTGGAAGTGCTGATGTCAGTTTCTGTGGACACACTGAAATTAGGTTTTGGGAACCATTTTTTGCAAACTATATCAGTGTATTTTTTGCGAACTATATCAGTGTATTTTTCAATATAGTTGCTAAGAGCACTACCTGAATCATGTATGTTAGTGCTGGTAGGCTCAGATGTTCCTGAAAAAATATTCCAGGCTAATATACCAACTAACGCTAGGTTCATCATGTATCTCCAGGTCAAGAAAGCCAGCTGAGGCGAACCGGCTGGCTCTTCACCAGCCTGTTTGATGAGTTCGGTATACCTTTTAATATTAGTTCTATCTGTATCTTGGACATAGATGTCACTGACCACAAGGGGAAGATATACCCATAATGAATAGTAGAGCGAGTGTCCCTCCTAGCTCTCAGGGGTCAGGTAATACCTAAATGTTTACTTACTTATTTTCTTCTCTATGCCCCGCCATTGTTGCTACAGGACTTTAGAGTGTGCGTTAAGTTTCTCGGTTTGTTTACCAAGTATCAACCACTCGGATGCGACAAACACAAAGCAAATTATGGCTAGGAAATTCATTTTGAAACTTTTCTAGACCATTTGACAAAAACATTAATCTACTAAGAGTGATCATATAGCACTACCACATTAAATAATTTAGCTATTTAAAAAATATAGTTGGTTTAGAATTCTTATATAAATTAATAATAATGATCATACAAATAACTTTATAGGTAAAAAGGACACATGTGTAACAAATTTGACATTTTATTGAGTCAATGTTGCATCCTCCAGGAGCTTAGTCGACCACTTAACAATAATACAAGGACACACAACTTTTATATATACAGGAGGTCCCCAGGCTACTGCTGTAAAGTGAAACGTAATTTTTTTCCACTTTTTTATTTACACTATCATATATTAAGTGAGCAATAGAATTAAGCCTTAAAAATGCATGTTCGTACGTACAGTACATGGATTATTTACCCTAAAATATTTTCGTCCTTAGCTTATAGTGAGTGGTGAATATATTTATTGAAGGAAATCTGAATAAATGAAGAATGACTGTAGTACATAATTGAAAACTGCTGCATTAGCAAATTACTGTAAAGCAAAGTGTTGTAAAACCGAGTGCTGCAAAGCAAAGCACTATAAAGTAGTGTTTTAAGGCAAAGATGAATCACCTCTGTGACACAATGTTTATGTACTTTGCAAACGACCACAATTGTGACACAATGTTTATGTACTTTGCAAACGACCACAATTGTGACATAATGTTTATGTAGTGTGTGAATGACCACTACTGTGACAAGTGCTTATGTAGTGTGCGAACGACCACTTCTATGACTTAACGTTATGTAGTATGCAAACAACCACTACTGTGACATAGCGTTATGTAGTATGCGAACAACCACTACTGTGACATAATGTTATGTAGTATGCGAACAACCACTACTGTGACATAACGCTATGTAGTATGCGAACAACCACTACTGTGACATAACGCTATGTAGTATTCGAACAACCACTACTGTGACAATTCATTTTTCTTAATGTTTATAATTTTAACCAAGTATTATTCTGTCATAGTATACACATGTTTATGTTTTGTACAAGATTAACCCTTTGACTGTCGCGGCCGTATATATACGTTTTACGAGGTGCCGTGTTTGACGTATATATACTCATAAATTCTAGCGGCTTCAAATCAAGCAGGAGAAAGCTGGTAGGCCCACATGTGAGAGAATGGGTCTGTGTGGTCAGTGTGCACCATATAAAAAAAATCCTGGAGCATGCAGTGCATAATTAGAAAAAATAAACTCCGACCGTATTTTTTAATTAAAATGCCGACTTTGTGGTCTATTTTCGTATAGTATTTATGGTTGTATTCTCGTTTTCTTGGTCTCATTTGATATAATGGAAAACATATTACAGAAATAGTGGTGTTTTTGATTGATTTGACTATAAAAAGAACCTAGAAATGGAGCTCAAAGTAGGGGAAATGTTTGATTTTTGCCAATGTTCAAAAGTAAACAAATGATGCCATTTTCCTATAAATGTCCAACTAGCCAATCTAATATGCAGTCATGAATGGGTTGATGTTATTTATACAGTTATTACAGCATTGCAGTAGTCTGCATAATAGTAAGTCTAATATTTTTTGTTTGAATAAAAATTCAAAATAGAAAGCAAGAGTAATATCAGAGGGGCCTGGAGACATGACTGATGAGCAAAGAAAATGTTTTTTTAGAGCCTGGAATGTCTGCATTGTTCATTCTGGACCTTATTTTGAAATTGTCATATTTTTTAGTTTTCGTGAAATTGGCCAAATTGCAAATTTCTGACCACATTATTAGGTAGTTGAAATCAGTAAATGGGCAGTTTTTTGTACTCAATCAATAGAAAAAATGAAGTTCTAAAGAAATAGCTATGAGTTTGGGCGACTGGAACAATGGAATTAGCCGAAAATAGGGCTCAAAGTGGGCGAAATCGCCGATTTGTAAACAGCGCCGAGGTCGCTAACTTCGCGAGAGCATAATTCCATCAGTTTTCCATCAAATTTCGTTTTTTTGGTGTCATTACAATCGGGAAAAGATTCTCTATCATTTCCTAAGAAAAAATAATTTTTTTTTTTTTTTTAAATTTTGCGACACCAGGAGACACCTCAGGATTGGGGGTTGCGGCAGTCAAAGGGTTAATGGCTGCTAATGGAACGATATTAGATGGTTTTGTTCATTTTAAGGACATTTATTACAGGTTTGCCTGTATGGTGTGAAGAGTGGAATCTTGCAGTGGCCGCAAATCACTCATAAATACACTCCAACGTTTACTTCTCTCACTACCCCATATGTAAACAAACAGATCCACAATAATGACAGTTTACCTGGAGTTTACCTGGAAAGAGTCCCGGGGGTCAACGCCCCCGCGGCCTGGTCTGTGACCAGCCCGCCTGGTGGATCAGAACCTGATCAACCAGGCTGTTACTGCTGGCTGCACACAAACCAACGTACGAGCCACAGCCCGGCTGGTCAGGTACAGACTTTAGGTGCTTGTCCAGTGCCAGCTTGAAGACTGCCAGGGGTCTGTTGGTAATCCCCCTTATGTATGCTGGGAGGCAGTTGAACAGTCTCGGGCCCCTGACACTTATTGTATGGTCTCTTAACGTGCTAGTGACACCCCTGCTTTTCATTGGGGGGATGTTGACAGTGTGATAAATTAAAAATACAGATGAAAAAGCATGTGCGTAGGTCTTCTCTCGTAGGTCTTCTCTCGTAGGTCTTCTCTCGTAGGTCTTCTCTCGTAGGTCTTCTCTCGTAGGTCTTCTCTTGTAGGTCTTCTCTCGTAGGTCTTCTCTCGTAGGTCTTCTCTCGTAGGTCTTCTCTCGTAGGTCTTCTTTCGTAGGTCTTCTCTCGTAGGTCTTCTCTCGTAGGTCTTCTATTGTAGGTCTTCTCTCGTAGGTCTTCTCTCGTAGGTCTTCTCTCGTAGGTCTTCTCTCGTAGGTCTTCTCTCGTAGGTCTTCTATTGTAGGTCTTCTCTCGTAGGTCTTCTCTCGTAGGTCTTCTCTCGTAGGTCTTCTCTCGTAGGTCTTCTCTCGTAGGTCTTCTCTCGTAGGTCTTCTCTCGTAGGTCTTCTATCGTAGGTCTTCTCTCGTAGGTCTTCTCTCGTAGGTCTTCTCTCGTAGGTCTTCTCTCGTAGGTCTTCTCTCGTAGGTCTTCTCTCGTAGGTCTTCTCTCGTAGGTCTTCTCTCGTAGGTCTTCTCTCGTAGGTCTTCTCTCGTAGGTCTTCTCTCGTAGGTCTTCTCTCGTAGGTCTTCTATTGTAGGTCTTCTCTCGTAGGTCTTCTCTCGTAGGTCTTCTCTCGTAGGTCTTCTCTCGTAGGTCTTCTCTCGTAGGTCTTCTCTCGTAGGTCTTCTCTCGTAGGTCTTCTCTCGTAGGTCTTCTATTGTAGGTCTTCTCTCGTAGGTCTTCTATTGTAGGTCTTCTCTCGTAGGTCTTCTCTCGTAGGTCTTCTCTCGTAGGTCTTCTATTGTAGGTCTTCTCTCGTAGGTCTTCTCTCGTAGGTCTTCTCTCGTAGGTCTTCTCTCGTAGGTCTTCTCTCGTAGGTCTTCTCTCGTAGGTCTTCTATTGTAGGTCTTCTCTCGTAGGTCTTCTATTGTAGGTCTTCTCTCGTAGGTCTTCTCTCGTAGGTCTTCTCTCGTAGGTCTTCTCTCGTAGGTCTTCTCTCGTAGGTCTTCTCTCGTAGGTCTTCTCTCGTAGGTCTTCTCTCGTAGGTCTTCTCTCGTAGGTCTTCTCTCGTAGGTCTTCTCTCGCAGGTCTTCTCTCGTAGGTCTTCTCTCGTAGGTCTTCTCTCGTAGGTCTTCTCTCGTAGGTCTTCTCTCGTAGGTCTTCTCTCGTATGTCTTCTATTGTAGGTCTTCTCTCGTAGGTCTTCTCTCGTAGGTCTTCTCTCGTAGGTCTTCTCTCGTAGGTCTTCTCTCGTAGGTCTTCTCTCGTAGGTCTTCTCTCGTAGGTCTTCTCTCGTAGGTCTTCTCTCGTAGGTCTTCTCTCGTAGGTCTTCTCTCGTAGGTCTTCTCTCGTAGGTCTTCTCTCGTAGGTCTTCTCTCGTAGGTCTTCTCTCGTAGGTCTTCTATCGTAGGTCTTCTCTCGTAGGTCTTCTCTCGTATTTCTTCTATCGTAGGTCTTCTCTCGTAGGTCTTCTCTCCTAGGTCTTCTCTTGCAGGTCTTCTCTCGCAGGTCTTCTCTCATAGGTCTTCTCTCGTAGGTCTTCTCTCGTAGGTCTTCTCTCCTAGGTCTTCTCTCACAGGTCTTCTCTCGCAGGTCTTCTCTCGTAGGTCTTCTCTCGTAGGTCTTCTCTCGCAGGTCTTCTCTCCTAGGTCTTCTCTCATAGGTCTTCTCTCGCAGGTCTTCTCTCGTAGGTCTTCTCTCGTAGGTCTTCTCTCGTAGGTCTTCTATCGTAGGTCTTCTCTCGTAGGTCTTCTCTCCTAGGTCTTCTCTTGCAGGTCTTCTCTCGCAGGTCTTCTCTCATAGGTCTTCTCTCGTAGGTCTTCTCTCGTAGGTCTTCTCTCGTAGGTCTTCTCTCGTAGGTCTTCTCTCGTAGGTCTTCTCTCGTAGGTGTTCTATCGTAGGTCTTCTCTCCTAGGTCTTCTCTCGCAGGTCTTCTCTCGCAGGTCTTCTCTCATAGGTCTTCTCTCGTAGGTCTTCTCTCGTAGGTCTTCTCTCCTAGGTCTTCTCTCACAGGTCTTCTCTCGCAGGTCTTCTCTCGTAGGTCTTCTCTCGTAGGTCTTCTCTCGCATGTCTTCTCTCCTAGGTCTTCTCTCATAGGTCTTCTCTCGCAGGTCTTCTCTCGTAGGTCTTCTCTCGTAGGTCTTCTCTCCTAGGTCTTCTCTCACAGGTCTTCTCTCGCAGGTCTTCTCTCGTAGGTCTTCTCTCGTAGGTCTTCTCTCGCAGGTCTTCTCTCGTAGGTCTTCTCTCGTAGGTCTTCTCTCGCAGGTCTTCTCTCGTAGGTCTTCTCTCGTAGGTCTTCTCTCGCAGGTCTTCTCTCGTAGGTCTTCTCTCGTAGGTCTTCTCTCGTAGGTCTTCTCTCGTAGGTCTTCTCTCGTAGGTAGACAGCCATTTACACACACTAGTCCAGGTTTCACTCTTACTGTACACATTTCCCTTACTTAATCTGAATATTCTACATTTCATTATTATTATTATTAAATTAATGGAGAATTGGTAAACCCATAATCTGGGTAATGAGAAGTAATGAAGTTTTTATAATAATAATAATAATAATACGTAATAATAATAATAATCTTTATTTATACAAGCATGTGTACAAGGTATACAGACCATAGCTGACATCAGTGACATTCTACTATATAGAAAGCCCCTTGTTATGTTGAGCATTTCATACAAATTAAGTCAATTTTGTCTCCAGGATGCAACCCACACCAGTTCACTAACACCCAGGTACCTATTTTCCTGATAGGTAAACATAGGCAGCAGGTGCTTAAGGAAACATCCTAATGTTTCCAACTGTATAGGGATCTAACCACAGACCTCAGTGTGTGAGCTGTGTGTGCTGCCAGTCAAGGTACAGGAAGGGTTGCTCCACTTTCCTGGACCAAGAGCCTTTCATCTACATCAAGACAACCACCCTGATCTTTTTGAAGGTTCGGCATTCACACCACTTCCCCCATTAATGGTGTCCAGTAAGTTATAATCTATTTCCCTATACATTATTTACAATACTTTCCACCTGTATGACTTTACCACTTCCCTATGAATAAATTAATATATTACCATATTGATCTTAAGATATAAGATTTTATTCAGATTTTTAGCCCTGGAGGGTTAGCCATCCAGGATAACCCAAGAAAGTCAGTATGTCATTGAGGACTGTCTGTCTTATTTCCACTGGGGTCCTCAATCTTGTCCCCCAGGATGTGACCCACACCAGTCTATTAAATCCCAGGTACCCACTTGCTAGGTGAACAGGACAACAGGTGTAAGGAAATGTGTCGAAATACAGTGGACCCCCGCTTAACGATCACCTCCCAATGCGACCAATTATGTAAGTGTATTTATGTAAGTGCATTTGTATGTGTATGTTTGGGGATCTGAAATGGACTAATCTACTTCATAATATTTCTTATGGGAACAAATTCGGTCAGTACTGGCACCTGAACATACTTCTGGAATGAAAAAATATCGTTAACCGGGGGTCCACTGTATTTCCACCCCACCGGGAATCGAACCCGGGCCCTCAGTGTGTTAAGCAAGAGCTTTGCCAGCCAGGCCACAGGGTCCCATATGAGTATGTTTCTTATATTTGCTCATTAGTTAAATAAAAACTAGCTTTAAGCTGCAGTACAGTGGAACCTTGATACTCGAACTTAATTCGTTCCAGAAGACCGAGTGCCGATCTGTTCTTGTGCAGAACGAATTTTTCCCAACCAATTTTCTTTTTGGTTGGCTATTATCACTAATCTTCTTAAGCCCCATGGTGACTTATCTATACAAATAATGTAAAAAAAAAAATACACCAAAAACTGCGAAGAAATGCGAAATGGTGTACAGCGAGGTTCTGGCAGGTCATGCTTGTGTGGTCAACTACCAAGTGATTTTTTTTTACCAAACAAAGCATTCGAATACTGAATTGTTTGAGTAGGGAGCTGTTCGAGTACCAAGGTTCCACTGTATATACTTTACATTTTATATACAAACAAATATTAAGCTTGCACACTATAATAACTTTCCACTATATCAAATACAGGGTGTGTCAAAAAGATGGATCTAATTTCATTGCATCTACATTTTACATATGTCCATCTTTTTGAAACGCCCTGTATTTTACATGCATAAATTATAAAACTGAGGATTTAAAAATTATAATTTTCACTGGAAATTGTATAATAATACTCATAACTGGCAGTGTCTTCTCCAGGCTTTCACTGTTAAGGCAGTTTTTTTGAAAAAAGTTTCTCACAGTTCGTAATTTGAATCAGTAGTTTCTTGTTTAAATGTTCGCTCTGTTCTGGGTTGTTCGTTGTCCTTTGTTGTATCACGAGTTATGACCCCTAAGTGACTGTTGCTGCCTTCGTTGTTGTTATACGAGGCCAGGCACTGATTGCCATGAAGGGATGCAGGGATCTGCATGGCCTCTCCACTGGTGTTCATGCGCATGGCTTCCCCACTGGTGATCATGCGCATGGCTTCTGCATTGGTGTTCATACCCATGGCTACCCCTCCACCTGCTGCTGTGGCCGCTCCTAAAGGTATGGGAAGTCCCACACCGCCTGGTGGAGGCGCTGGTACTCCTATTCCAATGCCTCCATCACCTCCGCCATATCCACCAGCACCAGTGGACGTGCCATTTACAGCATCGCCATTTGCTCCTGATGAGTTTAAAATCTTCTAAACATAGGGAAAACTTAAAATAATTCTGTGAAAGGTATTTTCATGACATGAAAAAGAAATGGATTAGAAATACTAACACGGTATATAAACATTGTATAGTATAACACAAATTAACACATTATATAAACATTGTATAATTTAAAATAAATCATGTCTACTAAATTTTCAGTTATAGAATTACAGTACTACTGTAAACTAAACAGTAAACCCACTAGTGATGTATATGTTCCTAGAAATTACTGTATCAGTATGTGATGTGAAGAACATATGGAAAAAATATGGTTATGTTCCAGATGTCTCTAAATTTGCCAAACCATTTTTTTTTATATTCTCCTAAGTACAAATTAGTACAGTTTATCTTACATTCTACTTGTTAAACCAGGGAATGGTGGGGTTTGAACCCATAGCAAGTGAGTCTTGAAACTCAAGTTAGTTTAACATCTTTATTAGGCACCCCAGACCCATCCTGTGGGTGGAAGCCAAAGGATTACAGAGGTACATAATGGGTCCAGGGATTGTACCTCAACATTACAGAGGTACATAATGGGTCCAGCGGTGGTAATGAATTGTTTACATGTTTATATCTGGTCGCAATCGTAATGAGTTATTTATTCAGACATTAAATTGGTCACACACACACACACATACACACATACACATGCACAGTGGTAATGCTTTATTTACAGTGAGCAAAGTCAGGGTATCTTTCCAGAATGGTTTGTAATATACCACTGTGGATAAAATACTTGGACATATCTTGAACATTTCTAAGTGAGCTGTCTCTGAATTCCTAAATTTTATCGCATTCCAGTACATATTGACGCAGGGTGTAACAATAGTCCATCTGGCAAAGTTTACATTTCATTTGGTGTACATCTGGTGGTGGTGATTTAACCTGCCAAAGATACTTGTAACCCAGCTGGAGCCGGGCGGTAGTGACATCAAAGAGTCTGCTTACTTTGTTGGATGCATCATAGACATGTGGCTCCTCCTGCATGATAGAATGATGATAGATAGACTGACTGGTGTCAGTCTCCCTCACTCTTAAGTCAAGTTCAGTGCAAAGGCCAGTACATTTTATTTGTAATCCTATTATAAAATTTTTGTTTGAATCATTCTAGTTGTCAATGCTTGTTGACGTGGAATCTTGTTTCGAGGACTGATGTGGTCCTACTGAGCTGAGGTGGACGACCGTTGTTCTGACAGATGTGGTGCTAACAACTGTGTATCTGCAGTTGTCAGCAGCTGATGCTTGTAATGGACTGTTCAAGTACAGATGCTTCTCACTTTATGATGGTTCAACTTACAATATTATCTACTTTACGATGGTGTGGTAGCTTCGTTAGTGTGACTTTGTAAGTGGTCCAAGTTGGATTGAAATGTCGTCATAAGCTCCTCTCTCCTATGTGCGGGTTATTTGTGTAGTGTGGTACCATTGTTTGAACTATTCTAGAAACCAGCAGAAAGAATATTGTAATAAAGTTGGTAGAATTACCGACAATATGTAAAGTAAAAGGACACAAGTGCAACTAATGTGACATTTATTGTGGCAACGTTTCGCTCTCCAGGAGCTTTATCAAGCCATGTATTGTTTGTAATGGCTTGATAAAGCTCCTGGAGAGCGAAACGTTGCCACAATAAATGTCACATTAGTTGCACTTGTGTCCTTTTACTTTACAGAAAGAATATTGTCATCAAAATATACCCCTTAAGATTCTCCTTGTTTTCAATAATGCTCCACGACATTCACAACTCCAGAACATCCATTTTTCATTACTGGTATTTAGTTAGTTACAGTAATTATTTGTTTAGTTACTTATTCGGTGACTCTAGTTATTTATTTACTTATTTATTTATCATATTTTATTCATATTCGATTGATGACATTTTCAACTTCCAATGGATTCAGTGGAATAGAACCCCCATTGTAAGTCAAGGAGCACCTATACTGTATCCTGCTTGACCAGGACGAATTATTTTCTCTACTGTAGCATTATAGTTTGATGGTTCATATATTATACCTGATAAATCTTATTATACCCAACTGGCTGAATTGTTTACTCACTGACCTGTGAGTTTTAGTACTTACTGACCTGTGAGTTTTAGTACTTACTGACCTGTGAGTTTTAGTACTTACTGACCTGTGAGTTTTAGTACTTACTGACCTGTGAGTTGTAGTACTTACTGACCTGTGAGTTGTAGTACTTACTGACCTGTGAGTTTTAGTACTTACTGACCTGTGAGTTGTAGTACTTACTGACCTGTGAGTTTTAGTACTTACTGACCTGTGAGTTGTAGTACTTACTGACCTGTGAGTTTTAGTACTTACTGACCTGTGAGTTTTAGTACTTACTGACCTGTGAGTTTTAGTACTTACTGACCTGTGAGTTTTAGTACTTACTGACCTGTGAGTTGTAGTACTTACTGACCTGTGAGTTTTAGTACTTACTGACCTGTGAGTTGTAGTACTTACTGACCTGTGAGTTTTAGTACTTACTGACCTGTGAGTTTTAGTACTTACTGACCTGTGAGTTTTAGTACTTACTGACCTGTGAGTTGTAGTACTTACTGACCTGTGAGTTTTAGTACTTACTGACCTGTGAGTTGTAGTACTTACTGACCTGTGAGTTTTAGTACTTACTGACCTGTGAGTTTTAGTACTTACTGACCTGTGAGTTTTAGTACTTACTGACCTGTGAGTTGTAGTACTTACTGACCTGTGAGTTTTAGTACTTACTGACCTGTGAGTTGTAGTACTTACTGACCTGTGAGTTGTAGTACTTACTGACCTGTGAGTTTTAGTACTTACTGACCTGTGAGTTTTAGTACTTACTGACCTGTGAGTTGTAGTACTTACTGACCTGTGAGTTTTAGTACTTACTGACCTGTGAGTTTTAGTACTTACTGACCTGTGAGTTGTAGTACTTACTGACCTGTGAGTTTTAGTACTTACTGACCTGTGAGTTGTAGTACTTACTGACCTGTGAGTTGTAGTACTTACTGACCTGTGAGTTTTAGTACTTACTGACCTGTGAGTTTTAGTACTTACTGACCTGTGAGTTGTAGTACTTACTGACCTGTGAGTTTTAGTACTTACTGACCTGTGAGTTTTAGTACTTACTCACCACGAGTTCAAACCCAACCTGTTCCGTGGTTTATTGACAGTTGTGTTATCACAACTTCGTGAGTCTTGATGGTACTAGCTGATATATGGAAAATGTAATAGAATGTGAAGAAATACCAGAGGGAACACGAGCTCATTTTATATGTTAAACCCTGAGGTGACACCTCAGTCAGTATAATTTTATTAAGATGTTGAAGGAAAAAATACCCCAGTGTACTGTTCAGGTTGTATTAACTGTTCAAAATCATCTGATTAATTGTCCTGTTCATTACAGAGTACAACTGAATTTCAGGCCTTTCCCTCTTCAACATTCTGCTCCATAACCTGTGTCAATATAGAATAAAAATTAGGATTTGTCTGCCTGAAATGTCTAGGTCTGCTAGAGGCCTTCCTTGTAATTAATATTTTATAATATGTAAACCACACTCCATGGGGAAGTGGAACAGAATTCTTCCTCCGTAAGCCATGCGTGTTGTAAGAGGCAACTAAAATGCCAGGGGCAAGGGGCTAGTAACCCCTTCTCCTGTATATATTACTAAATGTAAAAGGAGAAACTTTCGTTTTTCCTTTTGGGCCACCCCGCCTCGGTGGGATACGGCTGGTGTGTTGAAAGAAGAAAGAAGAATGTAAACCACACATTGTAAGCTGTGCAAGTAAATAAACATTTTCATTTTCATTTAATTCTGGTACAGTTATTTTGTCTGCTGTCCTCTCTTCATTGCAGACTCGGATACATTTAACCCTTTGACTGTCGCAACCCCCAATCCTGAGGTGTCTCCTGGTGTTGCAAAATTTAAAAAACAAAAAAAGTTATTTTTTCTTATGAAATGATGGAGAATCTTTTCCCGATTGTAATGACACCAAAAAAACGAAATTTGATGGAAAACTGACGGAATTATGCTCTCACGAAGTTAGTGACCTCGGCGCTGTTTACAATTCGGCGATTTCGCCCACTTTGAGCCCTATTTTCGGCTAATTCCATTGTTCCAGTCACCCAAACTCATAGCTATTTCTTTAGAACTCCATTTTTTCTATCGATTGAGTACAAGAAAATGACCATTTACCGATTTCAACTACCTAATAATGTGGTCAGAAATTTGCAATTTGGCCAATTTCACAAAAACTAAAAAATATGACAATTTCAAAATAAGGTCCAGAATGAACAATGCAGACATTCCTGGCTCTAAAATAACATTTTCTTTGTTCATCAGTCATGTCTCCAGGCCCCTCTGATATTACTCTTGCTTTCTATTTTGAATTTTTATTCAATCAAAAAATAGAAGACTTACTATTATGCAGACTACTGCAATACTGTAATAATTGTATAAATAACATCAACCCATTCATGACTGCATATTAGAATGGGTAGTTGGACATTTATTGGACAATGGCATCATTTGTTTACTTTTGAACATTGGCAAAAATCAAACATTTCCCCTACTTTGAGCTCCATTTCTAGGTTCTTTTTAAAGTAAAATCAATCAAAATCACCTCTATTTCTATAATATATTTTCCATTCTATCAAATGAGACCAAGAAAACGAGAATACAACCATAAATACTATACGAAAATAGACCACAAAGTCGGCATTTTAATTAAAAAAAAAGGTCAGTTTTTTTCTCATTATGCACTGCGTGCTCCAGGATTTTTTTATATGGTGCACACTGACCACACAGACCCATTCTCTCACATGTGGGCCTACCAGCTTTCTCCTGCTTGATTTGAAGCCGCTAGAATTTATGAGTATATATACGTGTGATGTCACCGTGGTTGTTTAATATATTTATAGATGGGGTTGTAAGAGAAGTAAATGCGAGGGTCTTGACAAGAGGCGTGGAGTTAAAAGATAAAGAATCACACACAAAGTGGGAGTTGTCACAGCTGCTCTTTGCTGATGACACTGTGCTCTTGGGAGATTCTGAAGAGAAGTTGCAGAGATTGGTGGATGAATTTGGTAGGGTGTGCAAAAGAAGAAAATTAAAGGTGAATACAGGAAAGAGTAAGGTTATGAGGATAACAAAAAGATTAGGTGATGAAAGATTGAATATCAGATTGGAGGGAGAGAGTATGGAGGAGGTGAATGTATTCAGATATTTGGGAGTGGACGTGTCAGCGGATGGGTCTATGAAAGATGAGGTGAATCATAGAATTGATGAGGGAAAAAGAGTGAGTGGTGCACTTAGGAGTCTGTGGAGACAAAGAACTTTGTCCTTGGAGGCAAAGAGGGGAATGTATGAGAGTATAGTTTTACCAACGCTCTTATATGGGTGTGAAGCATGGGTGATGAATGTTGCAGCGAGGAGAAGGCTGGAGGCAGTGGAGATGTCATGTCTGAGAGCAATGTGTGGTGTGAATATAATGCAGAGAATTCGTAGTTTGGAAGTTAGGAGGAGGTGCGGGATTACCAAAACTGTTGTCCAGAGGGCTGAGGAAGGGTTGTTGAGGTGGTTCGGACATGTAGAGAGAATGGAGCGAAACAGAATGACTTCAAGAGTGTATCAGTCTGTAGTGGAAGGAAGGCGGGGTAGGGGTCGGCCTAGGAAAGGTTGGAGAGAGGGGGTAAAGGAGGTTTTGTGTGCGAGGGGCTTGGACTTCCAGCAGGTATGCATGAGCGTGTTTGATAGGAGTGAATGGAGACAAATGGTTTTTAATACTTGACGTGCTGTTGGAGTGTGAGCAAAGTAACATTTATGAAGGGGTTCAGGGAAACCGGCAGGCCGGACTTGAGTCCTGGAGATGGGAAGTACAGTGCCTGCACTCTGAAGGAGGGGTGTTAATGTTGCAGTTTAAAAACTGTAGTGTAAAGCACCCTTCTGGCAAGACAGTGATGGAGTGAATGATGGTGAAAGTTTTTCTTTTTCGGGCCACCCTGCCTTGGTGGGAATCGGCCAGTGTGATAAAAAAAAAAAAAATATACGTCAAACACGGTACCTCGTAAGACGTATACATACGGCCGCGACAGTCAAAGGGTTAACAACTCCTCCTACAGTGTCCTGTAGTTCTGTTGTGCACTCAGCTCACACACTGAGGTCTGGGGGGGTCGATCCCCGGTACGGCTGGAAAACATTAGAATGTGTTTCCATAAGACACCTGCTGTCTATGTTCACCTATCAGTAAAATAGGTACCTGAGTGTTAGTTGACTGGTGTGGGTTGCTTCCTTGGACAAAATTGGCCTAATTTGCGGGAAATGCTCAGCATAACAAGGGGCTTTCTATATAGTAGTATGTCATTGATGTCAGCTATGGTCTGTATACCTTGTACATGTAAAATTGAAGATATTACAGCCTCGCCTCACTTAGCAACATACTCGTTTACCAACGACTCAGACTTACGATGGGCTCTCTGACCAGCATGCATTCCTAAATAATGTACGTATACAGTGGACCCCCGCATAACGATCACCTCCGAATGCGACCAATTATGTAAGTGTATTTATGTAAGTGCGTTTGTACGTGTATGTTTGGGGGTCTGAAATGGACTAATCTACTTCACAATATTCCTTATGGGAACAAATTCGGTCAGTACTGGCACCTGAACATACTTCTGGAATGAAAAAATATCGTTAACCGGGGGTCCACTGTATTAGAGCTGATTTCCTCTGTTCTGTTATTTACAATATTCAGTACACTACTGTATAAACATTTAAAAATATACCAGAAATGTTATAAATGGTGCAAAAGTAACATTAAAACAATATCAAAGATGGTTGACACAAACCCACTACCATTATAGTATGCTCCTCACTTAGTGACGAATTTGTTTAACTACATGGCCTTAGGAACACAACTCTGTCATTAAGTGAGGAAAGGCTGTATTATTATTATTATTATTATTATTATTATTATTATTATTATTATTATTATGTCTAGTTCTTAAGTAGACTTTAAGCATTAGGATTATTCTGTCTGAATGTACCATTTGTTAGTGCCGTTCTTTTGTGCTTAAGAATATTTTATTACAAGAGGGTCCCATTTATACAGCAGGTTAGGTTCTGGGCTGCTGCTGTAAAGCAAAAAATCACTGTAGTATACCTATGATGAGTTTCAAGTGTCTTTCTACTCCCAGAGCTTGGCCTAAGGCCAGGCTTGTCTGGTGCTAGCCTGGTCAACCAGGCTGTTGCTGCTGGTGGCCCTCTGCCCCACATATCCATCACTGCCTGGTTGATATGGCACCTGGTGAAGATGCTTGTCCAGTTTTCTCTTAAAGACTTCTACACTTATTCCATCAGTGTTTCTAATATCTTCTAGTAAGATGTTGAATAATCAGGAGCCATGGATGTTGATACATTGTTCCCTTATTGTGCCCACTGCACCCCTGCTTTTCACTGGTTTTATTTTGCACTTCTTCCCATATCTCTCACTCCAGTATGTGGTTATGGCAGTGTGCAGATTCGGGACCAAGCCCTTGAGTACATTCCAGGTATATATTATCATGCATCTCTCTCTCCTCCGCTCCAGTGAGTACATATTTAAGACTTTAAGGCGTTCCAGTAATTTAAGTGCTTTACTTGCTCTGTGCTGGCCATAAATGATCTCCGTATTTGTTTTAGCTCTGATTTTTCTTCTGCACCGAAAGGGGCAGTAACACTGATAGCCCCATTCAGGGCAGGAGAGATATCAGAGCTAGAGCAAATTGGGCACATTAAATGTCTTACTTTACGTCAATATAGACATTTTCGTTAATCCACGTATGATATTTTCTTAAAAATTATATAAGAAATACATTACATAGCTTATAAACATGCTGTTTATGTGCTATGGAGGTGTGGTTGCCAGGTGGAGAACACGGCCTTTTTTCACTTCCAAATGCATATAAAAGCATGATAACATGTTTATACTATCAAGTACAGTGGACCCCCGATTTACGATCACCTCCCAATGCGACCAATTATGTAAGTGTATTTATGTAAGTGCGTTTGTACGTGTATGTTTGGGGGTCTGAAATGGACTAATCTAATTCACAATATTCCTTATGGGAACAAATTCGGTCAGTACTGGCACCTGAACATACTAATGGAATGAAATAATATCGTAAACCGGGGGTCCACTGTATTAGTGAGCAATAGAGTTAAGCCTAAAATATGCATATACAGTTCACACATTACTTACCTTAAAATATTTTCGTCCTTAGCTTATAGTAAGTGGTGAATATATTTATTGTAGGAAGTCTGAATAAATGAAGAATGGGTATACAGTGGACCCCCGGTTTACGATATTATTTCATTCCAGAAGTATGTTCAGGTGCCAGTATTGACCGAATTTGTTCCCATAAGGAATATTGTGAATTAGATTAGTCCATTTCAGACCCCCAAACATACACGTACAAACACACTTACATAAATACACTTACATAATTGGTCGCATTGGGAGGTGATCGTTATGCGGGGGTCCACTGTATGTGAAAACGACTGCATTAGCAAAACACCATAAAACAAAGTGCTGTAAACCAGATCCCGCCTCTACATGTAAACTACATTTTATATACTTCAGAAGAGAAATTAATTTGTATTTTATTGTATGGTATATCTTAACTGGTATTGATTTGTCAGGGATAAACACACACAATACAAAGTAAGCCTTTATGTCAGACCTTTTTTGCTCAAGAGTGAGCTTTATAAAGTCAGACTACAATAAAGTCTTATTCTGCATTGCAGAATAAGACTTGGATGATAAACTGATAGTGGGTATAAATACCCACTAATCAGTTTATCATCCAAGTGTTTTTTAATGTACCGGCCGTGCCACACCAAGGCAGGTGACCCGAAAAAGAAGAAACCCAAGTTTTTCTTTTTACATATAGTAATTTATACAGGAGAAGGGGGTTACTAGCCTCTTGTTCCCAGCATTTTAGTCGCCTCTTAAGACACGCATGGTTTACGGAGGAAAAATTCTGTTCGACTCCCCCATGGAGTAACCCAGTTTATATTGATTTGTTATGCGGACTGTGATCTCCTTTACACAAATAACCTGCACATAAAAGAGAGAAGCTTACGATGACGTTTCGGTCCGACTTGGACCATTGACAAGGTCACACTAACCAGAAGTGAAGCAGGACGGCTCCACTTCTGGTTAGTGTGACTTTGTCAGTGGTCCAAGTCGGACCGAAATGTCGTCGTAAGCTTCTCTCTTTTAAGTGCGGGTTATTTGTGTATCGTTCCAGTCACGGTATTGTGCCTTTTTTGTTATTTGTGATCTTCTTTCTCTCTATTGTTTTCACTGAAGTGCTTTCCTCGACATCTCAATCTGTTCCTCTCTGTTATCTCTTTCAATTCTGCCACCTGCCATGCCTTGAGTCCTGGAGGTGGGAAGTACAGTGCCTGCATTTTGGAGGGGCAAAGATATGTTACAGTTTTTGAACTGTAGTACGAGTATGTCTCTGATAGACAGTGATGGAGTGAGTGATGGTGAAAGTGTTTCTTCATTTTCAGGTTACCTTGCCTTTTATTTATTTATTTACTTATTAATTTGAACATGATACATAGAAGTACAAGGAAATACAGTGGTTAAGTGTAACATGCCAAAGCCCCTTGTATGCAGAGCATTATGGGCAGGCTTAAAATTAACTTAAGATTAACTAAGCAATGATATATTCAGTGGTAAACATTATTGTAAACAAATAACAATTAAGCACAAATGAGTATTTCAAAGACAGGTCATATGGTCATTTACTGTGTTGCTGAGCATTCAGTAGAATGGAGTATTCTGTTAGGTAATGTAATTAAAAAATAAAGTTTGATTGAGTCACAGGGTAAACATTTATGAGATGCAATTCTTTCTTTCTTTCAACACACCGGCCGTATCCCACCAAGGCAGGGTGGCCCAAAAAGAAAAACGAAAGTTTCTCTTTTAAATTTAGTAATTTATATGGGAGAAAGGGTTACTAGCCCCTTGCTCCCGGCATTTTAGTCGCCTCTTACAACACGCATGGCTTACGGAGGAAGAATTCTGTTCCACTTCCCCATGGAGATAAGAGAAAATAAACAAGAATAAGAACTAGTAAGAAAATAGCAGAAAACCCAGAGGGGTGTGTATATATATGCTTGTACATGTATGTGTAGTGTGACCTAAGTGTAAGTAGAAGTAGCAAGACGTACCTGAAATCTTGCATGTTTATGAGACAAAAGACACCAGCAATCCTACCATCATGTAAAACAATTACTGGTTTTCGTTGTACACTCACTTGGCAGGACGGTAGTACCTCCCTGGGCGGTTGCTGTTTACCAACCTACTACCTAGGTGAGATACAGTTATTCAGTATTTATTTAGTTGTGGGTGAGTAAGTGATTTTTGAGAAGAGACTTGAATTTATAAACAGACAGTGTTTCTTTTATATTCACAGGTAATGAATTCCAGATTTTAGGACCTTTTATGTGCATTGAGTTTTTGCATAGCGTGAGATGGACACGAGGAATATCAAAGAGTGATCTGTGCCTTGTGTTATGGTCATGTGTTCTGTTGAGGTTGGTAAGGAGACGTTTGAGGGGGGGTTTATATCCGAGTTAAGTGTTCTATGTATGTAGTAGGTACAATAATAAGTATGGATGTTTTGTATGGTGAGTAGGTTTAGAGTTTAGAATATTGGTGGAGTGTGCTGCCTGCAGTGGGAATTTGTTATCATTCTAACTGCAGTCTTTTGTTGGGTAATTAATGGTCTGTGATGGTTAGTTGTTGTTGAGCCCCATGCACAAATTCCATAGGTGAGATAGGGGTAAATAAGTGAGTGATATAGGGCCAGGAGGGCTGACTGTGGAACATAGTACCGTATCTTAACATAAGAACATAAGAAAGGAGGAACACTGCAGGAGGCCTGCTGGCCCATACTAGGCAGGTCCTTTACAATTCATCCCACTAACAAAACATTTGCCCAACCCAATTTTCAATGCCACCCAAGAAATAAGCTCTGATGTGAAAGTCCCACTCAAATCCAACCCCTCCCACTCATGTACTTATCCAACCTAGATTTGAAACTACCCAAAGTCCCAGCCTCAATAACCCAACTAGGTAGACTGTTCCACTCATCAACTACCCTATTTCCAAACCAATATTTTCCTATGTCCTTTCTGAATCTAAACTTATCTAATTTAAATCCATTACTGCGGGTTCTCTCTTGGAGAGACATCCTCAAGACCTTATTAATATCCCCTTTATTAATACCTATCTTCCACTTATACACTTCGATCAGGTCTCCCCTCATTCTTCGTCTAACAAGTGAATGTAACTTAAGTCTTCAATCTTTCTTCATAAGGAAGATTTCTAATGCTATGTATTAATTTAGTCATCCTACGCTGAATGTTTTCTAACGAATTTATGTCCATTTTGTAATACGGAGACCAGAACTGAGCTGCATAATCTAGGTGAGGCCTTACTAATGATGTATAAAGCTGCAGTATGACCTCTGGACTTCTGTTGCTTACACTTCTTGATATAAATCCCAGTAATCTATTTGCCTTATTACGTACGCTTAGGCATTGCTGTCTTGGTTTAAGGTTGCTGCTCACCATAACCCCCAAGTCCTTTTCGCAATCTGTATGGCTAAGTTCTACATCATTTAACTTATAAGTACTAGGGTTATGGGCACTCCCAAGCTTCAGAACCTTGCATTTATCTACATTGAACTGCATCTGCCACTTTTCTGACCAAGAATAGAGTTTGTTTAAATCCTCCTGAAGTTCCATAACATCTACGTTTGAATCAATTATCCTACCTATCTTTGTGTCATCTGCGAATTTGCTCATATCACTAGTAATTCCCTCATCAAGATCATTGATATATATTATAAACAACAACGGGCCCAAGACTGATCCCTGTGGAACGCCACTTGTTACAGATCCCCACTCGGATTTAACCCCATTTATGGACACTCTCTGCTTCCTGTCAGTGAGCCATGACTCGATCCATGAGAGCACTTTTCCCCCAGTGCCATGAGCTGCCACTTTCTTTAACAGTCTATGGTGCGGAACTCTATCAAAAGCCTTACTAAAATCTAAGTAAATAATATCAAATTCTTTATTGTGGTCAACAGCCTCAAAAGCATTAGTTAGACAAGACCGGCCTCTTGTGAATCCATGCTGAGTATCATTAATCAAGCTATGCTTATCGAGATGGCTTCTTATAATCTCAGCTAGAATTGACTCTAGTAATTTGCCTACAATTGAGGTCAGGCTTATTGGGCGGTAATTTGAAGGTAACGACTTGTCCCCTGTTTTAAAAATAGGAGTTACATTAGCCATCTTCCACATATCAGACACTACACCTGTTTGAAGAGATAAATTAAAAATATTAGTTAATGGTTCACAGATTTCCATTTTGCATTCCTTAAGAACCCTTGAAAAAACCTCATCAGGACCCGGTGACTTATTTTGCTTCAGTCTGTCTATCTGCTTCACAACCATCTCACTAGTGACTGTGATGTTACATAATTTATCTTCTTCTAGCCCACTGTAAAAATTAATTACTGGAATATTGTTAGTGTCTTCCTGTGTAAAAACTGAGAGAAAATAATTATTTAAAATCAAGCACATTTCATTCTCTTTGTCAGTAAGGTGCCCATAGTTATTTTTAAGGGGACCTATCTTATCTCTAACTTTTGTTCTATAGACCTGGAAAAAACTTTTTGGGTTAGTTTTAGAATCCCTAGCAACTTTAATTTCATAGTCCCTTTTAGCTTTTCTTATCCCCTTTTTAATGTCCCTCTTAATGTCAATATACTGATTCATAAGATGACCCTCACCTCTTTTGATACACCTATAAATTCCTTTCTTATGCCCTAGTAGATATTTGAGCCTATTATTCATCCATTTTGGGTCATTTCTATTTGATCTAATTTCTTTATATGGGATAAACGCTCTTTGAGCAGCATGTATAGTGTTCAGAAAACTGTCATATTGATAGCTCTCTTCGTTACCCCAGTCAACAGATGATAAGTGTTCTCTAAGCCCATCGTAATCTGCTAAGCGAAAATCTGGGACTGTTACTGAGTTATCGCTACTATCGTACTTCCATTCAATGCTAAATGTAATTGATTTGTGGTCGCTAGCACCCAGTTCCTCTGAAATTTCTAAATTATTAACAAGGGATTCATTGTTTGCCATAACTAAGTCAAGCAGGTTATTTCCCCTTGTAGGTTCTGTCACAAACTGCTTCAAAAAACAATCCTGAAATACTTCTAAGAAGTCGTATGATTCTAAATTCCCAGTCAAGAAATTCCAATCAACATGACTAAAGTTAAAGTCTCCTAGAATTACTACATTATCGTGCCTTGTGGCCTTAACAATTTCCTCCCATAGTAGTTTCCCTTGGTCCCTATCTAAGTTTGGGGGACGGTATATCACACCTAAAATCACTTTTTCATGCCCCTCTGAAAATTCTATCCAAACAGACTCTGTATGTGTTACTTCAGACTTAATACCCGTTTTTATGCAACAGTTCAAGCGATCTCGGACATACAATGCCACCCCAACCCCTCTCCCAATACTTCTATCTTCTTGGAACAATTTAAAACCCTGAATATGACATTCCGCAGGCATGTCCCGACTTTTTGAATTAAACATATGCAACAAATTTCTAAGAAAATTTCCAAGACTGTAGGCATACTATCGAAGATACGGTACTATGCTCCACAGTCAGCCCTCCTGGCCCTATATCACTCTCTTATTTACCCCTATCTCACCTATGGAATTTGTGCATGGGGCTCAACAACAATTAACCATCTCAGACCACTAATTACCCAACAAAAGGCTGCAGTTAGAATGATAACAAATTCTCACTACAGGCAGCACACTCCACCAATATTCAATACACTAAACCTACTCACCATACAAAACATCCATACTTATTACTGCACCTATTACATACATAGAACACTTAACTATGATATTAACCCTCCCCTCAAACATCTCCTTGCCAACCTCAACAGAACACATGACCATAACACAAGGCACAGATCACTCTTTGATGTTCCTCATGTCCATCTCACACTATGTAAAAACTCAATGCACATAAAAGGCCCTAAAATCTGGAATTCATTACCTGTAAATATAAAAGAAACACTACCTGTTTATAAATTCAAGTCTCTTCTCAAAGATCACTTACTCACTCAAAACCAAATAAATACTGAATAACTGAACCTTATAAATTGTATATCCTATATGTTACTCACAATTGTATCACATAAATGTTAAACCTAAAACCCAATCTAACTTTATTATTTTTTAAATACACTACCTAACAGAATACTCCATACGACTGAATGTACAACAATGCATGCAATCATATGACCTGTCTTTGTAATACTCACTTGTGCTTTATAGTTATCTGTTTACAATAATGTCTTATCACTGATTTCATCATTGCTTAGTTAATTTTAAGCCAGCCCATAATGCTATGCATAGTATAAGTGGCTTTGGCATGCTGCTCTTATCTGTATTTTTTTGTACCTCTGTATGTATGCTCAAATTGTTAATAAATAAATAAATAAATAAATAAATAAATAAATAAAAAAAAAAAAAAACCACGTCTCAGTTAAGGCAAATACATCAATGTTACCTGCACTAGCAACTAATCTCAACTCGTCCATCTTATTCCTAGCACTACGGCAATTAGCATAATAAACATTGAAAGACTCTCCTTTCTCTTTACCCTTCCTGCTCATTTCTATTTTTCTACTAAACCTATTACTGTCCTTATCACCCAAGGTCCCTGGCTTTTCAATATCTATCTCGTTCTTATTATTACTAGTTCCCCTAGAACTCGTAATATTACTACACTGGGACTTCACTGTTTTCCTGCCTGTATGCTTACGGTCTTGGAAATTTTTGGGGAAATTTGTTGTATATGTGTATGAAATTTGAGTCTATTATCAAGGTGGATTCCTAAGAATTTTCCCTCTGTTAGCTTTGTGATAGGTGATCCGTTTATCATTATGTTAAGAGGGACATCTGTAGCTCTGTTACCAAACTGAATGAAGTAGGTTTTGTCAATGTTTAGTGTAAGTTTGTTAGTCCTCATCCAGGTAGATATTTTCTGTAATTCGGTATTTACAGTATTGGCTAGTATGACTGGGCTTGGGTGAGAGAAGATGTATGTAGTGTCATCTGCAAATAGTGTGGGTTTGAGTAGTTGCGATGCATTTGGTAGGTCATTTATGTAAACGAGAAAGAGAAGAGGGCCAAGGACACTTCCCTGTGGGACACCAACTGTAATTGGCTGTGTGGAAGAGTTTGCTCCATTTGTGTACACATATTGGCTTCTGTTGCTGAGGTATGACTTTAGGTAGTTGAGGGAGTGCCCTCTTATACCGTAGAGCGACAATTTTATGTGGAGCAAATCATGGTTGACTGTATCAAAAGCTTTACATAAATCAATAAAGATCCCCAGTGGGACTTCTTTTTTCTCTAGTGCAGTGTATATTTGTTCTAGCATGTGTATAATAGCATCATTCATATTTTTATTAGGCCTGAACCCAAACTGACAGGGGTTGAGTATGTTGTGGGAGATGAGGTAGGAATAAATTCGCTTATGAATTAATTTTTCGAAGATTTTAGAGAGAGGGTGTAAGTTGGATATTGGCCTATAGTTATTCAAGTCTGTTTGGTCTCCTCCTTTATGGAACGGGGTGACCCTTGCTATTTTGAGTACTGTAGGGAAGGTGGAGGATTTGATGGATTTGTTAAAGAGTGTTGCAATGATTGGTGACAGCACTTTCGATGCTTTTTTGTATATAAAGGGTGGTAAGGTATTTAAATCTCCTGTCTTGTTTTTTAGTGTGTTGAAAATAAGGGAGACTTTTGTTGGGTTAGTCGGAGCTAGGAACAGTGTGTTCAGGTAGTTGCCAGTGAGGTAGTCATTGGGTGGGGTATTTGAGCTTGGGATTTTATTGGCAAGATTTTTTCCTATGGAAACAGCCAGTGCATTAAAAAAAATTAATGATAATTGAAGAAAAAATACGTACCACCCAACAGCATTTCCTGCAGAAGATTGTCAATTCTAGTAACCCCAAAGAGCTTAGCAAATTGAATTTGTTCAATCATCTGCCATGTTATTGACTGTAGTGCTGGAAGTGTGAGGAGTATTTCACCAAACCTGCCACGAGACTCATACTGTCGATCATTGATGTAGTCTTCTAAGAGCAGCTGCACTTGGTACCTCAGAGCCTTCACTCTCTCCACATTACGAAGACCTCGAATAACTGCAAAAAAATAAAACATTTTGTGAACTCTCAAATTTCAGAAATGCTGAAAAAAGACTGAACTGAATAACTATATCAAACAAGCAAGTTTACTTCTACCTAATATGTCACAGCATACTTAACCTCTGCCAGTTTGGGTTTATACCAAAAAATGTATGAATGATGCTATTATACAAAGGCTTGAACTGCTATATGCAGTGTTGAAAAAAATGAACATCCTCTGCAACTCCTCATAGACCTGTGAAAAGCATTCGATACAGTGGACCACAGTATCTTGTTAAATAACAAAAAAAGGCACAATACCGTGACTAGAATGATACACAAATAACCCGCACATAGAAGAGAGGAGCTTACGATGACGTTTTGGTCCGACTTGGACCATTTACAAAGTCACAGTGTGACTTTGTAAATGGTCCAAGTCGGACCAAAACGTCGTCGTAAGCTCCTCTCTTCTATGTGCGGGTTATTTGAGTATCTTGTTCTTTAAACTAAAACATTATGGGGTCAGAGGACTTACTCTTGCAAACCTAAAATTTTATCTTTGCAATAGACACCAGTATGTCTTCACAAATGGTGTAACCTTGTCTACTCAGTTTGTAGACACGGCAGTTTCCCAGGGAAGTGTCCTTGGCCCTCTGCTCTTTTTCATTTACATTAATGATTTCCCCAAAGCATCTTATCTCCTTAAACCAGTTCTGTTCACAGATGACACTGCTTATGTCTTCTCCCACACAAACCCGACTATCCTTAGTTACACTGATAACGACGAGTTACTAAAAATATCGACGTGGATGACAACCAAGAAACTCTCAGTAAAGTGGAACCTTGGTTTTCGTGATTAATCTGTTCGAAAAAGTCATGATAAACAGAATTGTATGAAAACTGAAGCAATGTTTCCCATAAGAAATAATGTAAATCCAATTAATCTGTTCCAGACACCCAAAAATATTAAGAAAAAATTCATTTTATAGAGAATAACTATAGTCTTACATACAAACTAGGACATAGGAAAACCAAGGTTCCACCTTTTAACTGTCCAAGCAGATCTACGTTCACATGTGTAGTGCTACAAAAGTAGATCTACGTTTTTTGTAAATATTTTCAAATATAACAACAAAAAAAAGTAGATCAAAGTTTTTTACACATTTTCAAATGTAAAAAAAAAAAAAAAGATCTGCTTTTTTTACATACAGTGGAACCTCAAAAAACGAACTGCTCCCAACACAACCAATTATGTAAGTGTATTTTTGTAAGTGCTTTTATAAGTGTATTTTTGAGGGTCTGAAATGGACTAATCTAATTTACATTATTCCTGATGGGAATAAATTCATTTGGTAAAGGCACTCGAACAGCCTTCTGGACCGAAGAAAGTTTGATATTTAAGGTTCCACTGTACTTTCAAATGTTGAAAAACGTACAGGTCTCCCTCAACATTCACGAGGGTTAGGGGATCAAGAGCCTCGCAAATGTTGAAAAACCGTGAATGTTTGGTGCCCCAATATATTGTAGGGAAATATATTACAATACTGCTTCCTTAACTTGTTGAACCATGAATAATCATAAAATACATGAAAACGTCGTAAATTGTACTAAATATATACATGTTATGCTTTAATAATGTATGTTATTTAATAACATGTATGTTAATAACATGTATGTTATTAAATACCACAGACTCCACCACTGCCTCCACCACTGCGAGTCCCTACTACCCTCCCTCCGACCCCCGCAACTGGCAGCCAGCCCTTCCACCACTCAGTGTGGTGAGTGTTAAGTAAGTTTATTCAGGTATACACAAACACAGTTACATAGAATTATCATACATAGCAGCATATGTGTAGAGAACCTGGGATAACCCAAAAAAGTCAGACAGAGTGACTTCCATTGTGTTTTGTTTGTTCATTATTTGCTATTAAACTACAGAATAAATAATGTAAACCCATTCATGACTGCATATTGGAATGGCTATTAGGAAAGGTATTAGACGGTGACATCATGTGTTTACTCTTGAACACAGCAAAGAATTGAACATTTCTACTATTGCTAATAATAACAATAGTAATAATAATAATAACATCGTCAGTGTGACTTTGTTTATGCTGGAGTGAACATTAGTCTCCCTGCTCTTCCAAACATTTCACAATAATTCAGCGGTTGAGGCAGTGGTATTTAATAACATATATGTTATAAATAATAATAGTACGCTATTATTAATAACATGTATTATTATTAACATGTATGTATTTAATAACATGTATGTTATAAATAATAATAGTACATATTATTAATAACATGTATTATTATTAACATGTATGTTATTAAATACCACTGTCTCACCCACTGCCTCTACCACTCCAGTCACACTCAATCTACAAGCACCAAACACAATGAATTATTGTGAAATGTTTGGAAGAGCACGGAGACTAATGTTCACTCCAGCATAAACAAAGTCACACTGACGATGTGTCAACCACTCCCTCGTATTTTTGTACAATTTCCTTCTTCAATTATATCATATTTCTTATTATTATTATTATTATTATTATTATTATTATTATTATTATTATTACTATTGTTATTATTAGCTGTAGTAGAAATGTTTAATTCTTTGCAGTGTTCAAGAGTAAACACATGATGTCACCGTCTAATACCTTTCCTAATAGCCATTCCAATATGCAGTCATGAATGGGTTTACATTATTTATTCTGTAGTTTAATAGCAAATAATGAACAAACAAAACACTCACCACACTGAGTGGTGGGAGGGCTGGCTGCCAGTTGAGGGGGTCGGAGGGAGGGTAGTAGGGACTCGCAGGTGGCGGGAAACTTAAATATGATTTGGCGGCTGGGAATTTGGTGGATGGGAATTTGGCGGTTGGGAATTCGCGAATGTGTGAAGCCCGTGAAAGTTGAAAACATGAATGTTGAGGGAGACCTGTATACACCTACCATCCGACTTACGACCTGCTCGACTTACGACCACTCGACTTATGACCACTCGACTTATGACCACTCGACTTACGACCGTGTTTTTTATGCCAAATTTCTGGGAAATAAACAAGTATTTGTGTTGTACACAGTGTTTATCCTAAACCTTACAGTATAAAATACAGTACTAACAACATAAAAAGTAAAGTAAAACATGAAATACCAAAATAAAACAAAATAAAGTCATTACAAAAATATTTTGTTGATATTCATTAGTAAAGTTCGACTTACGACCATTTCGACTTACGACCGGTTTCTCAGAACCGAACTCGGTCATAAGTCGGATGGTAGGTGTATATACATTTGGACTGTCGCGGCCGTATATATACGTCTTACGAGGTACCGTGTTTGATGTATATATACTCGTAAATTCTGGCAGCTTCAAATCAAGCAGGAGAAAGCTGGTAGGCCCACATGTGAGAGAATGGGTCTGTGTGGTCAGTGTGCACCACATAAAAAAATCCTGGAGCACGCAGTGCATGAGAAAAAAAAAACTCCGACCGTTTTTTTTAATTAAAATGCCGACTTTGTGGTCTATTATCGTATAGTATTTATGGTTGTATTCTCGTTTTCTTGGTCTCATTTGATAGAATGGAAAACATATTATAGAAATAGAGGTGATTTTGATTGAATTTACTATAAAAAGAACCTAGAAATGGAGCTCAAAGTAGGGGAAATGTTTGATTTTTGCCGATGTTCAAAAGTAAACAAATGATGCCATTGTCCAATAAATGTCCAACTAGCCATTCTAATATGCAGTCATGAATGGGTTGATGTTATTTATACAATTATTACAGTATTGCAGTAGTCTGCATAATAGTAAGTCTTCTATTTTTTGTTTGAATAAAAATTCAAAATAGAAAGCAAGAGTAATATCAGAGGGGCCTGGAGACGTGACTGATGAACAAAGAAAATGTTATTTTAGAGCCAGGAATGTCTGCATTGTTCATTCTGGACCTTATTTTGAAATTGTCATATTTTTTAGTTTTTGTGAAATCTGACCACATTATTAGGTAGTTGAAATCGGTAAATGGGCAGTTTCTTGTACTCAATCGATAGAAAAAATGGAGTTCTAAAGAAATAGCTATGAGTTTGGGCGACTGGAACAATGGAATTAGCCGAAAATAGGGGTCAAAGTGGGCGAAATCGCCGATTTGTAAACAGCGCCGGGGTCGCTAACTTCGTGAGAGCATAATTCCGTCAGTTTTCCATCAAATTTCGTTTTTTTGGTGTCATTACAATCGGGGAAAGATTCTCTATCATTTTATAAGAAAAAATAATTTTTTTTTTTTTTAAATTTTGCGACACCAGGAGACACCTCAGGATTGGGTGTTGCGACAGTCTAAGGGTTAAATGTCCAGCTTCAAAACAAAACGAAAAAGTTTATTTCTTTGCAAAGATTACAGTGTGTGTTTACATTTCATAATTTGATTGGTACAAAGAAAGCAACTATCCAAGACACATTGAGGTCAAATTTTTAGACCTACATCTGGGCTGCAAATCCAACACATATCCAAGAAGTTTATATACCTAAATTTTTATTTTGTAATAAAACAGTCAATTAACCTTCCCCAAATTTACATATTAGAATTTTTATTTGCAATAATATTTCAAATTTTCTGTGTCTGGCTCTTCAAAGTGTATAAAAAAAAATTTTTGCCTTGTAACTGTTATATATATTTTTAAAATTTAGATTTTTTTAAATATTTGTTTTTTTTAGGAGAATTTTGAACTTTGTTGAGCATTTTGAATGGTACATTTTTTGTTCAATGCACTGCCTATCTCCCACTAAGATAGGGAAATCCAAAAAGAGGAAACACTTTAACCATGACTCGTTCCATCACTGTCTTAATAATAATATAATATTACAGTGGACCCCCGGTTTACGATATTATTTCATTCCAGAAGCATGTTCAGGTGCCAGTACTGAACGAATTTGTTCCCATAAGGAATATTGTAAATTAGATTAGTCCATTTCAGACCCCCAAACATATACATACAAACGCACTTACATAAATACAGTGGACCCCCGGTTAACGATATTTTTTCACTCCAGAAGTATGTTCAGGTGCCAGTACTGACCGAATTTGTTCCCATAAGAAATATTGTGAAGTAGATTAGTCCATTTCAGACCCCCAAACATACACGTACAAACGCACTTACATAAATACACTTACATAATTGGTCACATTCGGAGGTAATCGTTATGCGGGGGTCCACTGTACACTTACATAATTGGTCGCATTGGCAGGTGATCGTAAACCGGGGGTCCACTGTAATAATAGTAGGTAGTATGTTGGTAGACAGCAACCGCCCAGGGAAGTACTATCGTCCTGCCAAGTGAGTGTAAAACGGAATCCTGTAATTGTTTTACATGATGGTAGGATTGCTGGTGTCTTTTGTCTGTCTCATAAACATGCAAGATTTCAGGTATGTCTTGCTACTTCTACTTGCACTTAGGTCACACTACACATACATGTATAAGTGTATATATACACACTTCTCTGGGTTTTCTTCTATTTTCTTTCTAGTTCTTGTTCTTGTTTATCTCCTCTTATCTTCATTCAGAAGTGGAACATAATTCTTCCTCTGTAAGCCATGCGTGTTGTAGGAGGCGACTATAATGCTGGGAGCAAGGGGCTAGTAACCCCTTCTCCTGTATAAATTACTAAATTTAAAAAGAGAAACTTTCGTTTTTCTTTTTGGGCCACCCCGCCTTGGTGGGATACGGCCGGTTTGTTGAAAGAATAATAATAATAATAATAATAATAATAATATCTTTATTTCTATCTGTACATGTACAACAAGGATGAACAAGGAGGCTTTAGGAAAGGTAGGGGGTGTGTGGACCAGGTGTTTACAGTGAAACATATAAGTGAACAGTATTTAGATAAGGCTAAAGAGAATTTTTTGTGGCATTTATGGATTTGGAAAAGGCATATGACAGGGTGGATAGGGGGGGCAATGTGGCAGATGTTGCAGGTGTATGGTGTAGGAGGTAGGCTACTGAAAGCAGTGAAAAGTTTTTACGAGGATAGTGAGGCTCAGGTTAGAGTATGTAGGAAAGAGGGAAATTATTTCCCAGTAAAAGTAGGCCTTAGACAAGGATGTGTGATGTCACCGTGGTTGTTTAATATATTTATAGATGGGGTTGTAAGAGAAGTAAATGCGAGGGTCTTGGCAAGAGGCGTGGAGTTAAAAGATAAAGAATCACACATAAAGTGGGAGTTGTCACAGCTGCTCTTTGCTGATGACACTGTGCTCTTGGGAGATTCTGAAGAGAAGTTGCAGAGATTGGTGGATGAATTTGGTAGGGTGTACAAAAGAAGAAAATTAAAAGTGAATACAGGAAAGAGTAAGGTTATGAGGATAACAAAAAGATGAGGTGATGAAAGATTGGATATCAGATTGGAGGGAGAGAGTATGGAGGAGGTGAATGTATTCAGATATTTGGGAGTGGACGTGTCAGCGGATGGGTCTATGAAAGATGAGGTAAATCATAGAATTGATGAGGGGAAAAGGGTGAGTGGTGCACTTAGGAGTCTGTGGAGACAAAGAACTTTGTCCTTGGAGGCAAAGAGGAGAATGTATGAGAGTATAGTTTTACCAACACTCTTATATAGGTATGAAGCATGGGTGATGAATGTTGCAGCGAGGAGAAGGCTGGAGGCAGTGGAGATGTCATGTCTGAGGGCAATGTGTGGTGTGAATATAATGCAGAGAATTCGTAGTTTGGAAGTTAGGAGGAGGTGCGGGATTACCAAAACTGTTGTCCAGAGGGCTGAGGAAGGGTTGTTGAGGTGGTTCAGACATGTAGAGAGAATGGAGCGAAGGAGGTTTTGTGTGCGAGGGGCTTGGACTTCCGGCAGGCATGCGTGAGCGTGTTTGATAGGAGTGAATGGAGACAAATGGTTTTTAATACTTGACGTGCTGTTGGAGTGTGAGCAAAGTAACATTTATGAAGGGGTTCAGGGAAACCAGCAGGCCGGACTTGAGTCCTGGAGATGGGAAGTACAGTGCCTGCACTCTGAAGGAGGGGTTTTAATGTTGCAGTTTAAAAACTGTAGTGTAAAGCACCCTTCTGGCAAGACAGTGATGGAGTGAATGATGGTGGAAGTTTTTCTTTTTTGGGCCACCCTGCCTTGGTGGGAATCGGCCAGTGTGATAATAATAAAAATAAATATGTACAACTTATACAGACCATTGCTTATAACAGTAACATACTACTGTATAGAAAGCCACTTGTTATGCACAGCATTTCCTGCAACCCACACCAGTCAGTTAGCAACCAGGTACCTATTTATACTGTGACATCATACTTCTGACATCACAGTATAAATGGCTTTCTGACCCACAACATCTCTACTCGCTCCTTAAGAATGCAAGCACTGTACATGTACTATGTAGAACTTTATCGTCAGATCATTGAACGGGTGGGATTTAAACCCATGGCAAGTGGGTGCTAAATCTTAAAGGCCAGTGTGTTAACCACTGGGCCAGCTGGCCCATGGTCTGGTAGGTAAAGCTCTCACCTCACATGCTGACTGTCCGTGGTTTAATCCCCGGCACAGGTGGAAACATTGAGCATGTTTCCTTACACCTGTTGTCCTGTTCACCTAGCAAGCAAATATGTACCTGGATGTTAGCAGACTGGCGTGGGTGGCATCCTGGGGGACAAGATTGAGGACCCCAATGGAAATAAGTCATAGTCTCTCAATGATGCACCAGCTTTCTTAGGTTATCCTGGGTGGCTAACCCTCTGGGGTTAAAAGTTTGAACGAAATCTTATCTTATCCACTAAATATATTTGTATATACCATAGGGAGGTTATCCTGGCCAATCGCTGTGACCGCCATTCCGTGTTACATTTGCAATCATATTGTTATGATTTCATGAGTCAGGTCGGTTAAGTCAAGTCAATTAAGTCAGCTTTACAAAGTTTTCTAAATTCCCAGGCTTTGTGAGTCAAGTCATTAAGTCTGACTTTATAAAGTTTTATACAGTGAAACATCACAGATTAAACTTGCTTTGAGAGCAAGTTTTTCATTAGTACTGTTGGCTGTAGGCCTATGCTTCCAAGGCTGTGTCAGTGTCAGCATCAAAAAAGTCATAAAAGCTTTGGGTCTGAAAGCAATTGCTGGTGTTTCCATAAGACACCTACCGTCCATGTTCACCTAGCAGTAAAATAGGTACCTGGGTGTTAGTCGACTGGTGTGGGTCGCATCCTGGGGCAAAATTTACCGAATTTGTGGGAAATGCTCTACATAACAAGGGGCTTTCTATGTGGTAGTATGTCATTGATGTCAATGATGGTCTGTATAAGTTGTATCATGTACTTGTAGAAATAAAGATTATCATTATTATTATTACAGTGGTACATTGAGTTTCGAACAGCTCCCAACTCAGACAATTATGTAAGTGTACAGTGGACCCCCGCATAACGATCACCTCCGAATGCGACCAATTATGTAAGTGTATTTATGTAAGTGCATTTGTACGTGTATGTTTGGGGGTCTGAAATGGACTAATCTACTTCACAATATTCCTTATGGGAACAAATTCAGTCAGTACTGGCACCTGAACATACTTCTGGATTGAAAAAATATCGTTAACCAGGGGTTCACTGTATTTTTGTAAGTGCTTTTGTAAGTGTATTTTTGGGGGTCTGAAATGGACTAATCTTATTTACATTATTCCTTATGGGAAGAAATTCATTCAGTATCTGCACTCAAACAGCCTTCTGGAATGAATTAAGTTCGTAACTCAAGGTACCACTATATTATTATTATTCTTTTACTTACTAGGATCAAAGAAGACAATAGCTTTGAGGCAGGCATACTCATGTTCATCCAGCTGCACCCCTCGTAGTGGCCGGATGAGCTCATCCATCATACGCTGACCAATTCTACTAAGTTCCATCTCTGTTGACAACCACTAATTACAAAAAAAAAAAAAAAAATGGAATGGGCGGAGGTTTGAAGCCATGGCGAGTGAGTACTAAAACTCCAGGTCACTCGCTGTGGGTTCAAACCTCACCTGTTCTGTGGTCTATTTGCAATTGTGATATTACGATTTTGTGAGTTATTAATTACAAGAGACTTTATGGCTCATTTATTTTTAAATCCTTCTTGTGATAATAATAATAATAATAATAACAAGAATAATAATTATAATATAAAATATTTTTTATTAACACATCGGTGACCCAGTGACCTAGTGGCTAAAGCTTTCGCTTCACACACGGAGGGCCCGGGTTCGATTCCCGGTGGGCGGAAACATTTTGATGCATTTCCTTACACCTGTTGTCCTGTTCACCTAGCAGCAAATAGATACCTGGGTGTTAGTCGACTGGTGTGGGTCGCATCCTGGGGGACAAGATTAAGGACCCCCAATGGAAATAAGTTAGACAGTCCTCGATGACGCACTGACTTTCTTGAGTTATCCTGGGTGGCTAACTCTCAGTGGTTATAAATCTGAAGAAAATCTTATCTCTTATCCTGTCTTACCGGCCATTTCGCACCTAGGCAGGGTAATCCAAAAAAGAAGAAGCACTTTCACCATCACTCCATCACTGTCTTACCAGAGGCTTGCCCACACTACAGTTCAAATCGACTTAAATTTGTCTTAAAAAAAATTGTATCTTTTTAACTCTTAAGAGTTGAAAAGATTGTGAAGGGCTCTTGATCTGGGGAATTGTAGCTACCCTGGCCATTCTTGGAGCAATCATGATTACCACCCATTTCCCAGATGTTCAAGAACTCCTACAGATTATTATTAATTCATGATTGTTATAATCGTAACCATAATTTTTCAAGGGGTGGAGGGGTAAGCCAGTGGAAGGTCTCGGTCAGATGACTAAAAGCTCCAGCTGTGAGTCATCATATAACTAAGACCAGCATCAGGAAACACTTGTCCCGTTTCCTGATGAACATTGCCTCACTCAACACTATTGTTAATGAAGTGCTAGAAAAAATATCATCCTGGATGACTGCTAATAAACTTAAAATTAACATTGACAAAATGCTCTGCATTATCTTTGGGAGGAGAACAGGTGATGCCCAGCTGAACATTATGATTGACAACACTCTTATTGCTAAACATAATGAGGGCAAATTCCTGGGTCTGCATCTTGACAGCAATGTGAAATTCAGCACCCATATCCAACACATAACAAAAAAAAAGTATCCAAAACAGTTGGGATCCTCTCCAGGATTCGTTACTATGTACCACAATCATCCCTACTCATACTATACTATTCACTCATCTATCCCTACCTCACGTATGCCATTTGTGCCTGGGGATCAACAGCAGCAACCCACCTAAAGTCAATAATAACCCAACAGAAAGCCACAGTAAGAATTATCATGCAATCCAATGCTAGACAACACTCCGTCCCCCTCACTCTTCAGAAACCTCAACATACTCACTGTACAAAATATTCACATCTACTACTGTGTGATCTACATTTACAGAACCATAAATTCTATTATTAACCCTGAATTAAAATATTTTCTTGATAGTTGCAACAGGACCCATAGATACAATATCAGATGCAAAAATCTCTATGGTATCCCTCATGTCTGGCTAAATCTCTAAAAAACTATATGTGCATAAAAGGGCCTGAAATCTGGAACTCCCTGCCTGAAAACTCTAGAACCGCAGACTCAACCGACATTTTCAAAACTACCGTTAAGACACCTTATGTCCTAACACGCCCCATCATCAGCTATGTGAAAACCACCTATTCTCTTTTTTGTATCATGAATACATCCAAAACAAAATAGTCTTACTCTTGTTATCTGCAATTCCCCCTAATTTATGCTAACGCTCACCCAGATGACTGTAAACAAAATTCCTGATGTACTTATTACCTAATAAATGTTAAGTTATTGGTAAGCTTGCCTAGATAAGATAAGATAAGATAAGATTTCGTTCGGATTTTTAACCCTGGAGGGTTAGCCACCCAGGATAACCCAAGAAAGTTGGTGTGTCATCGAGGACTGTCAGTTTTCTGAACACTATACATGCTGCTCAAAGAGCATTTATCCCATATAAAGAAATTAGATCAAATAGAAATGACCCAAAATGGATGAATAATAGGCTCAAATATCTACTAGGGCATAAGAAAGGAATTTATAGGCGTATCAAAAGAGGTGAGGGTCATCTTATGAATCAGTATATTGACATTAAGAGGGACATTAAAAAGGGGATAAGAAAAGCTAAAAGGGACTATGAAATTAAAGTTGCTAGGGATTCTAAAACTAACCCAAAAAGTTTTTTCCAGGTCTATAGAACAAAAGTTAGAGATAAGATAGGTCCCCTTAAAAATAACTATGGGCACCTTACTGACAATGAGAATGAAATGTGCTTGATTTTAAATAATTATTTTCTCTCAGTTTTTACACAGGAAGACACTAACAATATTCCAGTAATTAATTTTTACAGTGGGCTAGAAGAAGATAAATTATGTAACATCACAGTCACTAGTGAGATGGTTGTGAGGCAGATAGACAGACTGAAGCAAAATAAGTCGCCGGGTCCTGATGAGGTTTTTTCAAGGGTTCTTAAGGAATGCAAAATGGAACTCTGTGAACCATTAACTAATATTTTTAATTTATCTCTTCAAACAGGTGTAGTGTCTGATATGTGGAAGATGGCTAATGTAACTCCTATTTTTAAAACAGGGGACAAGTCGTTACCGTCAAATTACCGCCCAATAAGCCTGACCTCAATTGTAGGCAAATTACTAGAGTCAATTATAGCTGAGATTATAAGAAGCCATCTCGATAAGCATAGCTTGATTAATGATACTCAGCATGGATTCACATGAGGCCGGTCTTGTCTAACTAATTTATTAACTTTCTTCAGTAAAGCTTTTGAGGCTGTTGACCACAATAAAGAATTTGATATTATTTACTTAGATTTTAGTAAGGCTTTTGATAGAGTTCCGCACCATAGACTGTTAAAGAAAGTGGCAGCTCATGGCATTGGGGGAAAAGTGCTCTCGTGGATCGAGTCATGGCTCACTGACAGGAAGCAGAGAGTGTCCATAAATGGGGTTAAATCCGAGTGGGGATCTGTAACAAGTGGCGTTCCACAGGGATCAGTCTTGGGCCCATTGTTGTTTATAATATATATCAATGATCTTGATGAGGGAATTACTAGTGATATGAGCAAATTCGCCAATGACACAAAGATAGGTAGGATAATTGATTCAAACGTAGATGTTAGGGAACTTCAGGAGGATTTAAACAAACTCTATTCTTGGTCAGAAAAGTGGCAGATGCAGTTCAATGTAGATAAATGCAAGGTTCTGAAGCTTGGGAGTGCCCATAACCCTAGTACTTATAAATTAAATGATGTAGAACTTAGCCATACAGATTGCAAAAAGGACTTGGGGGTTATGGTGAGCAGCAACCTTAAACCAAGACAGCAATGCCTAAGCGTACGTAATAAGGCAAATAGATTACTGGGATTTATATCAAGAAGTGTAAGCAACAGAAGTCCAGAGGTCATACTGCAGCTTTATACATCATTAGTAAGGCCTCACCTTGATTATGCAGCTCAGTTCTGGTCTCCGTATTACAAAATGGACATAAATTCGTTAGAAAACATTCAGCGTAGGATGACTAAATTAATACATAGCATCAGAGATCTTCCTTATGAAGAAAGATTGAAGACTCTTAAGTTACATTCACTTGTTAGACGAAGAATGAGGGGAGACCTGATCGAAGTGTATAAGTGGAAGATAGGTATTAATAAAGGGGATATTAATAAGGTCTTGAGGATGTCTCTCCAAGAGAGAACGCACAGTAATGGATTTAAATTAGATAAGTTTAGATTTAGAAAGGACATAGGAAAGTATTGGTTTGGAAATAGGGTAGTTGATGAGTGGAACAGTCTACCTAGTTGGGTTATTGAGGCTGGGACTTTGGGTAGTTTCAAATCTAGGTTGGATAAGTACATGAGTGGGAGGGGTTGGATTTGAGTGGGACTTTCACATCAGAGCTTATTTCTTGGGTGGCATTGAAAATTGGGTTGGGCAAATGTTTTGTTAGTGGGATGAATTGTAAAGGACCTGCCTAGTATGGGCCAGCAGGCCTCCTGCAGTGTTCCTCCTTTCTTATGTTCTTATGTTCTTATTTCCATTGGGGTCTTGTCTCCCAGGATGCGACCCACACCAGTCGACTAACACCCAGGTACCTATTTGCTGCTAGGTGAACAGGACAACAGGTGTAAGGAAACGTGTCGAAATGTTTCCACCCGCCGGGAATCAAACCCGAGCCCTCCGTGTGTGAAGCGGGAGCTTTAGCCACCAGGCCACCGGGCCCTCCACCAGGCAGCTTTAATAGTAACAGTGTATTTACATGGAGAGAGTTCCGGGGGTCAACGCCCCCGTGGCCCGGTCTGTGACCAGGCCTCCTGGTGGATCAGAGCCTGCCAAGACTTAACCATTACCATTACTAAATTAACTAGTTGTAACATTATTATATGTTTTGTACTTCCTTATTATTATTAATCTAATTAAACACTTTAATTCCCTAACTTTTATATTAGTATACAATAATCTATATTAAAATGTACTGCTCCATAACCTGTGTCAATATAGAGTAAGAATTAGTATTAGTCTGCTCAAAATGCCTAGGCATGCTAGTGGCATTCTTTGTAATTAATATTTTATAATATGTAAACCACACCGTATAAGCTTTACGAGAAAATTAATATTTTCATTTTCATTTTCGCGTCTCCCCATATATAAAATAGTTATCTATCTATTTGGGATTTTATTTTGAAAGAGGGTGACTGACCTCTCCTACAATCTTACTCAGTGAGAGACGTCTGGAGCTCAGTGGTAAGTTTATTTGTGTACACAGGTACACTTAAGTACAATTATCAGTGCACTCAGCTCACACACTGAGGTCTGTGGTTCGATCCCTGGTACGGATGGAAGCATTAGGACATGTTTCCATAACACACCTGCTGTCCATGTTCACCTATCAGTAAAATAGGTACCTGGGTGTTAGTTGACTGGTGTGGGTCGCATCCTGGGACAAAATTGACATAATTTGCGGGAAATGCTCAGCATAACAAGCGGCTTTTTGTATAGTAGTATGTTATTGGTGTCAGCTATGGTCTTTATAAGTTGTATCATGTACTGGTAGAAATAAAGATTATTATTATTATTGTTTAATGTGGGAAATCACGAAGGCACTTCAAAATTTAATATTTTTTGATAGCAGTTATTTTTTATAAGTTGTGATATCACCTGTTTCCTGTGATTTTTTGCATACTGGGATGGGTGTAAGGTCATATGTGAGGTGATATCTCAGCCTTGTAAGTCTTGTGCTATTCTGTTATTTTTGATCCTGGTGGTCACAGTGGTGACCCATGCTAACCTCCCTATGGTGTATAAATGAACCTAGATAGGTGAAGCTTATTGTAGCCAGGTGTCCCAGTGGTTAACACACTGGCCTGGGTTTACTACTCACTTGCCAAGAGTTCAGTCCCCGCCCGTGTATGTTGGAATGTTTTGATGATAAAAGATTATTATGTAGTAAGAAAGAGGAGGTGGTGGAGGAGGAGGAGGTGTTGGTGGAGGAGGAGGAGGTGTTGGTGGAGGAGGAGGAGGTGTTGGTGGAGGAGGAGGTGGAAGAGAAGGTTGTGGTGGAGGAGGAGAAGGTGGTGGTGGAGGAGGAGAAGGTGGTGGAGGAGGAGGAAGAAGTGGAGGAGGTGTTGGTAGAGGAGGTAGAGGTGGTGGAGGAGAAGGAGGTGGAGGAGTGATAGTGACACTAGAGTCAGTGAGTGGAGTGTAGTGAGGTAGTAATAGCGGTAGTAGTCATAGTAGTAGTACAGTGGACCCCCGCTTAACGATCACCTCCAAATGCGACCAATTATGTAAGTGTATTTATGTAATTGCGTTTGTACGTGTATGTTTGGGGGTCTGAAATGGACTAATCTACTTCACAATATTCCTTATGGGAAAAAAGTCGGTCAGTACTGGCACCTGAACATACTTCTGGAATGAAAAAAGTTCGTTAACCGGGGGTCCACTGTATTAGTAGTAGTAGCAGTAGTAAGAGTAGTAGTAGTCATAGTAGTAGTACGGTTGGTGTGAGGATATTTAGAATGTAGTGAAGTCTTGTCTGAAGTCCCATATATAACTGTAAGTTTGTTGTGAATAATAACTGAGAGACTGTGAATAGTAACTGAGAGACTGTGAATAATAACTGAGGGACTGTGAATAATAACTGAGGGACTGTGAATGCAACATTTTAAAACATTAATGTATAAATACCAGAGGAGTTTCTGAGGATGACACAGTCGTTGCCGAGAAGTATCATGTCGTGGATGTTCATGGAACGCCAGGCAGCACCCAGTAACAAGTGTTCTCCAGCATGGGCTCGTAGGAGTGCTACCTGTGGGCAGGTGAAGGTCACTACACCTGTACAGTAAGTTACTACACCTGTACAGTAAGTTACTACACCTGCACAGTAAGTTACTACACCTGTACAGTAAGTTACTACACCTGTACAGAAAGTTGCTACACCTGTACAGTAAGTTGCTACACCTGTACAGCAAGTTGCAACACCTGTACACCTCTTCAAGGTGGAGAGGGCTCATTGACATGGCCCAAGAGGCATTGGCCTGAGCAATTGGATCTTCTTCCTCTCATTCTTTCTCATTCTTCTCATTCTTTTCTTCCCTATCCCATCCTTCCCATTCCCCCCTTTCTCATCCCTCCCATCCCTCCTTTCCCATTCTTCTCCTCTCGTTCCTTCCTTTCCTGCTTTTGGCCTTTGAGGCTTTCCCCTCCAAAATTCCAGCTCGTAGCTTGGAATAGAGGTAGCGTTGTCCATCCCATTCCGTTGAGGTTCTTGGTGGTTGTGTTGTTCATGGAATCTGGATCATCTACGAATGTGCTGATCCACCCTCCGGAGTTCCAGGGGGCAGTTTAGGGTATCCTTCAGGTGACGGTTGTATCTCTGGAGGCTGCTTGGAGGTTCTGGGAGGTGGAGGCTGCTGGAGGTATTTCTTGTGGTGGGCTTCCAACTGCTTTCTCTTTTGTTCACCAAGGTGACTTTATGGATACGAGGATGTTATCCTGGATTGCCAGTTTACTGACATGGAGTGTTGGGTATGTCACTGGAAGGCAGTGTAGGGCATGGGAAGGGTAGTGTAGGGCATGTGAAGGGTAGTGTAGGGCATGGGAAAGGTAGTGTAGGGCACAGGAAGGGTAGTGTAGGGCACAGGAAGGGTAGTGTAGGGCATGGGAAGGGTAGTGTAGGGCATAGGAAGGGTAGTGTAGGGCATGGGAAGGGTAGTGTAGGGCATGGGAAGGGTAGTGTAGGGCACAGGAAGGGTAGTGTAGGTCAAGGGTTCCACACCACATCTGCACTACTGGTCACACTGAGAGCCCTCTTGGGTGCAGAGGGAGATATGTGATCCCTTTCATTCCTGCTAGGAGCTACCCCTCCATGTACCCCACTTTTTTCTCTTTTTTTTTTCAAAAATAAATGAAAAGGGAAACTTAACCATGGAGCCCCATGCCCATGAAATTCCTCCTGCCAGACCCCTTTCTCTCTCTTGATTGGCCACCTCCAGTCCCACACCTAAACGACTACAACTATTAACAGATAACACTGTCTAGGTTACCTTTCACCCTTCCTAGAAAAGACCGACAGAACACTGCCCTTACAACTGCATTTCAAGGTGTGCAGTGGACTAAGTTTTTCACATTACAACTGACATGTCCTACTGACTGTCTTTCTGATTATAATACGTATCAGCAAGTCACTCCTATGTCATGTTGTGAAGATATTTAATTTTATGCTCTTAACCCTTAAACGGTCCAAACAGATCGACGTTCAAATTCGTAGCTACAAAAGTAGATCTACTTTTTTTTTGCATATTTTCAAATATAACAAAAAAAAAAAATGTACATAAAAATTTTTTTTACACATTTTCAAATGTAAAACAAAAAAAAGGTCTACATTTTTTTACGTACTTTCAGATGTTGAAAAAACTTATATATACGTTTGGACCATTTAAGGGTTAAGAGTGGTGTATGCATCATCATGGTACAAAATGCTGGTCAGACTCGCAATCTTTCCCATCTTACCTCCATTGACACTATTCCAGTCACGATTCATAAACACGTCTCTTAATACTTACGGTGGTACCTTAGTTCTTCCACATACCATTGTTCAACGTGATTTCCAGACATGAAATGCTGACATTTTGCAACAATTTAGATACTTATATATGTACTACTTGTCTGCGATCAGAGACGTTTTGCCTGCAATATAGCTCAGTTAACTTTTGACTGCTGTGAACCTCCATCCTCTGTACATATTGCGGGACAATGTTTACAAGTATGGGAATTGATTCCTACACCACAACAATGTACAAATTGCTGGCGCTTTGGCCACCCAGTGAAATATTGCAGGTCCATGGAGGAATGCCCTGTTGACCATAACAATACATCCTGCAGCCACTCTCCCTCTTGCTTAAATTGTAATGAGGCTCACCCAGCTTATTCTCGTTGTTGCCAAGTTTTCTTAAAGGAACAAGAAATTCTCTGTCTCATAGAGAAAATTTTACACCATGGCAGTCTCCCATCTCTGCCTCTAAGGGAGACTTTCATGGTTTTCTTATTCTAGAGTTACTAGGCGGCCCCCAACCTCGGTGGTACTTACTTCTACAATTTCCTATGTGGTCATAACTTCCAGTCACCTCTGTATCTAACTCTTTTGCAGCCCTGGGCTCTGAGGTCCCTATCTTGTCAACTCACACTGTCCTTGCGTCTTCATCTTTTCGCTCACATTTTTCTGTCTACAAGACCTTGAGTCCTGGAGATGGGAAGTACAGTGCCTGCACTCTGAAGGAGGGGTGTTAATGTTGCAGTTTAAAAACTGTAGTGTAAAGCACCCTTCTGGCAAGACAGTGATGGAGTGAATGATGGTGAAAGTTTTTCTTTTTCGGGCCACCCTGCCTTGGTGGGAATCGGCCGGTGTGATAATAATAATAAAAAAAAAAAAGACCTTCCACAACTACACCATCACCTCACATCCCAGCTTCTCCAAAGTCTAAACCATCACCAAAGTTCATAAGAACATAAGAACATAAGAAAGGAGGAACACTGCAGGAGGCCTGCTGGCCCATACTAGGCAGGTCCTTTACAATTCATCCCACTAACAAAACATTTGACCAACCCAATTTTCAATGCCACCCAAGAAATAAGCAATGATGTGAAAGTCCCACTCAAATCCAACCCCTCCCACTCATGTACTTATCCAACCTAGATTTGAAACTACCCAAAGTCCCAGCCTCAATAACCCAACTAGGTAGACTGTTCCACTCATCAACTACCCTATTTCCAAACCAATACTTTCCTATGTCCTTTCTAAATCTAAACTTATCTAATTTAAATCCATTACTGCGCGTTCTCTCTTGGAGAGACATCCTCAAGACCTTATTAATATCCCCTTTATTAATACCTATCTTCCACTTATACACTTCGATCAGGTCTCCCCTCATTCTTCGTCTAACAAGTGAATGTAACTTAAGAGTCTTCAATCTTTCTTCATAAGGAAGATTTCTGATGCTATGTATTAATTTAGTCATCCTACGCTGAATGTTTTCTAACGAATTTATGTCCATTTTGTAATACGGAGACCAGAACTGAGCTGCATAATCAAGGTGAGGCCTTACTAATGATGTATAAAGCTGCAGTATGACCTTCCCAAACATTTTGCTTTTCCAGTCTGAGCCTAGTACTCCACCTCCCCCTCATGTAGTTCCCTCCTTTCCTGTCCCCACTCTAAGTTCCTGCCACTCCTGTCCTCTCCCAGGTTTCTTCCCAAGTTCCCACTATCTTCTCATTCCCCTCATCTTTAGTAACACCCATCGTCTCTCCAGTCTTCACTCACCCTCCATCTTCTTTCTCTGATATTGTACTACCTGCAATGTCCTTGTCGTCTGAAATGCTTGAAGCCATCTCTGAATATACTGAGGGGACAAAACTAATTCTGAACACTGATCTACTTCTCATCACTCCTCCTTCACACCTTCTCAACTTTCTACACATTCCCTTTCTTCACAGCATTCTAATCCTTTGCTGCTTACTAATTTTCCGCTACCTCCATATGTAGCCTTTACTAACCCCGCTAGTCTGTAGGCTCCTATGTCATCCTACCAGTATACTTTTATTCAGATATCACGACTTATTTACAATGAAATATTCGAGGCCTGAAGGGTAATCGGAGTCAGGTTCAGGTGTTGTTCTCCCAGTGTTTCCCTGTGTGTGTGTCTGTTTACAAGAACCTAAATTGCACTCCACTGTTATCCATCCCATCTAGGACTGTATCTTATTACATTCATCAGGTCCTTTTCCCGATGGAAAGTTTAATATAAGTGCACTTGTACAAAACCGATGTACCATACTCTCAGGTCTTCATGCTTCACTGCATTACACCGCAGCGTGTATCTACTTGAACAAGTGGTATGCAGTCTGCTCTTTGTATCTTTATCCTCCAGGTGTTGCATTTCTGGTTTCTTCCTTACTTCGCCTCTTATTAGGTGATTTCAATGTTCGTCATTACCTCTGGGAAAGCGTCTCACTGTGACTCGTGGTGATTAGTTAGAGGCCCTTTTCACTTCTCCTCTCCTCCATGTTTTAAACACAGGTACAGTACTCCCACCCATTTTGACCCTCACACAAATTCATTTAATGACGTGGTCTTAGGCACGGAACTCCGTTAAGTGAGGAGAGGTTGTATAATAATATCTTTATTTACTACAAGTACATGTACATGGTATACATGCGTAGCTGACATCAGTGGCGTACTACTACATATAAAGAAGGCCACCTGTTATGCAGAGCATTTAGAGCAAATTAGGTCAGTTTTGTCCCAGGATGCAACCCACACCAGTCAACTAACACCCAGGTACCTATTTTACTGATGGGTGAACATAGACAATCGGTGTAAGGGAACACATCCAATATTTCTACCCTTGCTGGGAATCGAACCCAGACCCTCGCCATGTGAAGTGAGAGTTTAGCCACCAGTCCACAGGTACCACTTATACACTGTGAAATATATAATGTATACGCTGTGAAGTATACCTTGGTATATATACATTAGGAGTGTAATCAATATTTTAGGTATTAGATAATTCAGGAGAGGTGAACAGGTGACATGCAGCAGTCTTGTAGCAGATAGTCTTGAAACCTTATCTTGTAGATTTTGCATTTTCTCACTCAGTTGTTACCTGATAATGGTTCAGGATGGACCAAAACCTTCTCTAAAGTTCCATCTCTTAAGTGTGTCTTATCATTCAAGACCATAGAGCCGAACTCTTCTCCAGGCTGAGGGACTGACTACCTCAGATACTTTTTCTCCAAGGTTGATGGACTGATTACATCATCTTTATTACTACTTCTCCCTCTGTATTTGACTGAAGAAGCCTACTGTGTAGGTGAAATGTTTCATCAGTTCAACTTGTCGGTATTTTATACCATTCTCAGCAACATCAAAGGTGTGCTAGGATTAGTCTGCCGGAAATGCTCCGGCATGATAGTGACTTTATTTGCACTTAAATCAAAATTGTAATTACACATTGTAACCTTTGCAAAGAAATGAAATCTTTTATCTTTAAAGGTGCTTTGAGCAAGTTATATAATCCCGTCCTTCTTGTTGATTTCCCTCTGTTATCGCTTACTTGTGATTATTTCTGGTCAAAATTATTTCTATCTCCTGCAGTGTGGTACATCCTCTCCTCACTTAGCAACGTACTTGTTTACCAACGCCTTGGACTTATGATGGGCTCTTGGACCAGTATTCATTCCTAAATAATGTATATTAGAGCTGATTTCCTCTATTCTGTTTATTACAATACTGCCTCTCCTCACTTAGCGACGTACTCGTTTACTGATTCCTCGGACTTATGACGGGCTCTCTGACCAGTGTTTATACTTAAATAATGTATATTTGAACTGATTTCCACTATTCTGTTTATTACAATATTCAGTACAGTACTGTATAAACATTTAAAAATATACCAGAATTGTTATAAATGGTGCAAAGGTGGCATTAAAACAATATCAAAGATGGTTGACACAAATTCACTACCATTATGGTATGCTCCTCACTTAATGACGAATTCATTTAACAATATGGTCTTAGGAACATAACTCCGTCGTTAAGCGAGGAGAGGCTGTATTCGTCTCTTCTACAGCTGAAACTTTTAAGCAATAAGATACCCAGGTGTTGCACACAGGTCTTATTCATGATTTTCCAGGTACTGTAAACCAGCAACAATAAGTTGGGTTAAAGAACATATGAATAACTGAGATTTGATTACATCTCTTTCCATGTACCCCATCCCTCAAGGGAGGTTCCTTGATGCTGGTGAGGGGCTCTTGATCTAGGGAATTGAACCTGTGCTCCAGTTCCCTGAATTGAGCCTAAATACCTTCCATCCCCCCTCACAGACACTGTATAATAATAATAATATCTCAATATATGGCTAGTTTATAAGATGATAGGTATCTTCATTCTGAAATGTTTTGCCTACACAATAGACTTTTTCAGTCAAATACAGAGGCAACAGGTATGGTAGTGAAGTAGAGATGATGTAATCAGTCCATCAACCTTGGAGAAAAAGTATTTGAGGTGGTCAGTCCCTCAGCCTGGAGAAGAATTGGACTCCATGGTCTGGAACAAGGTGGTCAGTCCCTCAACCTGGAGAAGAGTTGGACTCCATGGTCTGGAACAAGGTGGTCAGTCCCTCAACCTGGAGAAGAGTTGGACTCCATGGTCTGGAACAAGGTGGTCAGTCCCTCAGCCTGGAGAAGAGTTGGACTCCATGGTCTGGAACAAGGTGGTCAGTCCCTCAACCTGGAGAAGAGTTGGACTCCATGGTCTGGAACAAGGTGGTCAGTCCCTCAGCCTGGAGAAGAGTTGGACTCCATGGTCTGGAACAAGGTGGTCAGTCCCTCAGCCTGGAGAAGAGTTGGACTCCATGGTCTGGAACAAGGTGGTCAGTCCCTCAACCTGGAGAAGAGTTGGACTCCATGGTCTGGAACAAGATGGTCAGTCCCTCAGCCTGGAGAAGAGTACAGCTCCATGGAGCTGAACTCTTCTCCAGTACACCTGTTCTGTTTGTATTTGACTGACGAAGCCTACTGTGTAGGTGAAACGGTTCAACAATAAAGATCCCCAACTGTTGCACAAGTGTCTTAATCAACTTGTCAATATTTTGAACCAGTTTCAAAACACTTGTAAGATGCTATGCCAAATTCAAATTTTTATTTCCTTTATGCAGTACACAGATGATGTATTTTACATGGAATAGCACATTATTAGCCCTTAAACTGTCCAAACATAGATATTCGTTCACGTGCGTAGCGCTCCAACCTTTATTTTCTCCATTTGAAAGCATGTAAAAAAAAGTAGATCTACATTCGGAGGGCTACGCACGTGAACGTAGATCTGCGTTTGGACAGTTTAAGGGTTAAATAAAAAAGGAAGCCACTATTGTGTACTAGTGCTACTAGTACTAGTAGTATGTACTAGTGCTCACCTGGTCATCAAGGATAAGGTCACAGAACGCAGGGATATACTTGGCCCACTCCACCAGGATGAGCAGCTGTTGCTTCATACTGTCACACACATCCATCACTCCTGCCACCTTCTTGTTCATCATACTGACGTCTCCCATCGCTGGGGAGAACTGTACCAATACAAGACTGGGTTAGAATATGTTAGCTTACCTTAAATAACATTAAGCATGTGAGTGAGAGTACAATAGGTAAATAACATTCATTTATAAGGTAACAATGAAAGCTGGACGGGTCATTTATCTTTTCACCGTCCCTTCTCTCTGTCCCATATTTACTTAACTCCTTTATATCTTTCATCATCACAGACAGTAAATGTGTATATGACTTAATAGGATTAACAAAGATTTTCCCTGTAGTAGCACTGAAAATGGGTTGGGTAACTATTTTTGTAGTGGGATTGGGTTTGATAACTGACCTAATTTATGGGAAATGCTCTGAATAACAAGGGGCTTTCTATATAGTAGTAGTATGTCATTGATGTCAACTGTGGTCTGTATACCTTGTACATGTACTTGTAGATACAAAGATATTATTAATATTAATTTACTGACCTGGCGAGAAAGGTGCTCAGCATTGAGGATAGTGGTAAGTGTCATACCAGTGGGACTGCCAGACTCGTCATAGCTGGGACGCCTCGTACTAATACGATCTCTCTCATTCTGAACAGCTGCACAAATGTAAACTTTATTAGAATAGAGTATGGGAAGTATAGAGATGGGAAGTACAGTGCCTGCACTCTGAAGGAGGGGTGTTAATGTTGCAGTTTAAAAACTGTAGTGTAAAGCACCCTTCTGGCAAGACAGTGATGGAGTGAATGATGGTGAAAGTTTTTCTTTTTCGGGCCACCCTGCCTTGGTGGGAATCGGCCGGTGTGATAATAAAAAAAAAAAAAAAAAAATAAGGAAGCTATTGTTATATATGTTTATGTACAGTGGAACCTTGGTACTCGTACAGCTCCGTACTCAAACAATTAAGTATTCAAAGGCTTTGTTCGGTAAACAAATTGTTCAGTAGTCGACCGTTTGCTTGGCACTTGACCAAACAAACATGACCTGCCAGAAAGGTCCTGAGAGAGGGATAAGAGGCGCTGTGTGTGTCACTAACAACAACCTTCAACACTTCTGTCGAAACATGGGGACTATCTGAGGTATGGAAGACAGCAAATGTAGTCCCAATTTTTAAGAAAGGAGACAGACATGCAGCATTACACTACAGACCAGCATCACTGACATGTATAGTATGTAAAGTCATGGAGAAGATTATCAGGAGAAGAGTGGTGGAACACCTAGAAAGGAATGAGCTAATACACAGCAACCAGCATGGTTTCAGGGAAAGGAAATCTTATGTCACAAACTTACTGGGGTTTTCGACAATGTGAAGGAAGTAAAACAAGAGAGAAAAGGGTGGGTAGATTGTATTTTCTTGGACTGTAAGAAGGCTTTTGACACGGTTCCACATGAGAGATTAGTGCTAAAGCTAGGTATAACAGGAAAGGCACCACAGTAGATCAGAGAATACCTGACAGGTAGGAAACGACGAGTGATGGTACATGATGAGGTGTCAAAGTGGGTGTCTGTGACAACCAGGCTTCCACAGGGGTCAGTCCTAGGACCAGTGCTGTTTCTGGTATATGTGAATGACATGTCAGAAGGGATAGATTCAGAAGTGTCCCTGTTTGCAGATGATGTTAAGTTGATAAGAAGAATTTATTTGGATGAGGATCAGGCAGGACTACAAAGGCATCTGGACAGGCTGCAAGCCTGGTCCAGCAACTGGCTTCTTTAGTTTAACCCCACCAAGTGCAAAGTCATGAAGATTGGTGAAGGGCAAAGAAGATCGAAGACAGAGTATAGTCTAGGTGGCCAAAGACTGTAATGCTCACTCAAGGAAAAGGATCTTGGGGTGAGTATAATACTGAGCACATCTCCTGCGGCAAAAAACAACCAGATAACTGCTGCAGCATATGGGCGCCTTGCAAACCTAAGACTAGCATTCTGATACCCCGATACCTCAGTAAGGAATCATTCAAGACTCAGTACACCATGTACGTCAGGCCCATACTGGAGTATGCAGCACCAGTTTGGCACCCACACCTGGTCAAGCACATCAAGAAATTAGAGAGTGCAAAGGTTTGCAACAAGACTAGTCCCAGAGCTCAGGGGAATGTCCTAAGAGGAAAGGTTAAGGGAAATCGGCCTGATGACACTGGAAGACAGGAGGGTCGGGGAGACATGATAACGACATACAAAATACTGCTAGGAATTGACAAAATGGACAGAGACAGGATGTTCCAGAGATGGGACACAGTAACAAGGTGTCACAGTTGAAAGTTGAAGACTCAGATGAATCACAGGGATGTTAGAAAGTATTTCTTCAGTCACAGAGTTGTCAGGAAGTGGAATAGTCTGGGAAGTGATGTAGTGGAGGCATGATCCATACATAGCTTTAAGAAGAGGTATGGTAAAGCTCATGGAGCAGGAAGAGGCAACCACAACTAGATGAGTAAATACACACACACACACACACCTAATCTAACGTCCACCTTATCACTGATGACTAGGACACATGTGCAACACATGGGTGTCTCTAGTGGCATCATTAAACACTCGTGTGCACCACGTGTGTTGCACGTGTGTCTTATTCATTATCTTGTTCGTGTGATGTTCATTCATTTGATCCGATATGGTAAACGTGAGGAAATTAAAACTACATCGGAGTGTAAAACAAATTCCAAGCACACAACAGAGCGAAAAACCAACGTCAAAGACCTGGGAGTGATCATGTCGGAGGATCTCACCTTCAAGGACCATAACATTGTATCAATCGCATCTGCTAGAAAAATGACAGGATGGATAATGAGAACCTTCAAAACTAGGGAGGCCAAGCCCATGATGACACTCTTCAGGTCACTTGTTCTATCTAGGCTGGAATATTGCTGCACACTAACAGTACCTTTCAAGGCAGGTGAAATTGCTGACCTAGAATATGTACAGAGAACCTTCACGGCACGCATAACGGAGATAAAACACCTCAATTACTGGGAACGCTTGAGGTTCCTAAACCTGTATTCCCTGGAACGCAGGCGGGAGAGATACATGATTATATACACCTGGAAAATCGTAGAGGGACTAGTACCGAACTTGCACACGAAAATCACTCACTACGAAAGCAGAAGACTCAGATGATGCAGTATAGCAGGAGATGCAACATTCCCCCAATGAAAAGCAGGGGTGCCACTAGCATGATAAGAGACAACACAATAAGTGTCAGGGGCCCAAGACTGTTCAACTGCCTCCCAGCATACATAAGGGGGATTACCAATAGTCCCCTGGCAGTCTTCAATAAGGCACTGGACAAGCACCTAAAGCCAGTACCTGACCAACCGGGCTGTGGTTCCTACGTCAGGTTGCATGTAGGCAATAGTAACAGCCTGGTTGATCAGACCCTGATCCACCACAAGGCCTGGTCACAGACCGGGCCAAGGGGGCGTCGACCCCCGAAACCCTCTCCAGGTATACTCCAGATCTCATTTTTCACAAATGCATCTGCAGATAGGTTTCAAACCATATTTCTTATTCCTCAGCCGCTCTGATGCCTCCAGAAATATAACAAATATTGGCAATAATATTAATATAAAATTCTGCAGAAATAATATTCACCTGTCAGCTGTAATAATTATGATAATAATGATAATAGTAGTAATAATGATAGTAATAGTATTAATCATAATAGTAATGATAGTAATGATGATAATAGTAATAATAATAATTGGAGAGGACAGTAAACAAGAGTGTACAATATAATTAACAATTATATCAGTATGTGTGAGAACAAACACACTTTGTGATGTATTTTTAAACCAAAAAAATACTGACTTTAACCTTGAAAATATCAAGGAAATCAAGGCAGCTGTGACACAGTGACCTTGATTATTATTCTTTATAAAGCAAAGAGGCGTGTTTATACAGGGTGTTTCAAATTGATGGACCCGGTTGTAATGACTTGTTGCCATGATATTGGGTCATAATTTTGGAACACTGTGTTTAAGCCAGATTTTTTTTTTTGAGTCAATTTTACAAATGATAATTGAAAAAAAAATATTTTGGAAATGAATAGATGTGGGAATTTGTTATTATTGGCATTGCACTACCCACCTCCAGGATGATAACCCACCTCCAGGATGATAACCCACCTCCAGGATGATAACCCACCTCCAGGATGATAACCCACCTCCAGGATGATAACCCACCTCCAGGATGATAACCCACCTCCAGGATGATAACCCACCTCCAGGATGATAACCCACCTCCAGGATGATCACCCACCTCCAGGATGATAACCCACCTCCAGGATGATAACCCACCTCCAGGATGATAACCCACCTCCAGGATGATAACCCACCTCCAGGATGATAACTCACCTCCAGGATGATAACCCACCTCCAGGATGATAACCCACCTCCAGGATGATAACCCACCTCCAGGATGATAACTCACCTCCAGGATGATAACCCACCTCCAGGATGATAACCCACCTCCAGGATAACCCACCTCCAGGATGATAACCCACCTCCAGGATAACCCACCTCCAGGATGATAACCCACCTCCAGGATGATAACCCACCTCCAGGATGATAACCCACCTCCAGGATAACCCACCTCCAGGATGATAACCCACCTCCAGGATAACCCACCTCCAGGATGATAACCCACCTCCAGGATAACCCACCTCCAGGATGATAACCCACCTCTAGGATGATAACCCACCTCCAGGATAACCCACCTCCAGGATGATAACCCACCTCCAGGATGATAACCCACCTCCAGGATAACCCACCTCCAGGATGATAACCCACCTCCAGGATGATAACCCACCTCCAGGATGATAACCCGCCTCCAGGATGATAACCCACCTCCAGGATGATAACCCACCTCTAGGATGATAACCCACCTCCAGGATGATAACCCACCTCCAGGATGATAACCCACCTCCAGGATGATAACCCACCTCCAGGATGATAACCCACCTCCAAGATCATAACCCACCTCCAGGATGGTAACCCACCTCCAGGATGATAACCCACCTCCAGGATGATAATCCACCTCCAGGATAACTCACCTCCAGGATGATAACCCACCTCCAGGATGATAACCCACCTCCAGGATGATAACTCACCTCCAGGATGATAACCCACCTCCAGGATGATAACCCACCTCCAGGATGATAACCCACCTCCAGGATGATAACCCACCTCAGGATGATAACCCACCTCCAGGATGATAACCCACCTCCAGGATAACCCACCTCCAGGATGATAACCCACCTCCAGGATGATCATCCACCTCCAGGATGATAACCCACCTCCAGGATGATAACCCACCTCCAGGATGATAACCCACCTCCAGGATGATAACCCACCTCCAGGATGATAACCCACCTCCAGGATGATAACTCACCTCCAGGATAACCCACCTCCAGGATGATAACCCACCTCCAGGATGATAACCCACCTCCAGGATGATAACTCACCTCCAGGATGATAACCCACCTCCAGGATGATAACCCACCTCCAGGATGATAACCCACCTCCAGGATGATAACCCACCTCCAGGATAACCCACCTCCAGGATGATAACCCACCTCCAGGATGATAACCCACCTCCAGGATAACCCACCTCCAGGATAACCCACCTCCAGGATGATAACCCACCTCCAGGATGATAACCCACCTGCAGGATAACCCACCTCCAGGATGATAACCCACCTCTAGGATGATAACCCACCTCCAGGATAACCCACCTCCAGGATGATAACCCACCTCCAGGATGATAACCCACCTCCAGGATAACCCACCTCCAGGATGATAACCCAACTCCAGGATGATAACCCACCTCCAGGATGATAACCCGCCTCCAGGATGATAACCCACCTCCAGGATGATAACCCACCTCTAGGATGATAACCCACCTCTAGGATGATAACCCACCTCCAGGATGATAACCCACCTCCAGGATGATAACCCACCTCCAGGATGATAACCCACCTCCAGGATGATAACCCACCTCCAGGATGATAACCCACCTCCAAGATCATAACCCACCTCCAGGATGATAACCCACCTCCAGGATGATAACCCACCTCCAGGATGATAATCCACCTCCAGGATGATAACTCACCTCCAGGATGATAACCCACCTCCAGGATGATAACCCACCTCCAGGATGATAACTCACCTCCAGGATGATAACCCACCTCCAGGATGATAACCCACCTCCAGGATGATAACCCACCTCCAGGATGATAACCCACCTCAGGATGATAACCCACCTCCAGGATGATAACCCACCTCCAGGATAACCCACCTCCAGGATAACCCACATCCAGGATGATAACCCACATCCAGGATGATAACCCACCTCCAGGATGATAACCCACCTCTAGGATAACCCCCCTCCAGGATGATAACCCACCTCCAGGATGATAACCCACCTCCAGGATGATAACTCACCTCCAGGATGATAACCCACCTCCAGGATGATAACCCACCTCCAGGATGATAACCCACTTCCAGGATGATAACCCACCTCCAGGATGATAACCCACCTCCAGGATGATAACCCACCTCCAGGATGATAACCCACCTCCAAGATCATAACCCACCTCCAGGATGATAACCCACCTCCAGGATGATAACCCACCTCCAGGATGATAACCCCCCTCCAGGATGATAACCCACCTCCAGGATAACCCACCTCCAGGATAACCCACCTCCAGGATGATAACCCACTTCCAGGATAACCCACCTCCAGGATGATAACCCACCTCCAGGATGATAACCCACCTTCAGGATGGTAACCCACCTCCAGGATGATAACCCACCTCCAGGATAACCCACCTCCAGGATGATAACCCACCTCCTGGATAACCCACCTCCAGGATGATAATCCACCTCCAGGATGATAACCCACCTCTAGGATGATAACCCACCTCCAGGATGATAATCCACCTCCAGGATAACCCACCTCCAGGATGATAACCCACCTCCAGGATGATAACCCACCTCCAGGATGATAACCCACCTCCAGAATGATAACCCACCTCCAGGATAACCCACCTCCAGGATGATAACCCACCTCCAGGATGATAACCCACCTCCAGAATGATAACCCACCTCCAGGATGATAACCCACCTCCAGGATAACCCACCTCCAGGATGATAACCCACCTCCAGAATGATAACCCACCTCCAGGATGATAACCCACCTCCAGGATGATAACCCACCTCCAGGATGATAACTCACCTCCAGGATGATAACTCACCTCCAGGATGATAACCCACCTCCAGGATGATAACCCACCTCCAGGATGATAACCCACCTCCAGGATGATAACCCACCTCCAGGATAACCCACCTCCAGGATGATAACCCACCTCCAGGATGATAACCCACCTCCAGGATGATAACTCACCTCCAGGATGATAACCCACCTCCAGGATAACCCACCTCCAGGATGATAACACCTCCAGGATGATAACCCTCCTCCAGGATGATAACCCACCTCCAGGATGATAACCCACCTCCAGGATAACACCTCCAGGAAAACCCACCTCCAGGATGATAACCCACCTCCAGGATGATAACACCTCCAGGATGATAACCCACCTTCAGGATGATAACCCACCTCCAGGATAACACCTCCAGGATGATAACCCACCTCCAGGATGATAACTCACCTCCAGGATGATAACCCACCTCCAGGATGATAACCCACCTCCAGGATGATAACTCACCTCCAGGATAACACCTCCAGGATAACCCACCTCCAGGATAACCCACCTCCAGGATGATAACCCACCTCCAGGATGATAACCCACCTCCAGGATGATAACACCTCCAGGATGATAACACCTCCAGGATGATAACCCACCTCCAGGATGATAACACCTCCAGGATGATAACACCTCCAGGATGATAACCCACCTCCAGGATGATAACACCTCCAGGATGATAACCCACCTCCAGGATGATAACACCTCCAGGATGATAACACCTCCAGGATGATAACCCACCTCCAGGATAACCCGCCTCCAGGATGATAACCCACCTCCAGGATGATAACCCACCTCCAGGATGATAACTCACCTCAGGATGATAACTCACCTCCAGGATGATAACCCACCTCCAGGATGATAACCCACCTCCAGGATGATAACCCACCTCCAGGATGATAACACCTCCAGGATGATGACTCACCTCCAGGATGATAACCCACCTCCAGGATAACCCACCTCCAGGATGATAACCCTCCTCCAGGATGATAACCCACCTCCAGGATGATAACTCACCTCCAGGATGATAACCCACCTACAGGATGATAACCCACCTCCAGGATGATAACCCACCTCCAGGATGATAACCCACCTCCAGGATAACCCACCTCCAGGATGATAACCCACCTCCAGGATGATCACCCACCTCCAGGATGATAACCCACCTCCAGGATGATAACCCACCTCCAGGATGATAACCCACCTCCAGGATGATAACCCACCTCCAGGATGATCACCCACCTCCAGGATGATAACCCACCTCCAGGATAACCCACCTCCAGGATGATAACCCACCTCCAGGATGATAACTCACCTCCAGGATGATAACCCACCTACAGGATGATAACCCACCTCCAGGATGATAACCCACCTCCAGGATGATAACCCACCTCCAGAATAACCCACCTCCAGGATGATAACCCACCTCCAGGATGATAACTCACCTCTAGGATGATAACCCACCTCCAGGATGATAACTCACCTCCAGGATGATAACCCACCTCCAGGATGATAACCCACCACCAGGATGATAACCCACCTCCAGGATGATAACCCACCTCCAGGATAACCTACCTCCAGGATGATAACCCACCTCCAGGATGATAACTCACCTCCAGGATGATAACCCACCTCCAGGATGATAACCCACCACCAGGATGATAACCCACCTCCAGGATGATAACCCACCACCAGGATGATAACCCACCTACAGGATAACCCACCTCTAGGATGATAACCCACCTCCAGGATAACCCACCTCCAGGATAACCCACCTCCAGGATGATAACCCACCTACAGGATGATAACCCACCTCCAGGATGATAACCCACCTCCAGGATAACCCACCTCCAGGATAACCCACCTACAGGATGATAACCAACCTCCAGGATGATAACACCTCCAGGATGATAACCCACCTCCAGGGTGATAACCCACCTCCAGGATAACCCATCTCCAGGATGATAACCCACCTCCAGGATGATAACCCACCTCCAGGATGATAACCCACCTCCAGGATAACTCACCTCCAGGATGATAACCCACCTCCAGGATGATAACCCACCTCCAGGATGATAACCCACCTCCAGGATAACCCACCTCCAGGATGATAACCCACCTACAGGATAACCCATCTTCAGGATGATAACCCACCTCCAGGATGATAACCCACCTCCAGGATGATAACCCACCTCCAGGATGATAACCCACCTCCAGGATGATAACCCACCTCCAGGATGATAACTCACCTCCAGGATGATAACCCACCTCCAGGATGATAACCCACCTCCAGGATGATAACCCACCTCCAGGATGATAACCCACCTCCAGGATGATAACTCACCTCAGGATGATAACTCACCTCCAGGATGATAACCCACCTCCAGGATGATAACCCACCTCCAGGATGATAACCCACCTCCAGGATAACACCTCCAGGATGATGACTCACCTCCAGGATGATAACCCACCTCCAGGATAACCCACCTCCAGGATGATAACCCTCCTCCAGGATGATAACCCACCTCCAGGATGATAACTCACCTCCAGGATGATAACCCACCTACAGGATGATAACCCACCTCCAGGATGATAACCCACCTCCAGGATGATAACCCACCTCCAGGATAACCCACCTCCAGGATGATAACCCACCTCCAGGATGATAACCCACCTCCAGGATGATAACCCACCTCCAGGATGATAACCCACCTCCAGGATGATAACCCACCTCCAGGATGATCACCCACCTCCAGGATAACCCACCTCCAGGATAACCCACCTCCAGGATGATAACCCACCTCCAGGATGATAACTCACCTCCAGGATGATAACCCACCTACAGGATGATAACCCACCTCCAGGATGATAACCCACCTCCAGGATGATAACCCACCTCCAGAATAACCCACCTCCAGGATGATAACCCACCTCCAGGATGATAACTCACCTCTAGGATGATAACGCACCTCCAGGATAACTCACCTCCAGGATGATAACCCACCTCCAGGATGATAACCCACCACCAGGATGATAACCCACCTCCAGGATGATAACCCACCTCCAGGATAACCTACCTCCAGGATGATAACCCACCTCCAGGATGATAACTCACCTCCAGGATGATAACCCACCTCCAGGATGATAACCCACCACCAGGATGATAACCCACCTCCAGGATAACCCACCTCCAGGATAACCTACCTCCAGGATGATAACCCACCTACAGGATAACCCACCTCTAGGATGATAACCCACCTCCAGGATAAGCCACCTCCAGGATAACCCACCTTCAGGATGATAACCCACCTACAGGATGATAACCCACCTCCAGGATGATAACCCACCTCCAGGATAACCCACCTCCAGGATAACCCACCTACAGGATGATAACCAACCTCCAGGATGATAACACCTCCAGGATGATAACCCACCTCCAGGGTGATAACCCACCTCCAGGATAACCCATCTCCAGGATGATAACCCACCTCCAGGATGATAACCCACCTCCAGGATGATAACCCACCTCCAGGATAACTCACCTCCAGGATGATAACCCACCTCCAGGATGATAACCCACCTCCAGGATGATAACTCACCTCCAGGATAACCCACCTCCAGGATGATAACCCACCTACAGGATAACCCATCTTCAGGATGATAACCCACCTCCAGGATGATAATCCACCTCCAGGATAACCCACCTCCAGGATGATAACCCACCTCCAGGATGATAACCCACCTCCAGGATGATATCCCACCTCCAGGATGATAACTCACCTCCAGGATGATAACCCACCTCCAGGATGATAACCCACCTCCAGGATGATAACCCACCTCCAGGATGATAACCCACCTCCAGGATGATAACCCACCTCCAGGATGATAACTCACCTCCAGGATGATAACCCACCTCCAGGATGATAACCCACCTCCAGGATGATAACTCACCTCCAGGATGATAACTCACCTCCAGGATGATAACCCACCTCCAGGATAACCCACCTCCAGGATGAAAACCCACCTCCAGGATAACCTACCTCCAGGATGATAACCCACCTACAGGATGATAACCCACCTCTAGGATGATAACCCACCTCCAGTATGATAACCCACCTCCAGGATAACCCACCTCCAGGATGATAACCCACCTACAGGATGATAACTCACCTCCAGGATGATAACCCACCTCCAGGATGATAACCCACCTCCAGGATAACCCACCTCCAGGATAACCCACCTACAGGATGATAACCAACCTCCAGGATGATAACCCACCTCCAGGATGATAACCCACCTCCAGGATAACCCACCTCCAGGATAACCCACCTACAGGATGATAACCAACCTCCAGGATAACACCTCCAGGATGATAACACCTCCAGGATGATAACCCACCTCCAGGGTGATAACCCACCTCCAGGATGATAACCCACCTCCAGGATAACCCACCTCCAGGATGATAACCCACCTCCAGGATGATAACCCACCTCCAGGATGATAACTCACCTCCAGGATGATAACCCACCTCCAGGATGATAACCCACCTCCAGGATAACTCACCTCCAGGATGATAATTCACCTCCAGGATGATAACCCACCTCCAGGATGATAACCCACCTCCAGGATGGTAACCCACCTCCAGGATGATAACCCACCTCCAGGATGATAACCCACCTCCAGGATGGTAACCCACCTCCAGGATGATAACCCACCTCCAGGATGATAACCCACCTCCAGGATGGTAACCCACCTCCAGGATGATAACCCACCTCCAGGATGATAACCCACCTCCAGGATGATAACCCACCTCCAGGATGATAACCCACCTCCAGGATGGTAACCCACCTCCAGGATAACCCACCTCCAGGATGGTAACCCACCTCCAGGATGATAACCCACCTCCAGGATGATAACCCACCTCCAGGATAACCCACCTCCAGGATGATAACCCACCTCCAGGATGATAACCCACCTCCAGGATGATAACCCACCTCCAGGATGATAACCCACCTCCAGGATGGTAACCCACCTCCAGGATGATAACCCACCTCCAGGATGATAACCCACCTACAGGATGATAACCCACCTCCAGGATGATAACCCACCTCCAGGATGATAATTCACCTCCAGAATGATAACCCACCTCCAGGATGATAACCCACCTCCAGGATGGTAACCCACCTCCAGGATGATAACCCACCTCCAGGATGATAACCCACCTCCAGGATGATAACCCACCTCCAGGATGATAACCCACCTCCAGGATGATAACCCACCTCCAGGATGATAACCCACCTCCAGGATGGTAACCCACCTCCAGGATGATAACCCACCTCCAGGATGATAACCCACCTCCAGGATGATAACCCACCTCCAGGATGATAACCCACCTCCAGGATGGTAACCCACCTCCAGGATGATAACCCACCTCCAGGATGATAACCCAACTACCTGTGGTTATGGACAGGTAGTCACACACATGCACAGGAGCTATGAATCGAACCCTGCAATCACAATTGGGTGAGTACACCGTGAACCTAGTAGCGAATAGCAAAGAGACGGGGCCAGGAGCCTGGACTCGACCCCTGTAACCACAAATAGGCGAATACAAATAGATGAGTACACACAAACAGTGGAGGCAGGATCCATACACAGCTTTAAGAAGAGGTATGATAAAGCTCTTGGAGAAGGGGGGAAAGTGGACCTAGTAGCGACCAACGAAGAAACAGAGCCTGGAGCTGTGAATCGACCCTTGCAACCACGTATAGGTGGGTACACTCACACATACACAATTGGAAGTTGAGGACTCTGATGAGTCACAGGGATGTTAGGAAGTATTTCTTCATAGAGTTGTCAGCAATTGGAATAACCTAGAAAGTGACGTAGTGGAGGCAGGAACCATACATAGTTTTAAGCTCAGGGAGCAGGGAGAGAGAGGACCCAGTAGCAATCAGTTAAGAGGCGGGCCCAGGAACTATGAATCAACCCCTGCAACCACAAATAGGTGAGTACCCACACCCTTGCTACCATACCTTCCTTCTTCATACCAGCTCGGATACACTTGCGGAGTCTGCAGTAGCGACACTGGTTCCTCTTGTCCTTGTCCACTGTACAGCTTCTGTTGAACCTGAGGGAGGCGCAGAGGGAGGTCACTCTCAACACAGTACTATGGAAACCATTGTTTTTTGAGACAGTTACGCACATATGGTAATGAGAGAGGGTGAATGGCAGTTTGAGAATAACATAGGAACGTACGCTAATTTCTACCCTAAGTTGTTATCCAACTACACGGTGGCCTGGTGGGTAAAGCTCCCGCTTCACACACGGAGGGCCCGGGTTCGATTCCCGGCGGGTGGAAACATTTCGACACGTTTCCTTACACCTGTTGTCCTGTTCACCTAGCAGCAAATAGGTACCTGGGTGTTAGTCGACTGGTGTGGGTGGCATCCTGGGGGACAAGATTAAGGACCACAATGGAAATAAGTTAGACAGTCCCCGATGACGCACTGACTTTCTTGGGTTATCCTGTGTGGCTAACCCTCCGGGGTTAAAAATCCGAACGAAATCTTATCTAACTTAGAGAACCAGGTAATAAGACAAGAAGGGGGGAGGTGGAAAGAGATATCAGAGAAAATAGGAACATTACATGTGTTAAATAGGAAGAATGCACCAGCAAGTACTGGACTCAATACACACAAGAAATAAAGAAACTACCTAGCCAGCTAGATGCCTCGACGACTATGGGACTAGAAATGCGACAGTAGTGAATACTAAAGAAGATATCAGTGAAGTACCTGCAGTTGTAGGTGTGATTCTTTCTGACGGAGCGACGGAAGAATCCTTTACAACCGTCACAGGAGTGTGCACCATAATGCTTACCAGTGGCCCTGTCGCCACAGATGGCACACGCCAAGGTGCCCACACTTCCCACCACCATCTCCCCGCTACCCACGATCGATACCCCTACACCACACAGTGATGTTACACTACCTGTGGAGTAAGGGGTAAAAGGTGGCTAATTAATACGAAAGCAAAAAGATACGATGGTTAATTGGGGTTAAAATCTATCTACTAAATGATGGTTGTGAAGGCTGAATGTCACCTCGACACCACAAGTCACGAATAATACTTAAAATACTGATTAAACTCCCAGTGTATATACACTGGTAGACATACAACTTCCAGTGTATATACACTGGTAGACATACAACTTCCAGTGTATATACACTGGTAGACATACAACTTCCAGTGTATATACACTGGTAGACATACAACTTCCAGTGTATATACACTGGGAGATACACAACTCCCAGTGTATATACACTGAGAGATACGCAACTCCCAGTGTATATACACTGGGAGATACACAACTCCCAGTGTATATACATTGGGAGATACACAACTCCCAGTGTATATACACTGCGAGATACACAACTCCCAGTGTATATACACTGAGAGATACACAACTCCCAGTGTATATACACTGGGAGATACACAACTCCCAGTGTATATACATTGGGAGATACACAACTCCCAGTGTATATACACTGCGAGATACACAACTCCCAGTGTATATACATTGAGAGATACACAACTCCCAGTGTATATACACTGAGAGATACACAACTCCCAGTGTATATACACTGGGAGATACACAACTCCCAGTGTATATACATTGGGAGATACACAACTCCCAGTGTATATACACTGAGAGATACACAACTCCCAGTGTATATACATTGGGAGATACACAACTCCCAGTGTATATACATTGGGAGATACACAACTCCCAGTGTATATACACTGAGAGATACACAACTCCCAGTGTATATACATTGGGAGATACACAACTCCCAGTGTATATACACTGGGAGATACACAACTCCCAGTGTATATACATTGGGAGATACACAACTCCCAGTGTATATACACTGAGAGATACACAACTCCCAGTGTATATACATTGGGAGATACACAACTCCCAGTGTATATACATTGGGAGATACACAACTCCCAGTGTATATACACTGAGAGATACACAACTCCCAGTGTATATACATTGGGAGATACACAACTCCCAGTGTATATACATTGGGAGATACGCAACTCCCAGTGTATATACATTGGGAAATACACAACTCCCAGTGTATATACACTGGGAGATACACAACTCCCAGTGTATATACATTGGGAGATACACAACTCCCAGTGTATATACATTGGGAGATACACAACTCCCAGTGTATATACATTGGGAGATACACAACTCCCAGTGTATATACATTGGGAGATACACAACTCCCAGTGTATATACATTGGGAGATACACAACTCCCAGTGTATATACACTGAGAGATACACAACTCCCAGTGTATATACATTGGGAGATACACAACTCCCAGTGTATATACATTGGGAGATACGCAACTCCCAGTGTATATACATTGGGAGATACACAACTCCCAGTGTATATACACTGAGAGATACACAACTCCCAGTGTATATACATTGGGAGATACACAACTCCCAGTGTATATACACTGGGAGATACACAACTCCCAGTGTATATACGCGCCTTTGCAAATACGTTCCCTATGATAGTACTTCCTTGGACCTCCTCCTTTCTGCAACATTGCAAGCTCCTGATACGTTGATTGCAACACGAAAGGCCTAGAGGTATTCAACTCCTCCTGTGGTTGTTTTGCATCCTGAGGGACTAATTACCTCATCTTTGTATATACTACTACAGTCTTCCCGCTGTTTCCTTCTATTGATAAAGTGACTGGAGGGCGAAACATCTACAAATACAGACACCCAGATGTTGTACGTGTTTAATTCTTCGTAATAACAGTAAATAACTGTGACAAGTTGATGTACAAGACATGTTAATGAAATACTGTGATGAGTTCCGAAGGATTTCACCTACACAGTAGGCGTCTTCAGTCCGATGAATTAGTCTTGAGGTAGTCAGTCCCTCAGCGTTGAAGTTAACTGAAGAAGCCTGCTGTGTGGGCGATAAGTTCCTAAACTAACTACCCAAGGTTTGCACATGTTTAGCTACTAACCTTGTTGGTGAAGAACCGCTGAATTAGGCACGATGACTGAATGTGTGGGTGGAGCAAACATGGGCGTGGGTGGGGCCGACATAGGCGTGGGTGGGCCAATGGTACCCCCGGTGTTGGCACCGTTGCTGCTACTGTTGCTGTTGTAGGCCTGGGGAGAGGCCAAGGGTGGGCTGGTGGGGTGATATACCTGAGTTGGGGAGTTTAACACGGACACATGTCCCCCACCACAACCCATGTCCACATCAATGCGTGGCATACTCATCCTCCGTGGCTGGACACGCACCTCCTTGTCCAACGTCTTTGGCTTCACCTGCTCCACAAGGGCAAAAATTTAATCACAAGAAAATTAAAACATTTCGTTATTAGATATACCTGAAGGGATACCAGTCTGACAGAAGGGATACCAGTTTGACAAGGGATACCAGTTTGACAGAAGGGATACCAGTGTGACAGAATGTATACCAGTGTGCCAGAAGGGATACCAGGCTGACAGAAGGGATACCAGTCTGACAGAAGGGATACCAGTCTGACAGAAGGGATACCAGTTTGACAGAAGGTATACCAGTTTGACAGAAGGTATACCAGTGTGCCAGAAGGGATACCAGGCTGACAAGGGATAACAGTGTGCCAGAAGGGATACCAGTCTGACAGAAGGGATACCAGGCTGACAGAAGCGACACCAGTCTGACAGAAGGGATACCAGTCTGACAGAAGGGATACCAGGCTGACAGAAGGGATACCAGGCTGACAGAAGCGACACCAGTCTGACAGAAGGGATACCAGTCTGACAGGGATACCAGTCTGACAGAAGGGATACCAGTCTGACAGAAGGGATACCAGTCTGACAGAAGCGACACCAGTCTGACAGAAGGGATGCCAGTCTGACAGGGATACCAATCTGACAGAAGGGATACCAGTCTGACAGAAGGGATACCAGTCTGACAGAAGGGATACCAGTCTGACAGAAGGGATACCAGTCTGACAGAAGCGACACCAGTCTGACAGAAGCGAAACCAGTCTGACAGAAGGGATACCAGTCTGACAGAAGGGATACCAGTCTGACAGAATTGTTTGTAACCAGAGAACGCCGTAACCGATCGCCTTCAAACTCTCAGCACTGATTAACCAGGCTAATATTTCTAGAACTCTCAGCATGTACATGTGTCGCCTGGTTAATAACCCAGGGTAACCCAGAAAAGCCAGCCAGTCTGGAATATTTCTATACCTGGTATGTTCCATTTCCCAGGATGCAACCCACACCAGTTAATTAACACCCAGGTACCTGTTTACTGCTAGGTGAAGTGGCAGGTGTAAGGTGACTAACACCCAGGTACCTGTTTACTGCTAGGTGAAGTGGCAGGTGTAAGGTGACTAACACCCAGGTACCTGTTTACTGCTAGGTGAAGTGGCAGGTGTAAGGTGACTAACACCCAGGTACCTGTTTACTGCTAGGTGAATGGTAGTAGCAGGTGTAAGGTGACTAACACCCAGGTACCTGTTTACTGCTAGGTGAAGTGGTAGGTGTATAGTGAAGTATAGTGAAGTATAGTGAAGGTGTATAGTGAAGTATAGTGAAGGTGTATAGTGAAGGTGTATAGTGAAGGTGTATAGTGAAGTATAGTGAAGGTGTATAGTGAAGGTGTATAGTGAAGTATAGTGAAGTATAGTGAAGGTGTATAGTGAAGGTGTATAGTGAAGTATAGTGAAGGTGTATATTGAAGGTGTATAGTGAAGGTGTATAGTGAAGGTGTATAGTGAAGTATAGTGAAGGTGTATAGTGAAGGTGTATAGTGAAAGTGTATAGTGAAGGTGTATAGTGAAGTATAGTGAAAGTGTATAGTGAAGGTGTATAGTGCAGTATAGTGAAAGTGTATAGTGAAGTATAGTGAAGGTGTATAGTGAAGGTGTATAGTGAAAGTGTATAGTGAAGGTGTATAGTGAAGTATAGTGAAGGTGTATAGTGAAGGTGTATAGTGAAAGTGTATAGTGAAGGTGTATAGTGAAGTATAGTGAAGGTGTATAGTGAAGTATAGTGAAGGTGTATTATGAAGTATAGTGAAGGTGTATAGTGAAGTATAGTGAAGGTGTATTATGAAGTATAGTGAAGGTGTATAGTGAAGTATAGTGAAGGTGTATTATGAAGTATAGTGAAGGTGTATAGTGAAGGTGTAGAGTGAAGGTGTATAGTGAAGGTGTAGAGGCCTGGAGGCCAGGAGGCCTGGTCACAGACCGGGCCGCGGGGGCGTTGACCCCCGAAACTCTCTCCAGGTAAACTCCAGGTATAGTGAAAGTGTATAGTGAAGGTGTATAGCGAAGTATAGTGAAGGTGTATAGTGAAAGTGTATAGTGAAGGTGTATAGTGAAGTATAGTGAAGGTGTATAGTGAAGTATAGTGAAGGTGTATTATGAAGTATAGTGAAGGTGTATAGTGAAGGTGTAGAGTGAAGGTGTATAGTGAAGTATAGTGAAGGTGTATTATGAAGTATAGTGAAGGTGTATAGTGAAGGTGTATAGCGAAGTATAGTGAAGGTGTATAGTGAAGTATAGTGAAGGTGTATGAAGTATAGTGAAGGTGTATAGCGAAGTATAGTGAAGGTGTATAGTGAAGTATAGTGAAGGTGTATTATGAAGTATAGTGAAGGTGTATAGTGAAGGTGTATAGCGAAGTATAGTGAAGGTGTATAGCGAAGTATAGTGAAGGTGTATAGTGAAGGTGTATAGCGAAGTATAGTGAAGGTGTATAGTGAAGGTGTATAGTGAAGTATAGTGAAGGTGTATAGTGAAGTATAGTGAAGGTGTATAGAGAAGTATAGTGAAGGTGTATAGTGAAGTATAGTGAAGGTGTATTATGAAGTATAGTGAAGGTGTATAGTGAAGGTGTATAGCGAAGTATAGTGAAGGTGTATAGTGAAGTATAGTGAAGGTGTATTATGAAGTATAGTGAAGGTGTATAGTGAAGGTGTATAGCGAAGTATAGTGAAAGTGTATAGCGAAGTATAGTGAAGGTGTATAGTGAAGGTGTATAGCGAAGTATAGTGAAGGTGTATTATGAAGTATAGTGAAGGTGTATAGTGAAGGTGTATAGCGAAGTATAGTGAAGGTGTATAGCGAAGTATAGTGAAGGTGTATAGTGAAGGTGTATAGCGAAGTATAGTGAAGGTGTATAGTGAAGTATAGTGAAGGTGTATAGTGAAGGTGTATAGTGAAGGTGTATAGTGAAGTATAGTGAAGGTGTATAGTGAAGTATAGTGAAGGTGTATAGTGAAGGTGTATAGTGAAGGTGTATAGTGAAGTATAGTGAAGGTGTATAGTGAAGGTGTATAGCGAAGTATAGTGAAGGTGTATAGTGAAGGTGTATAGCGAAGTATAGTGAAGGTGTATAGTGAAGGTGTATAGTGAAGGTGTATAGTGAAAGTGTATAGTGAAGGTGTATAGTGAAGTATAGTGAAGGTGTATAGTGAAGGTCTATAGTGAAGTATAGTGAAGGTGTATTATGAAGTATAGTGAAGTATAGTGAAGGTGTATAGTGAAGGTGTAGAGTGAAGGTGTATAGTGAAAGTGTATAGTGAAGGTGTATAGCGAAGTATAGTGAAGGTGTATAGTGAAAGTGTATAGTGAAGGTGTATAGTGAAGTATAGTGAAGGTGTATTATGAAGTATAGTGAAGGTGTATAGTGAAGTATAGTGAAGGTGTATTATGAAGTATAGTGAAGGTATATAGTGAAGGTGTAGAGTGAAGGTGTATAGTGAAAGTGTATAGTGAAGGTGTATAGCGAAGTATAGTGAAGGTGTATAGTGAAAGTGTATAGTGAAGGTGTATAGTGAAGTATAGTGAAGGTGTATAGTGAAGTATAGTGAAGGTGTATTATGAAGTATAGTGAAGGTGTATAGTGAAGGTGTATAGTGAAGGTGTATAGTGAAAGTGTATAGTGAAGGTGTATACTGAAGTATAGTGAAGGTGTATAGTGAAGGTGTATAGTGAAGGTGTATAGTGAAGGTGTATAGTGAAGTATAGTGAAGGTGTATAGTGAAGTATAGTGAAGGTGTATAGTGAAGTATAGTGAAGGTGTATAGTGAAGTATAGTGAAGGTGTATAGTGAAGGTGTATAGCGAAGTATAGTGAAGGTGTATAGTGAAGTATAGTGAAGGTGTATAGTAAAGGTGTATAGTGAAGTATAGTGAAGGTGTATAGTGAAGTATAGTGAAGGTGTATAGTGAAGGTGTATAGTGTAGGTATATAGTGAAGGTGTATAGTGAAGGTGTATAGTGAAGTATAGTGAAGGTGTATAGTGTAGGTATATAGTGAAGGTGTATAGTGAAGGTGTATAGTGAAGTATAGTGAAGGTGTAAAGTGTAGGTATATAGTGAAGGTGTATAGTGAAGGTATATAGTGAAGTATAGTGAAGGTGTATAGTGTAGGTATATAGTGAAGGTTTATAGTGAAGGTGTATAGTGAAGGTGTATAGTGAAGTATAGTGAAGGTTTATAGTGAAGGTGTATAGTGAAGGTGTATAGTGAAGTATAGTGAAGGTGTATAGTGCAGTATAGTGAAGGTGTATAGTGAAGGTGTATAGTGAAGGTGTATAGTGAAAGTGTATAGTAAAGGTGTATAGTGAAGGTGTATAGTGAAGGTGTATAGTGAAGGTGTATAGTGAAGGTGTATAGTGTAGGTGCATAATGAAAGTGTATAGTGAAGTTGTATAGTGAAAGTGTATGGAGAAAGTGTATAGTGAAGGTGTATAGTGAAGTATAGTGAAGGTGTATAGTGAAGGTGTATAGTGAAGTATAGCGAAGGTGTATAGTGAAGGTGTATAGTGAAGTATAGTGAAGGTGTATAGTGAAGGTGTATAGTGAAGGTGTAGAGTGAAGGTGTATAGTGAAAGTGTATAGTGAAGGTGTAGAGTGAAGGTGTATAGTGATGTATAGTGAAGGTGTATAGTGAAGGAGTATAGTGAAGGTGTATAGTGAAAGTGTATAGTGAAAGTGTATAGCGAAGTATAGTGAAGGTGTATAGTGAAAGTGTATAGTGAAGGTGTATAGCGAAGGTGTATAGTGAAAGTGTATAGTGAAGGTGTATAGCGAAGTATAGTGAAGGTGTATAGTGAAAGTGTATAGTGAAGGTGTATAGTGAAAGTGTATAGTGAAGGTGTATAGCGAAGTATAGTGAAGGTGTATAGTGAAAGTGTATAGTGAAGGTGTATAGTGAAGTATAGTGAAGGTGTATAGTGAAGGTGTATACTTTTAAGGTGTATAGTGAAGTATAGTGAAGGTGTATAGTGAAGTATAGTGAAGGTGTATAGTGAAGTATAGTGAAGGTGTATAGTGAAGGTGTATATTAAAGGTGTATAGTGAAGACGTATAGTGAAGGTGTATAGTTAAGGTGTATAGTGAAGGTGTATAGTGAAGTATAGTGAAGGTGTATAGTGAAGTATAGTGAAGGTGTATAGTGAAGGTGTGTAGTGAAGGTGTATAGTGAAGGTGTGTAGTGACGATGATACCAAGAGCCGCCAGGAGTGGAGCAGTATAGTGACCATGGTACCAACAACAGCCGCCAGGATACAGCATTATACTGACCGTGGTACCAACAACAGCCGCCAGGAGTACTGCAGTATAGTGACCGTAGTACCAACAACAGCCCCCAGGAGTACAGCAGTATAGTGACCGTAGTACCAACAACAGCCGCCAGGAGTACTGCAGTATAGTGACCGTGGTACCAACAACAGCCCCCAGGAGTGCAGCAGTATAGTGACCGTAGTACCAACAACAGCCGCCAGGAGTGCAGCAGTATAGTGACCATGGTACCAACAACAGCCGCCAGGAGTACTGCAGTATAGTGAAGCAATATAGTGACCATGATACCAACAACAACCACCAGGAATGCAGCAGTATAGTGATCATGGTACCAACAACAGCCGCCAGGAGTGCAGCAGTATAGTGACCATGGTACCAACAATAGCCACCAGGAGTGCAGCAGTATAGTGACCGTGGTACCAACAATAGCCGCCAGGAGTGCAGCAGTATAGTGACCGTGGTACCAACAATAGCCGCCTGGAGTGGAGCAGTATAGTGACCATGGTACCAATAGCCGTGAGGAGTGCAGCAGTATAGTGACCGTGGTACAAATAGCCGCCAGGAGTGCAGCAGTATAGTGACCGTGGTACCAACAATAGCCGCCAGGAGTGCAGCAGTATAGTGACCATGGTACCAATAGCCGCCAGGAGTGCAGCAGTATAGTGACCGTGGTACCAACAATAGCCGCCAGGAGTGTAGCAGTATAGTGACCATGGTACCAACAATAGCCGCCAGGAGTGCAGCAGTATAGTAACCATGGTACCAACAATAGCCGCCAGGAGTGCAGCAGTATAGTGACCGTGGTACCAACAATAGCCGCCAGGAGTGCAGCAGTATAGTGACCGTGGTACCAACAATAGCCGCCAGGAGTGCAGCAGTATAGTGACCATGGTACCAACAATAGCCGCCAGGAGTGCAGCAGTATAGTGACCGTGGTACCAACAATAGCCGCCAGGAGTGCAGCAGTATAGTGACCGTGGTACCAACAATAGCCGCCAGGAGTGCAGCAGTATAGTGACCATGGTACCAACAATAGCCGCCAGGAGTGCAGCAGTATAGTGACCATGGTACCAACAATAGCCGCCAGGAGTGCAGCAGTATAGTAACCATGGTACCAACAATAGCCGCCAGGAGTGCAGCAGTATAGTGACCGTGGTACCAACAACAGCCGCCAGGAGTGCAGCAGTATAGTGACCATGGTACCAACAATAGCCGCCAGGAGTGCAGCAGTATAGTGACCGTGGTACCAACAATAGCCGCCAGGAGTGCAGCAGTATAGTGACCGTGGTACCAACAATAGCCGCCAGGAGTTCAGCAGTATAGTGACCGTGGTACCAACAATAGCCGCCAGGAGTGCAGCAGTATAGTGACCGTGGTACCAACAATAGCCGCCAGGAGTGCAGCAGTATAGTGACCATGGTACCAACAATAGCCGCCAGGAGTGCAGCAGTATAGTGACCATGGTACCAACAACAGCCGCCAGGAGTGCAGCAGTGTCGTGACCATGGTACCAACAATAGCCGCCAGGAGTGCAGCAGTATAGTGACCGTGGTACCAACAATAGCCGCCAGGAGTGCAGCAGTATAGTGACCGTGGTACCAACAATAGCCGCCAGGAGTGCAGCAGTATAGTGGCCATGGTACCAACAATAGCCGCCAGGAGTGCAGCAGTATAGTGACCATGGTGCCAACAATAGCCGCCAGGAGTGCAGCAGTATAGTGACCGTGGTACCAACAATAGCCGCCAGGAGTGCAGCAGTATAGTGACCGTGGTACCAACAATAGCTGCCAGGAGTGCAGCAGTATAGTGACCGTGGTACCAACAATAGCCGCCAGGAGTGCAGCAGTATAGTGACCATGGTGCCAACAATAGCCGCCAGGAGTGCAGCAGTATAGTGACCGTGGTACCAACAATAGCCGCCAGGAGTGCAGCAGTATAGTAACCATGGTACCAACAATAGCCGCCAGGAGTGCAGCAGTATAGTGACCATGGTACCAACAATAGCCGCCAGGAGTGCAGCAGTATAGTGGCCATGGTACCAACAATAGCCGCCAGGAGTGCAGCAGTATAGTGACCATGGTACCAACAATAGCCGCCAGGAGTGCAGCAGTATAGTGACCATGGTACCAACAATAGCCGCCAGGAGTGCAGCAGTATAGTGGCCATGGTACCAACAATAGCCGCCAGGAGTGCAGCAGTATAGTGACCATGGTACCAACAATAGCCGGCAGGAGTGCAGCAGTATAGTGACCATGTACCAACAATAGCCGCCAGGAGTGCAGCAGTATAGTGACCGTGGTACCAACAATAGCCGCCAGGAGTGCAGCAGTATAGTGACCGTGGTACCAACGATAGCCGCCAGGAGTGCAGCAGTATAGAGACCATGGTACCAATAGCCGCCAGGAGTGCAGCAGTATAGTGACCGTGGTACAAACAATAGCCGCCAGGAGTGCAGCAGTATAGTGACCATGGTACCAACAATAGCCGCCAGGAGTGCAGCAGTATAGTGACCATGGTACCAACAATAGCCGCCAGGAGTGCAGCAGTATAGTGACCATGGTACCAACAATAGCCGCCAGGAGTGCAGCAGTATAGTGACCATGGTACCAACAATAGCCGCCAGGAGTGCAGCAGTATAGTGACCGTGGTACCAACAATAGCCGCCAGGAGTGCAGCAGTATAGTGACCATGGTACCAACAATAGCCGCCAGGAGTGCAGCAGTATAGTGACCATGGTACCAACAATAGCCGCCAGGAGTGCAGCAGTATAGTGACCATGGTACCAACAATAGCCGCCAGGGGTGCAGCAGTATAGTGACCGTGGTACCAACAATAGCCGCCAGGAGTGCAGCAGTATAGTGACCGTGGTACCAACAATAGCCGCCAGGAGTGCAGCAGTATATTGACCATGGTACCAACAATAGCCGCCAGGAGTGCAGCAGTATAGTGACCATGGTACCAACAATAGCCGCCAGGAGTGCAGCAGTATAGTGACCATGGTACCAACAATAGCCGCCAGGGGTGCAGCAGTATAGTGACCGTGGTACCAACAATAGCCGCCAGGAGTGCAGCAGTATAGTGACCGTGGTACCAACAATAGCCGCCAGGAGTGTAGCAGTATAGTGACCGTGGTACCAACAATAGCCGCCAGGAGTGCAGCAGTATAGTGACCATGGTACCAACAATAGCCGCCAGGAGTGCAGCAGTATAGTGACAGTGGTACCAACAATAGCCGCCAGGAGTGCAGCAGTATAGTGACCGTGGTACCAACAACAGCCGCCAGGAGTGCAGCAGTATAGTGACCATGGTACCAACAATAGCCGCCAGGAGTGCAGCAGTATAGTGACCGTGGTACCAACAATAGCCGCCAGGAGTGCAGCAGTATAGTGACCGTGGTACCAACAATAGTCGCCAGGAGTGCAGCAGTATAGTGACCATGGTACCAACAATAGCTGCCAGGAGTGCAACAGTATAGTGACCGTGGTACCAACAATAGCCGCCAGGAGTGCAGCAGTATAGTAACCATGGTACCAACAATAGCCGCCAGGAGTGCAGCAGTATAGTGACCATGGTACCAACAATAGCCGCCAGGAGTGCAGCAGTATAGTGACCATGGTACCAACAATAGCCGCCAGGAGTGCAGCAGTATAGTGACCATGGTACCAACAATAGCCGCCAGGAGTGCAGCAGTATAGTGACCGTGGTACCAACAATAGCCGCCAGGAGTGCAGCAGTATAGTGACCATGGTACCAACAATAGCCGCCAGGAGTGCAGCAGTATAGTGACCATGGTACCAACAATAGCCGCCAGGAGTGCAGCAGTATAGTGACCGTGGTACCAACAATAGCCGCCAGGAGTGCAGCAGTATAGTGACCGTGGTACCAACAATAGCCGCCAGGAGTGCAGCAGTATAGTGACCATGGTACCAACAATAGCCGCCAGGAGTGCAGCAGTATAGTGACCGTGGTACCAACAATAGCCGCCAGGAGTGCAGCAGTATAGTGACCATGGTACCAACAATAGCCGCCAGGAGTGCAGCAGTATAGTGACCATGGTACCAACAATAGCCGCCAGGAGTGCAGCAGTATAGTGACCATGGTACCAACAATAGCCGCCAGGAGTGCAGCAGTATAGTGACCATGGTACCAACAATAGCCGCCAGGAGTGCAGCAGTATAGTGACCATGGTACCAACAATAGCCGCCAGGAGTGCAGCAGTATAGTGACCTTGGTACCAACAATAGCCGCCAGGAGTGCAGCAGTATAGTGACCGTGGTACCAACAATAGCCGCCAGGAGTGCAGCAGTATAGTGACCATGGTACCAACAATAGCCGCCAGGAGTGCAGCAGTATAGTGACCGTGGTACCAACAATAGCCGCCAGGAGTGCAGCAGTATAGTGACCATGGTACCAACAATAGCCGCCAGGAGTGCAGCAGTATAGTGACCGTGGTACCAACAATAGCCGCCAGGAGTGCAGCAGTATAGTGACCGTGGTACCAACAATAGCCGCCAGGAGTGCAGCAGTATAGTGACCATGGTACCAACAATAGCCGCCAGGAGTGCAGCAGTATAGTGACCATGGTACCAACAATAGCCGCCAGGAATGCAGCAGTATAGTGACCATGGTACCAACAATAGCCGCCAGGAGTGCAGCAGTATAGTGACCGTGGTACCAACAATAGCCGCCAGGAGTGCAGCAGTATAGTGACCGTGGTACCAACAATAGCCGCCAGGAGTGCAGCAGTATAGTGACCGTGGTACCAACAATAGCCGCCAGGAGTGCAGCAGTATAGTGACCATGGTACCAACAATAGCCGCCAGGAGTGCAGCAGTATAGTGACCGTGGTACCAACAATAGCCGCCAGGAGTGCAGCAGTATAGTGACCGTGGTACCAACAATAGCCGCCAGGAGTGCAGCAGTATAGTGACCGTGGTACCAACAATAGCCGCCAGGAGTGCAGCAGTATAGTGACCGTGGTACCAACAATAGCCGCCAGGAGTGCAGCAGTATAGTGACCGTGGTACCAACAATAGCCGCCAGGAGTGCAGCAGTATAGTGACCGTGGTACCAACAATAGCCGCCAGGAGTGCAGCAGTATAGTGACCGTGGTACCAACAATAGCCGCCAGGAGTGCAGCAGTATAGTGACCGTGGTACCAACAATAGCCGCCAGGAGTGCAGCAGTATAGTGGCCGTGGTACCAACAATAGCCGCCAGGAGTGCAGCAGTATAGTGGCCGTGGTACCAACAATAGCCGCCAGGAGTGCAGCAGTATAGTGACCGTGGTACCAACAATAGCCGCCAGGAGTGCAGCAGTATAGTGACCGTGGTACCAACAATAGCCGCCAGGAGTGCAGCAGTATAGTGACCGTGGTACCAACAATAGCCGCCAGGGGGAATTAATGTAAACAGTGGCATGATGCCGCATATAACAAACTTATCATTAATTCGCAGCAGCACTACTTTGATGTCTGATAACCCAGGGTAAGCCAGGCTGGTTAACCCAGGGTAAGCCAGGCTGGTTAACCCAGGGTAAGCCAGGCTGGTTAACCCAGGGTAAGCCAGGCTGGTTACCCCAGGGTAAGCCAGGCTGGTTAACCCAGGGTAAGCCAGGCTGGTTAACCTAGGGTAAGCCATTCTGGTTAACCCAGGGTAAGCCAGGCTGGTTAACCCAGGGTAAGCCAGGCTGGTTAACCCAGGGTAAGCGAGGCTGGTTAACCCAGGGTAAGCCATTCTGGTTAACCTAGGGTAAGCCATTCTGGTTAACCCAGGGTAAGCCAGGCTGGTTAACCCAGGGTAAGCCAGGCTGGTTAACCCAGGGTAAGCCAGGCTGGTTAACCCAGGGTAAGCCAGGCTGGTTAATCCAGGGTAAGCCATTCTGGTTAACCTAGGGTAAGCCATTCTGGTTAACCCAGGGTAAGCCAGGCTGGTTAATCCAGGGTAAGCCAGGAGGGTTAACCCAGGGTAAGCCAGGCTGGTTAACCTAGGGTAAGCCAAGCTGGTTAACCCAGGGTAAGCCATTCTGGTTAACCCAGGGTAAGCCAGGCTGGTTAATCCAGGGTAAGCCAGGAGGGTTAACCCAGGGTAAGCCAGGCTGGTTAACCTAGGGTAAGCCAAGCTGGTTAACCCAGGGTAAGCCATTCTGGTTAACCCAGGGTAAGCCAGGCTGGTTAACCCAGGGTAAACCAGGCTGGTTAACCCAGGGTAAGCCAGGCTCGTTAACCCAGGATAAGCCAGGCTTGTTAACCCAGGGTAAGCCATTCTGGTTAACCCAGGGTAAGCCAGGCTCGTTAACCCAGGGTAAGCCAGTCTGGTTAACCCAGGGTAAGCCAGGGTAGTTAACCCAGGGTAAGCCAGGCTGGTTAACCCAGGGTAAGCCATTCTGGTTAACCTAGGGTAAGCCATTCTGGTTAACCCAGGGTAAGCCAGGCTGGTTAACTCAATGTAAGCCAGGCTGGTTAACCCAGGGTAAGCCAGGCTGGTTAACCCAGGGTAAGCCAGGCTGGTTAACCCAGGGTAAGCCATTCTGGTTAACCTAGGGTAAGCCATTCTGGTTAACCCAGGGTAAGCCAGGCTGGTTAACCCAGGGTAAGCCAGGATGGTTAACCCAGGGTAAGCCAGGCTGGTTAACCTTGGGTAAGCCAAGCTGGTTAACCCAGGGTAAGCCATTCTGGTTAACCCAGGGTAAGCCAGGCTGGTTAACCCAGGGTAAACCAGGCTGGTTAACCCAGGGTAAGCCAGGCTCGTTAACCCAGGGTAAGCCAGGCTCCTTAACCCAGGGTAAGCCATTCTGGTTAACCCAGGGTAAGCCAGGCTGGTTAACCCAGGGTAAGCCAGTCTGGTTAACCCAGGGTAAGCCAGGGTAGTTAACCCAGGGTAAGCAAGGCTGGTTAACCCAGGGTAAGCCAGGCTGGTTAACCCAGGGTAAGCCAGGCTGGTTAACTCAGGGTAAGCCAGGCTTGTTAACCCAGGGTAAGCCAGGCTAGTTAACCCAGGGTAAGTCAGGCTGGTTAACCCAGGGTAAGCCAGTCTGGTTAACCCAGTATAAGCCAGGTTGGATAACCCAGGGTAAGCCAGGCTGGTTAACCCAGGGTAAGCCAGGCTGGTTAACCCAGGGTAAGCTAGGCTGGTTAACCCAGGGTAAGCCAGGCTGGTTAACCCAGGGTAAGCCAGGGTGGTTAACCCAGGGTAAGCCAGGGTGGTTAACCCAAGGTAAGCCAGGCTGGTTAAGCCAGGGTGGTTAACCCAGGGTAAGCCAGGCTGGTTAACCCTGGGTAACCCAGGCTGGCTAACCCAGGGTAAGTCAGGGTGGTTAACCCAGGGTAAGTCAGGCTGGTTAACCCAGGGTAAGCCAAGGTGGTTAACCCAGGGTAAGGCACGGTGATTAACCCAGTGTAATCCAGGGTGGTTAACCCAGGGTAAGGCACGGTGGTTAACCCAGGGTAAGGCACGGTGGTTAACCCATGGTAAACCATGGTGGTTAACCCAGGGTAAGCCAGGGTGGTTAACCCAGGGTAACCATGGTGGTTAACCCAGGGTAACCATGGTGGTTGACCCAGGGTAAGCCACGGTGGTTAACCCAGGGTAAGTACTGGTGATAATGCTTGCTGATAGTACTAGTGATAGTACTGGTGATAGTACTGGTGGTAGTACTGGTGATAGTACTGGTGATAGTACTAGTGATAGTACTGGTGATAGTACTAGTGATAGTACTGGTGATAGTACTAGTGATAGTACTGGTTATAGTACTAGTGATAGTATTAGTGATAGTACTGGTGATAGTACTAGTGATAGTACTGGTGATAGTACTGGTGATAGTACTAGTGATAGTACTAGTGATAGTACTAGTGATAGTACTGGTGATAGTACTAGTGATAGTACTGGTGATAGTACTAGTGATAGTACTGGTGATAGTACTAGTGATAGTACTAGTGATAGTACTAGTGATAGTACTAGTGATAGTACTGGTCATAGTACTAGTGATAGTACTAGTGATAGTACTAGTGATAGTACTGGTGATAGTACTAGTGATAGTGATGGTGATAGTACTAGTGATAGTACTGGTGATAGTACTAGTGATAGTGCTGGTGATAGTACTAGTGATAGTACTGGTGATACTGCTAGTGATAGTACTGGTGATAGTACTAGTGATAGTACTAGTGATAGTACTAGTGATAGTACTGGTGATAGTACTAGTGATAGTATTAGTGATAGTACTGGTTATAGTACTAGTGATAGTACTAGTGATAGTACTAGTGATAGTACTAGTGATAATACTGGTGATAGTACTAATGATAGTGCTGGTGATAGTACTAGTGATAGTACTGGTGATAGTACTAGTGATAGTACTAGTGATGGTACTGGCGATAGTACTAGTGATAGTACTAGTGATAGTACTAGTGATAGTACTGGTGATAATACTAGTGATAGTACTAGTGATAGTACTAGTGATAGTACTAGTGATAGTACTAGTGATAGTACTAGTGATAGTACTAGTGATAGTGCTGGTGATAGTACTAGTGATAGTACTGGTGATAGTACTAGTGATAGTACTAGTGATGGTACTGGTGATAGCATTAGTGATAGTACTAGTGATAGTACTAGTGATAGTACTGGTGATAGTACTAGTGATAGTGCTGGTGATAGTACTAGTGATAGTACTGGTGATAGTACTAGTGATAGTACTAGTTATGGTACTGGTGATAGCATTAGTGATAGTACTAGTGATAGTACTAGTGATAGTACTTGTGATAATACTAGTGATAGTACTAGTTATAGTACTAGTGATAGTACTAGTGATAGTACTAGTGATAGTACTTGTGATAGTACTAGTGATAGTACTAGTGATAGTACTGGTTATGGTACTAGTGATAGTACTAGTGATAGTAGTAGTGATAGTACTGGTGATAGTACTAGTGATAGTACTGGTGATAGTACTAGTGATAGTACTAGTGATAGTACTAGTGATAGTACTAGTGATAGCACTGGCATTAGTACTAGTGATAGTACTAGTGATAATACTAGTGATAGTACTAGTGATAGTACTAGTGATGGTACTGGTGATAGTACTAGTGATAGTACTGGTGATAGTACTAGTGATAGCACTAGTGATTGTACTGGTGATAGTACTAGTGATAGTACTGGTGATAGTACTAGTGATAGTACTAGTGATAGTACTAGTGATAGTACTGGTAATAGTACTAGTGATAGTACTAGTGATAGTACTAGTGATAGTACTGGTGATAGTACTAATGATAGTGCTGGTGATAATACTAGTGGTAGTACTGGTGATAGTACTAGTGATAGTACTAGTGATGGTACTGGCGACAGTACTAGTGATAGTACTAGTGATAGTACTAGTGATAGTACTGGTGATAATACTAGTGATAGTACTAGTGATGGTACTGGTGATAGTACTAGTGATAGTACTAGTGATAGTACTAGTGATAGTACTGGTGATAATACTAGTGATAGTACTGGTTATAGTACTAGTGATAGTACTAGTGATAATACTAGTGATAGTACTAGTGATAGTACTAGTGATAGTACTAGTGATAGTACTAGTGATAATACTAGTGATAGTACTAGTGATAATACTAGTGATAGTACTAGTGATAGTACTAGTGATAGTACTAGTGATAGTACTAGTGATAGTACTAGTGATAGTACTGGTGATAGTACTAGTGATAGTACTGGTTATAGTACTAGTGATAGTACTAGTGATAGTACTGGTGATAGTACTAGTGATAGTACTGGTGATAGTACTGGTGATAGTACTGGTGATAGTATTAGTGATAGTACTAGTGATAGTACTGGTGATAGTGCTGGTGATAGTACTAGTGATAGTACTAGTGATAGTACTGGTGATAGTGCTGGTGATAGTACTAGTGATAGTACTAGTGATTGTACTAGTGATAGTACTAGTGATAGTACTGGTGATAGTACTGGTGATAGTATTAGTGATAGTACTAGAGATAGTACTGGTGATAGTACTGGTGATAGTGCTGGTGATAGTACTAGTGATAGTACTAGTGATTGTACTAGTGATAATACTAGTGATAGTACTGGTCATAGTACTGGTGATAGTACTAGTGATAGTACTAGTGATAGTACTAGTAATAGTTCTAGTGATAGTACTGGTGATAGTACTAGTGATAGTACTGCTGATAGTACTGCTGATAGTACTGCTGATAGTACTGCTGATAGTACTAGTGATAGTACTAGTGATAGTACTAGTGTTAATACTAGTGATAGTACTAGTGATAGTACTGGTGATAGGACTAGTGATAGTACTAGTGATAGTACTGGTGATAGTACTAGTGATAGTACTATCGATAGTACTAGTGATAGTACTAGTGATAGTACTGGTGATAGTGCTAGTGCTAGTACTAGTGATAGTACTGGTCATAGTACTAGTGATAGGACTAGTAATAGTACTAGTGATAGTACTAGTGTTAGTACTAGCGATAGTACTAGTGATAGTACTAGTGATAGTACTGGTGATAGTACTAGTGATAGTACTAGTGATAGTACTAGTGATAGTACTAGTGATAGTACTAGTGACAGTACTAGTGACAGTACTAGTGATAGTACACAAGTACTTGTGATAGTACTAGTTATAGTACTAGTGACAGTACTAATGATAGCACTGGTGATAGTACTAGTGATAGTACTAGTGATAGTACTAGCGATAGTACTAGCGATAGTACTGGTGATAGTACTAGTGATAGCACTAGTGATTGTACTGGTGATAGTACTAGTGATAGTACTGGTGATAGTACTAGTGATAGTACTAGTGATAGTACTGGTAATAGTACTAGTGATAGTACTAGTGATAGTACTAGTGATAGTACTGGTGATAGTACTAATGATAGTGCTGGTGATAATACTAGTGGTAGTACTGGTGATAGTACTAGTGATAGTACTAGTGATGGTACTGGCGATAGTACTAGTGATAGTACTAGTGATAGTACTAGTGATAGTACTGGTGATAATACTAGTGATAGTACTAGTGATGGTACTGGTGATAGTACTAGTGATAGTGCTAGTGATAGTACTAGTGATAGTACTGGTGATAATACTAGTGATAGTACTGGTTATAGTACTAGTGATAGTACTAGTGATAATACTAGTGATAGTACTAGTGATAGTACTAGTGATAGTACTAGTGATAGTACTAGTGATAATACTAGTGATAGTACTAGTAATAATACTAGTGATAGTACTAGTGATAGTACTAGTGATAGTACTAGTGATAGTACTAGTGATAGTACTGGTGATAGTACTAGTGATAGTACTGGTTATAGTACTAGTGATAGTACTAGTGATAGTACTAGTGATAGTACTGGTGATAGTACTGGTGATAGTACTGGTGATAGTATTAGTGATAGTACTAGTGATAGTACTGGTGATAGTGCTGGTGATAGTACTAGTGATAGTACTAGTGATAGTACTGGTGATAGTGCTGGTGATAGTACTAGTGATAGTACTAGTGATAGTACTGGTTATAGTATTAGTGATAGTACTAGAGATAGTACTGGTGATAGTACTGGTGATAGTGCTGGTGATAGTACTAGTGATAGTACTAGTGATTGTACTAGTGATAATACTAGTGATAGTACTGGTCATAGTACTGGTGATAGTACTAGTGATAGTACTAGTGATAGTACTAGTAATAGTTCTAGTGATAGTACTGGTGATAGTACTAGTGATAGTACTGCTGATAGTACTGCTGATAGTACTGCTGATAGTACTGCTGATAGTACTAGTGATAGTACTAGTGATAGTACTAGTGTTAATACTAGTGATAGTACTAGTGATAGTACTGGTGATAGGACTAGTGATAGTACTAGTGATAGTACTTGTGATAGTACTAGTGATAGTACTATCGATAGTACTAGTGATAGTACTAGTGATAGTACTGGTGATAGTGCTAGTGCTAGTACTAGTGATAGTACTGGTCATAGTACTAGTGATAGGACTAGTAATAGTACTAGTGATAGTACTAGTGTTAGTACTAGCGATAGTACTAGTGATAGTACTAGTGATAGTACTGGTGATAGTACTAGTGATAGTACTAGTGATAGTACTAGTGATAGTACTAGTGATAGTACTAGTGACAGTACTAGTGACAGTACACAAGTACTGGTGATAGTACTAGTGATAGTACTAGTGATAGTACTAGTGATAGTACTGGTGATAGTACTGGTGATAGTACTAGTGATAGTACTAGCGATAGTACTGGTGATAGTACTAGTGATAGTACTGGTGATAGTACTAGTGATAGTACTAGTGATAGTACTAGTGATAGTACTAGCGATAGTACTAGTGATAGTACTAGCGATAGTACTGGTGATAATACTAGTGATAGTACTGGTGATAGTACTAGTGATAGTACTAGTGATAGTACTAGTGATAGTACTAGTGATAGTACTAGTGACAGTACTAGTGATAGTACTAGTGATAGTACTAGTGACTACTGATGATAGCACTGGTGATAGTACTAGTGATAGTACTAGTGATAGTACTAATGACTACTGATGATAGCACTGGTGATAGTACTAGTGATAGTACTAGTGATAGTACTAGTGACTACTGATGATAGCACTGGTGATAGTACTAGTGATAGCACTGGTGATAGTACTAGTGATAGTACTAGTGATAGTACTAGTGATAGTACTAGTGATAGTACTAGTGATAGTACTAGTGATAGTACTAGTGACAGTACTAGTGATAGTACTAGTGATAGTACTAGTGACTACTGATGATAGCACTGGTGATAGTACTAGTGATAGTACTAGTGATAGTACTAGTGATAGTACTAGTGACTACTGATGATAGCACTGGTGATAGTACTAGTGATAGTACTAGTGATAGTACTAATGACTACTGATGATAGCACTGGTGATAGTACTAGTGATAGTACTAGTGATAGTACTAGTGACTACTGATGATAGCACTGGTGATAGTACTAGTGATAGCACTGGTGATAGTACTAGTGATAGTACTAGTGATAGTACTAGTGATAGTACTAGTGATAGTACTAGTGATAGTACTAGTGATAGTACTAATGACTACTGATGATAGCACTGGTGATAGTACTAGTGATAGTACTAGTGATAGTACTAATGACTACTGATGATAGCACTGGTGATAGTACTAGTGATAGTACTAGTGATAGTACTAATGACTACTGATGATAGCACTGGTGATAGTACTAGTGATAGCACTGGTGATAGTACTAGTGATAGTACTAGTGATAGTACTAGTGATAGTACTAGTGATAGTACTAGTGATAGTACTAGTGACTACTGATGATAGCACTGGTGATAGTACTAGTGATAGTACTAGTGACTACTGATGATAGCACTGGTGATAGTACTAGTGATAGTACTAGTGATAGTACTAGTGACTACTGATGATAGCACTGGTGATAGTACTAGTGATAGTACTAGTGATAGTACTAGTGATATTACTAGTAATAGTGCACTAGGCAGATAGTTAACAACAACAGCCTATTACCTAACTAGTATATACAAGATATCACAAGAGCCTCAAGTCTGGTTAATTACCAGTATTTTTGTGAGAATTAGGTAAATTATGGTTAATCTTGGTTCATCCTGCTTAAGCCTGGTTTATCCTGGTTCATCCTGGTTAAGCCTGGCTCACTCTGGTTCATCCTTGTTCATCCTGGTTAAGCCTGGTTCACTCTGGTTCATCCTTGTTCATCCTGGTTAATCCTGGTTTATCCTGGTTCATCCTGGTTAAGCCTGGCTCACTCTGGTTCATCCTTGTTCATCCTGGTTAAGCCTGGTTCACTCTGGTTCATTCTTGTTCATCCTGGTTAAGCCTGGTTCACTCTGGTTCTTCCTTGTTCATCCTGGTTAAGCATGGTTTATCCTGGTTCATCCTGGTTAAGCCTGGCTCACTCTGGTTCATCCTTGTTCATCCTGGTTAAGCCTGGTTCACTCTGGTTCATCCTTGTTCATCCTGGTTAAGCCTGGTTAAGCCTGGTTCGTCCTAGTTCATCCACGTTAAGCCTTGTTCATCCTGGTTAAGCCTGGTTCGTCCTGGTTCATCCTGGTTAAGCTTGGTTCATCCTGGTTCGTCCTGGTTAAGCCTGGTTCATCCTGGTTAAGCCTGGTTCATCCTGGTTAAGCCTGGTTCATCCTGGTTAAGCCTAGTTCATCCTGGTTAAGCTTGGTTCATCCTGGTTAAGCCTGGTTCATCCTGGTTCTGCCTGGTTCGTCCTGGTTCATCCTGGTTAAGCCTGGTTAAGCCTGGTTCATCCTGGTTAAGCCTGGTTCGTCTTGGTTCATCCTGGTTCATCCTGGTAAAGCCTGGTTCATCCTGGTTAAGCTTGGTTCATCCTGGTTCATCTTGGTTCAACCTGGTTAAGCCTGGTTCATCCTGGTTCATCCTGGTTAAGCCTGGTTCATCCTGGTTAAGCCTGGTTCATCCTGGTTAAGGCCTGGTTCATCCTGGTTAAGCCTGGTTCATCCTGGTTCATCCTGGCTAAGCCTAGTTCATCCTGGTTCATTCTGGTTCATCCTGGTTAAGCCTGGTTCATCCTGGTTCATCCTGGTTAAGCCTGGTTCATCCTGGTTAAGCCTAGTTCATCCTGGTTCATCCTGGTTCATCCTGGTTAAGCTTGGTTCATCCTGGTTCATCTTGGTTCAACCTGGTTAAGCCTGGTTCATCCTGGTTCATCCTGGTTAAGCCTGGTTAAGCCTGGTTCATCCTGGTTAAGGCCTGGTTCATCCTGGTTCATCCTGGTTAAGCCTGGTTCATCCTGGTTCATCCTGGTTAAGCCTAGTTCATCCTGGTTCATTCTGGTTCATCCTGGTTAAGCCTGGTTCATCCTGGTTAAGCCTGGTTCATCCTGGTTCATTTTGGTTCATCCTGGTTCATCCTGGTTAATGCTGTTGAATACCATCATACACCAGTGTTGTACTCTGATACATCATCATACACCAGTGTTGTACTCTGATACACCATCATACAACAGTGTTGTACTCTGATACATCATCATACACCAGTGTTGTACTCTGATACACCATCATACAACAGTGTTGTACTCTGATACACCATCATACAACAGTGTTGTACTCTGATACATCATCATACACCAGTGTTGTACTCTGATACACCATCATACAACAGTGTTGTACTCTGATACATCATCATACACCAGTGTTGTACTCTGATACATCATCATACAACAGTGTTGTACTCTGATACACCATCATACAACAGTGTTGTACTCTGATACATCATCATACACCAGTGTTGTACTCTGATACACCATCATACAACAGTGTTGTACTCTGATACACCATCATACAACAGTGTTGTACTCTGATACATCATCATACACCAGTGTTGTACTCTGATACACCATCATACAACAGTGTTGTACTCTGATACATCATCATACACCAGTGTTGTACTCTGATACATCATCATACAACAGTGTTGTACTCTGATACACCATCATACAACAGTGTTGTACTCTGATACATCATCATACACCAGTGTTGTACTCTGATACACCATCATACAACAGTGTTGTACTCTGATACACCATCATACAGCAGTGTTGTACTCTGATACACCATCATACAACAGTGTTGTACTCTGATACACCATCATACAGCAGTGTTGTACTCTGATACACCATCATACAACAGTGTTGTACTCTGATACACCATCATACAACAGTGTTGTACTCTGATACACCATCATACAACAGTGTTGTACTCTGATACATCATCATACAACAGTGTTGTACTCTGATACACCATCATACAACAGTGTTGTACTCTGATACACCATCATACACCAGTGTTGTACTCTGATACACCATCATACACCAGTGTTGTACTCTGATACACCATCATACAACAGTGTTGTACTCTGATACACCATCATACAACAGTGTTGTACTCTGATACATCATCATACAACAGTGTTGTACCCTGATACACCATCATACAACAGTGTTGTACCCTGATACACCATCATACAACAGTGTTGTACTCTGATACATCATCATACAACAGTGTTGTACTCTGATACACCATCATACAACAGTGTTGTACTCTGATACATCATCATACAACAGTGTTGTACCCTGATACACCATCATACAACAGTGTTGTACCCTGATACACCATCATACAACAGTGTTGTACTCTGATACACCATCATACAAGTGTTGTACTCTGATACATCATCATACAAGTGTTGTACTCTGATACACCATCATACAAGTGTTGTACTCTGATACATCATCATACAACAGTGTTGTACTCTGATACACCATCATACAAGTGTTGTACTCTGATACATCATCATACAGCAGTGTTGTACTCTGATACACCATCATACAACAGTGTTGTACTCTGATACATCATCATACAACAGTGTTGTACTCTGATACACCATCATACAAGTGTTGTACTCTGATACATCATCATACAACAGTGTTGTACTCTGATACACCATCATACAAGTGTTGTACTCTGATACACCATCATACAACAGTGTTGTACTCTGATACACCATCATACAACAGTGTTGTACTCTGATACACCATCATACAACAGTGTTGTACTCTGATACATCATCATACACCAGTGTTGTACTCTGATACACCATCATACAACAGTGTTGTACTCTGATACACCATCATACACCAGTGTTGTACTCTGATACACCATCATACAACAGTGTTGTACTCTGATACACCATCATACAACAGTGGTGTACTCTGATCCACCATCATACACCAGTGTTGTACTCTGATACACCATCATACAACAGTGTTGTACTCTGATACACCATCATACAGCAGTGTTGTACTCTGATACACCATCATACAACAGTGTTGTTCTCTGATACACCATCATACACCAGTGTTGTACTCTGATACACCATCATACACAAGTGTTGTACTCTGATACACCATCATACAACAGTGTTGTACTCTGATACACCATCATACAACAGTGTTGTTCTCTGATACACCATCATACACCAGTGTTGTACTCTGATACACCATCATACAACAGTGTTGTACTCTGATACACCATCATACAGCAGTGTTGTACTCTGATACACCATCATACAACAGTGTTGTTCTCTGATACACCATCATACACCAGTGTTGTACTCTGATACACCATCATACACCAGTGTTGTACTCTGATACACCATCATACAACAGTGTTGTACTCTGATACACCATCATACAACAGTGTTGTACTCTGATACACCATCATACACCAGTGTTGTACTCTGATACACCATCATACAAGTGTTGTACTCTGATACACCATCATACAACAGTGTTGTACTCTGATACACCATCATACAACAGTGTTGTTCTCTGATACACCATCATACAACAGTGTTGTACTCTGATACACCATCATACAACAGTGTTGTACTCTGATACACCATCATACAACAGTGTTGTACTCTGATACACCATCATACACCAGTGTTGTACTCTGATACACCATCATACAACAGTGTTGTACTCTGATACACCATCATACAACAGTGTTGTACTCTGATACACCATCATACAACAGTGTTGTACTCTGATACACCATCATACAACAGTGTTGTACTCTGATACACCATCATACAACAGTGTTGTACTCTGATACACCAAACTAGAGTACTTCGTCAACTAGAGTACTTCACGTCTTCCTTGAGGCAGCATCTGCAAGTTACTACCAACAATTTTGTAAGCAATTAATTGTAGGCCTAATCCAACATATAGGCTCATTTTCCGCTCCAACACGTCACACCAATGACATAATAATAATCATAATAATAATAATAATAATAATAATAATAATAATAATAATAATAATGTTTATTTACTAGCAGTACACGACACAACTTATACAGACCATAGCTCACAACAATGACATACTACTATATAGAAAGTCACTTGTTATGTTGAGCATTTCCCGTAAATTATGTCAGTTTTGTCCCAGGATGTGACCCACACCAGTCCACTAACACCCAGGATGTGACCCACACCAGTCCACTAACACCCAGGATGTGACCCACACCAGTCCACTAACACCCAGGATGTGACCCACACCAGTCCACTAACACCCAGGATGTGACCCACACCAGTCCACTAACACCCAGGATGTGACCCACACCAGTCCACTAACACCCAGGATGTGACCCACACCAGTCAACTAACACCCAGGATGTTACCCAAACCAGTCCACTAACACCCAGGATGTGACCCACACCAGTCCACTAACACCCAGGATGTGACCCACACCAGTCTACTAACACCCAGTATGTGACCCACACCAGTCCACTAACACCCAGTATGTGACCCACACCAGTCCACTAACACCCTGGTACCTATTTTACTGCTAGGTGAACATGGACAGCAGGTGTCTTAAGAAAATACATTTTCCACCCGTACCAGGGATCGATCCCCGAACCTCAGTGTGTGAGGTGAGTGCGCTACCATCTCCGTAAAGTTCCTTCAGACACAGACTGAAGTTTATTACCTTTGTACCTTGTACCTAGACCCATTATGTACCTCTGTAGTGTTGAGATACAGTCCCTGGACCCATTATGTACCAGTGTAATGTGCTGACTACCACCCACAGGATGGGTATGAGGTACATAATGAAGGTGGGATATGTGTGGGTATATTTACCTGGGAGAAAGTATTTTAACTTCAATCACTGGCACCTGCATCACCTCTCTCCCACAGTTCAATGTTCACTACTTGTATAATATATAGTGAATGAGTGAGCTGGTGTGCTGAGAGAGAGAGGTAGAGAGAGAGAGAGAGAGAGAGAGAGAGAGAGGGTGTTTACAGGTAGGTAGGTAGGTAGGGGCCAGACCATGGATGTGCTCCAGCACACATAAATACAAGATTATGTATCCGTCAGTGATTTTTAAAGGGGTGGATGGGTAAGCCAGTGGAAGGTATCGGTCAGATGGCCAAAATCTCCAGCTGTGGGTTATTATGTGACTAAGACCAGCGTTAGGAAACACTTGTCCTGTTTCCTGGCAAATTATACGTACCTGTCAGTGACTAGTATACACTGACAGCCATGTATCCCCAGTGTATATATATATATATATACACACATGATGGTGGTAGTGAGGATGGTGGTAATGGTTGTTGTGGTGATGGTAGTGATGGTGGTGATACATGGTATCTGGTATATATAAGCTTGGTGTAAGGCAGCAGTGGTGAGGCTGGGAGATACCAGCCACCCAGAAGACACTAACGTAATATCTCACTCTCTCTTATCACCTGTATCTCGTTATCTCTCATTCTTTATACTTTCCAGACATCTCTCACCATCATTCCACTCTTTTGATGATAATAATAATACTAATAATAATAATAATAATAATATGTATATTTACTAGCAGTACCTGACACAACTTATACAGACCATAGCTCACAACAATGACATACTACTATATAGAAAGTCACTTGTTATGTTGAGCATTTCCCGTAAATTATGTCAGTTTTGTCCCAGGATGTGACCCACACCAGTCCACTAACACCCAGGATGTGACCCACACCAGTCCACTAACACCCAGGATGTGACCCACACCAGTCCACTAACACCCAGGATGTGACCCACACCAGTCCACTAACACCCAGGATGCAACCCACACCAGTCCACTAGCACCCAGGTACCTGCTAAGTGAACAGGGACAGCAGGTGTCTTAAGGGAACACGTCCTAATGTTTCCACCCTTACCGGGGATCGAACCACGGACCTCAGTGTGTGAGCTGAGTGCGATGAGTGTCCTTGTTGCCTGCGAGTGCTAGACCTAGACTTGTAGTTAGGTTAGGTAAGGTTTGTCAGGAAACAGGACAAGTGTTGCCTGACTCTTGTCTTAGTTATGTGATGGCCCACAGCTGGAGCTTTTGGTCATCTGACCGAGGCCTTCCACTGGCTTACCCCTCCACCCCTTTAAAAATCATGGTAGTATTTCTTATAGGCAAAGAGACAACACAATAAGTGTCAGGGGTCCAAGACTGTTCAAGTGCCTCCCAGCATACATAAGGGGGATTACCAATAGACCTCTGACAGTCTTCAAGAAGGTGCTGGAAAGTCACCTAAAGTCAGTACCTGACCAGCCAGGCTGTCATTCCTACGTCGGTTTACGTGTGGCCAACAGTAACAGCCTGGTTAATTAGGCTCTGATCCACCACGAGGCCTGCTTACCGACCGGGCCGCAGGGGCGTCGACCCCTGAAATCCTCTCCAGGTATACTCCAGGTATTGTTTTGAGGTCACCAGTACTCTCTAGTAGACAGTTCAGAGCTGTACCAGAGAGGTAATGCTCGGTGATTGCTAATCTGAAGGATGGGTGTGAATGTGCCACTTTTATAACAGTAGTGTAAAGCACCCCTCTGGCAAGACAGTGATGGAGTGAATGATGGTGAATGTAGCTGACCTATAGAAAGTGTTGGAGGTATGCCTTTACTCTTACTATGCCTCTGATGAGTCTACTCCTGAAGCCCGGCTATGGGCCAGGCTCGTCTGGAGTTTGCCTGGTTAAGCTGTTGCTGCTGGTGGTCGGCAGGTGTTTTGTGTGAAGGATCAAGTCTGTCAGCAGTGTGTGTGTGTGTTATGGTACCATAGTATGGTAAAGATGGTAGGTAATAGTACTTGTTATCCTACCATGTAAATATGGTAGATCTGTGGGACGATATATGTCTAAACAGACGATAACTAGGTCTAAATGATTAATAACTAGGTCTAAATGCATGATAACTAGGTCTAAATGCATGATAACTAGGTCTAAATGCATGATAACTAGGTCTAAATGCATGATAACTAGGTCTAAATGCTTGATAACTAGGTCTAAATGCATGATAACTAGGTCTAAATGCATGATAACTAGGTCTAAATGCATGATAACTAGGTCTAAATGCATGATAACTAGGTCTAAATGCTTGATAACTAGGTCTAAATGCATGATAACTAGGTCTAAATGCATGATAACTAGGTCTAAATAGATGATAAGTATTTCTAAATGAACGATTAACACAGTGAAGAGGCGGGGCCCGGAGCTATGAATCGACCCCTGCAACCACAATTAGGTGAGCACACACACACGCACACACACACACAGTGGGCACCTGCGACGAGCGGGGTCCCACAGGGGTCGGTCCTAGGACCAGTGCTATTTTTGGTATATGTGAACGACATGACGGAAGGGTTAGACTCAGAAGTGTCCCTGTTTGCAGATGATGTGAAGTTAATGAGGAGAATTAAATCAGATGAGGACCAGGCAGGACTTCAGAGACCTGGACAGACTGGACGCGTGGTCCAGCAACTGGCTTCTCGAATTTAACTCCGCCAAATGCAAAGTCATGAAGATTGGAGGAGGGCAAAGAAGACCGCAGACAGAGTATAGTCTAGGTGGACAGAGACTGCAAACCTCACTCAAGGAGAAAGATCTTGGGGTGAGTATAACACCGAGCATGTCTCCGGAGGCACACATCAACCAGATAACTGCTGCAGCATATGGGCGCCTGGCAAACCTGAGAATAGCGTTCCGATACCTTAGTAAGGAATCGTTCAAGACACTGTACACCGTGTACGTCAGGCCCATACTGGAGTATGCAGCACCAGTTTGGAACCCGCACCTGGTCAAGCACGTCAAGAAATTAGAGAAAGTGCAAACGTTTGCAACAAGGATAGTTCCAGAGCTAAGGGGTATGTCCTACGAAGAAAGGTTGTGGGAAATTGGCCTGACGACACTGGAGGACAGGAGGGTCAGGGGAGACATGATAAGGACATACAAAATGCTGCGAGGAGTTGACAAGGTGGACAAAGACAGGATGTTCCAGAGATGTGACACAGCAACAAGGGGTCACAGTTGGAAGTTGAAAACACAGATGCGTCACAGGGATGTTAGGAAGTATTTCTTCAGTCACAGAGTTGTCAGGAAGTGGAATAGTCTGTGAAGTGATGTAGTGGAGGCAGGATCCATACATAGCTTTAAGATGAGGTATGATAAAGCTCATGGAGCAGGGAGAGAGAGGACCTAGTAGCACTCGGTGAAGAGGCGGGACCAGGAGCTGAGTCTCGACCTCTGCAACCACAATTAGGAGAGCACAATTAGGTGAGTACACACACAGACACACACGTATATATAATTGTTACAGGAACTCCTTCCAGTGTCTATAAGTTACTGGAAGTTTATTCAGGTATACACAGATACATAGATTATCATACATCAACCATACCCCCGGCCGGGATTGAACCCGCGGTCATAGAGTCTCAAAACTCCAGCCCGTCGCGCTAGCCACTAGACCAGCTAGCCACAATAAGATTCATCCAACTAGGTATATTTCTACACCATAGGAAAGTTAGCACAGGCACCTCTGTGACCACAAATGCAAGTTTTTACAGACGAATCTCCAGCTAGCGTGGCCGTGACGAACTCTAGCTCAAGTCCCTTCACTGCCGTCAACATGACTTAAGAAATCGTAATGACACGATTGCAAATAAATCGTTTCATTACGATTTCTTAAGTCTTATTATACATAGCAGTATATGTGTAGACAACCTGGGATAACCAGGTAAACTCCAGGTAACCAGGACCCATTGGGGTCCTGGACTATTTTTCGTTTGCCGCCATTTTTTGGGGGGTTGTATACAGTGGTTGGAGGTGTAGCAGTGTGGCTTATTCTTGGCAGTGGGAGAGGTTAATAAGCCAGTGTGTCTTATTTCTGTTGGGGTCGTTAGTTCCTCTTTACCCAGGATGCGACCCACAACATGTGACTAACTTCCAAGTACCTATTTACTGGTATTTTACAGGGGCAGCAGGTGTTAGGAGACTGTCCCAAACGTCTCACCACTTGTAAACTGCACCTACAACAGTCAACTAACACCTTGGCATCAGGTGCAAAGGGATTTGCTCCCATACATCAAGGAATCGAACCCGTGTCCTTTCCATTGTGAGCCAGAGACGTGTGTTGTGTCTGGGTTGGTGTGACGAAAGCAACTTACCCGAAAACCTATAGAGGTCAAAGGTGCAGATACCGGGCAAAGGTGCAGGTACCAGGCAAAGGTGCGAAGTACACTGGGAGAGGTGGAGCCTTATAGACGCCTTCCACCCACCACCCTTACTCCTATCTCCAGGTAATTACCTTCACCTGATATCTTATCTAAGATAGCCTATCTGTCTCATAAATCCCCGTAGTCTTAAGATCTACCAGCTTGTATATTAGCTTCCAGCAGTGATCCAGCAGTAAGGAGTCTTAGCTTATTCTCTGCTTCACACACCTTGAGAGAATTATATACCTGGAGAGGCTTTCGTGGGAACGACGCCTCCGCGGCCCGGTCTGTGACCAGGCCTCGTGGTGGATCAGGGTCTGATTAACCAGGCTGCTACTGTAGGCCCCACGTAAACCGACGTAGGAATCACAGTCCGGCTGATCAGGTACTGGGTTTAGGTATCTGTCTAGCAACTTCTTGAAGATAGTCAGGGGTCTTGAACACAGCCAGGGGTCTTGAACACAGCCAGGGGTCTTGAAGACAGCCAGGGGTCTTGAAGACAGCCAGGGATCATGAAGACAGTCAGGGGTCTTGAAGACAGCCAGGGCTCATGAAGACAGCAAGGGGTCTTAAAGACAACCAGGGGTCTTGGAGAAAACCAGGGCCTTGAAGACAGCCAGGAGCCTTGAAGACAACCAGAGGCCTTTAAGACAGCCAGGGGTCTTGAAGACAGCCAGGGGTCTTGACGACAGCCAGGGGTCTTGAAGACAACCAGGGGTCTTGAAGACAGCCAGGGGTATTGACGACAACCAGGGGTCTTGAAGATAACCAGGGATCTTGACGACAGCCAGGGGTCTTGAAGACAGCCAGGGGTCTTGAAGATAACCAGGGGTCTTGAAGACAACCAGGGGCCTTGAAGACAGCCAGGGGTCTTGAAGACAGCCAGGGGTCTTGACGACAGCCAGGGGTCTTGAAGACAACCAGGGGTCTTGAAGACAGCCAGGGGTATTGACGACAACCAGGGGTCTTGAAGATAACCAGGGGTCTTGAAGACAGCCAGGGGTCTTGAAGACAGCCAGGGATCATCAAGACAGCCAGGGGTCTTGAAGACAGCCAGGGGTCATGAAGACAACCAGGGGTCTTGAAGACAACCAGGGATCTTCAAGACAACCTGGGGTCTTGAAGACAGCCAGGGATCTTGACGACAGCCAGGGGTCTTCAAGACAGCCAGGGGTCTTGAAGATAACCAGGGGTCTTGAAGACAGCCAGGGGCCTTGAAGACAGCCAGGGGTCTTGAAGACAGCCAGGGGTCTTGACGACAGCCAGGGGTCTTGAAGACAACCAGGGGTCTTGAAGACAGCCAGGGGTATTGACGACAACCAGGGGTCATGAAGATAATCAGGGGTCTTGAAGACAGCCAGGGGTCTTGAAGACAGCCAGGGATCATCAAGAGAGCCAGGGGTCTTGAAGACAGCCAGGGGTCATGAAGACAACCAGGGGTCTTAAAGACAACCAGGGGTCTTGGAGACAACCAGGGCCTTGAAGACAGCCAGGAGCCTTGAAGACAACCAGAGGCCTTGAAGACAGCCAGGGGTCTTGAAGATAACCAGGGGTCTTGACGACAACCAGGGGCCTTGAAGACAGCCAGGGGTCTTGAAGACAGCCAGGGGTCTTGACGACAGCCAGGGGTCTTGAAGACAACCAGGGGTCTTGAAGACAGCCAGGGGTATTGACGACAACCAGGGGTCTTGAAGATAACCAGGGGTCTTGAAGACAGCCAGGGGTCTTGAAGACAGCCAGGGATCATCAAGACAGCCAGGGGTCTTGAAGACAGCCAGGGGTCATGAAGACAACCAGGGGTCTTGAAGACAACCAGGGGTCTTCAAGACAACCTGGGGTCTTGAAGACAGCCAGGGATCTTGACGACAGCCAGGGGTCTTCAAGACAGCCAGGGGTCTTGAAGATAACCAGGGGTCTTGAAGACAGCCAGGGGCCTTGAAGACAGCCAGGGGTCTTGAAGACAGCCAGGGGTCTTGACGACAGCCAGGGGTCTTGAAGACAACCAGGGGTCTTGAAGACAGCCAGGGGTATTGACGACAACCAGGGGTCTTGAAGATAATCAGGGGTCTTGAAGACAGCCAGGGGTCTTGAAGACAGCCAGGGATCATCAAGACAGCCAGGGGTCTTGAAGACAGCCAGGGGTCATGAAGACAACCAGGGGTCTTGAAGACAACCAGGGGTCTTCAAGACAACCTGGGGTCTTGAAGACAGCCAGGGATCTTGACGACAGCCAGGGGTCTTGAAGACAGCCAGGGGTCTTGAAGATAACCAGGGGTCTTGAAGACAGCCATGGGCCTTGAAGACTACCAGAGGCCTTGAAGACAGTCAGGGGTCTTGAAGACAACCAGGGGTCTTGAAGACAACCAGGGACCTTGAAGACAGCCAGGGGTCTTGAAGACAACCAGGGGTCTTGAAGACAACCAGGGGTCTTGAAGATAACCAGGGGTCTTGAAGACAACCAGGGATCTTGAAGACAGCCAGGGGTCTTGACGACAGCCAGGGGTCTTGAAGACAACCAGGGGTCTTGAAGACAACCAGGGGTCTTGAAGACAACCAGGGGTTTTGAAGACAACCAGGGGTCTTGAAGACAACCAGGGGTCTTGAAGACAACCAGGGGTCTTGACGACAACCAGGGGCCTTGAAGACAACCAGGGGTCTTGAAGACAACCAGGGGTTTTGAAGACAACCAGGGGCCTTGAAGACAACCAGGGGTCTTGACGACAACCAGGGGCCTTGAAGACAACCAGGGGTCTTGAAGACAACCAGGGGTTTTGAAGACAACCAGGGGCCTTGAAGACAACCAGGGGTCTTGAAGACAACCAGGGGTCTTGAAGACAACCAGGGGTCTTGAAGACAACCAGGGGTCTTGACGACAACCAGGGGCCTTGAAGACAACCAGGGGTCTTGACGACAACCAGGGGCCTTGAAGACAACCAGGGGTCTTGAAGACAACCAGGGGTTTTGAAGACAACCAGGGGCCTTGAAGACAACCAGGGGTCTTGACGACAACCAGGGGTCTTGAAAACAACCAGGGGTCTTGAAGACAACCAGGGGTCTTGACGACAACCAGGGGTCTTGAAGACAACCAGGGGTCTTGAAGACAACCAGGGGTCTTGAAGACAACCAGGGGCCTTGAAGACAACCAGGGGTCTTGACGACAACCAGGGGTCTTGAAAACAACCAGGGGTCTTGAAGACAACCAGGGGTCTTGACGACAACCAGGGGTCTTGAAGACAACCAGGGGTCTTGAAGACAACCAGGGGTCTTGAAGACAACCAGGGGCCTTGAAGACAACCAGGGGTCTTGAAGACAACCAGGGGTCTTGAAGATAACCATGGGTCTTGAAGACAACCAGGGATCTTGAAGACAGCCAGGGGTCTTGACGACAACCAGGGGTCTTGAAGACAACCAGGGGTCTTGAAGACAACCAGGGGTTTTGAAGACAACCAGGGGTCTTGAAGACAACCAGGGGTCTTGAAGACAACCAGGGGTCTTGAAGACAACCAGGGGTCTTGACGACAACCAGGGGTCTTGACGACAACCAGGGGCCTTGAAGACAACCAGGGGTCTTGAAGACAACGAGGGGTTTTGAAGACAACCAGGGGCCTTGAAGACAACCAGGGGTCTTGACGACAACCAGGGGCCTTGAAGATAACCAGGGGTCTTGAAGACAACCAGGGGTTTTGAAGACAACCAGGGGCCTTGAAGACAACCAGGGGTCTTGAAGACAACCAGGGGTCTTGAAGACAACCAGGGGTCTTGAAGACAACCAGGGGTCTTGACGACAACCAGGGGCCTTGAAGACAACCAGGGGTCTTGAAGACAACCAGGGGTCTTGACGACAACCAGGGGCCTTGAAGACAACCAGGGGTCTTGAAGACAACCAGGGGTTTTGAAGACAACCAGGGGCCTTGAAGACAACCAGGGGTCTTGACGACAACCAGGGGTCTTGAAAACAACCAGGGGTCTTGAAGACAACCAGGGGTCTTGACGACAACCAGGGGTCTTGAAGACAACCAGGGGTCTTGAAGACAACCAGGGGCCTTGAAGACAACCAGGGGTCTTGAAGACAACCAGGGGTCTTGAAGATAACCAGGGGTCTTGAAGACAACCAGGGGTCTTGAAGATAACCAGGGGTCTTGAAGACAACCAGGGATCTTGAAGACAGCCAGGGGTCTTGACGACAGCCAGGGGTCTTGAAGACAACCAGGGGTCTTGACAACCAGGGGTCTTGAAGACAACCAGGGGTTTTGAAGACAACCAGGGGTCTTGAAGACAACCAGGGGTCTTGAAGACAACCAGGGGTCTTGACGACAACCAGGGGTCTTGACGACAACCAGGGGCCTTGAAGACAACCAGGGGTCTTGAAGACAACGAGGGGTTTTGAAGACAACCAGGGGCCTTGAAGACAACCAGGGGTCTTGACGACAACCAGGGGCCTTGAAGACAACCAGGGGTCTTGAAGACAACGAGGGGTTTTGAAGACAACCAGGGGCCTTGAAGACAACCAGGGGTCTTGAAGACAACCAGGGGTCTTGAAGACAACCAGGGGTCTTGAAGACAACCAGGGGTCTTGACGACAACCAGGGGCCTTGAAGACAACCAGGGGTCTTGAAGACAACCAGGGGTCTTGACGACAACCAGGGGCCTTGAAGACAACCAGGGGTCTTGAAGACAACCAGGGGTTTTGAAGACAACCAGGGGCCTTGAAGACAACCAGGGGTCTTGACGACAACCAGGGGTCTTGAAAACAACCAGGGGTCTTGAAGACAACCAGGGGTCTTGACGACAACCAGGGGTCTTGAAGACAACCAGGGGTCTTGAAGACAACCAGGGGTCTTGAAGACAACCAGGGGCCTTGAAGACAACCAGGGGTCTTGAAGACAACCAGGGGTCTTGACGACAACCAGGGGTCTTGAAGACAACCAGGGGCCTTGAAGACAACCAGGGGTCTTGAAGACAACCAGGGGTCTTGAAGACAACCAGGGGTCTTGACGACAACCAGGGGTCTTGAAGAGAACCAGGGGTCTTGAAGACAACCAGGGGTCTTGAAGACAACCAGGGGTCTTGAAGACAACCAGGGGTCTTGAAGACAACCAGGGGTCTTGAAGACAACCAGGGGTCTTGAAGACAACCAGGGGTCTTGACGACAACCAGGGGTCTTGAAGACAACCAGGGGCCTTGAAGACAACCAGGGGTCTTGAAGACAACCAGGGGTCTTGAAGACAACCAGGGGCCTTGAAGACAACCAGGGGTCTTGAAGACAACCAGGGGTCTTGACGACAACCAGGGGCCTTGAAGACAACCAGGGGTCTTGACGACAACCAGGGGTCTTGACGACAACCAGGGATCTTGAAGACAACCAGGGGTCTTGAAGACAACCAGGGGTCTTGAAGACAACCAAGGGTCTTGAAGACAACCAGGGGTCTTGAAGACAACCAGGGGTCTTGAAGACAACCAGGGGCCTTGAAGACAACCAGGGGTCTTGAAGACAACCAGGGGTCTTGAAGACAACCAGGGGCCTATTGATAATCCCCCTTGTGTATGCTGGGAGGTAGTTGAACAGTCTTGGATCCCTGACACTTATTGTGTTGTCTCTTATCATGCTAGTGGCACCCCTGCTTTTCATTGGGGGAATGTTGCGTCTCCTGCCCCATTCCATATTATACACCTCTTTTTACGTGCTATGAAATTTCAGATACGTTTTTTTCAATAGCATTTACAAAAAAAATTAGTAAATATATGCTCATGTCTCTCTTCACGTCCTCTCTTAATCTATTTTAGGAAATACGGAAATAAACAGAGGTATTAGGCTGCCGGCGTAGCAGCCCATACTGTTTTACAGTACACTTTTGTTTTTTTTGTAAGTTGAAAGAGTACACTCTAGAATAACGATAAAAAGTACGGTATAGTAAATACATAAACCAGTAACATAGTTGTTTATTATCATTATGAAATATTTGCTGTAAATAATTGTATGTGATGTATTTTCACACGTCTGGCAGCGCAGTAGGTTTGTTTATACCGCCGTATATGCGAAGCATCGTTGACCGAAGCGTCGTTATGCGGTCCAGTGTTGGCCGAAACGTCGTTATTCGGCGCATGACTGTAATTGCTACAATGACGGTGCCCCATGGCTAAAGCTCTCACTTCATACGGCAAAGGTCCAGGTTCGATTCCTAGAGAGGGTAGAAATATTGAGCGTGTTTCCTTACAACGGTTGTCTGTGTTTCCCTTAAGTAAAATAGGTACCTGGGTGGCCCGGTGGTCTGGTGGGTAAAGCTCCCGCTTCACACACGGAGGGCCCGGGTTCGATTCCCGGCGGGTGGAAATTCCGACACGTTTCCTTACACCTGTTGTCCTGTTCACCTAGCAGCAAATAGGTACCTGGGTGTTAGTCGACTGGTGTGGGTCGCATCCTGGGGGACAAGATTAAGGACCCCAATGGAAATAAGTTAGACAGTCCTCGATGACGCACTGACTTTCTTGGGTTATCCTGGGTGGCTAACCCTTCGGGGTTAAAAATCCGAACGAAATCTTTCTTTCTTTCTTAGTGGACTGGTGTGAGTGGCATCCTGGGTGTTAGTGGACTGGTGTGGGTCACATCCTGGGTGTTAGTGGACTGGTGTGGGTCACATCCTGGGTGTTAGTGGACTGGTGTGGGTCACATCCTGGGTGTTAGTGGACTGGTGTGGGTCACATCCTGGGTGTTAGTGGACTGGTGTGGGTCACATCCTGGGTGTTAGTGGACTGGTGTGGGTCACATCCTGGGTGTTAGTGGACTGGTGTGGGTCACATCCTGGGTGTTAGTGGACTGGTGTGGGTCACATCCTGGGTGTTAGTGGACTGGTGTGGGTCACATCCTGGGTGTTAGTGGACTGGTGTGGGTCACATCCTGGGTGTTAGTGGACTGGTGTGGGTCCCATCCTGGGTGTTAGTGGACTGGTGTGGGTCACATCCTGGGTGTTAGTGGACTGGTGTGGGTCACATCCTGGGTGTTAGTGGACTGGTGTGGGTCACATCCTGGGTGTTAGTGGACTGGTGTGGGTCACATCCTGGGTGTTAGTGGACTGGTGTGGGTCACATCCTGGGTGTTAGTGGACTGGTGTGGGTCACATCCTGGGTGTTAGTGGACTGGTGTGGGTCCCATCCTGGGTGTTAGTGGACTGGTGTGGGTCACATCCTGGGTGTTAGTGGACTGGTGTGGGTCACATCCTGGGTGTTAGTGGACTGGTGTGGGTCACATCCTGGGTGTTAGTGGACTGGTGTGGGTCACATCCTGGGTGTTAGTGGACTGGTGTGGGTCACATCCTGGGTGTTAGTGGACTGGTGTGGGTCACATCCTGGGTGTTAGTGGACTGGTGTGGGTCACATCCTGGGTGTTAGTGGACTGGTGTGAGTCGCATCCTGGGTGTTAGTGGACTGGTGTGAGTCGCATCCTGGGTGTTAGTGGACTGGTGTGGGTGGCATCCTGGGTGTTAGTGGACTGGTGTGGGTCACATCCTGGGTGTTAGTGGACTGGTGTGGGTCACATCCTGGGTGTTAGTGGACTGGTGTGGGTCACATCCTGGGTGTTAGTGGACTGGTGTGAGTCGCATCCTGGGTATTAGTGGACTGGTGTGAGTCGCATCCTGGGTGTTAGTGGACTGGTGTGGGTGGCATCCTGGGTGTTAGTGGACTGGTGTGAGTCGCATCCTGGGTGTTAGTGGACTGGTGTGGGTGGCATCCTGGGTGTTAGTGGACTGGTGTGGGTGGCATCCTGGGTGTTAGTGGACTGGTGTGGGTGGCATCCTGGGTGTTTATGGACTGGTGTGGGTGGCATCCTGGGTGTTAGTGGACTGGTGTGGGTGGCATCCTGGGTGTTAGTGGACTGGTGTGGGTGGCATCCTGGGTGTTAGTGGACTGGTGTGGGTGGCATCCTGGGTGTTAGTGGACTGGTGTGGGTGGCATCCTGGGTGTTAGTGGACTGGTGTGGGTGGCATCCTGGGTGTTAGTAGACTGGTGTGGGTGGCATCCTGGGTGTTAGTGGACTGGTGTGGGTGGCATCCTGGGTGTTAGTGGACTGGTGTGGGTGGCATCCTGGGTGTTAGTGGACTGGTGTAGGTGGCATCCTGGGTGTTAGTGGACTGGTGTGGGTGGCATCCTGGGTGTTAGTGGACTGGTGTGGGTCACATCCTGGGTGTTAGTGGACTGGTGTGGGTCACATCCTGGGTGTTAGTGGACTGGTGTGGGTGGCATCCTGGGTGTTAGTGGACTAGTGTGGGTCACATCCTGGGTGTTAGTGGACTGGTGTGGGTCACATCCTGGGTGTTAGTGGACTGGTGTGGGTGGCATCCTGGGTGTTAGTGGACTGGTGTGGGTCACATCCTGGGTGTTAGTGGACTGGTGTGGGTCACATCCTGGGTGTTAGTGGACTGCTGTGGGTGGCATCCTGGGTGTTAGTGGACTGGTGTGGGTCACATCCTGGGTGTTAGTGGACTGGTGTGGGTCACATCCTGGGTGTTAGTGGACTGGTGTGGGTGCCATCCTGGGTGTTAGTGGACTGGTGTGGGTGGCATCCTGGGTGTTAGTGGACTGGTGTGGGTCACATCCTGGGTGTTAGTGGACTGGTGTGGGTCACATCCTGGGTGTTAGTGAACTGGTGTGGGTGGCATCCTGGGTGTTAGTGCACTGGTGTGGGGCACATCCTGGGTGTTAGTGGACTGGTGTGGGTCACATCCTGGGTGTTAGTGGACTGGTGTGGGTGGCATCCTGGGTGTTAGTGGACTGGTGTGGGTCACATCCTGGGTGTTAGTGGACTGGTGTGGGTGGCATCCTGGGTGTTAGTGGACTGGTGTGGGTCACATCCTGGGTGTTAGTGGACTAGTGTGGGTCACATCCTAGGTGTTAGTGGACTAGTGTGGGTGGCATCCTGGGTGTTAGTGGACTGGTGTGGGTCACATCCTGGGTGTTAGTGGACTGGTGTGGGTCACATCCTTGGTGTTAGTGGACTGGTGTGGGTCACATCCTGGGTGTTAGTGGACTGGTGTGGGTCACATCCTGGGTGTTAGTGGACTGATGTGGGTGGCATCCTGGGTGTTAGTGGACTGGTGTGGGTCACATCCTGGGTGTTAGTGGACTGGTGTTGGTGGCATACTGGGTGTTAGTGGACTCGTGTGGGTGGCATCCTGGGTGTTAGTGGACTGGTGTGGGTCACATCCTGGGTGTTAGTGGACTGGGGTCGGTCACATCCTGGGTGTTAGTGGACTGGTGTGGGTGGCATCCTGGGTGTTAGTGGACTGGTGTGGGTGGCATCCTGGGTGTTAGTGGACTGGTGCGGGTGGCATCCTGGGTGTTAGTGGACTGGTGTGGGTCACATCCTGGGTGTTAGTGGACTGGTGTGGGTCACATCCTGGGTGTTAGTGGACTGGTGTGGGTCACATCCTGGGTGTTAGTGGACTTGTGTGGGTGGCATCCTGGGTGTTAGTGGACTGGTGTGGGTCACATCCTGGGTGTTAGTGGACTTGTGTGGGTGGCATCCTGGGTGTTAGTGGACTGGTGTGGGTCGCATCCTGGGTGTTAGTGGACTGGTGTGGGTCACATCCTGGGTGTTAGTGGACTGGTGTGGGTCACATCCTGGGTGTTAGTGGACTGGTGTGGGTCACATCCTGGGTGTTAGTGGACTGGTGTGGGTCACATCCTGGGTATTAGTGGACTGGTGTAGGTCACATCCTGAGTGTTAGTGGACTGGTGTGGGTCACATCCTGGGTGTTAGTGGACTGGTGTGGGTCACATCCTGGGTGTTAGTGGACTGGTGTGGGTCACATCCTGTGTGTTAGTGGACTGGTGTGGGTCACATCCTGGGTGTTAGTGGACTGGGGTCGGTCACATCCTGGGTGTTAGTGGACTGGTGTTGGTGGCATCCTGGGTGTTAGTGGACTGGTGTGGGTGGCATCCTGGGTGTTAGTGGACTGGTGCGGGTGGCATCCTGGGTGTTAGTGGACCTGTGTGGGTCACATCCTGGGTGTTAGTGGACTGGTGTGGGTCACATCCTGGGTGTTAGTGGACTGGTGTGGGTCACATCCTGGGTGTTAGTGGACTTGTGTGGGTGGCATCCTGGGTGTTAGTGGACTTGTGTGGGTCACATCCTGGGTGTTAGTGGACTGGTGTGGGTCACATCCTGGGTGTTAGTGGACTGGTGTGGGTCACATCCTGGTTGTTAGTGGACTGGTGTGGGTCACATCCTGGGTGTTAGTGGACTGGTGTGGGTCACATCCTGGGTGTTAGTGGACTGGTATGGGTCACATCCTGGGTGTTAGTGGACTGGTGTGGGTCACATCCTGGGTGTTAGTGGACTGGTGTGGGTCACATCCTGGGTGTTAGTGGACTGGTGTGGGTCACATCCTGGGTGTTAGTGGACTGGTGTGGGTCACATCCTGGGTGTTAGTGGACTGGTGTGGGTCACATCCTGGGTGTTAGTGGACTGGTGTGGGTCACATCCTGGGTGTTAGTGGACTGGTGTGGGTCACATCCTGGGTGTTAGTGGACTGGTGTGGGTCACATCCTGGGTGTTAGTGGACTGGTGTGGATCACATCCTGGGTGTTAGTGGACTGGTGTGGGTCACATCCTGGGTGTTAGTGGACTGGTGTGGGTCACATCCTGGGTGTTAGTGGACTGGTGTGGGTCACATCCTGGGTGTTAGTGGACTGGTGTGGGTCACATCCTGGGTGTTAGTGGACTGGTGTTTACCTGGAGTTTACCTGGAGAGAGTTTCGGGGGTCAACGCCCCCGCGGCCCGGTCTGTGACCAGGCCTCCTGGTGGATCAGAGCCTGATCAACCAGGCTGTTGCTGCTGGCTGCACGCAAACCAACGTACGAGCCACAGCCCGGCTGATCAGGAACTGACTTTAGGTGCTTGTCCAGTGCCAGCTTGAAGACTGCCAGGGGTCTGTTGGTAATCTCCCTTATGTGTGCTGGGAGGCAGTTGAACAGTCTCGGGCCCCTGACACTTATTGTATGGTCTCTTAACGTGCTAGTGACACCCCTGCTTTTCATTGGGGGGATGGTGCATCGTCTGCCAAGTCTTTTGCTTTCGTAGTGAGTGATTTTCGTGTGCTAGTTCGGTACTAGTCCCTCTAGGATTTTCCAGGTGTATATAATCATGTATCTCTCCCTCCTGCGTTCCAGGGAATACAGGTTTAGAAACCTCAAGCGCTCCCAGTAATTGAGGTGTTTTATCTCCGTTATGCGCGCCGTGAAAGTTCTCTGTACATTTTCTAGGTCAGCAATTTCACCTGCCTTGAAAGGTGCTGTTAGAGTGCAGCAATATTCCAGCCTAGATAGAACAAGTGACCTGAAGAGTGTCATCATGGGCTTGGCCTCCCTAGTTTTGAAGGTTCTCATTATCCATCCTGTCATTTTTCTAGCAGATGCGATTGATACAATGTTATGGTCCTTGAAGGTGAGATCCTCCGACATGATCACTCCCAGGTCTTTGACGTTGGTGTTTCGCTCTATTTTGTGGCCAGAATTTGTTTTGTACTCTGATGAAGATTTAATTTCCTCATGTTTACCATATCTGAGTAATTGAAATTTCTCATCGTTGAACTTCATATTGTTTTCTGCAGCCCACTGAAAGATTTGGTTGATGTCTGCCTGGAGCCTTGCAGTGTCTGCAATGGAAGACACTGTCATGCAGATTCGGGTGTCATCTGCAAAGGAAGACACGGTGCTGTGGCTGACATCCTTGTCTATGTCGGATATGAGGATGAGGAACAAGATGGGAGCTAGTACTGTGCCTTGTGGAACAGAGCTTTTCACCGTAGCTGCCTCGGACTTTACTCTGTTGACGACTACTCTCTGTGTTCTGTTAGTGAGGAAATTATAGATCCATCGACCGACTTTTCCTGTTATTCCTTTAGCGCGCATTTTGTGCGCTATTACGCCATGGTCACACTTGTGGGATCACATCCTGGGACAAAACTGACATAATTTACGGGAAATGCTCAACATAACAAGTGACTTTCTATATAGTAGTATGTCATTGGTGTGAGCTATGGTCTGTATAAGTTGTGTCGTGTACTGCTAGTAAATATAGGTATTATTATTATTATTATTATTATTATTATTATTATTATTATTATTATTATTATTATTATTATTATGACAGGGAAAACACGTTAGTTTAACAGTATTTATTATATAGCCTTGGTATACATAGCCATCCTGAAGGTTACACAGACACGTAATGGTTCCTGGATCTCAACTCGACTGTAAACTCCAGTCGGCGGGAATAGAACCCACGGTCTGGAGTTTTTTGACTCTGATCGCGGGTTCTAACCCCACCCGTGGTATTTTTTTTGTTGATATCTAAGCAAGTTAGTGTGTTAATGTATTAAGCATGTCATACCCAGGGTATGTTGTCTATACATGCTTAGAAGTTATGTTATATTTAGTTATAAGTGTAGTCAGGAAGTTATGGTTCTGATTATGGTAGGTTAGGGTAAGCTAGGTTAAGGTAAGGTAGGTTAGAGTAGGCTAGGTTAAGGTAAGGTAGGTTAAGGTAAGGTAGGTTAGGGTAAGCTAGGTTAAGGTAAGGTAGGTTAGAGTAGGCTAGGTTAAGGTAAGGTAGGTTAAGGTAAGGTAGGTTAGGGTAAGCTAGGTTAAGGTAAGGTAGGTTAGGGTAGGCTAGGTTAAGGTAAGGTAGGTTAAGGTAAGGTAGGTTAGGGTAAGCTAGGTTAAGGTAAGGTAGGTTAAGGTAAGGTAGGTTAAGGTAAGGTAGGTTAAGGTAAGGTAGGTTAAGGTAAGGTAGGTTAAGGTAAAGAAGGTTACGGTAAGCTAGGTTAAGGTAAGGTAGGTTACGGTAAGCTAGGTTAAGGTAAGGTAGGTTAAGGTAAGGTAGGTTAAGGTAAGGTAGGTTAAGGTAAGGTAGGTTAAGGTAAGGTAGGTTACGGTAAGCTAGGTTAAGGTAAGGTAGGTTACGGTAAGCTAGGTTAAGGTAAGGTAGGTTAAGGTAAGGTAGGTTAAGGTAAGGTAGGTTAGGGTAAGCTAGGTTAAGGTAAGGTAGGTTAGGGTAGGCTAGGTTAAGGTAAGGTAGGTTAGGGTAAGCTAGGTTAAGGTAAGGTAGGTTAGGGTAGGCTAGGTTAAGGTAAGGTAGGTTAAGGTAAGGTAGGTTAGGGTAAGCTAGGTTAAGGTAAGGTAGGTTAGGGTAAGCTAGGTTAGGGTAAGCTAGGTTAAGGTAAGGTAGGTTAAGGTAAGGTAGGTTAAGGTAAGGTAGGTTAGGGTAGGCTAGGTTAGGGTAAGCTAGGTTAAGGTAAGGTAGGTTAGGGTAAGCTAGGTTAAGGTAAGGTAGGTTAGGGTAGGCTAGGTTAAGGTAAGGTAGGTTAGGGTAGGCTAGGTTAGGGTAAGCTAGGTTAAGGTAAGGTAGGTTAGGGTAAGCTAGGTTAAGGTAAGGTAGGTTAGGGTAAGCTAGGTTAAGGTAAGGTAGGTTAGGGTAAGCTAGGTTAAGGTAAGGTAGGTTAGGGTAAGCTAGGTTAAGGTAAGGTAGGTTAGGGTAAGCTAGGTTAAGGTAAGGTAGGTTAGGGTAAGCTAGGTTAAGGTAAGGTAGGTTAGGGTAAGCTAGGTTAAGGTAAGGTAGGTTAGGGTAAGCTAGGTTAAGGTAAGGTAGGTTAGGGTAAGCTAGGTTAAGGTAAGGTAGGTTAGGGTAAGCTAAGTTAAGGTAAGATAGGTTAGGGTAGGCTAGGTTAAGGTAAGGTAGGTTAGGGTAAGCTAGGTTAAGGTAAGGTAGGTTAAGGTAAGCTAGGTTAAGGTAAGGTAGGTTAGGGTAAGCTAAGTTAAGGTAAGGTAGGTTAGGGTAGGCTAGGTTAAGGTAAGGTAGGTTAGGGTAAGCTAGGTTAAGGTAAGGTAGGTTAGGGTAGGCTAGGTTAAGGTAAGGTAGGTTAAGGTAAGGTAGGTTAAGGTAAGGTAGGTTAGGGTAGGCTAGGTTAAGGTAAGGTAGGTTAGGGTAGGCTAGGTTAGGGTAAGCTAGGTTAAGGTAAGGTAGGTTAAGGTAAGGTAGGTTAGGGTAAGCTAGGTTAAGGTAAGGTAGGTTAGGGTAGGCTAGGTTAAGGTAAGGTAGGTTAGGGTAAGCTAGGTTAAGGTAAGGTAGGTTAGGGTAAGCTAGGTTAAGGTAAGGTAGGTTAGGGTAGGCTAGGTTAAGGTAAGGTAGGTTAGGGTAAGCTAGGTTAAGGTAAGGTAGGTTAGGGTAAGCTAAGTTAAGGTAAGATAGGTTAGGGTAGGCTAGGTTAAGGTAAGGTAGGTTAGGGTAGGCTAGGTTAAGGTAAAGTAGGTTAGGGTAAGCTAGGTTAAGGTAAGGTCGGTTAGGGTAAGCTAGGTTAAGGTAAGGTAGGTTAGGGTAGGCTAGGTTAAGGTAAGGTAGGTTAGGGCAGGCTAGGTTAAGGTAAGGTAGGTTAGGGTAGGCTAGGTTAAGGTAAGGCAGGATTGGGTAGGCTAGGGTAAGGTAAGGTAGGTTAGGGTAAGCTAGGTTAAGGTAAGGTAGGTTAGGGTAAGCTAGGTTAAGGTAAGGTAGGTTAGGGTAAGCTAAGTTAAGGTAAGGTAGGTTAGGGTAGGCTAGGTTAAGGTAAGGTAGGTTAGGGTAAGCTAGGTTAAGGTAAGGTAGGTTAGGGTAGGCTAGGTTAAGGTAAGGTAGGTTAAGGTAAGGTAGGTTAAGGTAAGGTAGGTTAGGGTAGGCTAGGTTAAGGTAAGGTAGGTTAGGGTAGGCTAGGTTAGGGTAAGCTAGGTTAAGGTAAGGTAGGTTAAGGTAAGGTAGGTTAGGGTAAGCTAGGTTAAGGTAAGGTAGGTTAGGGTAGGCTAGGTTAAGGTAAGGTAGGTTAGGGTAAGCTAGGTTAAGGTAAGGTAGGTTAGGGTAAGCTAGGTTAAGGTAAGGTAGGTTAGGGTAGGCTAGGTTAAGGTAAGGTAGGTTAGGGTAAGCTAGGTTAAGGTAAGGTAGGTTAGGGTAGGCTTGGTTAAGGTAATGTAGGTTAGGGTAGGCTAGGTTAAGGTAAGGCAGGATTGTGTAGGCTAGGTTAAGGTAAGGTAGGTTAGGGTAAGCTAGGTTAAGGTAAGGTAGGTTAGGGTAGGCTAGGTTAAGGTAAGGTAGGTTAGGGTAAGCTAGGTTAAGGTAAGGTAGGTTAAGGTAAGGTAGGTTAAGGTAAGGTAGGTTAGGGTAGGCTAGGTTAAGGTAAGGTAGGTTAGGGTAGGCTAGGTTAGGGTAAGCTAGGTTAAGGTAAGGTAGGTTAAGGTAAGGTAGGTTAAGGTAAGGTAGGTTAGGGTAGGCTAGGTTAAGGTAAGGTAGGTTAGGGTAGGCTAGGTTAGGGTAAGCTAGGTTAAGGTAAGGTAGGTTAAGGTAAGGTAGGTTAGGGTAAGCTAGGTTAAGGTAAGGTAGGTTAGGGTAGGCTAGGTTAAGGTAAGGTAGGTTAGGGTAAGCTAGGTTAAGGTAAGGTAGGTTAGGGTAAGCTAGGTTAAGGTAAGGTAGGTTAGGGTAGGCTAGGTTAAGGTAAGGTAGGTTAGGGTAAGCTAGGTTAAGGTAAGGTAGGTTAGGGTAAGCTAAGTTAAGGTAAGATAGGTTAGGGTAGGCTAGGTTAAGGTAAGGTAGGTTAGGGTAAGCTAGGTTAAGGTAAGGTAGGTTAGGGTAGGCTAGGTTAAGGTAAGGTAGGTTAGGGTAGGCTAGGTTAAGGTAAAGTAGGTTAGGGTAAGCTAGGTTAAGGTAAGGTCGGTTAGGGTAAGCTAGGTTAAGGTAAGGTAGGTTAGGGTAGGCTAGGTTAAGGTAAGGTAGGTTAGGGTAGGCTAGATTAAGGTAAGGTAGGTTAGGGTAGGCTAGGTTAAGGTAAGGCAGGATTGGGTAGGCTAGGGTAAGGTAAGGTAGGTTAGGGTAAGCTAGGTTAAGGTAAGGTAGGTTAGGGTAAGCTAGGTTAAGGTAAGGTAGGATTGGGTAGGCTAGGTTAAGGTAAGGTAGGTTAGGGTAAGCTAGGTTAAAGTAAGGTAGGTTAGGGTAGGCTAGGTTAAGGTAAGGCAGGTTAGGGTAGGCTAGGTTAAGGTAAGGTAGGTTAGGGTAAGCTAGGTTAAGGTAAGGGAGGTTAGGGTAAGCTAGGTTAAGGTAAGGTAGGTTAGGGTAGGCTAGGTTAAGGTAAGGTAGGTTAGGGTAGGCTAGGTTAAGGTAAGGCAGGATTGGGTAGGCTAGGTTAAGGTCAGGTAGGGTAGGGTAAGCTAGGTTAAGGTAAGGTAGGTTAGGGTAGGCTAGGTTAAGGTAAGGTAGGTTAGGGTAAGCTAGGTTAAGGTAAGGTAGGTTAGGGTAAGCTAGGTTAATGTAAGGTAGGTTAGGGCAGGCTAGGTTAAGGTGAGGTAGGTTAGGGTAGGCTAGGTTAAGGTAAGGTAGGATAGGGTAGGCTAGGTTAAGGTAAGGCAGGATTGGGTAGGCTAGGTTAAGGTAAGGTAGGTTTGGGTAAGCTAGGTTAAGGTAAGGTAGGTTAGGGTAGGCTAGGTTAAGGTAAGGCAGGTTAGGGTAGGCTAGGTTAAGGTAAGGTAGGTTAGGGTAAGCTAGGTTAAGGTAAGGAAGGTTAGGGTAGGCTAGGTTAAGGTAAGGCAGGATTGGGTAGGCTAGGTTAAGGTAAGGTAGGTTAGGGTAAGCTAGGTTAAGGTAAGGTAGGTTAGGGTAGGCTAAGTTAAGGTAAATTAGGTTAAGGTAAGGTAGGTTAAGGTAAGGTAGGTTAGGGTAAGCTAGGTTAAGGTAAGGTAGGTTAGGGTAGGCTAGGTTAAGGTAAGGTAGGTTAGGGTAAGCTAGGTTAAGGTAAGGTAGGTTAGGGTAAGCTAGGTTAAGGTAAGGTAGGTTAGGGTAAGCTAGGTTAAGGTAAGGTAGGTTAGTGTAAGCTAGGTTAAGGTAAGGTAGGTTAGGGTAAGCTAGGTTAAGGTAAGGTAGGTTAAGGTAAGGTAGGTTAAGGGAAGGTAGGTTAGGGTAAGCTAGGTTAAGGTAAGGTAGGTTAATGTATGCTAGGTTAAGGTAAGGCAGGTTAAGGTAAGGTAGGTTAAGGTAAGGTAGGTTAAGGTAAGGTAGGTTAGGGTAAGGTAGGTTAAGGTAAGGTAGGTTAGGGTAAGCTAGGTTAAGGTAAGGTAGGTTAGGGTAAGCTAGGTTAAGGTAAGGTAGGTTAAGGTAAGGTAGGTTAAGGTAAGGTAGGTTAGGGTAAGCTAGGTTAACGTAAGGTAGGTTAATGTAAGCTAGGTTAAGGTAAGCTAGGTTAGGGTAGGCTAGGTTAAGGTAAGGTAGGTTAGGGTAAGCTAGGTTAAGGTAAGGTAGGTTAAGGTAAGGTAGGTTAAGGTAAGGTAGGTTAGGGTAAGCTAGGTTAAGGTAAGGTAGGTTAATGTAAGCTAGGTTAAGGTAAGGTAGGTTAAGGTAAGGTAGGTTAAGGTAAGGTAGGTTAAGGTAAGGTAGGTTAGGGTAAGGTAGGTTAAGGTAAGGTAGGTTAGGGTAAGCTAGGTAAGGTAAGGTAGGTTAGGGTAAGCTAGGATAACGTAAGGTAAATTAATGTAAGCTAGGTTAAGGTAAGCTAGGTTAGGGTAGGCTAGGTTAAGGTAAGGTAGGTTAGGGTATGCTAGGTTAAGGTAAGGTAGGTTAGGGTAAGCTAGGTTAAGGTAAGGTAGGTTAGGGTAGGCTAGGTTAAGGTAAGGTAGGTTAAGGTAAGGTAGGTTAAGGTAAGGTAGGTTAAGGTAAGGTAGGTTAGGGTAAGCTAGGTTAAGGTTAGGTAGGTTAGGGTAAGCTAGGCTAAGGTAAGGTAGGTTAGGGTAAGCTAGGTTAAGGTAAGGTGGATTAGGGTAAGCTAGGTTAGGGTAAGGTAGGTTAGGGTAGGCTAGGTTAAGATAAGGTAGGTTAGGGTAGACTAGGTTAAGGTAAGGTAGGTTAGGTTAGGCTAGGTTAGGGTAAGCTAGGTTAAGGTAAGGTAGGTTAGGGTAGGTTAGGGTAAGCTAGGTTAGGGTAAGGTAGTTTAGGGTAGGCTAGGTTAGGGAAAGCTAGGTTATGGTAAGGTAGGTTAGGGTAGGCTAGGTTAGGGTAAGGTAGGTTAGGGTAGGCTAGGTTAAGGTAAGGTAGGTTAAGGTAGGCTAGGTTAAGGTAAGAAAGGTTAGGGACCCCAGCCTGGGTCCTGACCCCAGCCTTGGTCCTGACCCCAGCCTGGGTCCTGACCCCAGCTTGGATCCTGACCCCGGCCTGGGTCCTGACCCCAGCCTGGGTCTTGACCTCCAGCCTGGGTCCTGACCCCAGCTTGGATCCTGACCCCAGTTTGGATCCTGACCCCAGTTTGGATCCTGACCCCGGCCTGGGTCCTGACCCCAGCCTGGGTCTTGACCCCCAGCCTGAGTCTTGACCCCCAGCCTGGGTCTTGACCCCCAGCCTGGGTCTTGACCCCCAGCCTGGGTCTTGACCCCCAGCCTGGGTCTTGACCCCCAGCCTGGGTCTTGACCCCCAGCCTGGGTCTTGACCCCCAGCCTGGGTCTTGACCCCCAGCCTGGGTCTTGACCCCCAGCCTGGGTCTTGACCCCCAGCCTGGGTCTTAACCCCCAGCCTGGAGCTTGACCCCCAGCCTGGAGCTTGACCCCAGCTTCAGTACAGTATTAGTTTAGGTACCGATAATAGCCAGGAGCATATTCTGGTACTGTCCTCTGGTATCATCCTTAACAGCCTCCGCCAGCTCGGTCTGATACATCTCCTGGTACTTTGTCTTGATGCTCGCCAGGTCTATCTGTAAGTACAAGGAGGTACGAGTCAGCACACAGGTGGTGGTGAATATGCTCTCACTTCTCAATACATGGACTGGTGTGGGTCACATCCTGGGTGTTAGTGGACTGGTGTGGGTCACATCCTGGGTGTTAGTGGACTGGTGTGGGTCACATCCTGGGTGTTAGTGGACTGGTGTGGGTCACATCCTGGGTGTTAGTGGACTGGTGTGGGTCACATCCTGGGTGTTAGTGGACTGGTGTGGGTCACATCCTGGGTGTTAGTGGACTGGTGTGGGTCACATCCTGGGTGTTAGTGGACTGGTGTGGGTCACATCCTGGGACAAAACTGACATAATTTACGGGAAATGCTCAACATAACAAGTGACTTTCTATATAGTAGTATGTCATTGGTATGAGCTATGGTCTGTATAAGTTGCATCAAGTACTGGTACCGTCATAGAAGCTAAGACATTGTGCAGTTTTAAAAATAGGTTAGATAAATACATGAGTGGGTATGGGTGGGTGTGAGTTGGACCTGACTAGCTTGTGCTGCTAGGTCGGATGCCGGGTAACGTGTTTGACCTCACTAGGTCAAGGCATTAGCTTAAGCCGGTGGGAGAATTGGACCTGCCTCGCATAATCCAGTAGGCCTGCTGCAGTGTTCCTTCTTATGTTCCTAAATATATATTGCTGTCTTCTCCTACCCCCTATTTTCCTCACCCTACTCACTGTTCCACCACTTTTTCATCTGTCGTGAATTAATAATTACCGAGGTGCCTGTAGGGACCTCGGGGGGAGTCTGAGGTTACTTTTAACATTATTGGGGTTTATAAGTGATGTTAGTTGTTTTAACTTGGTATATTAATGTTAATTTGTTAATTTTATCTCTGTTGCTTTCATAGTTTTTGGTGGGTGATTACGTGGGCCATATGTCCAGTAAATGTTACCACTACTACCACCACTGCTACTACTACTACTACTACTACTACTACTACTACTAGTATTACTACTACTACTACTACCACCACCACCACTACTACTACTACTACCACCACCACCACCACCACCACTACTACTACTACTACTACTACCACTACTACTACTACTACCACTACTACTACTACTACTACTACCACTACTACTACCACTACTACCACTACTACCACTACTACTATAGGATGGGTTATTAAGATAGCGTGTGTGGTTGCTGACCTCAGAGCGTGATACCAGGAGTCGTATAAGAGTGGTATCATCAGTACCAGGACCTTCCATGGTGGTGTTGAGTCGCTCACAGAAGAAGCCAAGAGGATCCTTAACTCTCTGCACTGAAATACAACGCATTATGTATGTACTTTATGTAATATACACTCGTTATAAACACAATATACACACACGACCCCTGCAACCACAGTTAGGTGAGTACACACACTCATGGTGGTGCCAGGAGCTGTGAATCGACCCATGCAATCACAGTTAGGTGAGTACATACACACATGGTGGTGCCAGGAGCTGTGAATCGACCCATGCAATCACAGTTAGGTGAGTACATACACACATGGTGGTGCCAGGAGCTATGAATCGACCCATGCAATCACAGTTAGGTGAGTACATACACACATGGTGGTGCCAGGAGCTATGAATCGACCCATGCAATCACAGTTAGGTGAGTACACACACACACACACATGGTGGAGCCAGGAGCTATGAATCGACCCATGCAATCACAGTTAGGTGAGTACACACACACACACGGTGGAGCCAGGAGCTATGAATCGACCCATGCAATCACAGTTAGGTGAGTACACACACACACACATGGTGGAGCCAGGAGCTATGAATCGACCCATGCAATCACAGTTAGGTGAGTACACACACACACACGGTGGAGCCAGGAGCTATGAATCGACCCATGCAATCACAGTTAGGTGAGTACATACACACATGGTGGTGCCAGGAGCTATGAATCGACCCATGCAATCACAGTTAGGTGAGTACACACACACACACGGTGGAGCCAGGAGCTATGAATCGACCCATGCAATCACAGTTAGGTGAGTACACACACACACACATGGTGGAGCCAGGAGCTATGAATCGACCCATGCAATCACAGTTAGGTGAGTACACACACACACACGGTGGAGCCAGGAGCTATGAATCGACCCATGCAATCACAGTTAGGTGAGTACATACACACATGGTGGTGCCAGGAGCTATGAATCGACCCATGCAATCACAGTTAGGTGAGTACACACACACACACGGTGGAGCCAGGAGCTATGAATCGACCCATGCAATCACAGTTAGGTGAGTACACACACACACACATGGTGGAGCCAGGAGCTATGGATCGACCCATGCAACCACAGTTAGGTGATCAGAGAGTCACAAAACTCCAGACCGACGCGCTAGCCACTGGACCAGCTGGCTACAATAAGATTAATCCAAGTAGGTATATTTATACACTATAGGAAGGTTAGCATAAGCCACCACTGTGACCACAAATACAAGTTTTATAACTCTCTCATCGAGTGTTTTATCCCCGCCCGTGTGTCTTTCACCATATCTTGTCTGTATCACCATACCATTACCCATAACTCTCCTCTTGTAGTTAGTAATAGACATTAATATTCCAGCCTCACCAATAGCCAGTAATCCTGTCTTGATGTCCCCTGAGAACTCCTGACTGACAGCATCCTCTATGGGCGACCCAGAGAGCTTCTGGTATTCTTCAAAGGTTTCCTTTAGCTGTGGGAAGCTGCGGTTGTTGAAGAGTCTGATAAATTCTTCCTCATCTGTCTCACTGTTCTTGCCAACCCCAGCATCGTACAGTGTCTGCACCACAGAACAGACAAGACTCAGAACAATATTTCGATTAGTAACCCCTGTTTCACAGCCTTAATAACCCAGTATAACTCTGAAGATTCTTAGGCACTTTACCCCTAGATGAGACTTACTTCTAGGTATATATAAATGGTAGACAATACCGACGAGATGAAAATTAGACACATATGGAACAGTTAGGTATCTTAGGTATACCATTTTTATTTTCTCATGACTGAAAAATCCTACTGTGTAGGCGAAACATTGTGGAATAAAGATACCTGACTGTTGCACATGTGTCTTACTTAGTATATAAGTGGACGCTGGACGTTAACGAAGGCGATATTAATAAAATGCTGAGGATATCGAATCAAGTAACAACCAGAAATAAGGGATTTAAGTTAGATCAGTTTAGATTTAGAAAGGACATAGGTACGTACTGATTTTCAGAGTTGTGGATGCGTGGAACAATCTTCCGAGTAGGGTGATAGAAGCTACGACCCTGGGTACCCTCTGTGACATATATGAGTGGGAGGGACTGGGTTTGGTTGGTGCCTGGGGTGCAAAAACAAATTCTTGGGTACCTTTGGGTAGTGGTTATTTTGATAAGGACCTGCCATGTATGGGCCAGTAGGCCTTCTACAGTGTTCCTCTATTCTCACGTTCTACAGACCAATTGTGCAAGACAGGTATGCAATACCGACAAGATGAAAGTTAAGACACTTGTGCAACATCTGGGTATCTTATTGTAGACGTTTCGCCATCCAGTGGCACAAGTGTCTTAACTTGCATCTTGTCGGTATTGCATACCTGTCTTGCACAACTTGTCAGGCACTACAACATCATGGTATCTTGGTTCAGATTACATCTACATGACCTTCTTCACGACTTCTACAACTAACCCATCAATTTGGGAAGGACTTACTTCCACTGGGGAATCCCACCTACCAGTAACTATGTCCTCGTCTGCTACACGTCCCTATCCACTGACACCTATATAAGCACCAGTCTCCTTACCTGTGCTTCAGAATCTCTACAACCACGGTGCTGTGAACACCACCTCCAAGGCTGAGGGACTGATTACCTCATCTTCTGTACATAGTTCTACTGTCTTCCAGTTATGTCCAAGAATCTGTATTGATAAAGCCACTGGATGGCGAAACGTCTACAATATGATACCCAGATGTTGCACAAGTGTCTTAACTTTCTTCTACAGACCAACCTGGGCGTCAGTGGCTGCAGTGGCCGGGTCCACAGTCTGGTCCTCGTTCCTGCCAGCAGCTACAAGACTACACATCAACATCTTGAAGTCCCCTGACAGGTCGTTCTGCAGGTCGTCGTCCAGGTCGGTGTTGAAGTCTGTAGGTAGTACGGAAAAAAGACTTATTTGAAGACATCGTTCGCTGGTTTACCCCGGAGTATACCTGGAGTATACCCCGCGGTTCGGCCTGAGACCAGGCCTCGTGGTGGATCAGGGTCTGATCAACCAGGCTGTTACTGCTGGCCACACGCAAACTGATATACGAACCACAGCCCGGTTGGTCAGGTACTGACTTTAGGTGCGTCCAGTGCCGTCTTGAAGACATCCAGGGGTCTTGAAGACAGCCAGGGTTCTTGAAGACAACCAGGGGTCTTGAAGACAACCAGGGGTCTTGAAGACACCCAGGTGTCTTGAAGACACCCAGGGGTCTTGAAGACACCCAGGGGTCTTGAAGACACCCAGGGGTCTTGAAGACACCCAGGGGTCTTGAAGACACCCAGGGGTCTTGAAGACACCCAGGGGTCTTGAAGACAACCAGGGGTCTTGAAGACACCCAGGGGTCTTGAAGACACCCAGGGGTCTTGAAGACACCCAGGGGTCTTGAAGACACCCAGGGGTCTATTGGTAATCCCCCTTATGTATGCTGGGAGGCAGTTGAACATCATGACACGAGAGGGTAAAAATTAAGACACGTGAAACAGTTAGGTATCTTTATAGATGCAACATTTCCCATACCCAGTAAGCTCCATTAGATACAAAGGCAGCAGTGGTAATGAAACAAAGGGGATACGGGCATAAACAAAGGCGATATTAATAAAATACTGAGGCTATCGAATCAGGTAAGAACCAGGAATAACGGATTTAAGTTTGATCAATTTAGATTTAAAAATGGTATGGGAGTAAATTCTTGGGTAGTTGTGGTTTTGATAAGGACCTGCCTTGTATGGGCCAGTGTTCCTTCATTCTTATGTTCTTATGTAATCAATCCATCAACCTTGGAGACACAGTATTTGAGGTGGTCAGTCCCTCAGTCTGGAGAAGAGTTCAGCACCATGGTCTGGAACAAGGTGGTCAGTCCCTCAGTCTGGAGAAGAGTTCAGCACCATGGTCTGGAACAAGGTGGTCAGTCCCTCAGTCTGGAGAAGAGTTCAGCACCATGGTCTGGAACAAGGTGGTCAGTCCCTCAGCCTGGAGAAGGGTTCAGCACCATGGTCTGGAACAAGGTGGTCAGTCCCTCAGCCTGGAGAAGGGTTCAGCTTCATGGTCTGAACTCTTCTCCAGGCTGAGGGACTGACCACCTTGTTCCAGACCATGGAGCTGAACTGTTCTCCAGGCTGAGGGACTGATCACCTTGTTCCAGACCATGGAGCTGAACTGTTCTCCAGGCTGAGGGACTGACCACCTTGTTCCAGACCATGGAGCTGAACTCTTCTCCAGGCTGAGGGACTGACCACCTTGTTCCAGACCATGGAGCTGAACTCTTCTCCAGGCTGAGGGACTGACCACCTTGTTCCAGACCATGGAGCTGAACTCTTCTCCAGGCTGAGGGACTGACCACCTTGTTCCAGACCATGGAGCTGAACTCTTCTCCAGGCTGAGGGACTGACCACCTTGTTCCAGACCATGGAGCTGAACTCTTCTCCAGGCTGAGGGACTGACCATCTTGTTCCAGACCATGGAGCTGAACTCTTCTCCAGGCTGAGGGACTGACCACCTTGTTCCAGACCATGGTGCTGAACTCTTCTCCAGGCTGAGGGACTGACCACCTTGTTCCAGACCATAGAGCTGAACTCTTCTCCAGGCTGAGGGACTGACCACCTTGTTCCAGACCATGGTGCTGAACTCTTCTCCAGGCTGAGGGACTGACCACCTTGTTCCAGACCATAGAGCTGAACTCTTCTCCAGACTGAGGGACTGACCACCTTGTTCCAGACCATGAAGCTGAACTCTTCTCCAGGCTGAGGGACTGACCACCTTGTTCCAGACCATGGTGCTGAACTCTTCTCCAGGCTGAGGAACTGACCACCTTGTTCCAGACCATGGTGCTGAACTCTTCTCCAGGCTGAGGGACTGACCACCTTGTTCCAGACCATGGTGCTGAACTCTTCTCCAGGCTGAGGGACTGACCACCTTGTTCCAGACCATGGAGCTGGACTCTTCTCCAGGCTGAGGGACTGACCACCTTGTTCCAGACCATGGTGCTGAACTCTTCTCCAGGCTGAGGAACTGGCCACCTTGTTCCAGACCATGGTGCTGAACTCTTCTCCAGGCTGAGGGACTGACCACCTTGTTCCAGACCATGGTGCTGAACTCTTCTCCAGGCTGAGGGACTGGCCACCTTGTTCCAGACCATGGTGCTGAACTCTTCTCCAGGCTGAGGGACTGACCACCTTGTTCCAGACCATGGTGCTGAACTCTTCTCCAGGCTGAGGAACTGGCCACCTAGTTCCAGACCATGGTGCTGAACTCTTCTCCAGGCTGAGGAACTGGCCACCTTGTTCCAGACCATGGTGCTGAACTCTTCTCCAGGCTGAGGAACTGGCCACCTTGTTCCAGACCATGGTGCTGAACTCTTCTCCAGGCTGAGGAACTGGCCACCTTGTTCCAGACCATGGAGCTGAACTCTTTTCCAGGCTGAGGGACTGACCACTTTGTTCCAGACCATGGAGCTGAACTCTTCTCCAGGCTGAGGGACTGACCACTTTGCTCCAGACCATGGAGCTGAACTCTTCTCCAGGCTGAGGGACTGACCATCTTGTTCCAGACCATGGTGCTGAACTCTTCTCCAGGCTGAGGGACTGACCATCTTGTTCCAGACCATGGTGCTGAACTCTTCTCCAGGCTGAGGGACTGACCATCTTGTTCCAGACCATGGTGCTGAACTCTTCTCCAGGCTGAGGGACTGACCACCTTGTTTCAGACCATGGTGCTGAACTCTTCTTCAGGCTGAGGGACTGACCACCTTGTTTCAGACCATGGTGCTGAACTCTTCTTCAGGCTGAGGGACTGGCCACCTTGTTCCAGACCATGGAGCTGGACTCTTTTCCAGTCTAAGAGACTGACCACCTTGTTCCAGACCATGGTGCTGAACTCTTTTCCAGGCTGAGGGACTGACCACCTTGTTCCAGACCATGGAGGTGAACCCTTCTTCAGGCTGAGGGACTGACCATCTTGTTCCAGACCATGGTGCTGAACTCTTTTCCAGGCTGAGGGACTGACCACCTTGTTCCAGACCATGGTTCTGAACTCTTCTCCAGGCTGAGGGACTGACCACCTTGTTTCAGACCATGGTGCTGAACTCTTCTTCAGGCTGAGGGACTGACCACCTTGTTCCAGACCATGGAGCTGAACCCTTCTTCAGGCTGAGGGACTGACCACCTTGTTCCAGACCATGGAGCTGAACCCTTCTTCAGGCTGAGGGACTGACCATCTTGTTCCAGACCTTGGAGCTGAACTCTTCTCCAGACTGAGGGACTGACCACCTTGTTCCAGACCATGGAGCTGAACCCTTCTTCAGGCTGAGGGACTGACCACCTTGTTCCAGACCATGGAGCTGAACTCTTCTCCAGACTGGGGGACTGACCACCTTGTTCCAGACCATGGTGCTGAACTCTTCTCCAGGCTGAGGGACTGACCACCTTGTTCCAGACCATGGAGCTGAACTCTTTTCCAGGCTGAGGGACTGACCACCTTGTTCCAGACCATGGTTCTGAACTCTTCTCCAGGCTGAGGGACTGACCACCTTGTTTCAGACCATGGTGCTGAACTCTTCTTCAGGCTGAGGGACTGACCACCTTGTTCCAGACCATGGAGCTGAACCCTTCTTCAGGCTGAGGGACTGACCACCTTGTTCCAGACCATGGAGCTGAACCCTTCTTCAGGCTGAGGGACTGACCATCTTGTTCCAGACCTTGGAGCTGAACTCTTCTCCAGACTGAGGGACTGACCACCTTGTTCCAGACCATGGAGCTGAACCCTTCTTCAGGCTGAGGGACTGACCACCTTGTTCCAGACCATGGAGCTGAACTCTTTTCCAGGCTGAGGGACTGACCACCTTGTTCCAGACCATGGTGCTGAACTCTTCTCCAGGCTGAGGAACTGACCACCTTGTTCCAGACCATGGTGCTGGACTCTTCTCCAGGCTGAGGGACTGACCACCTTGTTCCAGACCATGGAGCTGGACTCTTCTCCAGGCTGAGGGACTGACCACCTTGTTCCAGACCATGGAGCTGAACCCTTCTTCAGGCTGAGGGACTGACCACCTTGTTCCAGACCATGGAGCTGAACCCTTCTTCAGGCTGAGGGACTGACCATCTTGTTCCAGACCTTGGAGCTGAAGTCTTCTCCAGACTGAGGGACTGACCACCTTGTTCCAGACCATGGAGCTGAACCCTTCTTCAGGCTGAGGGACTGACCACCTTGTTCCAGACCATGGAGCTGAACTCTTCTCCAGACTGGGGGACTGACCACCTTGTTCCAGACCATGGTGCTGAACTCTTCTCCAGGCTGAGGGACTGACCACCTTGTTCCAGACCATGGAGCTGAACTCTTTTCCAGGCTGAGGGACTGACCACCTTGTTCCAGACCATGGTTCTGAACTCTTCTCCAGGCTGAGGGACTGACCACCTTGTTTCAGACCATGGTGCTGAACTCTTCTTCAGGCTGAGGGACTGACCACCTTGTTCCAGACCATGGAGCTGAACCCTTCTTCAGGCTGAGGGACTGACCACCTTGTTCCAGACCATGGAGCTGAACCCTTCTTCAGGCTGAGGGACTGACCATCTTGTTCCAGACCTTGGAGCTGAACTCTTCTCCAGACTGAGGGACTGACCACCTTGTTCCAGACCATGGAGCTGAACCCTTCTTCAGGCTGAGGGACTGACCACCTTGTTCCAGACCATGGAGCTGAACTCTTTTCCAGGCTGAGGGACTGACCACCTTGTTCCAGACCATGGTGCTGAACTCTTCTCCAGGCTGAGGGACTGACCACCTTGTTCCAGACCATGGTGCTGGACTCTTCTCCAGGCTGAGGGACTGACCACCTTGTTCCAGACCATGGAGCTGGACTCTTCTCCAGGCTGAGGAACTGACCACCTTGTTCCAGACCATGGTGCTGGACTCTTCTCCAGGCTGAGGGACTGACCACCTTGTTCCAGACCATGGAGCTGGACTCTTCTCCAGGCTGAGGGACTGACCACCTTGTTCCAGACCATGGTGCTGAACTCTTCTCCAGGCTGAGGGACTGACCACCTTGTTCCAGACCATGGTGCTGAACTCTTCTCCAGACTGAGGGACTGACCACCTTGTTCCAGACCATGGAGCTGAACTCTTCTCCAGGCTGAGGGACTGACCACCTTGTTCCAGACCATGGTGCTGAACTCTTCTCCAGACTGAGGGACTGACCACCTTGTTCCAGACCATGGAGCTGAACTCTTCTCCAGACTGAGGGACTGACCACCTTGTTCCAGACCATGGTGCTGAACTCTTCTCCAGACTGGGGAACTGGCCACCTTGTTCCAGACCATGGTGCTGAACTCTTCTCCAGACTGGGGAACTGGCCACCTTGTTCCAGACCATGGTGCTGAACTCTTCTCCAGACTGGGGAACTGGCCACCTTGTTCCAGACCATGGTGCTGAACTCTTCTCCAGGCTGAGGGACTGACCACCTTGTTCCAGACCATGGAGCTGAACTCTTCTCCAGACTGGGGAACTGGCCACCTTGTTCCAGACCATGGTGCTGAACTCTTCTCCAGACTGGGGAACTGGCCACCTTGTTCCAGACCATGGTGCTGAACTCTTCTCCAGACTGGGGAACTGGCCACCTTGTTCCAGACCATGGTGCTGAACTCTTCTCCAGGCTGAGGGACTGACCACCTTGTTCCAGACCATGGTGCTGAACTCTTCTCCAGACTGAGGGACTGACCACCTCAAATACTGTTTCTCCAATGTTGATGGATTGATTACATCATCATTGTTTCATTATCACTGCTGCCTTTGTATCTGAAAGCGCCTGCTGTGCAGGCGAAACGTTTCATCAATAAAGATAGTACCTAACTGTTGCACATGTGTCTTAGTCTTCAACTTGTCGGTATTGTTTACCATTTTCAACTATTTGTCACTTTTCTAAACCATTTATTCATTATTCACAAGCGAGTCTTTAAGGGGAGGCATTGGTAATGTCTGAGGCGTGCGTCTCTCTCTCTCTCTCTCTCTCTCTCTCTCTCTCTCTCTCTCTCTGTTACTCACTTCTTCTGTAATGATCTCTGAGTGACTCTAACTCGTCCGGAGTGAGGCAACATAGAATGTCTATGAGAGTCTTTTCATCTGTTCCATGGCCCTGTTGGAGACCAAGAAGAACGTTAAGAACATAGACCTAGTATGGGCCTACAGGCCCATACTAGGTTGGGTTTGAGGACCTGTCTAGTATGGGCCTACTTGCCCAGTTTAAGAACATGCCCAATATGGGCCTACTGGCTCTTACTAGGCAGGTCCTCAAACCCAAACCCACAAAATATTTGCCGGGGAGGGTTGCTAACCCAGGGTAACCCAGAGAGGTCAACCTTCCTGGCTTATTTCCACTGAGGACTTTCCTCTCCTTCCCCAGGATGCCACCCACATCAAGCAACTAACACCCAGGTGCCTATTTACTGATGAGCGAATAAGGGCAGCAGGTGCTCTGCAGAGAGTGATTGCTCTGTAAGTTGTAAAGATAGAAATGAGTTAGGGCAAGGGGCATAGCAGGGCAAGATGGGCAACCTTACCTTCAAGGCTTTGTTAAGGGCATTTACCAACAGGTCGTTAGGGCTGTCCAGAAGAGCTAATACCGCTTCCTCAAAGGTCCCTCCCAACTCGTCCATCAGGTCTTTCCTCAGGTCCTGCCAAGGGCCAAGAATTCAGGATTAGGTCCCAAAGAAGCCGAACACTAAATTAGGTCCTATGGATGGCGAAGAACCCAGACTTAGGTCCTATTAAGAGCAAAGTAAGAAGAACTACATCCATCTTGAAGACAAAGTGTCTTCAAGAACCGCAATAGCCACAAGTCTCTAACATTCTTGGGTTAAATGGCGAGTAATTTACACACATGTCACCATGTATAATTTGTGTAACTGAGTGTACCTGTACCTAAAGCTCCTGGAGTGTGAAACGTTGCTACGGTAAAATGTCACAGTAGATGCGTCGGTGTCCATGTACCCAACTTAGGACTGAAGAAGCAATCTTGGCGAAATGTTGCCTGTAATAAATATCCTGAATTGTACGTGTCTTGTTCCACATTTTTACAACCGATAACTGAACGTAGCCGTCCATTCCTACATTCTCTTATGCCTTTGAGGCCAAGTTAATGAGCTGGAGAAGCCTACTGTGTAGGAGGAACGTATCGGAATATAGTTACCTAAGTGTCTTATCAATTAACTCATACGTAGAGATTAATGAGAACTGGGAACTCACCCGTCCATACAGGTCCTTGTATTTCTCAACGATCTCCTGACGCTGTATGTTTTGATGGGTGGTCAGCTCCTGTATGATGACCCTAGCGTCAGTTCCAATGCCTTTCATGGCCTTCCGGAGTTTCTTGCTTGACTTCTCCGGGTCACAGGCTGGGTTGAAGGCGATGGTTCCCTGGGGAATACTGGGGTGTTGGTCTTGACTTGTGGCACACACACACACACACACACACACACACACACACACACACACACACACACACACACACACACACACACACACACACACACACACACACACACACACAGTTCCAGAGCTAAGGGGAATGTCCTATGAAGAAAGATTAAGGGAAATCGGCCTGACGACACTGGAGGACAGGAGGGTCAGGGGAGACATGATAACGACATATAAAATACTGCGTGGAATAGACAAGGTGGACAAGGACAGGATGTTCCAGGGAGGGGACACAGAAACAAGAGGCCACAATTGGAAGTTGAAGACACAAATGAGTCAGAGAGATATTAGGAAGTATTTCTTCAGTCATAGAGTTGTAAGGCAGTGGAATAGCCTAGAAAATGACGTAGTGGAGGCAGGAACCATACACAGTTTTAAGACGAGGTTTGATAAAGCTCATGGAGCGGGGAGAGAGAGGGCCCAGTAGCAACCGGTGAAGAGGCGGGGCCAGGAGCTAGGACTCGACCCCTGCAACCACAAATAGGTGAGTACACACACACACACACACAGTAAAGTTTACTTTTCTCTTAAATCTATATACATCTGGCTGCCAACAACAGGGGGATCTATAATACATATGACGTAAAGGTCATTCACCTGTGGAAGACGCTTGATAAACAGACCTTACAATAACCCAGCACTGACGTAATGACGAGCATTCCAGCCTAACACCACCCATTAGTAACGTCAAGTGAGGCGTCAAACATTGTAGATATTATTATACGTCATTAGTAACGTCAAGAGACGAGAATACTTTCATAACTAAAGTATTGATTAAAGTGTCAGTGTATATACACTGAGAAGGATATACCTCTCAGTGTATATACACTGAGGTGTATCCCTCTCAGTGTATATACACTGAGAGGGATACATCTCTCAGTGTATATACACTGAGAGGGATATACCTCTCAGTGTATATACACTGAGAGGAATACACCTCTCAGTGTATATACACTGAGAGGGATACACCTCTCAGTGTATATACACTGAGAGGGATATACCTCTCAGTGTATATACACTGAGAGGGATACACCTCTCAGTGTATATACACTGAGAGGGATACACCTCAGTGTATATACACTGAGAGGGATACACCTCTCAGTGTATATACACTGAGAGGGATACACCTCAGTGTATATACACTGAGAGGGATACACCTCAGTGTATATACACTGAGGTATAAAAGTTTGTTTATACACTGTGTGACCACGTGTGTGACCATGTGTGTATAACCACATGTGAGCACGTGTTTGAACACATGTGAGTGAACACATGTGAGTGAACACGTGTGAGTGAACACGTGTGAGTGAACACGTGTGACTGAACACGTGTGACTGAACACGTGTGAGTGGTATTGATCAAGTGTTTGTTGTTAGTTACTGGTGACAGGGAAACAGTGAGGTGTTTGTGAGTGTATACTCACCTAATTATGGTTGCTGGGGTCACTCACAGCTCCTGGCCCCACCTCTTCACTGATCGCTACTAAGTCCTCTCTCTCTCTGCTCCATGAGCTTTGTCATACCTCGTCTTAAAGCTATGTATGGATCCTGCCTCCACTACATCACTTCCCAGACTATTCCACTTCCTGACAACTCTTTGACTGAAGAAATACTTCCTAACATCCCTGTGATTCACTTGTGTCTTCAACTTCCAACTGTGGCACCTTGTTGCTGTGTCCAATCTCTGGAACATCCTGTCTCTGTCCACTTTGTATATTCCACGCAGTATTTTGTATGTCGTTATCATGTCTCCCCTGACCCTCCTGTCCTCCAGTGTCGTCAGGCCGATTTCCCTTAACCTCTCCTCGTAAGACATGCCCCTTAGCTTCAGGACTAGTCTTGTTGCAAACTCTGCACTTTCTCTAATTTCCTGACGTGCTTGACAAGGTGTGGGCTCCAGACTGATTCCTTACTAAGGTGTAGAAATGCTATTCCTAGGTTTGCCAGGCGCCCGGATGCTGTAGCAGTTACCTGGTTGATGTACGCCTCAGGAGATGTGCTCGACATTATACTCACCCCAAGATCCTTTTACTTGAGTGAGGTTTGTAGTCTTGAGCCCCCCTATCCTGTACTCTGTCTGCGGTCTGCTTTGACCTTCCCCGATCTTCATGACTTTGCACTTGGTGGGATTGAACTCCAGGAGCCAGTTGCTGGACCAGGCTTGAAGCCTGTCCAGATTTCTTTTTAGTCCTACATGATCCCATCCGATTGAATTCTTCCATTAACTTCACACCGTCTACAAAAGGGGACACTTCTGAGTCTATCCCTTCCGTCATGTCGTTCACGTACACTAGAACTGACCCCTGTGGAATCCCGTCCGTCACAGTTCGTTCTCTCCTCTCGGGTAGTGTCCCTAACATGTTGACGCTGGAGGTTTTCCAGTACCATCTCCAACATCATACTTCTCCACATTTTTAGTGCCCCTTGTGGCTTAAGGTTTTCCCAGTCGATTTCCTTGTAATTGAAATCACCTATAACTAGTAGTTTTTCCCTGCCCCACTTGGGCCCTTCTAACCACCTCAACTAGTGTGTCAACCATCTCTCTGTTGCTCCTGCTGTTCTGTGGTGCATTGTACATCACTGCAATCACCACCTTGTGACCTCCAGTCTGAAGTGTTCCTAGTATGTAGTCCCTTGCTTCCCTTCTGTCTATTCCAACTTCTCAAAACTCCACTGGTTTTCGATAAACAGTGCAGCTCCTCCACCCCCTCTATTCCCTCTATCTTTCGTCAGCATCTGATATCCAGTTGGAAAGATGGCATCTGTTACTACTCCCACGAGCTTGGTTTCCTTGAGAGCTATGATGTCTGGGGATGCATCCTTGATTCTTCCGTGCCACTCTTCACACTTATTGGTTATTCCGCTTGCATTGGTGTACCAAACCTTCGGCTTCGTTTCCAAATCTATATTCTGGGGTGTTTATGTTAGTGTATTTTGAGTATTGAGTTTAGTATTGTTGTAGCAAGTGTTGGATCAGGTTCCCTCCCCACCACCAGTGTTCCACGGTGTATTTATGTATATATATATACGTATATTCTCGTCTAGTATATTCCTCAGTGTCACGACCAGAGCTTCCCTCTCTACCACCATTACTACAACCACTACCACCACAACCACCACCATTACCACTACAACCACCACCACTACCACTAGTACCACCACCACTACCACTATTACCACCACCATTAGCACCATCACCAGGTCAGGTGATTCTCAGTGCTCCATTGATCATATATCGACGTCTGACCCCCCACGTACAGACACACACACGTACACGTACACAGTCCCTGCCCACTTTCCACGTACACATTCCACAACATACACACTGATTCCAGTAAATACGACATATTGGTCATTACATATATACAGTACATTAACCATACCCCGGTCGGGATTGAACCCGCGGTCAGAGAGTCTCAAAACTCCAGCCCGTTGCCGGGATTGACCGCGGGTTCAATCCCGGCCGGGGTTTGGTTTGTTTGTAATCGTGTCATTACGATTTCGTGAGTCATACAGTATATTAGTGTCCATAACATTTGAAAAGTAACTAGAAAGAGCCTAGATTTTAATAGAATTATTTTGACATAATATACAAACGAATTTCAGCCTTATTAATAACATATGCGTAGCAGATAGGATTTAAACCTACATCTATTCGTGTACTAAACGGTGTAGTAGATAATACTTGGAGTATACCTGGAGTTTACCTGGAGAGGGTTTCGGGGGTCAACGCCCCCGTGGTCTGGTCCATGACCAGGCCTCGTGGTGGATCAGGGTCTGATTATCCAGGCTGTTACTGCTGGCTGCACGTAAACCGACATAGGAACCACTGCCTGGCTGATCAGGTACTGACTTTAGGTGTCTGTCCAGCTCACTCTTGAAGGTAGCCAGGGGTCTTGAAGACAGCCAGGGGTCTTGAAGACAGCCAGGGGTCTTGAAGATAACCTGGGGTCTTGAAGACAGCCAGGGGTCTTGAAGACAGCCAGGGGTCTTGAAGACAGTCATGGGTCTTGAAGATAACCAGGGGTCTTGAAGACAGCCAGGGGTCTTGAAGACAGCCAGGGGTTTTGAAGACAGTCAGGGGTCTTGAAGACAGCCAGGGGTCTTAAACACAGCCAGGGGTCTTGAACACAGCCAGGGGTCTTGAAGACAGTCAGGGGTCTTGAAGACAACCAGGGGTTTTGAAGACAGTCAAGGGTCTTGAAGACAGTCAGGGGTCTTGAAGACAGTCAGGGGTCTTGAAGATAACCAGGGGTCTTGAAGACAGTCATGGGTCTTGAAGATAACCAGGGGTCTTGAAGACAGCCAGGGGTCTTGAAGACAGCCAGGGGTCTTGAAGACAGCCAGGGGTCTTGAAGACAGCCAGGGGTCTTGAAGACAGCCAGGGGTCTTGAAGACAGCCAGGGGTCTTGAAGACAGCCAGGAGTCTTGAAGACAGCCAGGGGTCTTGAAGACAGCCAGGGGTCTTGAAGACACCCAGGGGTCTTGAAGACAGCCAGGGGTCTTGAAGACAGTCAGGGGTCTTGAAGAGGAGTCTTGAAGACAACCAGGGGTCTATTGGTAATCCCCCCCTTCTGTATGCTGGGAGGTAATTGAACAGTCTTGGGCCCCTAACACTTATTGTGTTGTCTCTCAGTGTACTCGTGGCGCCCCTGCTGTTCATTGTGGGAATGTTACATCTCCTGACGAGACTTATGCTTTCATAGTGAGTGATTTTCGTGTGCAAGTTTGGTACTAATCCCTCTACGATTTTCCAAGTGTATATCATGTATTTCTCTCGCCTGCTTTCCAGAGAATACAGATCAAGGGCCTTTAACCGTTCCCTGTGGGTGTTACAACCACAATGTGGGTGATACAACCACACTATAGGTGATAAAACCACACTGTGGGTGATACAACCATACTGTGGGTGATACAATACAACCACAGAGGAAGTAGGTACCTGGGTGTTAGTGGACTGGTGTGGGTGGCATCCTGGGGACAGAACCTAATATGCGGGAAATGCTCAACATAACAAGGGACTTTCTATATAGCAGTATGTCACTGATGTCAGCTATGGTCTGTATAAGTTGTATCATATACTGATATTATTATTATTATTATTATTATTATTATTATTATTATTATTATTATTATTATTATTATTATTATTATTGAGGGTGTGTTACTTGAGTGGTAATAGCTAAATACACTTGGTACCTTCACGAGGGAACACTTACCTGGAAAGTGTCCATGACTGTACAGCAAGTACCTCACCTCTCACCTCTCACACACACACTCTACCTCACCTCCCACACACGCTGCCTGACACGCACACATACACACACACACACACACACACACACACACACACACACACACACACACACACACACACACACACACACACACACACACACACACACACACACAGGGATGTTAGGAAGTATTTCTTCAGCCACAGAGTAGTCAGTAAGTGGAATAGTTTGGGAAGCGATGTAGTGGAGGCAGGATCCATACATAGCTTTAAGCAGAGGTATGATAAAGCTCACGGCTCGGGGAGAGTGACCTAGTAGCGATCAGTGAAGAGGCGGGGCCAGGAGCTCGGACTCGACCCCCGCAACCTCAACTAGGTGAGTACAACTAGGTGAGTACACACACACAAAACGCCCCTGCGCCTTCACATTATTCTCTCCTGGAGGTTACCTGGAGGTTATTCCGGGGATCAACGCCCCCGCGGTCCTGTCCATGACCAGGCCTCCCGATGGATCAGGGCCTGATCAACTAGGCTGTTACTGCTGGCCGCACGCAGTCCAACGTACGAGCCACAGCCCGGCTGATCCGGCACTGACTTTAGGTATCTGTCCAGCTCTCTCTTGAAGGCAGCCAGGGGTTTATTGGCAATTCCCCTAATGCTTGATGGGAGGCTGTTGAACAGTTTTGGGCCCCGGACACTTATGGTGTTTTCCCTTAGACCAATGGCGCCCCTACTTTTTATTGGGGGCATTTTGCATCGCCTGCCCAGTCTTTTACTTTCGTAGGGAGTGATTTCTGTGTGCAGATTTGGGACCATTCCTTCCAAGATTTTCCAAGTGTAGATTATGATATATCTCTCCCTCCTGCGTTCCAACGAGTACAAGTCAAGTGCTTCCAAGCGTTCCCAGTAGTTAAGGTGCTTGACAGAACTTATACGTGCAGTAAAGGATCTCTGTACACTCTCTAGATCTGCGATTTCACCTGCTTTGAATGGAGATGTTAATGTACAGCAGTATTCCAGCCTAGAGAGAACAAGTGATTTGAAAAGGATCATCATGGGCTTGGCATCTCTCGTTTTGAAAATTCTCATTATCCATCCTATCATTTTCTTTGCACGTGCGATCGTGGCACTGTTGTGATCCTTGAAAGTGAGATCCTCAGACATTACTACTCCCAGGTCCCTTACATTATTTTTCCGCTCTATTGTATGGCCGGAGTCAGTAGTATACTCTGTTCTAGTTATTATCTCCTCCAGTTTTCCATAACGGAGTAGTTGGAATTTGTCCTCATTGAACATCATATTGTTTACCGTTGCCCACTGGAAAACTTTGTTTATATCTTCTTGGAGGTTAACCGCGTCCTCAGCAGATGACAACCTCATGCAGATCCTAGTATCATCCGCAAAGGATGATACGGTGCTGTGGTGTATATCTCTGTTTATGTCTGATATGAGGATAAGGAATAAGATGGGGGCGAGTACTGTGCCTTGTGGAACAGAGCTCTTCACTATGGCAGCCTCCGATTTAACTCTGTTGACCACTACTCTTTGTGTTCGATTTGTTAGGAAGTTGAAGATCCATCTCCCCACTTTCCCAGTTATTCCTTTAGCACGTATTTTATGGGCTATTACGCCATGATCGCATTTGTCAAATGCTTTTGCAAAGTCTGTGTATATTACATCTGCATTTTGATTTTCTTCCAGTGCATCCAAGGCTATATCATAGTGATCCAGTAGTTGTGAGAGGCAGGAGCGACCTGCCCTGAACCCATGTTGCCCTGGATTGTGCAGATTTTGGGAATCCAGGTGATTTGCAATCCTGCTTCTTAGCACTCTTTCGAAGATTTTTATGATGTGGGACGTCAGAGCTATTGGTCTATAGTTCTTAGCTAATGCTTTGCTGCCACCTTTATGGAGTGGGGCTATATCCTTTGTTTTAAGTGACTGTGGAATTTCACCCATGTCCAAGCTCCTCCTCCATAGTGTACGTAGGGCACGCGAGAGGGGTTTCTTGCAGTTCTTAATGAAAACATAGTTCCACGAGTCTGGGCCCGGGGCTGAGTGCATAGGCATGTTGTCAATGGCTTTTTCGAAATCTATCGGAGTTAGGGTAATGTCGGAAATCTACATTTATGGAGTTTTGAGGCTCATTCATGAAGAAATCATTTGGGTCGTCGATCCTCAGACCGATTAGTGGTTCACTAAACACAGAGTCGTACTGGGATTTCAATATTTCACTCATTTCCTTGTTGTCATCTGTGTAAGTCCCATCCTGTCTGAGTAAGGGCCCGATACTAGATGTGGTATTTGCCTTGTTTTTGGCATATGAAAAGAAATATTTTGAATTTCTTTCAATTTCACTAATAGCTTTAAGCTCCTCCTGCCTCTCCTGGTTCCTGTAGAAGTCATTTAGCTTAAGTTCGATAGTTTCCACTTCCCTGGTCAGCGCCTCCTTTCGTGTATCAGATATTCTAGCACTCCTGAGGAGCTCAGTGACTCTTCGTCGTCTTCTGTAGAGGGAGCGTCTTTTTCTCTCCAGTTTACTCCTGCTCTTCTCCTACACAATCTTCCTCACTCCCTAAGCTGGTTACTTCCTCCTTACACCTTAAATCTGGCATAAATCGTATTCTCCGGCATATAAGACGCACAACAGAGGTATCATAGCAGTATGTTAAACCTAACACAAAGTCTACCCTTGACTCTTAGCATATAAGACGCAGGTTGATTTACCAAGACTTTCTATGCTAAATAAAGAAGTCCCTTATATACCTTATTTTCCGGCATATAAGGCGCGCCTTATATGCCAGAAAATACGGTACATCTAACTTTTCGTATTATCGTTGTTATATAACGATGTTAATCTGTGTTATAAGTGGAGAATATAATTTATGTGATCGGTTACAAGGCTTATCATCCTTTTGGCTGGAGTAAGTTACATATTGTTAACTTAGTAAGTTTGTTTAGGTACAACAACACTGTGACAAAAATAGTGAAATTCCAAGCGATTTCGTGATTTATCACATTATCAAGGAACTGTAAAAAAAACAAATATTTGATGATCCTTTTCCTAGTTCCTTAATAATGTGAGAAATCACGAAAGCACTTGGAATTACACTATTTTTCACAGTGGTTGTGCCCAGTAACATATATGTAACTTACCCACCTGGATAACACTAAGAGAAGTGTAAGTGACGTGAACACACGAGTCTACCTGGAGAGAGTTCCGGGGGTCAACGCCCCCGCTGCCCGGCCTGTGATCAGGCCACTATACCTGTGACCAGGTATAGTGATATTCATTTATATTCACTAAGGAATAGTTTTTCTGGTGAGTTTCAAATATTCAGGGTACTAGTGGGGTTAGAACCCATGGCAGGTGAGTGGTAAGACCAGGCCAGTGTGTTAACAACTGGGCCAGCTGGTTATAATAAGTCATCAAACTAGGTATGTTTATTCATCATAGGGAGGTTAGCATGGGCCACCACTGTGACCACAAATGCAAGTTTTTACAAGATGAATCTCCTGCCAGCGTGTTCGTGACGAACTCTAGCTCATGTCCCCTCAAAACCACCATCATGAACGCTACATAATCTCTATTGAATTAATAAAAACTGAATCTGCTGTACCACTTATCAGTCATCCTTATTAAACTGTAATTATTATTAAAATATTCGCTTAAATGGTACATTAAGAAATATCACCTTTAGTACCATGTAGTACAGTGCTGTCTACTTATGTGGTACACTTAACAAATAGCAACTTAAGTATATGCAGGAGCTGTGAATCGACCCCTTGCAACCAGACATAGGTGAGTACAGTACAGTACCTGGAGTTTACCTGGAGACAGTTCCGGGGGTCAATGCCCCCGCGGCCCGGTCTGTGACCAGGCCTCCTGGTGGATCAGAGCCTGATCAACCAGGCTGTTACAGTACAGTACAGTATTGATATAATACCTATATTTACTAGCAGTACATGACACAACTTATACAGACCATAGCTCACACCAATGACATAATAATAATAATAATAATAATAATAATAATAATAATAATAATAATACCTATATTTACTAGCAGTACCTGACACAACTTATACAGACCATAGCTCACACCAATGACATACTACTATATAGAAAGTCACTTGTTATGTTGAGCATTTCCCGTAAATTATGTCAGTTTTGTCCCAGGATGTGACCCACACCAGTCCACTAACACCCAGGATGTGACCCACACCAGTCCACTAACACCCAGGATGTGACCCACACCAGTCCACTAACACCCAGGATGTCACCCACACCAGTCCACTAACACCCAGGATGTGACCCACACCAGTCCACTAACACCCAGGATGTGACCCACACCAGTCCACTAACACCCAGGATGTGACCCACACCAGTCCACTAACACCCAGGATGTGACCCACACCAGTCCACTAACACCCAGGATGTGACCCACACCAGTCCACTAACACCCAGGATGTGACCCACACCAGTCCACTAACACCCAGGATGTGACCCACACCAGTCCATTAACACCCAGGATGTGACCCACACCAGTCCACTAACACCCAGGATGTGACCCACACCAGTCCACTAACACCCAGGATGTGACCCACACCAGTCCACTAACACCCAGGATGTGACCCACACCAGTCCACTAACACCCAGGATGTGACCCACACCAGTCCATTAACACCCAGGATGTGACCCACACCAGTCCACTAACACCCAGGATGTGACCCACACCAGTCCACTAACACCCAGGATGTGACCCACACCAGTCCACTAACACCCAGGATGTCACCCACACCAGTCCACTAACACCCAGGATGTGACCCACACCAGTCCACTAACACCCAGGATGTGACCCACACCAGTCCACTAACACCCAGGATGTCACCCACACCAGTCCACTAACACCCAGGATGTGACCCACACCAGTCCACTAACACCCAGGATGTGACCCACACCAGTCCACTAACACCCAGGATGTGACCCACACCAGTCCACTAACACCCAGGATGTGACCCACACCAGCCCACTAACACCCAGGATGTGACCCACACCAGTCCACTAACACCCAGGATGTGACCCACACCAGTCCACTAACACCCAGGATGTGACCCACACCAGTCCACTAACACCCAGGATGTAACCCACACCAGTCCACTAACACCCAGGATGTGACCCACACCAGTCCACTAACACCCAGGATGTGACCCACACCAGTCCACTAACACCCAGGGTGTGACCCACACCAGTCCACTAACACCCAGGATGTGACCCACACCAGTCCACTAACACCCAGGATGTGACCCACACCAGTCCACTAACACCCAGGATGTGACCCACACCAGTCCACTAACACCCAGGATGTGACCCACACCAGTCCACTAACACCCAGGATGTGACCCACACCAGTCCACTAACACCCAGGATGTGACCCACACCAGTCCACTAACACCCAGGATGTGACCCACACCAGTCCACTAACACCCAGGATGTGACCCACACCAGTCCACTAACACCCAGGATGTGACCCACACCAGTCCACTAACACCCAGGATGTGACCCACACCAGTCCACTAACACCCAGGATGTGACCCACACCAGTCCACTAACACCCAGGATGTGACCCACACCAGTCCACTAACACCCAGGATGTGACCCACACCAGTCCACTAACACCCAGGATGTGACCCACACCAGTCCACTAACACCCAGGATGTGACCCACACCAGTCCACTAACACCCAGGATGTGACCCACACCAGTCCACTAACACCCAGGATGTGACCCACACCAGTCCACTAACACCCAGGATGTGACCCACACCAGTCCACTAACACCCAGGATGTGACCCACACCAGTCCACTAACACCCAGGACGTGACCCACACCAGTCCACTAACACCCAGGATGTGACCCACACCAGTCCACTAACACCCAGGTACCTATTTTAATGATGAGCGAACAAAGACAGCAGGTGTAAGGAATTACACCCAATTTTTCCACCCTCTCCCGGGATCGAACCCAGACCCTCAGCGTGTGAAGTCAGAGCTTTGCCAACCAGGCCACGGGCCACCCTAGAAATAAACTTACTCCAAGTAGGTAGACTTCCACCCGTGCCGGGGATAGATCCCAGACACTTTGTATATGAACTTAGCTAAATAAAGAAACAAAGACATTTCAGACCAGTATCTACCTCTGGCGAAGTAAGGTTAAGTTTCTTATTATATCCACAATATAAACACGACTAACTCACGTACTATTGACCGTTTTAAGAGTGAATTATCGATCACCTTAATATTTGACCAAATAATTAATATAAACTCTCTCAGACTATTTTGGGTTATCATAAGTAATTTACACAATTGTTACTAGGTATAATAATTGTATTTATATGTACCTGTACCTAAATAAATCTACTAACAAGTTTAAGAAAGTTTTAAAAGAACTACAGGAATGTACCAAAATATTCGACTAAATGATTCGTTCCAAATTGAAATTTATTTATTTATTTATTAATTTGAACATAATACAGAGAAATACAAGGAATATGTATATATATGTATGTATATGTATATATGTATATATATGTATGTATATGTATATATGTATATGTATATGTATATATGTATATATATGTATGTATACCTGGAGTTTACCTGGAGAGAGTTCCGGGGGTCAACGCCCCCGCGGCCCGGTCTGTGACCAGGCCTCCTGGTGGATCAGCGCCTGATCAACCAGGCTGTTGCTGCTGGCTGCACGCAAACCAACGTACGAGCCACAGCCCGGCTGATCAGGAACTGACTTTAGGTGCTTGTCCAGTGCCAGCTTGAAGACTGCCAGGGGTCTGTTGGTAATCCCCCTTATGTGTGCTGGGAGGCAGTTGAACAGTCTCGGGCCCCTGACACTTATTGTATGGTCTCTTAACGTGCTAGTGACACCCCTGCTTTTCATTGGGGGGATGGCGCATCGTCTGCCAAGTCTTTTGCTTTCGTAGTGAGTGATTTTCGTGTGCAAGTTCGGTACTAGTCCCTCTAGGATTTTCCAGGTGTATATAATCATGTATCTCTCCCTCCTGCGTTCCAGGGAATACAGGTTTAGGAACCTCAAGCGCTCCCAGTAATTGAGGTGTTTTATCTCCGTTATGCACGCCGTGAAGGTTCTCTGTACATTTTCTAGGTCAGCAATTTCACCTGCCTTGAAAGGTGCTGTTAGAGTGCAGCAATATTCCAGCCTAGATAGAACAAGTGACCTGAAGAGTGTCATCATGGGCTTGGCCTCCCTAGTTTTGAAGGTTCTCATTATCCATCCTGTCATTTTTCTAGCAGATGCGATTGATACAATGTTATGGTCCTTGAAGGTGAGATCCTCCGACATGATCACTCCCAGGTCTTTGACGTTGGTGTTTCGCTCTATTTTGTGGCCAGAATTTGTTTTGTACTCTGATGAAGATTTAATTTCACCTGCCTTGAAAGGTGCTGTTAGTGTGCAGCAATATTCCAGCCTAGATAGAACAAGTGACCTGAAGAGTGTCATCATGGGCTTGGCCTCCCTAGTTTTGAAGGTTCTCATTATCCATCCTGTCATTGTTATTTCTTATTATGCTAGTAAGGTTAATTATTTTGTATATGGATAGTTTATATATATTTTTCTTAGTTTTGTGGTTAAATTAGTTAAGTTTAATGTTAAGTTAAGATTGTGTCACTGTGGACATAAGTCACTTTAGCTCTGTGTTATGCTGGAGGGTAATTAACATATTATTTAATATATATCATAATGTAACCGTATTTATGTATACCTGTACCTGAATAAATGTACTTATTTGCTTATTTAATGACTTATTTAATGACTTATTAACTTAGGGAAGTTTAAAGTATTTGTAAAGGGATACAAGCCTAAACCCATTATAAACCTCGTAATGTTTTAACACCCGTAGGTTGTCTCTGGGGTTTATAATAAATATATTAATCTAACTTACTGATTTACTTACTCACTAACCTATTTACTAATTTAAATTAGAATTAGATATAAGTGGTGGTAGTGAGAGACCCATTATATACTTCTAATTTTTTTTCAACTAACACCCACAGGATGTCTGGTGTTCATAATAAAAACATTAACATCACTTACTTACTTACTTAAACACAATTAGAATTAGAATTAGAATAAGATATAGGTGTTGTGGTGGTAGTGAGAGACCCATTATATACTTCTAATTTTTTTCAACACCCACAGGATGTCTGGTGTTCATAATAAAAATATTAACATTACTTACTTACTTAAACACAATTAGAATTAGAATTAGAATAAGATACAGGTGTTGTGGTGGTAGTGAGAGAGTCGGAGTATAAACGACCAACAGTTCAAAATGGCGTCGCGTCCACCATACCCGGGCACCCCGCCGCCTCCTGGAGCACCTCCTGTCACCCCTCAGAGGTACCCTGGACCTCAGGGGGGGCAAGGTACACCTATTAGGTACCCCCAGCAGAGTTACCCAGTAAGTTTTGGTATTTGTAACCCCCCGGGGGGGGCAGGGGGGGTTTAATTGCTCGGGTCAAAATCGGATTTTCGTGTTTTTGTTTTTTTTTCGATTTTTTTTGGGGTGTTTTGTTATGATGAATTATTAATTAGGTTCGTAAATATGTGATTTGTGGTCTTGGATTTGTCTCCAAAGGAGGGGGGGTAAGTGGTAATTAGGTTCGTAATTTGTGGGGCTGGGTTCGATACCCGGCACCTAAAACCAGGTACCTACTTAGTGCTAGGTGAATACTGCTGGTGTAAGGTAACTCTCAGGTACCTACTTACTGCTAGGTGAATACTGCTGGTGTAAGGTAACTCTCAGGTACCTACTTACTGCTAGGTGAATACTGCTGGTGTAAGGTAACTAACACTCAGGTACCTACTTACTGCTAGGTGAATACTGCTGGTGTAAGGTAACTAACACTCAGGTACCTACTTACTGCTAGGTGAATACTGCTGGTGTAAGGTAACTAACTCGGGTACCTACTTAGTGCTAGGTGAATACTGCTGTTGTAAGGTAACTAACACTCAGGTACCTACTTACTGCTAGGTGAATACTGCTGGTGTAAGGTAACTAACACTCAGGTACCTACTTACTGCTAGGTGAATACTGCTGGTGTAAGGTAACTAACTCGGGTACCTACTTAGTGCTAGGTGAATACTGCTGTTGTAAGGTAACTAACACTCAGGTACCTACTTACTGCTAGGTGAATACTGCTGGTGTAAGGTAACTAACACTCAGGTACCTACTTACTGCTAGGTGAATACTGCTGGTGTAAGGTAACTAACTCAGGTACCTACTTAGTGCTAGGTGAATACTGCTGGTGTAAGGTAACTAACACTCAGGTACCTACTTACTGCTAGGTGAACACACAGCAGGTATAAGGTAACTAACACTCAGGTACCTACTTACTGCTAGGTGAACACTGACAGCTGGTGTAAGGTAACTAACACTCAGGTACCTACTTACTGCTAGGTGAATACTGCTGGTGTAAGGTGGCTAACACTCAGGTACCTACTTAGTGCTAGGTGAATACTGCTGGTGTAAGGTGGCTAACACTCAGGTACCTACTTACTGCTATGTGAATACTGCTGGTGTAAGGTAGCTAACTCAGGTACCTACTTACTTCTAGGTGAACACTGACAGCAGATGTAAGGTAACTAACACTCAGGTACCTACTTACTGCTAGGTGAACACTGACAGCAGATGTAAGGTAACTAACACTCAGGTACCTACTTACTTCTAGGTGAACACTGACAGCAGATGTAAGGTAACTAACACTCAGGTACCTACTTACTTCTAGGTGAACACTGACAGCAGATGTAAGGTAACTAACACCCAGGTACCTACTTACTACTAGTTGAACACTGACAGCAGATGCAAGGTAACTAACACTCAGGTACCTACTTCTAGGTGAACACTGACAGCAGATGTAAGGTAACTAACACCCAGGTACCTACTTACTGCTAGGTGAACTTGGTATGATAATTGTACCTATATGCACCTGTAAGTTTAATTAGGCATGGGTACACATGCCTAATTAAACTTACTTAAATAATTATCAAAGTGTAAATTACCTAGGATAACCTAAAAAAAATAAATATCTTATTTCTATTATTGTCCTTAAAAAAAATCAATATCTTATTTCCAATATTGTCGTTATTATTCTAGTCGTCACCTTTGACAGACATCCTGCGACTAACACCGACCAGTTGCGCCAGCTATGATATTTTTACAAATACACGAACCCTTTACAATTTAAACCAACTCTGCATTCTATTTCTCAGGTAAGACACATATGCAACAGTTAGGTATCTTTATTTCGAAACGTTTCGCCTACACATGAAATACCAAATGAAAAGCAGGGGTGTCACTAGCACGTTAAGAGACCATACAATAAGTGTCAGGGGCCCGAGACTGTTTAACTGCCTCCCAGCACACATAAGGGGGATTACCAACAGACCCCTGGCAGTCTTCAAGCTGGCACTGGACAAGCACCTAAAGTCAGTTCCTGATCAGCCGGGCTGTGGCTCGTACGTTGGTTTGCGTGCAGCCAGCAGCAACAGCCTGGTTGATCAGGCTCTGGTCCACCAGGAGGCCTGGTCACAGACCGGGCCGCGGGGGCGTTGACCCCCGGAACTCTCCAGGTAAACTCCAGGTAAACACAGTAGGCATATGTGTCTTGCCTAACAACCTGTCGGTATTTTATACCATTTTAATGTTCATTCTATTTCTCATGTGGGTTTGGCACTTGTTTTTAAATATAATAATAATGTACAGTGTATAGTGTTTAAGGATCCATTGAGGTCCTTACCAGTCATTGTTATTTATACCGAGTCTGGAGATCGAGAGGTAATGGGGCTTATATCAAGGGGATGATAGCTCTTATTCTTGGATCAAGAGCCCTTTGCCAGCATCAGGGTACCTCTCCTGGAGTTCCTTGCCAATAATGAACGTAAACATACAGCATTCCTCATTTAACGAATTTCAGAAGTAAGTATGGCATCAAATTCCACCAGGTCGGTCAGTTCGGAAATGACGGGCCAAGTGCGTTTGTTCCAGAATTGTCCGCTAATTTTACAGTCGTGGCAAATCAACCTCATCTCCAGCCACCACAGTCATTGTTACCAGCCGCCTGCTCCCCAGTAGTCCATTAACACCAAAGTTTACCGTGATGGAGTGGATGATGAGGAAAGTTTTTCTTCTTTTCCTGGTCGCCCTGCCTTGGTGGGAAACTGTCGATGTGTTAATAATAATAAAAATATAATAATAATATTTGATTGACACCATGCCCAGCCTTTCTAGGGTAGGGTAGGTGCCTGAGCCAGAGCTTACAGCTCACAAGACTGTCATTTCCATTAGTCCCCTTGAGGCGGGGATGGCAGACCAGAGAGGCCTAGCTTGTGGCTAGGCCTGGGGACAGTTGGTCCCAAAGATGAGGAGGTACTTGTACCTCCTCCCTTGGGAGACTTAGATCTCAGACACTCCCTAAAGAGAGAGCCAAGGCCAGGCCACCACTTGGAAAAGGCCCGGGCCGGGAGAATACCGGCGAATCTTTAATAATAATAATAATATAATATTAATTGATATTTGACTGACGATATTTTTGACTTACGATGAGCTTAACAGAATGTAACCTCATCCTAAGCCAAAGAGCACCTGTGTATTATAATTCTTTTAAATAAAATGCTTTTGCAGCAAATGAATGTGCAACGGTCTCAGTACCCTCCTGTTGGGATGGGGGGTCCCACAGTAAGCTCTGCTCCAGGTATGCAGCGTCCTCCAGGACCTCCAGGTTCACAGCCATACACTGGGGGTATGGTACGCCCTCCATCTATGCCCACAACCCCAGGCTCTAAACGACCTGCCTCTTCTAGCTCATCCAAAAGGTCAGTGCATATACATGTATTGCAATTGAACAATGTGGATAACCCCATCGTTCCATTGATTAACTATTCTGACTGATGGCGTGTTTCATTACGTCTAAGTCTCATTACTTGCATTCATAAATTAAGCTTCAAGAAATAAATGTCTGCTTATTCTTTACTATTTGTAATGTGTAAATTTGTTTGTATTCCTTCAAGGTCCTTATATACAGATACTCCCCTACTTAGGAACAGGTTCAGTTCCGAGTGGTTGTTCATAACTCTTGACTCTCTATATCGTAATGACATGATTGAAAATGCATTGGTCTGGAGTTTTATGACTCTCTGACTATGGGTTCTGTCCCCTTCTGTGGTATGAGTCATAAGTCTTTTTTGTAAGTCCAGCATATGTGCATATAGAGTATTGTACAATAGTGAACATCAAAATGGTATAAAATACCGACAACCTGTCAGTATTTTGTACCATTTTGATGTTCACTCTGTCAGACACTGCAACACAATGGTATCTTGGTACAAAACAAAAAACAACTTGGAAAACTTCAACTAGTGAGAATGGCTGGATTTCAGAGGGACGTGACCTCCGAACGACTACATTCTTACCTCTACTAGTAGCCTTCATCTCGCCTCCTGGCGGTATATAAGGCTCCATCCTGTCACTTCAACTCCATGTTGTTTCAGACTATGGAACAATACTCGACTGAAGAAGCCTACTGTGTAGGCGAAACGTTTCAAAATAAAGATACCTAACTGTTGCATATGTGTCTTACCTAACATTGTACAATAGTGTAGTACAGCCTCTCCTCAGTGACGTACTCAGTTACCAACTGCTCAGACTTACGATCAGCTCTCCAATCAATATGCAAACCCAAGCAATGTATATTAAAGCTGATTTCTTCTATTCTGTGTACACCTAACATCTGACTTAGGACCGAGTTCAGTTCCAAGAAACCGGTCGTAAGTCGAAATGGCCATAAGTCGAACTTAACTACTGAATACTGTATCAACAAAACATTTTTGTAATGACTTTATTTTATTGTTTTATTTTGGTATTTCATGTTTTACTTTACTTTTTATGTTGTTAGTACTGTATTTTATACTGTAAGGTTTAGGATAAACACTGTGTACAACACAAATAGTTGTTTATTTCCCAGAAATTTGGCATAAAAAACACGGTCGTAAGTCGAGTGGTCGTAAGTCGGATGGTAGGTGTATTACAGTATACAGTACACTACTGTATAAACATTTAAAAGTATACTAGAAATATTATGAATGGTGCAAAGGTGACATTAAAAAAAATATCTGAAGATAGTTGACACAAATCCACTACCAGTATAGTATGCTTCTCGCTTAATGACCAGTTCGCTTACTGACCTACTCTTGGGAACACAACCCTGTCATTAAGTGAGGAGAGGCTGTAGTGTAGTGTGTGTGTGTATGTGTGTATGAACATCAAATTTACTAGTCTAACTTATTTTACTCTAGTAAACAAAATGTCTTATAAATAATATAATGTTTATAATAGTTTGAAAATATAAATTTAATAAAACAGGTGGTGAGAAGGCGTTGGCAAATTGTTAGTATAATCGAAAGTTCGCAACACACATGTTCGTATATAGGGGAGTCTCTGTATAGGCAAATAATAATTATTGCCATTGTAGGCTTAAGTCTGCCCGAAATGCACTGCATAACCATTGACTTTCCAAATGCTCTAAAGTGTCACCCATTTCTGTATAAATAATATCATGATAAAAAAAATTGTATATTGTGTATTGTATATCTGCAACTTATTTGCATCTTCAACTGCAATCTATACTCCCTTGTCTCCAGTTTCTGCTCTTCGCACAGTTTGAAGACAGTGAACTCTTGATTTGAAGAATTGTATTTGCTCTCTATACACAAATAACCCGCACATAAAAGAGAGAAGCTTACGGCGACGTTTCGGTCCGACTTGGACCATTGACAAAGTCAGTGTGACTTTGTCAATGGTCCAAGTCGGACCGAAACGTCGCCGTAAGCTTCTCTCTTTTATGTGCGGGTTATTTGTGTATTGTTCCAGTCACGGTATTGTGCCTTTTTGTTATTTATTTGCTCTCTACTCATGATGTATGATAATTGTGTCCCAGTGCCTAAATAAACTCACCCTTCCTATAATATAATAATAATAATAATTTTATTTCTACAAGTACATGTACAAGGTATACAGACCATAGCTAACATCAGTGACGTACTATTATATAGAAAATATCTTGTTATGCTGAGCATTTCGGGCAAATTAGGTCAATTTTGTCCCCAGGATGCAACCCACACTGGTCAACTAACACCCAGGTACCTATTTTACTGATGGGTGAACGGGGATAACCGGTGTAAGGAAACATGCCCAGTGTTTCCACCCTTGCCGGGAATCGAACCCGGACCCTCAGCATGTGAAGCCAGAGGTTTGCCTACCAGGCCACAAGCATTAATTACTTCCCCTTGAATTTAATAATAATTAACTATCACAACTATTGAATGATATATTAGAAGTAGAACATAATGAATACAAATGTAAGGTAAAGTCTTCCCGATTTGTCATATGATTGTTGTGTTTCATTTTTAACGTGAATTCTACAGTGGAGGAGGCAGTGGAGGGAGTGGGGGTGGGGGAGTGCCTCCCCCAACCAGCCAGGGTGGAGTTCCATCAGACTATTCACATGGAAGCTCCAAAAAGAAGAAGAAATTAGCTGAGAAAATACTACCTCAGAAGGTTTGTTGACGCTCACCTGGAATACACGGATAATTCGCACGTACGAAAAAGAAACTCGTGACTTATGTTTTGGTTAGTTTTGGACCATTGACTAGTGCAAGATGGACCAAAATCTTGTCATTCTTTCTCCTATGTGTGAGTTATTCGTGTATTGTTCCAGTCATAGTATTATGCCTTTTTTAGTCTTCACTAGTGTGAGTGTGAATAAGGTAACATTTTGTGAAGGGATTCAGGGAAACTAGTTGGCAGGACTTGAGTCCTGGAGGTGGGAAGTACAGTGCCTGCGTTCTGAAGGAGGGGTCTGGGATATCTTCTGTTCGGAGGGATATCTAAACGGTTATATCTGTGATCCTCTGGCAAAACAGTGATAGTGTGAATGATGGTGAAAATGTTTGTGTTTTGGGTCACCCTGCCCTGGTGGGAAACAACTGGTGTTAAAAGGAAAAGAATCCAAGAATCTCTTCAACTCATTCCATTATCCAGTTAATTTATTACTGGAAATAAATAGTATAAAATATCGACACAATGGAAATATAAACACACATGCAGTATAATGTGATCCTTTATTGACAACGTTTCACCCACACAGTGGGCTTTTTCAAGTCACAAACAGATCTACCTGGGGTGGAAGGAACGTGAGTATTTATAGTCAGGTTCAGAATGTTGAGGTCAGGTGGAGAATGCTGCATCTGATGATGTACCGAGTGGGGTTATAGAGTCTAAAATCTTGGGTAGTTTGGAAAAGAGATTGGATAAGTTTGTGAGTAGACCTTCTGCAGTGTTCTTCCATTCCTGTGTTCTTATGTGGGATAGCGATGAAGAAGTTTCTTGGCAAGTGATTCAGCTATGTTATAGAAGCCACTATTCTGGTTGAAGTTGTCGGATATAGAAATAAGTTATGATTCCAGGATTCTTCGGTATTGAGTGTTGTCTTCTGTGGCGATAAGTCTCGAGTTTCTGTTGTTTATTAAATGGTTATGTGAATTACGGTGTTGTACACAGGCATTCCTTGGATCGTCAGACCTGCTTGCATATTGGTGTTCTGAAATACGTGTTTGGAGGTCTTTTGAAGTTTTGCCCACGTATAATTTGCTGCAGTCATTACAAGGGATTATGTATATCACTGCAGAGGATGGAAGCTTGTCCTGTCTATTACTGGTAATGTCCTGGATGGTTGTGGTTGTGGAGGTAGATACTTGGAATGAGGTATTGGAAAAGATGTTGGAAACGTGTTTGGCAGTGGAGTTACTGGGGAGGACTATGCATCTCTTCTTGGCAGTGTCTTCTCTGGGTGTGTTGAAGATGTTTAATGCCCGTCGTCTGCAGTCTCTTATGAAATGATGAGGATAGTGAAGTTTAGAAAATACTGTACTTGTTCAATTATAGTGCATTCTTCCTCAAGGAACTCCTTACTGAAGATTCTGAGTGCTCGCGGGAAAAGCCTATAATTACACCACGTTTAGTTTTGGTGTCGTGTTAAGTAATAGGACACAAGTGCAACTAATGTGACATTTTATTGTGGCAACGTTTCGCTCTCCAGGAACTTTATCATGCCATTACAAACAATACATGGACACAGAAGGTATGTGTAAGCTTTAGAGTGAGGTGTAAGGCATAATGTAATCTTTGTAGTAATACTAGAAGTAGTAGTAATACTAGTTGTGGTAATACTAGTAGTCATAGTAGTAGTAGTATCAGCATCTATGTAATGGCAGGGTTTATTGTTTGGAGGAGAATTCTTGCTAATACTTCAGAGATGGGGAAGTGGAACAGAATTCTTCCTTGGTAAGCCATGTGTGTTGTAAGAGACGACTAAAATTTTGGGAGCATGGGGCCAGTAACTCCTCCTGTATAAGTTAGGAAATTTAAAAAGAGTAACTTTCACTTTTCTTTTTGGGCGACCTTGCCCCAGTGGGATGCGGCCGGTTTGTTGAAAGAAGAAGACTTCAGAGATGACAAATTTGCCTTTATTTTACTTAATTGTGTTAGAAATAGTGTTAATGATGATTCAAGGTATTTAACCCTTTGAGGGTTTCAGACGTACTAGTACAGCTTACGACCCAGGGTTTTTGACGTACATGTACTAGTACGCCTAAATTCTAGCGCCCTCAAATCTAGTGGGAGAAAGCTGGTAGGCCTACATATGAAAGAATGGGTCTATGTGGTCAGTGTGCACAGTATAAAAAAAATCCTGCAGCACACAGTGAATAATGAGAAAAAAAAAACTTGGACCGTTTTTTTGGATAAAACAGCGACTTTGCAGTGTATTTTCGTATGGTATTTATTGTTGTATTCTAGTTTTCTTGGTCTCATTTTATAGAATGGAAGACATATTACAGAAATTGAGATGATTTTGACTGGTTTTACAATGAAAGATACCTCGAAATTGAGCTCAAAGTAGCAGAAATGTTCGATTTTTACCAAATTTCAAAAGTAAACAAATCGTGCCAAGCGTGCAATACACGTCAACTGGTGAGTCTAATATTCTTTCACAAGTGCGCCAATAATATTTATACCATTTTTTACACTAATGCAGTAGTCTGCATAACAGTAAATCTTATATTTTTTGTGAGAATAAAAATTCAAAGTGGAAAGCAAAAGAATATAAGAGGGGCCTTGAGACGTGACTAATGACCAGAGGAAATGTCATTTTAGTGCCAGGAATGTCTTTCTTGTTTATTCTGGACCCAATTCGGAAATTGGCATCTTTTGAAATTTGTATGAAATTGGCAAAATTGCTAAATTCTGACCACTGTACTGGATAGTTGAGTTTCATAAATGGGTGGTTTGTTGCATCCATTCGATAGAAAAAATGGAGTTCTAGCGAAATATTCATGTTTTTTGTCGACTAGTACAGTGGAATTTGCCGAAAATGGGTCTCAAAGTGGGCAAAATTGCCGATGTGTAAACATCCCCGAGACCGCTAACTTCGCGAGAGCATAATTCCGTAAGTTTTCCGTCAAATTTCAAACTTTTGGTGTCCTTATGATCGGGAAAAGATTCTCTTATCTTTTCATAAGAGAAAATTATTTTTTTTTTTTTTTTAATTTGGCCGACCCTGAGAACGAGTTTCGGAGAGGGCCTGTCGACCCTCAAAGGGTTAAGTCTATGGAAATTAGGTTCTTTAATCACTAGTCAGGCGTCTTTGAATTTCATCAGGTGATTGGTGGAATTTCGGTTTTGTACACAGGCGTTGTTCAAGTTATCATTCCTACATACATTAACATGTTCATTAAGACGTGTTTTGAGGGTTTTTGCTACATATATTGCCGCAGCCTCCACAGGGTATAGTGTGAACCCCTGCATTGACTGGTTCAAGGTGCTTAAATTTTGCCCTAGTTAGATATTTCATGAAAGAGTTAGTTGTGGTGACTCAAGTGCTAGATTAGATGAGTACTTTAGAGATAGTCAGAGCAACCTGGCTGTAGGGAAGTATTATAACTTTGTTAGGAGTGGTGTTGATTCATGGAGAATTGATGATCTGAAGGGCTCTTTTCTTGCTCTGTGATGAAGAAGGAAGGGAAATGTAGATCAGTGAAGGTTTGGTGTATATTTGTATACTCCTCGTCAAGAAACTCTGGACTGCAAATTCGATATTATGATCTTGGGAAAAATCCAGTGATGATGGATCTTTTGGTCTTAGTGTCTTGACTGGAATAGAAGTGTGTGAGATCATTTTTGTTTGTAGGTTTCATGTAACCTTGAAACCTTTGAGTTTTTTCTGCTTTGTGAATGAAAGATTACACTGTACATGCTACATGTTACACTGTGTTTGAGAATGTTGAAAGATTATATTGTACACACTACATGTTAATTATTTTGATCACTTTCTCAAAATACATTTTGGCTCTGTGCCATATGAGGTCAGATATTTAATAATGTTATGATGGATTCGCAGGTTCGAGACCTTGTACCAGAAAGCCAGGCATACATGGACCTCCTAGCTTTCGAACGCAAGCTTGATGCTACCATCATGAGGAAGAGACTCGATATTCAGGTCAGACGTTATTTTTATTCTTGATTTGTGTTTAACTTATTATTGTCCATCTTGTATTTAACTCTTATCAGTGGAATTTTTATTTTACTCTTGTTTTACAATGCAAAATACTTTAGGTATGACTCAACAAATAGCTGCAAGAGTAAACATTTTTGGTTTGTCTGGGCATCGTTAAAAATATCTTTTGTGTATGGTTTTGATATCTCAGAAGCTGTGGTTTTTCAGTAGCACACATACCTAGGTCCTAGGTAGTAGGTTGGTAGACAGCAACCGCCCAGGGAGGTACTACCGTCCTGCCAAGTGAGTGCAAAACGAAAGCCTGTAATTGTTTTACATGATGGTAGGATTGCTGGTGTCCTTTTTTCTGTCTCATAAACATGCAAGATTTCAGGTACGTCTTGCTACTTCTACTTACACTTAGGTCACACTACACATACATGTACAAGCATATATATACACACCCCTCTGGGTTGTCTGCTATTTTCTTACTAGTTCTTATTCTTGTTTATTTTCTCTTATCTCCATGGGGAAGTGGAACAGAATTCTTCCTCCGTAAGCCATGCGTGTTGTAAGAGGCGACTAAAATGCCGGGAGCAATGGGCTAGTAACCCCTTCTCCTGTATAAATTACTAAATTTAAAAAGAGAAACTTTTGTTTTTCTTTTTGGGCCACCCTGCCTTGGTGGGATACGGCCGGTTTGTTGAAAGAAGAATATATATAGGCACAGGCTTCTGTGGTTTTATGTTGTAGGTTCAGTCCAGGTTCAATCAGGCAATATACAACTCTGCATACTTTGAATTTTTAATGTGCTTTTCAAACCATAGCAGTTGCATATGGCTGTGGAATGTGTTTCACAAATATACTTGTACAGAAGTCCAGGTGCTCCTCGACTTAAAATAGTTTAAACTAGGATATTTCAACTTTACAATTGTGTGAAAGCAATTACAGTGGACCCCCGGTTTACGATCAGCTCCCAATGCAACCAATTATGTAAGTGTATTTATGTAAGTGCGTTTGTACGTGTATGTTTGGGGGTCTGAAATGGACTAATCTACTTCACAATATTCCTTATGGGAACAAATTCGGTCAGTACTGGCACCTGCCTGAACATACTTCTGGAATGAAATAATATCGTAAACCGGGGGTCCACTGTACTTTGGAGGTGAAACTTAAGATAATTACCCAGGATGAAGGCAGAAAGCCCCTAACTTGACTTTTCAATACTGGTATTTGGTTAGTTATAGTAATTATTTGTTTATTTACTTATTCAGTAACATTAATTATTGTAAGATACTTAGTGTTTGCATAAAACAGAAAATGATGGAAGCCTGTACAAAGAATACAACCCAGAAATTAGTGTACTTTTCATTTTGCATGTTTTGCGTATTAATTTTTTTTACGTCTTTATATGTATTTTGTCATTTATTCATGTTTTTAATTCAGAGGTTTCATTATGAATTTTGTTATATATACAGTGGACCCCCGCTTAACGATCGCCTCCCAATGCGACCAATTATGTAAGTGTATTTATGTAAGTGCGTTTGTACGTGTATGTTTGGGGGTCTGAAATGGACTAATCTACTTCACAATATTTCTTATGGGAACAAATCCAGTCAGTACTGGCACCTGAACATACTTCTGGAGTGAAAAAATATCGTTAACCGGGGGTCCACTGTATATCGTAACTGAAGGACTATCTACAAGTGAATTACATGCAGTATCATTATACAGTAAGTCCTCAATTTACAAACACATTGCGTACCTCCTCTATTGTGTATAATATTCATGATACAGGAAGTCGTCAACTTATGAACACGTTGGGGACTTGTATTATGTCTAATGATATAATAATATACACAATACAGAAGATTCTCAATATGTTTGTAAGTCGAGACGTAGTGTACTTCCTGGATACAACCATAGATGGTGCTGGTTGTTAGTGGGTACGAATCCTGTACCCCAGTGCATAGTACCCAAATTTTGCATGTACATTAATGCTATGATGTGTTCCAGTATTTTGCATGTTTAATAACATATGGAGGAACACTGCAGCAGGTCTATGGGCCCATACTAGGCAGGTCCTTCTCAAACCCAAACCCACTAACAAATATATATGCACCCAACCCATTTTCAGTGGTGCCAAAGAAATAAAGTTGGGCTCCAGGAGTAGAAAACTCGTGAAACTCGTCAAAAGTGTACACCAAGGTTTCTTTGTCAAAACTTTTGGTTGCATTTTTTGAACTGGTGTGTGTTGCAAAAGGATTTTGTGCAACATTGTCATACTAGACAAATTTGGGTTATGCTAAAATGTATATTGTGGTTCTACTTTTTTTTTTTTTTTTTTTTTTAATAAATTCACTTTCATAATTGTGTCTTCAAACTTGCATTTCAGGAAGCTTTGAAACGACCCATGAAAGTCAAGAAAAAATTGCGGATTTTTATATCCAACACGTTTTACCCTGCACGGGCCGAGGGAGTTGAAGGTGACGATGCGTCCGTTGCATCATGGGAACTGAGAGTGGAAGGCCGTCTTTTAGATGACCATAAGGTAAGGTGGTTTTGTGTGCAAGGGGCTTGGACACACAGCAGGCATGTGTGAGTGTGTTAGGAGTGAATGGAGACAAATGGTTTTTGGGACTTGATGAGCTGTTGGAGTGTGAGCAGGGTAATATTTTGTGAAAGGATTCAGGGAAATCGGTTAGCTGGACTTGAGTCCTGGAAGTGGAAAGTACACTGCCTGCACTCTAAGGAGGGGTTTGGAATATTTGCTGTTTGAAGTGACATCTGAACTGTTGGATCTGTGTGCCTCTGACAAGACAGCGATAGTGTGAATAATAATATCTTTCATTTACTACAAGTACATGTGCAAGGTTCTCCATGGGGAAGTGGAACAGAATTCTTCCTTCGTAAGCCATGGGTGTCGTAAGAGGCGACTAAAATGCCGGGAGCAAGGGGCTAGTAACCCCTTCTGTATATATTGCTAAATTTAAAAGGTATACAGACCATAGCTGACATCAGTGACATAATACTGTATAGAAAGTTGCTTGTTATGCAGAGCATTTTGGGAAAATTAGGTCAGGTTTGTCCCAGGGTGCAACCCACACCAGTCTACTAACACCCGGGTATCCATTTTACTGATGGGGGAACAACTGGTGTAAAGAAACACACCCAATGTTTCTACCCTCGCTGGGAATCAAACCCAGACCCTCGCCGTGTGAAACGAGAGCTTTAGCCACCAGGCCGTGGGGCACCATGAAGTGTTAGCTTTTTGTGCCACCCTGCCACAGTGGGAGATGACCAGTGTGTTAATATCAAAGCAAGACCAGTGTGTTAATAACAAAGCAAGACCAGTGTGTTAATAACAAATCAAATGAATAATCATTTGATTTTGGTAACTGGAAACAATGTGTATTCATAAACAAGATATTTTTTGTTCACAATTGTGCACACAACATAATTATCAGAATTTTTTTTTTTTCTCTCTCAACAAGTTGGCCGTCTCCCACCGAGGCAGGGTGACCCACCGAGGCAGGTTGACCCACCGAGGCAGGGTGACCCACCGAGGCAGGGTGACCCACCGAGGCAGGGTGACCCACCGAGGCAGGTTGACCCACCGAGGCAGGGTGACCCACCGAGGCAGGTTGACCCACCGAGGCAGGGTGACCCACCGAGGCAGGTTGACCCACCGAGGCAGGTTGACCCACCGAGGCAGGGTGACCCACCGAGGCAGGGTGACCCACCGAGGCAGGTTGACCCACCGAGGCAGGGTGACCCACCGAGGCAGGGTGACCCACCGAGGCAGGGTGACCCACCGAGGCAGGGTGACCCACCGAGGCAGGGTGACCCACCGAGGCAGGGTGACCCACCGAGGCAGGGTGACCCACCGAGGCAGGGTGACCCACCGAGGCAGGGTGACCCACCGAGGCAGGGTGACCCACCGAGGCAGGGTGACCCACCGAGGCAGGGTGACCCACCGAGGCAGGGTGACCCACCGAGGCAGGGTGACCCACCGAGGCAGGGTGACCCACCGAGGCAGGGTGACCCACCGAGGCAGGGTGACCCACCGAGGCAGGGTGACCCACCGAGGCAGGGTGACCCACCGAGGCAGGGTGACCCACCGAGGCAGGGTGACCCACCGAGGCAGGGTGACCCACCGAGGCAGGGTGACCCACCGAGGCAGAGTGACCCACCGAGGCAGGGTGACCCACCGAGGCAGGGTGACCCACCGAGGCAGAGTGACCCACCGAGGCAGGGTGACCCACCGAGGCAGAGTGACCCAAAAAAGAAAGAAAATCCCCAAAAAGAAAATACTTTCATCATCATTCAACACTTTCACCACACTCACACATTATCACTGTTTTTGCAGAGGTGCTCAGAACAACAGTTTAGCAGCATATATGTATAAAGATACACAACATCTCCCTCCAAACTGCCAATATCAGAACATAGAACCTAATTTCCTTACAAAAATTTTTTTTTTTTTTGTAGCTGCCTTTTTTGCAATTCATTATTAGAAAGTTGAATGTTCATGAATTCATTTGTGTGCATGAATGATATAGAATTTTTTGTTTTTTTAAATAATCAGAGCATAGAGCCTGTTTTTATTATGAATATAAATTTTATAGAGCAGTTTTGTGATTCATTATTAAAATGATAGTGTGGAGATGGCCAGCATGCGAAAAAAAAATTAGGCATAACTATGTTTTGTACTTTTCTAAATGAAGAATAATCCTTGCAGAACGATCCCAGCAAACTGAAGCGTAAATTCTCCTCATTCTTTAAATCTCTGGTGATTGAATTGGATAAGGAGCTGTATGGTCCTGACAACCACTTGGTCGAGTGGCATCGAACAGCAACCACACAGGAAACTGATGGATTTCAGGTATGTCAAGTTTATTAGTATAATCTTGTGTAAGAGCATATTTTGTGAAAGGTTTCAGGGAAACTAGTTAGCAGGACTTGAGTCCTGGTGGTGGGAAGTACAGTGCCTGCGCTCTGAAGGATGGGTGGAGATGGGAAACTAGTTAGCAGGACTTGAGTCCTGGTGGTGGGAAGTACAGTGCCTGCGCTCTGAAGGACGGGTGGAGATGGGAAACTAGTTAGCAAGACTTGAGTCCTGGTGGTGGGAAGTACAGTGCCTGTGCTCTGAAGGACAGGTGGAGATGGGAAACTAGTTAGCAGGACTTGAGTCCTGGTGGTGGGAAGTACAGTGCCTGTGCTCTGAAGGACGGGTGGAGATGGGAAACTAGTTAGCAGGACTTGAGTCCTGGTGGTGGGAAGTACAGTGCCTGTGTTCTGAAGGACGGGTGGAGATGGGAAACTAGTTAGCAAGACTTGAGTCCTGGTGGTGGGAAGTACAGTGCCTGCACTCTGACGGACAGGTGGAGATGGGAAACTAGTTAGCAAGACTTGAGTCCTGGTGGTGGGAAGTACAGTGCCTGCGCTCTGAAGGACAGGTGGAGATATTTGCTTTTTGGAGGGACATTTATTTTTATATAGTCGGACTTGAGTCCTGGTAATGGGAAGTACAATGCCTGCACTTTAAAGGAGGGGTTTGGGATATTGGCAGTTTGGAGGGATATGTTGTGTATCTTTATACGTATATGCTTCTAAACTGTTGTATTCTGAGCACCTCTGCAAAAACAGTGATAATGTGTGAGTGTGGTGAAAGTGTTGAATGATGATGAAAGTATTTTCTTTTTGGGAATTTTCTTTCTTTTTGGGTCACCCTGCCTCGGTGGGAGACGGCCGACTTGTTAAAAAAAAAAAAAATTAAACTGTGATAGTGTGATAGTATGAATGATAGTGAGTTTCTTTTTCTGGTCACCATGCATCAGTGGGAGACAACTAGCATGTTAAAAAACAAAATATAGGCACTGCAGTAGGCCTACTGGCCCAAACTATGCAACTCTTTCTCTAAAAAAATCATTTTTAAGGTAATTACCTCCTTCAGTAACTCCATATCAAATGAGTGCAGTAATTTCATAAAAATATTTGAATATTTTTCTCCATGGGGAAGTGGAACAGAATTCTTCCTCCGTAAGCCATGCGTGTCATAAGAGGCGACTGAAATGCCGGGAGCAAGGGGCTAGTAACCCCTTCTCCTGTATATATTACTAAATTTGAAAGGAGAAACTTTCGTTTTTCCTTATGGGCCACCCCGCCTCGGTGGGATACGGCCGGTGTGTTGAAAGAAAGATAGATTTGAATATTTTATAATATCACAGTAATACTATGTAATATTCAAGTATTTAATGTATTAGCTGGGTTTGAAGTTAAACTGCTAGGTGCCAGATCACCCAGGCTATGATGGCTATGCAGATGCATGGAGTGAGAGATATGGGAGGAAGTGTAAAATAAACTCGGTGAAAATCAGGTGTGCAGTGGGCACAATAAGGAAATACTGTATCAATATTCATGGCCCCAGTTTATTCAACATCTTACCAGAAGATATCAGAAACACTGCTGGAACAAGTGTAGAAGTCTACAAGAGGAAACTGGACAAGTATCTTCACCAGGTTCCAGATCATCCAGTCTGTGATGAATATGTGGAGTTGCAGGCCACCACCAGCAACAGCATGGTTGACTAGGCTAGCACCAGATGAACCTAAACCATGACTGGGCTCCAAGAGTAGTAAAACTCTCTAAACTCGTCAAAGGTAAAGGCATGGGTGCTAATGGCAACAGCCTGGTTGAACAAGTCATCAGGAAGGAAACCTGACCAAAGGTTGAGCTGTGAGGGTTCAGAACAAGTACGTCACTAAGTGAGAAGAGGCTGTAGTTTATTTTTACTCCCTTGGGAAGTGGTGAAGAATTCCTCCGTACACCATGTGTGTCATAAGAGGCGACTAAAATGCTGGGAGCAAGGGGCTAGTAACCCCCTTCTCCTGTATATTTTACTAAATTTAAAAAAAAAAAAAAACTTTCATTTTTCTTTTTAGGTCACCCTGCCTTGGTGGGATACAGCTAGTTGAAAAAAAAAATATTTGGAATTACAGTGGACCCCCGCCTTATGATATTATTTCATTCTAGTGGTCTGTTCGGGTGTTGTTACCGACCGAATTTGTTCCCATAAGGAATATTGTGAATTAGATTAGTCCGTTTCAGACCCCCAAAAATACACGTACAAAAGCACTTGCAAAAATACACTTACGTAACTGGTCGAGTTGGGAGCTGATCGTAAGGTGGGGGTCCACTGTATATACAGGTACTCCTCACTTAACAACTGAGTTCTGTTCTGCATTCACTTTCAAGAACACACCAGCTAACCCCTTTACTGTGAACTTCTTTCTTACTTCCATTCTTTCCTCCTCTTCCTCTTCCAAGTGCTGCTGTGCTTCCAACTCTATTCAATCTTTGTTAGTTACTCTCCCTTGATATTCCACTAATTATTCAGTATCCTCCACATCTAAACAAAGCACGTTAGCAAGTTCCCATGATCAAAGTTCTTATACAGCGTACAGTACCAACTGGTCGGAGAGCTGATCATAAGTCCACAAGGTCATTAAACAGATAGGTCGTTAAGTGAAGAGTGTCTGAAAAACCATACCCCCGGCCGGGATTGAACCCGCGGTCATAGAGTCTCAAAACTCCAGCCCGTCACGTTAGCCACTAGACCAGCTAGCCACAATAAGATTCATCCAACTAGGTATATTTCTACACCATAGGAAAGTTAGCACAGGCACCTCTGTGACCACAAATGCAAGTTTTTACAGACGAATCTCCAGCTAGCGTGGCCGTGACGAACTCTAGCTCAAGTCCCTTCACTGCCGTCAACATGACGTAGAAATATACCTAGTTGGATGAATCTTATTGTGGCTAGCTGGTCTAGTGGCTAACGCGACGGGCTGGAGTTTTGAGACTCTATGACCGCGGGTTCAATCCCGGCCGGGGGTATGGTTTATTTGCAATCGTGTCATTACGATTTCTTGAGTCATGAAGAGTGTCTGCATAATGTAAATATTTATCATGTGTATTTTTGACACTTTCTTTGACAGGTAAAACGACCTGGTGATAAAAACGTCCGCTGCACCATCCTACTGTTGTTGGATTATCAACCACATCAATTCAAGCTGGATCCACGTCTGGCTCGCCTCTTGGGAGTGCACACGCAGACACGCCCTGTCATTATTACTGCTCTGTGGCAGTATATTAAAACCCACAAGTTGCAAGACAGTCACGAGAGAGAATACATCAACTGTGACAAGTACCTGGAGCAGGTTTGTCTTATTCTGTTAGAATTAGTTAGGAAATAATTTGAATTGTGATAAGGTAAGATTTGTCTGGATTTTTTTTTATCCCAGAGGGTTAGACACCCAGGATAAACCAAGGTAGGGAGGGTTAGGACTGAAGGTAGCTTGAAATTGAGCTCAAAGATTGATTTTTGCTGATATTCCAGAGTACACAAATTATGTCATTCGTCCAGTATGCATCCAGCTGGTCAGTTTAATACATGTTCACAAATGCACTGACTTTTTTTTTTTTTTTTAACAAGTCGGCTGTCTCCCACCGAGGCAGGGTGCCCTAAAAAGAAAGAAAATCCCCAAAAAGAAAATACTTTAATCGTCATTCAACACTTTCACCTGACTCACACATAATCACTGTTTTTGCAGAGGTGCTCAGAACACAACAGTTTAGAAGCATATACATAAAAAGATACACAACATCTCCCCCATTATTTATACAGTTATTAGAGTAATGCAGTTACTTTTTGCTGATGATACTGTGCTTATGGGAGATTCTAAAGAAAAATTGCAAAGGTTAGTGGATGAGTTTGGGAATGTGTGTAAAGGTAGAAAGTTGAAAGTGAACATAGAAAAGAGTAAGGTGATGAGGGTGTCAAATGATTTAGATAAAGAAAAATTGGATATCAAATTGGGAAGGAGGAGTATGGAAGAAGTGAATGTTTTCAGATACTTGGGAGTTGACGTGTCGGCGGATGGATTTATGAAGGATGAGGTTAATCATAGAATTGATGAGGGAAAAAAGGTGAGTGGTGCGTTGAGGTATATGTGGAGTCAAAAAACGTTATCTATGGAGGCAAAGAAGGGAATGTATGAAAGTATAGTAGTACCAACACTCTTATATGGGTGTGAAGCTTGGGTGGTAAATGCAGCAGCGAGGAGACGGTTGGAGGCAGTGGAGATGTCCTGTTTAAGGGCAATGTGTGGTGTAAATATTATGCAGAAAATTCGGAGTGTGGAAATTAGGAGAAGGTGTGGAGTTAATAAAAGTATTAGTCAGAGGGCAGAAGAGGGGTTGTTGAGGTGGTTTGGTCATTTAGAGAGAATGGATCAAAGTAGAATGACATGGAAAGCATATAAATCTATAGGGGAAGGAAGGCGGGGTAGGGGTCGTCCTCGAAAGGGTTGGAGAGAGGGGGTAAAGGAGGTTTTGTGGGTAAGGGGCTTGGACTTCCAGCAAGCGTGCGTGAGCGTGTTAGATAGGAGTGAATGGAGACGAATGGTACTTGGGACCTGACGATCTGTTGGAGTGTGAGCAGGGTAATATTTAGTGAAGGGATTCAGGGAAACCGGTTATTTTCATATAGTCGGACTTGAGTCCTGGAAATGGGAAGTACAATGCCTGCACTTTAAAGGAGGGGTTTGGGATATTGGCAGTTTGGAGGGATATGTTGTGTATCTTTATGTGTATGCTTCTAGACTGTTGTATTCTGAGCACCTCTGCAAAAACAGTGATAATGTGCGAGTGTGGTGAAAGTGTTGAATGATGATGAAAGTATTTTCTTTTTGGGGATTTTCTTTCTTTTTTGGGTCACCCTGCCTCGGTGGGAGACGGCCGACTTGTTGAAAAAAAAAAAAAAAAAATTCAAACTGGAAAGCAAGCTTAATATAGGAGAGGCCTGTTGACGTGATTAATTAACAGAGGATATGTTGTTTTTAGTGCTAGGAATATCCATGTCATTTATTCTGGACCTATTTTTAAATTGTCAGTTTTTGAGTTTTATGTATATGTAAAATTGGCCGAATTATCTATTTCTTGATCACTTTATTGGGTAATTGAAATAGGTAGATAAACGATTTCTCTGTTGTTAGGTTAGGAACAAGACTAGCAAAATAACAATGAGTTTGGTTAACTGTAATGATGGAACTGGTCGAGAAGAGCTCAAAGTGGGTGAAATTGCCAATGCCCGAACATCGCTAAAACCGCTAAGTTTGTGAGAGCATAATTCCATAAGTTTTCCATCAAATTTCATACTTTTGGGTTTATTACCTTCAGAAAAAGCTTCTGTACTTTTTTTTTTTTTTTTTGTGTTTTTTTTTTTTTTTTTTTGTTGTTTTTTTTTTTTTTTTTTTTGTGTGTGTTTGTGTTAGTGTGTGTTTGTGTGTGTGTGTGTTTGTGTGTGTGTGTGTGTGTGTGTGTGTTAGTGTGTGTGTGTGTGTTAGTGTGTGTGTGTGTGTTAGTGTGTGTGTGTGTGTGTGTTAGTTAGAAGATCAGGAGTTCCGATCCTCAAAAGTTTAAAACCTTAACAGAAGAACAAAGGCTAAATGCACTGTATTGCTGACTTTTTTATACACAAGTAACCTGCATTTAGAAGAAAAGCTTATAGCAACTAGTTAATGGTCTAAGTATACCTAGAGAGGGTTTTGGGGATCAATACCTTCACAGCCCAGTCTGTGACCAGCGTCTGATCAACCAGGCTGTAACTGTTGGCTGCATGCAGACTGATGTAGGAACTACAGCCCAGCTGGTCAGGTACTGTCTTTGGATGTTCTTCCAGCAACTTCTTGAAGACAGTCAGGGGTCTATTGGTAATCCCCCTTATGTATACTGGGAGGCAGTTCAACAGTCTTTGGCCCCCTGACTGAAATGTCATACGTTTGTCTGTCGTTTGCAGGTTATTTGTCTGTTGTTCCACTCATGGTATTGTGCCTTTTTGCTCTCGACATTTTTTGTTTTATATTTCCAAAGTTACGAAGATATTCTAGACCCTGATTATCCAAACATAAAAAAAAAAAATCCTTTTCAGACTGCCTGATGGATTAAATTTGAACAATAAAATTCAGACGCAGTAGTAATTAGTGATATAAATCATCTCAGTTCTTTATGTATATGAGCCCTGAAAACTTGCTACACAACCCGCACATAGGAGAGAGAAGCTACGGCAATGTTTCGGTCGGCCTTGGACCATTTACAAAGTCCAGTGGGATTTGTAAATGGCCTACATTAACCTATGTCTGGTCTTTAGTAGTCTGTAAGCATTAGGCATAACCTGCCTAAAATAAGCTGCATGTTAATGGCTTTCTTTTGTGCATAACAATATTTTATTAATGTAAATTACATGTTGTATATTGCAGAAAAGCAATGAAGTTGTGTTGTATTAGCTTGTAATTAGAGTCTGACTAACATTTTAAACTGTCAATGAAATGCTGTATTTCCTCTACTGATATAACGTTTAGTTCATTTTTTTTATTAATTGATTTTCTTCTTTATAATTACAGTGGACCCCCGATTAACGATCTTTTTTCATTCCAGAAGTATGTTCAGGTACCAGTACTGACCGAATTTGTTCCCATAAGGAATATTGTGAATTAGATTAGTCCATTTCAGACCCCCAAACATACACGTACAAATGCACTTACATAAATACACTTACATAATTGGTCGCATTTGGAGGTGATCGTTAAGCGGGGGTCCACTGTCCTTTTTTTTGGGGGGGGGGCATTCCGGCCATCTCTCACTGAGGCAGGGTGCCCCAAAAAACTATAAGGCTTATGTTTTAGTAATTTATACAGGAGGAGAGGTTACTAGCCCCTTACTCCCAACATTATTTACAAACGATGGTCATATCAGGTAATACCTTTCAGATCTTTGGTGTCCCTCGCATGAAATTTGCAGAAATCCCTGGGAGACTGAACCAGTTGCTGTTTCCTCCAGATCCCATCATTATCAATCATACCATATCTGTCGAGGGGGCAGACCAGAAGAAGACATCGTGTTATGATATAGATGTGGAAGTTGATGATAATCTCAAGGTAGGCATCTGCAAATGCAGCTTCTTTTCACTTGGTGTCGGACTCGTATACCAACGACTCAGACTTATGACAGGCTGTCTGATCAGTATGCATACCTAAATACAGCCTCTCCTCACTTAATGATGGAGTTCCGTCCCTAAGACTACGTCGCTAAACGAATTTGTCGGTAAGTGAAGAGTATACTATAATGGTAGGGGGTTTGTCCAAGCAATCTGTTGTTGTTTTAATGTTACCTTTGCACCATTTATAACATTCCTGGTATATTGTAATAAACAGAATGGAGGAAATCAGCTCTGATATACATTATTTAGTTTACTGGTTGGAGAGAGGGTCGTAAATTCGAGTGGTCGGTAAACAAGTACATCGCTAAGTGAGGAGAGGCTGTATTACTCGACAATTTTATCCAAATTTAAGCTTTGTGAATATAGTAATATAGACAGAGTGAGGGGGTAAAGAAGGTTTTGTGTATCAAGGGGTTTCGACATACACTAGGCATGTGTGAGCGTATTAGGAGTGAGTGGAGACAAATGGTTTTTGGGACTTGATGAGCTGTTGGAGTGTGAGGAAGATAATGCAGTAGTTCCCCTATATCTGCAGGGAATTATTAAGCAAAATTAAGTGTTATTTTCAGATCAAGGTAAACCATGGGTAACTGAAACCTTGGAAACCACCTCCATGGATATGAGGATTCTGCTGTATTTTGTGAAGGGTTACAGGGAAACCAGTTAGCCAGACTTGAGTCCTGGAGGTGGAAAGTAGAGTGCATGCACTCTGAAGGAGGGTGGAGATACTTGCTGTTTAGAAGGATATCTAAACTGTTAAATCTACATGCCTCTGGCAAGACAGTGATAGCATGAATGATGGTGAAAGTTTCTCTTTTGAGTCACCCTGCCTTGGTGGGAGACTGCCAGTCTTAAAAAAAAAAAGTGTGGGAGTTGATGATTAACTATTTTAAAAAAAATCTAGATATAAAAAGTACTATAAAATTGAAGAGATAGATATTTTGACTATAAAGCAATGGATTTTTAGTCAAAATAGTCTAATTTTAGTGGTAAGCAGGAAATAGTCCAGAAAATCAGGTAGACATTTGCAAATATTGTTCTATTAGTAGACAGCAACCACCCAGGGAGGTACTACCATCCTGTGGTAGTAGGTTGGTAGACAGCAACCACCCAGGGAGGTACTACCATCCTGTGGTAGTAGGTTGGTAGAACAACAACCACCCAGGGAGGTACTACCATCCTGTGGTAGTAGGTTGGTAGACAACAACCACCCAGGGAGGTACTACCATCCTGTGGTGGTAGGTTGGTAGACAGCAACCACCCAGGGAGGTACTACCATCCTGTGGTAGTAGGTTGGTAGACAACAACCACCCAGGGAGGTACTACCATCCTGTGGTAGTAGGTTGGTAGACAACAACCACCCAGGGAGGTACTACCATCCTGTGGTAGTAGGTTGGTAGACAACAACCACCCAGGGAGGTACTACCATCCTGTGGTAGTAGGTTGGTAGACAACAACCACCCAGGGAGGTACTACCATCCTGTGGTAGTAGGTTGGTAGACAACAACCACCCAGGGAGGTACTACCATCCTGTGGTAGTAGGTTGGTAGACAACAACCACCCAGGGAGGTACTACCATCCTGTGGTAGTAGGTTGGTAGACAACAACCACCCAGGGAGGTACTACCATCCTGTGGTAGTAGGTTGGTAGAAAACAACCACCCAGGGAGGTACTACCATCCTGTGGTAGTAGGCTGGTAGACAACAACCACCCAGGGAGGTACTACCATCCTGTGGTAGTAGGTTGGTAGACAACAACCACCCAGGGAGGTACTACCATCCTGTGGTAGTAGGTTGGTAGAAAACAACCACCCAGGGAGGTACTACCATCCTGTGGTAGTAGGCTGGTAGACAACAACCACCCAGGGAGGTACTACCATCCTGTGGTAGTAGGTTGGTAGAAAACAACCACCCAGGGAGGTACTACCATCCTGTGGTAGTAGGTTGGTAGACAGCAACCACCCAGGGAGGTACTACCATCCTGTGGTAGTAGGTTGGTAGACAACAACCACCCAGGGAGGTACTACCATCCTGTGGTAGTAGGTTGGTAGACAACAACCACCCAGGGAGGTACTACCATCCTGTGGTAGTAGGTTGATAGACAACAACCACCCAGGGAGGTACTACCATCCTGTGGTAGTAGGTTGGTAGACAGCAACCACCCAGGGAGGTACTACCATCCTGTGGTAGTAGGTTGGTAGACAACAACCACCCAGGGAGGTACTACCATCCTGTGGTAGTAGGTTGGTAGACAGCAACCACCCAGGGAGGTACTACCATCCTGTGGTAGTAGGTTGGTAGACAACAACCACCCAGGGAGGTACTACCATCCTGTGGTAGTAGGTTGGTAGACAACAACCACCCAGGGAGGTACTACCATCCTGTGGTAGTAGGTTGGTAGACAACAACCACCCAGGGAGGTACTACCATCCTGTGGTAGTAGGTTGGTAGACAACAACCACCCAGGGAGGTACTACCATCCTGTGGTAGTAGGTTGGTAGACAGCAACCACCCAGGGAGGTACTACCATCCTGTGGTAGTAGGTTGGTATACAACAACCACCCAGGGAGGTACTACCATCCTGTGGTAGTAGGTTGGTAGACAGCAACCACCCAGGGAGGTACTACCATCCTGTGGTAGTAGGTTGGTAGACAACAACCACCCAGGGAGGTACTACCATCCTGTGGTAGTAGGTTGGTAGACAACAACCACCCAGGGAGGTACTACCATCCTGTGGTAGTAGGTTGGTAGACAACAACCACCCAGGGAGGTACTACCGTCCTGCCAACTGAGTGTAAACAAAAACCTGTAATTGTTTTAAATGATGGTAGGATTGCTGGTGTTCTTTTTCCTGTCTCATAATCACGCTGGATAACAGGTATGTCTTGCTACTTACATTTTTAGGTCACACTACGCAGACACGCACATGCATATATATATATATATACATACACACATCTAGGTTTTTCTTCTTTTTTCTAAATAGTTCTTATTCATTTTATTTCCTCTATTCTCCATGGGGAAGTGGAAAAGAATCTTTCCTCCATAAACCATGCCTGCCGTACGAGGCGACTAAAAATGCCGGGAGCAATGGTCTAGTAACCCCTTCTCCTGTAGAAAATACTAAATAAGAGAAGTAGTAGTTTATTGTTCTACCACTTTATACAAATTTAAGTCTTGTAATATCTTTAACCCGTAAAAGGTCCAAGCAGATCTATGTTCACATGTGTAGCGCTACAAAAGTAGATCTATGTTTTTTTTTACATATTTTCAAATATAACAAAAAAAGTAGATCAAAGTTTTTTACACATTTTCAAATGTAAAAAAACAAGAAGATGATCTGTTTTTTTTACTTACTTTCAAATGCTGAAAAAACGTATATACAGTGGACCCCCGGTTTACGATCAGCTCCCAATGCGACCAATTATGTAAGTGTATTTATGTAAGTGCGTTTGTATGTGTATGTTTGGGGGTCTGAAATGGACTAATCTAATTCACAATATTCCTTATGGGAACAAATTCGGTCAGTACTGGCACCTGAACATACTAATGGAATGAAATAATATCATAAACCGGGGGTCCACTGTATATGTTTGGGCCGTTTACAGGCTAAATCTAATTGTGAATCACAGCTTTAGGTATTTCATTGAGGATTGGATGAAATTGATGCTATCAGAACATGATTTAGTTTGCATTACTAGGAAGTGGTACAGTATTTACAAATAATATAAGGAATGGAATAATGTGAAAAGTAAAAGTTAGTGTGGAAGTTGCTAATTGAAAGTACAGTATTCAGAATGTTTCTAAGGGTTATGTTAGAAATAAAGAATAGGAGTGTAGCATCATCACAAACTTGTATAGTAATATAGTACAGTGGACCCCCGGTTTACAATATTATTTCATTCCAGAAGTATGTTCAGGTGCCAGTACTGACCGAATTTGTTCCCATAAGGAATATTGTGAATTAGATTAGTCCATTTCAGACCCCCAAACATACACGTACAAACGCACTTACATAAATACACTTACATAATTGGTCGCATTGGGAGCTGATCGTAAACCGGGGGTCCACTGTACTTGAAAACTGTAACACAAAGTACAGTAGTACAGCACTTAACTAACACAAAGCTTATTATTGGTTAATTTTAATATTTAGGGATCATTAAGAAACTTAAAAAAAAAAATCAAAATGTAAGTAGCTGTGCATTTATCAGAATAAAGCAAATAGTATGAGACTAAAACAGGATGCTCCCATTTTTTTACACATTTAAAATTGATTCACATTATGTATTTCCCGTCTTGACGTAAACAGACCCAAATGAACAATTTCCTACTGAGTACCAACTCCCAGCAAGATATCCAGACGCTAGACACCAAGATCCACGAGACAGTGGAAACTATCAATTCCCTCAAAACTAATCGCGAGTTCTACCTCTCGTTTGCCAAGGATCCACAGCAGTTCATTCAGAAATGGCTGATATCCCAGGTGAGTGCCTTTTACAATTTCTGTTTGGAAAAATGAGAGATTGCTAGTAAGGATTACAAGGCATTTCAGTTAGTGTTGAGCTTAAGAGAGGTAATAAATTAGGTAAAAAGGACGTTTAATGTGGCAACGTTTCACTCTCCAGGAACTGTCAAGCCATTATAGTAAAAAAGGTCACATTGGTTGCATCTGTGTCCTTTTACTTAACATTGTCAGTAATTTTACCAGGCAACAAGTTAGTAGATATCAGCCATCCAAGGAGGTACTGTGCTACTGTTTTCTCTGATGAAACACAATAGAGTGGTATACATCAATAGTAGGTTGGTATGTATCAACCATCCAAGGAGGTACTGTGCTACTCTTTTCTCTGATGAAACACAGTAGAGTGGTATACATCAATAGTAGGTTGGTATATATCAGCCATCCAAGGAGGTACTGTGCTACTCTTTTCTCTGATGAAACACAGTAGAGTGGTATACATCAATAGTAGGTTGGTATATATCAGCCATCCAAGGAGGTACTGTACTATTGCCCTATATGTGGAAAAGGTAATTCATGTACAGTTCTGGACATTATTAGAGGTAACATCATGAAGGAGGGGTGTTAATGTTGCAGTTTAAAAACTGTAGTGTAAAGCACCCTTCTGGCAAGACAGTGATGGAGTGAATGATGGTGAAAGTTTTTCTTTTTCGGGCCACCCTGCCTTGGTGGGAATCGGCCAGTGTGATAATAATAAAAAAAATAAAATAACATCATGCCATTTGTGGCAAAAAGTTTCCTCTAATAAATGTCTGGAACTGTACATACAAGTGTATTTTTTATACATCTTGTCAGTATGACGACAGTATTTTTCACAGCCCTGTATGATATGAAACAAGAGTTGGTTGGTATGCAGCAACCATCCAAGGAGGTACTGTGCTACCATACTGTCCTGCCATTATTGTGAAATGATACCTGTCAAATGGATTTCTTGTCTTTTCTGTGGTAAATCTTTGAGTTATACTTAAATTAGTAGTACAGTGGACCCCCGGTTAACGATATTTTTTCACTCCAGAAGTATGTTCAGGTGCCAGTACTGACCAAATTTGTTCCCATAAGGAATATTGTGAAGTAGATTAGTCCATTTCAGACCCCCAAACATACACGTACAAACGCACTTACATAAATACACTTACATAATTGGTCGCATTCGGAGGTGATCGTTATGCGGGGGTCCACTGTATTTGGTTATCTTCTCTGTATTTCTTAATAGCTCTTGATATGAAGGCACTATTGCACATTGTAAACCTTTATTAAGGCAATTTAAAGAATAAAAAATACCAGAACTGGAACAGTACACAAATAACCCACACACAGGACCTATACATTGTTACAGGTGGGCCTCACTTATACAGCAGGTTAGGTTCCAGGCTACTGCTGTAAAGTGAAACATTTCCCCCCTTTTTTTTTTTTTTTAACTTTCAAATATACACATAAAAGCCTGATAACGTGTTTACACTGTCATGTATTAAGTGAGCAATAAAGCTATCCCTTAAAAATGCGTATACAGTACACACATTACTTAGAATGTTTTTGTCCTTAGACTATACAGAGTGGTGAATATATTTATCATAGGAAATCTGAATAAATGAAGAGAAGTATACAGTGGACCCCCGGTTAACGATATTTTTTCACTCCAGAATTATGTTCAGGTGCAAGTACTGACTGAATTTATTCCCATAAGGAATATTGTGAAGTAGATTAGTCCATTTCAGACCCCCAAACATACACGTACAAACGCACTTACATAAATACACTTACATAATTAGTCGCATTTGGAGGTGATGGTTAAGCGGGGGTCCACTGTACTACTCTGTAGGCTTAAAAAGCTTGGTCTCCAAGTGAAACATCCACAATGGTGTCTGTTCTGCCATAGTATCTTTTTAATATAGCTTGTCGGTTGTATAATTTTTTCTCGGCAAAATATTTCCGGTTAGCCGGACTCGAGTCCTGATGGTGGGAAGTACTTTGCCTGTACTTTGTTCTTTAGAGATCCATGTAAACTGTTGTCTACATACCTCTGGCAAGACAGTGATAGTATAAATGGTGAAAGTGTTTCTTTTTCCGATTGCCCTGCCTCAGTGAGAGATAACCAGCACGTTGAAAAAAAAATTCCTCTAGTTTAGGAGGCCTTGTCTGAAGCCTACCTGCTGGGACAGTGAATGATAGAATCAATTGCAGATAACAAAAGTATAAAGTAAATTAGGAAATTCAGAACTGAAGTTAGGTTGTTTGCTTTTGTATTAATGTTAGTGAAAAGATCATAGCTTAATGAAATCTTTGAGAATATTGTAGAGCAGGAAAGAATCAGCATACCATCGAGTTACAAACTTAGGACACAATACACAAATAACCCGCACGTAAAAAGAAACTCATTGTGACATTTCGGTCTGACGTTGATCATTAAATAGTCACACATGAAGGTAAGGGAACCGATATTTACACAAGAGTAGGCCACGGGTAGGAGAAAGAGAGGTAGAAAAATAAAAGGAGGTAGAGTGCTCCAGGTACTATGCTCAGTATATTTTCATCCACTGGGTCATGAGTGGTGATCCCTTTCTCTCCAGGATCCCATCATTATTGTTAACCCTTAAACGGTCCAAACGTATATATACGTTTTTTCAACATCTGAAAGTATGTAAAAAATGTAAATCTTTTTTTTTGTTTTACATTTGAAAATGTGTAAAAAAAACTTTTATCTACATTTTTTTTTTTTGTTATATTTGAAAATGTGTAAAAAAAAAAGTAGATCTACTTTTGGATCACTACGAATTTGAACGTCGATCTGTTTGGACCGTTTAAGGGTTAAATGAGCAGATTACTACTGCCCTTGTTTTTTAACAATTAACAGCTTTATTTTTTGTATAGTGTACTATTGTATCCGAGTGCCTCTGCAAAGACGGTGATTATGTAGGAATGATGGTGAAAGTGTTGAATGATGATGAAATTTGTTTTTTCTTTTTGGGTCGCCCGGCCTTGATGGGAAACGGCCGATGTGTTAAAAAAAAAGGAATACTGTTAAGCACAGAGAAAGCCACTAACATGCATATACATTTTAGTAGACTAATGCTAACACTCACAGATTGCTTAAAACTAGACATTCCAGCAGGCGTGCATGAGTGTGTTCGATAGGAGTGAATGGAGACGAATGGTATTTGGGACCTGACGATCTGTTGGAGTGTGAGCAGGGTAATATTTAGTGAAGGGATTCAGGGAAACCGGTTATTTTTATATAGTCGGACTTGAGTCCTGGAAATGGGAAGTACAATGCCTGCACTCTAAAGGAGGGGTTCGGGACATTAGCAGTTTGGAGGGATATGTTGTGTATCTTTATACGTATATGCTTCTAAACTGTTGTGTTCTGAGCACCTCTGCAAAAACAGTGATTGTGTGTGAGTGTGGTGAAAGTGTTGAATGATGATGAAAGTATTTTCTTTTTTGGGTCACCCTTCCTCGGTGGGAGACGGCCGACTTGTTGAAAAAAAAAATTGCTTATTTAGCGGTAAAATTTTAATTCATTCTTTCAATGAACCAGCCACATCCCACCTAGGCAGGGTGACCTAAAAAAAAACATGAAAGTTTCTCTTGTTAAATTTAGTAGTGTGTGCAGGAGAAGGGGTACTAGCCCCTTGCTTCCTTTTACCTAACATGTGGGTAATTCTACCAACATTATTACAGTCTTTGAAGGTTGGCAGTCAGTCAAGCAAAGTAACATTTTTACTTTCCAGAATCGTGACTTGAAAACCATGACTGACGTTGTTGGTAATCCAGAGGAAGAACGACGAGCGCAATACTACTATCAACCCTGGACTCACGAAGCTGTCAACCGCTACTTCTATTCTAAGATTCAGCAGAAACGAGCTGAACTGGAACAAGCTCTAGGGATTAGAAACAACTAAATATTTTTACTTACCATTTTGTCAGGATTCTGTTACTAGAAAACTGAAGTGCTGTATGAAATTATTATCCAGTTGAAACACTGATATAAGTTTCGACTTGCTCTTGCAATGAAACTAGAGCTGGTTTTCAGCTTTGTTTTTACAGGATTATTGATATATCATGATTTCATTAGTTCTTATATTATATTATATTTGTAAAAAAGGAGTATCATTACCCTAATGGGATTTGGAAGGAAAGTGTAAGAGCCAGTACTACCTTCATGGTATTGAGGGGGAGGGACCTATGATATACCTTCGATGAGTTTTGAAAGTTTTTTGGCTAGGCTTATCTGGTGGTAACCTGGTCCACCAGGTTGTTGCTGCTGCTGGTCTGCTGATCCACATATCCATCCCAGCCTGATTGATCTGCCACCTGGTGAAGATGCCCAGTTTCCTCTTGAAGACTTCTACACTTGTTCCGGCAGTTTTTGTGATATCTCCTGGTAAGATGTGATGTTAAGTTGCCGACCTCTACACTTGTTCCAGTAGTGTTTCTGATATCTCCTGGTAAGATGTGATGTTAAGTTGCTGACCTCTACACTTGTTCCAGTAGTGTTTCTGATATCTCCTGGTAAGATGTGATGTTAAGTTGCCGACCTCTACACTTGTTCCAGTAGTGTTTCTGATATCTCCTGGTAAGATGTGATGTTAAGTTGCCGACCTCTACACTTGTTCCAGTAGTGTTTCTGATATCTCCTGGTAAGATGTGATGTTAAGTTGCCGACCTCTAAACTTGTCCCAGCAGTGTTTCTAATATCTCCTGGCAAGATGTGATGTTAAGTTGCCGACCTCTACACTTGTCCCAGCAGTGTTTCTAATATCTCCTGGTAAGATGTGATGTTAAGTTGCCGACCTCTACACTTGTCCCAGCAGTGTTTCTGATATCTCCTGGTAAGATGTGATGTAGCTGAGGTACTACGAGGTCGTCTCAGTACTGAACTTTGCTAATGACACATCACTGAGGAAGATTCTTGTCAGAGGAAGAGTAAAATACGACTCTCTCTACCTTTGGATAAGCATTTGCCTGGACCTGTTTCATTTATTTTTTCAAAGAACTCTCTTCAAAGTAGGAAGTTTTAATAAACCATACCACAGGTGGAGTTTGAACCTGTGATCAGAGTCACAAAACTCCAGACCATCACGTTAGCCACTAGACCAGCTAGCTACAATAAGATTCATCCAACTAGGTATATTTCTACACCATAGGAAGGTTATTGTAGCTAGCTGGCCCAGTGGTTAATGCGACGGTCTGAGTTTTGTGACTCTGATCGCGGGTTCAAACCCCACTTGTGGTATGGTTTGTTTCCACTCGTGTCATTTTGATTTCATGAGTCAAGAAGCTTTAATGCTGGTGAAGGGCTTTTGATCCAGTGAATTGGAGCTGTCATTCCTGTCAAACATTACTTCCCCTACCTTAGGCACAGTGCATACATAGTATGTTGTTTATAGACATGAAAATGTGTGTTTGTCAGTGTATATACACAGAATTTACTTTAATTGTTTTTTAGGAATTTAAAGTGGAGGTGAAAGTGTTGAATGATGAAAGTATTTTCCTTTTGGGGATTTTCTTTCTTTTTGGGTCACCCTGCCTCGGTGGGAGACGGCCGATTTGTTAAAAAAAAAAAAATCCTTGACTACTGGTATACAAGTTATATACAACCTTAATGACCCTCAAGAATTTGATAGGCTCGAAACAAAACCGTTCAAGTTCCCTAAGTAATCCTAAGTAATGTAATCTAAAATTGAAAGTGTCGAAAAGCTGTTAAGGTTCTTTCTCAGAATAACTTGGAAAAAAATATAGCAGGTAGAAGTAATGAAGATGGTAACTCTTTCAAGGGGTGAATAGGTGGTAAGTTTATGAAAGCAGTTAGTTTTTACGAGGGTAATGAGGCTCAGTTTGACAATTTTCTTCTTATTCTTTTTAGTAATCTTTACAGGAAAAGGGCCCCTCATGGAAGGTTCCTTGATGTTGGTGAGGGGCTCTTGATTTAGGGAATTGGATCTGTGCTCCAGTTCCTCGAATTAAGCTTGAATGCCTTCCACATCCCCCCTCCCCTGGGCACTGTATAATCCTACGGGTTTAGCGCTTCCCCCTTGATTATAATAATAATAATACAGGAAAAGGGGTTTCTAGCCTATTGTTCCCGGCATTTTAGTTGACTTTTACAACACGCATGGCTTACGGAGGAAAGATTCTTATTCCACTTCCCCATGGATATAAAAGGAAAAGTAATAAGACCAAGAACTATTAAGATAAAATCAAAGAAAACTCAGATGAGTGTGTATAAATAAACGTGTACATGAATGTGTAGTGTGACCTAAGTGTAAGTAGAAGTAGCAAGACATGCCTGTAATCTTGCATATTTATGAGACAAAAGACACCAGCAATCCTACCATCATGTAAAACAATTACAGGCTTTCGTTTTACACTCACTTGGCAGGACGGTAGTACCTCCCTGGATGGTTGCTGTCTACCAACCTACTACAGTTACTTTTTGCTGATGATACTGTGCTTATGGGAGATTCTAAAGAAAAATTGCAAAGGTTAGTGGATGAGTTTGGGAATGTGTGTAAAGGTAGAAAGTTGAAAGTGAACATAGAAAAGAGTAAGGTGATGAGGGTATCAAATGATTTAGATAAAGAAAAATTGGATATCAAATTGGGAGGAGGAGTATGGAAGAAGTGAATGTTTTCAGATACTTGGGAGTTGACGTATCGGCGGATGGATTTATGAAGGATGAGGTTAATCATAGAATTGATGAGGGAAAAAAGGTGAGTGGTGCGTTGAGGTATATGTGGAGTCAAAAAACGTTATCTATGGAGGCAAAGAAGGGAATGTATGAAAGTATAGTAGTACCAACACTCTTATATGGATGTGAAGCTTGGGTGGTAAATGCAGCAGCGAGGAGACAGTTGGAGGCAGTGGAGATGTCCTGTCTAAGGGCAATGTGTGGTGTAAATATTATGCAGAAAATTCGGAGTGTGGAAATTAGGAGAAGGTGTGGAGTTAATAAAAGTATTAGTCAGAGGGCAGAAGAGGGGTTGTTGAGGTGGTTTGGTCATTTAGAGAGAATGGATCAAAGTAGAATGACATGGAAAGCATATAAATCTATAGGGGAAGGAAGGAGGGGTAGGGGTCGTCCTCGAAAGGGTTGGAAAGAGGGGGTAAAGGAGGTTTTGTGGGCGAGGGGCTTGGACTTCCAGCAAGCGTGCATGAGCATGTTAGGAGTGAATGGAGACGAATGATACTTGAGACCTGACGATCTGTTGGAGTGTGAGCAGGGTAATATTTAGTGAAGGGATTCAGGGAAACCGGTTATTTTCATATAGTCGGACTTGAGTCCTGGAAATGGGAAGTACAATGCCTGCACTTTAAAGGAGGGATTTGGGATATTGGCAGTTTGGAGGGATATGTTGTGTATCTTTATACGTATATGCTTCTAAACTGTTGTGTTCTGAACACCTCTGCAAAAACAGTGATAATGTGTGAGTGTGGTGAAAATGTTGAATGATGATGAAAGTATTTTCTTTTTTGGGGATTTTCTTTCTTTTTTGGGTCACCCTGCCTCGGTGGGAGACGGCCGACTTGTTGGAAAAAAAAAAAAGTGAGGCTCAGGTTAGGGTATGTATTAGAGAGGAAAATTATTTTCCAGTAAAAGTAAGCTTTAGACAGGGACGTGTGATATCACCATCAGCAAAGGAAGTCTTGATGCTGTGGTTTACATCTCTGTCTAAATCAGACATGAGAATGAGGAAAAGGCTGGGAGGGAGTAATGTGCCTTGTGGAACAGTTTTTTGTCACTGTAGCTGCCTTGGACTTGACTCTCTTCATCATACAAGTTGGTGCTATTCTTTATTACCCAGGCATTGTATTGACTGATGAATTACCGTATTTCGTAGCTTATAAGATGCGGCTGATGAGACTTGTTTTAGTATCAACGGCTCGGCATCGGACATAATTGGGAGAGCTGCAGCCCACCCCAAACCCCAAACGTATAGCTCCTGTCACTGACCTTCAGTTTATAGGACGCAGGCTTTTTTTTGGAGACATTTTATGGAAAAAACATGCATCTGAATATCTTTATGTACTTGACGTGCTGTTGGAGTGTGAGCAAAGTAACATTTATGAAGGGGTTCAGGGAAACCGGCAGGCCGGACTTGAGTCCTGGAGATGGGAAGTACGGTGCCTGCACTCTGAAGGAGGGGTGTTAATATTGCAGTTTAAAAACTGTAGTGTAAAGCACCCTTCTGGCAAGACAGTGATGGAGTGAATGATGGTAAAAGTTTTTCTTTTTCGGGCCACCCTGCCTTGGTGGGAATCGGCCAGTGTGATAAAAATAAAAAACTTTCAACATCTGAATATCTTTACTTGTAGACATTTTGCTATCCAGTGGCTTCGTCATTACAATATATGGACATAATCTAATGGCTCCAGTTTGTTGAAAAACAGAAGAATCTGAAGACTAGAAATACGTACAGAAGTCAGTAGAAGACAAGGTAATCAGTCCCTCAGCCTAGGAGCTGGTGATGACCACTAGTCATCATCTGCTCTTAGGCTGAGGGACTGATTACCTTGTCTTTCACTATTTGCTGTATATGTTTTTATTATGCCCATGTATCAGTTAGTCACTGGATGGCAAAACATCTACAAGTAAACATACCCAGATGTTGCATATGTGTCTTAATTCATCATGATGTCAGTACTAAATATCACTGATATACAACTGTATGACTACTGTTGGGTTTAGTGCTCCCCATTAATATAATATGAAGGTGGCATTGTTGTATACAACTTAGGTACCCACGTATGCATGTTTTTTTTTTTTTTTTTTTTTTTTTAACAAGTCGGCAGTCTCCCACCGAGGCAGGGCGACCCAAAAAAGAAAGAAAATCCCCAAAAAGAAAAATACTTTCATCATCATTCAACACTTTCACCACACTCACCCATTATCACTGTTTTTGCAGAGGTGCTCAGAATACAACAGTTTAGAAGCATATACATATAAAGATACACAACATATCCCTCCAAACTGCCAATATCCCAAACCCCTCCTTTAAAGTGCAGGCATTGTACTTCCCATTTCCAGGACTCAAGTCTGACTATATGAAAATAACCGGTTTCCCTGAATCCCTTCACTAAATATTACCCTGCTCACACTCCAACAGATCGTCAGGTCTCAAGTATCATTCGTCTCCATTCACTCCTATCTAACATGCTCATGCACGCTTGCTGGAAGTCCAAGCCCCTCGCCCACAAAACCTCCTTTACCCCCTCTTTCCAACCCTTTCGAGGACGACCCCTACCCCTCCTTCCTTCCCCTATAGATTTATATGCTTTCCATGTCATTCTACTTTGATCCATTCTCTCTAAATGACCAAACCACCTCAACAACCCCTCTTCTGCCCTCTGACTAATACTTTTATTAACTCCACACCTTCTCCTAATTTCCACACTCCGAATTTTCTGCATAATATTTACACCACACATTGCCCTTAGACAGGACATCTCCACTGCCTCCAACCGTCTCCTCGCTGCTGCATTTACCACCCAAGCTTCACACCCATATAAGAGTGTTGGTACTACTATACTTTCATACATTCCCTTCTTTGCCTCCATAGATAACGTTTTTTGACTCCACATATACGCACCACTCACCTTTTTTCCCTCATCAATTCTATGATTAACCTCATCATTCATAAATCCATCCGCCGACACGTATGCATGTATCATTATTTTAATAAGACACGTAAGAATTTTTTTATAAGGGATCAAGTTTTTTTAACATCGATGTTGTTTCTATGTGTTTAAAATACCTATTATATGAATCGTATTGTAGTCAGCTGGCCCAGTGGCTTATGCACTGGTCTGGAGTTTTGCGACTCACTTTCCACAAGTTCGAGCTCCACCCGTGCTGTGGTTGTTTACTTGCTTTACACAATGTAAATGGGTAAGTAACTTATTATCTAGTTCTTCATACATAATTTTGAGAGTAGCAAGAGTCTAGGGAATGAAAGATAAGCTATCAGACTAGAGAGAATGATTATGTAAATAAATGTGTTGAACCGTTAAGGAGTTCACTTGATGGATGGGTTTATGAAAGATGAGGCAAAACAGAATTGACAAGGAATGAAAAAATGGGTGGTGTGTTGTGGCATCTGTGGAGGTAAAGAATTTAATCAGTGGAGATATAAAAGGGAATGTACCAGAGTATAGTGGTACCAACACTGTTGTATGGGTCTGAAGCTTGGGTTTTAAAAATTGCAGCAAGGATGCTGGAGACAGTGGACATGACAGGTTTGAAAGTAATGTGTGGTGTGAATATTATACATAGAATTCAAAAGCACACTACTGTGACCGAAACAATGCAGTGTTACTAGTTAATGGTCCTACTCGGTCCGAAATATTGTCGTAAGTTTCTTTTTCCTATGTGTGGGTTGTGTATTATACAAAGAACTCAGAACATGGAGATTATAAATGGGTGTAGAATTACCAACAATATTATTAAGAAGGTTGTTGAGGTGGTTTATGCATTAAGAGAGGTTGGAGCATAATAAGATGGCTAGGAGGGTGTATAAATCTAGGATGGAGAGGAGGAGTGTTAAGGGGTTGTCTCAGGCAAGGTTGGAGTAAACCTGGAAGAGGGTTTCAGGGGTCAATTCCCCCCATCCCAGTCCATGACCAGGGGTTCTTGAAAAAGACACAGACAGTTGAAAAACTTTATTACACATTTGATTTACAAACCAAAGTTTGACATCAAGATGATAAATTAGACACATGTGCAACTCTTGGGTATCTTTATTGAGGAAACGTTTCGCCACACAGTGGCTTCATCAGTCCATACAAAGGAGAATCTTGAAGAACAGTAGGAGAATGAGGTAATCAGTCCCTCAACCTTGAGTCGATGTGGTCTGGTGGCTAAAGCTCCCGCTTCACACACGGAGGGCCCGGGTTCGATTCCCGGCGGGTGGAAACATTTGACACGTTTCCTTACACCTGTTGTCCTGTTCACCTAGCAGCAAATAGGTACCTGGGTGTTAGTCGACTGGTGTGGGTCGCATCCTGGGGGACAAGATTAAGGACCCCAATGGAAATAAGTTAGACAGTCCTCGATAACGCACTGACTTTCTTGGGTTATCCTGGGTGGCTAACCCTCCGGGGTTAAAAATCCGAACGAAATCTTATCTTATCTTATCTAGTCCATCAATCTATTCAAGATTGATGGACTGACCACATCGACTCAAGGTTGAGGGACTGATTACCTCATTCTCCTCCTATTCTTCAAGTTTCTCCTACGTATGGACTGATGAAGCCACTGTGTGGCGAAACGTTTCCTCAATAAAGATACCCAAGAGTTGCACATGTGTCTAATTTATCAACATGTCGGTTCTCTGAACCATTCATCTACAAACCTGTTTGACATCAAGCTTAATTATGTATGGAGAGCAAGTCTTGTTATGTCTAACAGATACTACTATGTTACTCTAAATATTTGCCATAAGATTTAAACATCTCCATAGTGCTTGTCAGTGATGTAGATAAGTAGTTCAGGGAACTGACAAGTCGATAAATTAGACACGTGCAACGCTTGAGGTATCTTTATTAAGGAAATGTTTTGCCACACAGTGTCTTCATCAGTCCTATATATAGAATAGTGAAGATAAGAAATTTGAGGTAATCAGTCCCTCAGCCTGGAGTCGATGTAATCAATCCACCAATTTTGAAAGAATACCATATATGTTGAAAGAAGGGGCTTATACAGTGGACCCCCGCATAACGATTACCTCCGAATGCGACCAATTATGTAAGTGTATTTATGTAAGTGCGTTTGTACGTGTATGTTTGGGGGTCTGAAATGGACTAATCTACTTCACAATATTTCTTATGGGAACAAATTCGGTCAGTACTGGCACCTGAACATACTTCTGGAGTGAAAAAATATCGTTAACCGGGGGTCCACTGTATACTATAAACAGGTGAGGCGAAGCAGTTGTAGGTGGTGTCACAGTGGACAAATCCACATGTGGAAGTAGGTCATGACAGTAGGTTAGGCAAGTGAAGAATTTCCAATATGTTGCTGTGTCTGACAGCAATGTAGATAAATGGTTCAGAGAACCGACGCTGTAGGACTCGTGTGGGTTTAGCACTTGCTTATAATTATAATCAGAGCACCAACAAGTTGATCAATTAGACACTTGGTATCTTTGTTGTGGCAACGTTCGGCCAACACAATAGCTTTACTCAGATATACAGTCAGCAGGTGTAGTAGTGAAGTATTGTTAATGTGGGTTTAACCCACAGTCTGTAACCCAGACCTATCCCACGGGTTTAGCGCTACACCATGATTATAATGTAACCCAGACTGGATGGAAAATGCAGTATAATGTGACCCCTTTATTGACTACATTGTGCCCACACAGTTGGCTTTATCAAGTTAGAGATCTGCCTGGGTAGAGAGTACACAAGTCCTCACCTAGTTGTTGTTGCAAGGGTTGAGTCACAGCTCCTGACTCCGCCTCTTCACTGGCCGCTACTAGGTCACTCTTCCTGCTCCGTGAACTTTAAACTATGGATCCTGCCTCCACTACATCACTTCTCAGACTGTTCCACTTCCTGACAACTCTGTGACTGAAGAAATACTTCCTAACAATCCTGTGATTCATCTGAGTCTTCAACTTTCAATTGTGACACCTTGTTGCTGTGTCCCATCTCTGGAACATCAATTGTGACACCTTGTTGCTGTGTCCCATCTCTGGAACATCAATTGTGACACCTTGTTGCTGTGTCCCATCTCTGGAACATCAATTGTGACACCTTGTTGCTGTGTCCCATCTCTGGAACATCAATTGTGACACCTTGTTGCTGTGTCCCATCTCTGGAACATCAATTGTGACACCTTGTTGCTGTGTCCCATCTCTGGAACATCAATTGTGACACCTTGTTGCTGTGTCCCATCTCTGGAACATCAATTGTGACACCTTGTTGCTGTGTCCCATCTCTGGAACATCAATTGTGACACCTTGTTGCTGTGTCCCATCTCTGGAACATCAATTGTGACACCTTGTTGCTGTGTCCCATCTCTGGTACATCAATTGTGACACCTTGTTGCTGTGTCCCATCTCTGGAACATCAATTGTGACACCTTGTTGCTGTGCCCCATCTCTGGAACATCAATTGTGACACCTTGTTGCTGTGTCCCATCTCTGGAACATCCTGTCTCTGGCCACCTTGACATTTCCTCTCAGTATTTTATATATCACTATCATAGTATAATATAGAGTATGGAGAAGTCTGGTTGTACTAGAGAGTGACCTGCAGGTCCCCCTCTAGTACAACCTCCCCTCAAGGAAGGTTCCTTGATGTTGGTGAGGGGCTCTTGATTTAGGGAATTGGATCTGTGCTCCAGTTCCCCGAATTAAGCCTGAATGCCTTCCACATCCCCCCCCCCAGGCGCTGTATAATCTAGTACAACCTAACTCTACCTTACATATATTCGTGTACTCTACCCAGGTAGATCTGTTCGTGACTTGATAAAGTCCACTGTGTGGTCGAAATGTAGTCAATAAAGAATCCCATTGTACTCCATTTGCTTATTTTTACATCGTGTCGGTATTTTATACCTTTTATCAGCAACCAGACCAGGACGACACAGTTTGTCTGCCAAGGAATGATATCAGTGTTTTTATGCAAAACACTTGACAAGTGTTGAATCGGTCATCAACACTGCATCATCAGCAGTGTTACACTCTCTAGGAGTATTATGACACAATTGCATAGGTAACACTGTGACCTCCCTATGTTGTTTAAATATATCTAGTTTAATGAATCTTATTGTAGCCAGCTGGCCCAGGAGTTTTACGACTTGCTTGCCACGAGTTCAGTCCCCGCCCGTACCCTGGTTTGTTTTTCTAGTATTGTTGTGTACGTGATGAGTCGAGCATCACCGTTGTCTCGTCAGGTGATGAGTCATCAATATTGCATCAACAACTTCGTGTAAATAAGGATGTCGCTACAGTTGATGAGTCAGTCATCAATATTACATCAACAACTGTGTGGACACAAGTAATACCTCAGGTATCCCACACATGGGAGGTATCCACTAATGGGAAAATATCAGTAGATACCTCCCTTTAGGGACACCCAGAGGTATTCTTCACACAATTGATGATCCAGACATCAATACCTCATGAACATCAATCACACAAGACAGTAATACATAACAAAAGCAACTTTCCACAAGTCACGCATCACAGGGGAATTATTTAGCTTAAAATACATCGAATGAAGTCAAACATCCGCTGACTTGATTTATATTAGTTTACGCTGAATCCAAGTGACCTATTATCCACAGTGCTAAAAAAAACAGAATTAATATATAAATATTGCTAGTGGCTTTGTGCCACTAGCAATATATATTTACCAACTAGTTTATATATATATATGTCGTGCCGAATAGGCAGAACTTGCGATCTTGGCTTAAATAGCAATGCTCATCTTGCCATATAGTTAGTTTAATATGTTTATTATGCACCCCAGACCCATCCTGTGGGCGGTAGTCACCCCATACCCATCCTGTGGGCGGTAGTCACCCCATACCCATCCTGTGGGCGGTAGTCACCCCATACCCATCCTGTGGGCGGTAGTCACCCCATACCCATCCTGTGGGCGGTAGTCACCCCATACCCATCCTGTGGGCGGTAGTCACCACATACCCATCCTGTGGGCGGTAGTCAAAAGATTACAGAGGTACATAATTGGTCCAGGGACTGGACTCCAAAGTTTTGATAGCTGAGCAAGTTACAGAGGTAATGAACTGACAATTTACAAAGGTAATGAACTCACAATTTACAAAGGTAATGAACTCACAATTTACAAAGGTAATGAACTCCAGGTAAGTCTGGTCACAATCATGACAAGTTACAAAGGTATTTACAGATTACAGAGGTACGTAATGGGTCCAGGGACTGGGCCCCCAAAGTTTTGATAGCTGAACTAGGTACAAAGGTAATGAGCTCACAAGTTACAAAGGTAATGAATTCTGTAGAATGGTTACTTACGTTTATACTTTGGCTACAATCATGAACAAATTATAGAGTAATGAGCAATTCACACTTCCACACCCGGTCACAACTGTAGTGAGTTATTGGTGCCATATAGGACAAGTGAAAATTTGTGTATGCAATAATTTCGCCAAAATCATTCTGAACCTAACGAAAAAAATATATTTGATTGCGTTTGTTTAGTATTAAATTATTGTAAACGTATTTAAAATATATTTAGTTGGGTTAGGCTAAAATAAATTGTGCTTGTTATAATAAGGTTAGGTAAGTTTTCTAAGATTCTTTTGGTGCAAAATTAAAATTTTTTACATTAACATTAATGAAAAAAATATATCTCTAAACGTATAAGAGAAAATTTTAGAAAGGACTTAATTTTAAACGAGTTCTTGCTAATTGATCAGTTTTATATATTCGGCACGACATATATATATATATATATATATATATATATATATATATATATATATATATATATATATATATATATATATATATATAAACTACAGTTTGTATACTGCACAAATAAAAAAATGATGAGTTACGTGTTAAACGATAATGTTGGTTTAATTATTATTTAATAGGGTTTAGCCCCTCAAGGAAGGTTCCTTGATGTTGGTGAGGGGCTCTTGATTTAGGGAATTGGATCTGTGCTCCAGTTCCCCGAATTAAGCCTGAATGCCTTCCACATCCCCCCCCCCCCAGGCGCTGTATAATCCTCCGGGTTTAGCGCTTCCCCCTTGATTATAATAATAATAATAGGGTTTAGAGTTGGTTTTATAGATCTTTGTGGGTTTAGCGCTTAGTTTGCATTATAAGAGTAAAGGGTTTTATAAAGTGATATCTTAATTTAGCTTTACGGAGATTAATATATATATTACAAACTTAGGCAGTTTATTTTGCTTTCACAATAATTATAGATTATTATGATTATTATTATTATTATTATTATTATTATTATTATTATTAGTGTTGGTGTGTGGGTCAAGAATCCTGGTTAATTTGGTCCCCAGGATGCCACCCACACTAATCCACTAACACTTAGGTACCTACTTACTGCTAGGTGACCATGGGCAGTAGGTGTCTTAAACACGTCCTAATATTTCCAGCCGTACCGGTGATCGAACCCCGGACCTCAGTGTGTGAACTGAGTGCGCTACCAACCAAGCTACGGTAAACTGTGTAAGGCTTATTAATCCTCAGTGATAATGTTAGGCTCACAATAGAAGGCATCTGGGTTCGATTTCCAGGCATGGCAACTCTTACGGGTTGATGTTCACCAAGTAGGTACCTGGGTGTTAGTTGACGGGTGTGGGTGGCATCCTGGGTTAGTAACCTAAAGAATATTTCGAAATAGAGGCGGACAAATAGACTGATAGACAGCAAAGAGATCTGATAGATAATGTGACCCCTGGGTCAGGACCTCAGTTGGCGTAAATAAAATTAGAGAGAATCTGTTTACCTGTTAATATTACAAGATTATCACCTGGTGATAACCAGGGGGGGGGGGTTGGGGTGGGGGGGGAGATAGGTGAAGTCAGCAGCAGTGTGGTGGGGGAGGTTGGTGAGGGAGGTAGCAGTGACTCACTCTACCAGCCTTATTACTGCTAACACGTGAGGGAGACTATCTCCAACACACAGGATCTCTCCAACACTGTGAGGGAGTCTACTTCCAGCACACAGGATCTCTCCAACACTGTGAGGGAGACGGTATCTTCAGAACACAGGATCTCTCCAACACTGTGAGGGAGTCTACTTCCAGCACACAGGATCTCTCCAACACTGTGAGGGAGACTACCTCCAGCACACAGGATCTCTCCAACACTGTGAGGGAGACTACCTCCAGCACACAGGATCTCTCCAACACTGTGAGGGAGACTACCTCCAGCACACAGGATCTCTCCAACACTGAGGGAGACGGTATCTTCAGAACACAGGATCTCTCCAACACTGTGAGGGAGTCTACCTCCTGCACACAGGATCTCTCCAACACTGCGAGGGAGACTACCTCCAGCACACAGGATCTCTCCAACACTGAGGGAGACAGTATCTTCAGCACACAGGATCTCTCCAACACTATGAAGGAGACTACCTCCAGCACACAGGATCTCTCCAACACTATGAAGGAGACTACCTCCAGCACACAGGATCTCTCCAACACTGAGGGAGATGGTATCTTCAACACACAGGATCTCTCCAACACTGTGGGGGAGACAGTATCTCCAGCACGCAGGATCTCTCCAACACTGTGAAAGAGAACGTATCTCCAGCACACAGGATCTCTCCAACACTGAGGGAGATGGTATCTTCAACACACAGGATCTCTCCAACACTGAGAGACAATATCTCCACCATCAATCACCACCAGTAAAACAATTTAGTAACTCACCAACAATAATTAAAAATCTATAATATTTGACGGTTCAGAAAATGTTAGTGTAGGTAATGAAGGTGGTGATGCGTGTGGCTTAAATGGCTCTTTTTGTGAGATTGTGAGTTATTTGTGGTATTATAACTACTGTTTTGGTCAGTATAGGACGTCCTGGTAGTTAGAAGCATCAGGTCACTGACCTGGGTAGTTACCAGGTCACAGTACGTCATCCTGAGGTACCAGCTTCTGGTCACCTGTCATGCAGCAGGTTGTGTGAGTATTCTCTTGAGGTCCAACAGTGTTTTGTGTATGTGGTTGAATGGGTCGTGTTCTAGCTCCTGGTACCGCCTCTTTCCACATTTACTCTTGGCCCTGAGGGCCCTATCGGAGTCGTGCATAAATTAGCCGTGCATAGGAGAGGGGAGATTCCGACGACGTTTGGGAGTAGTAGGAGCCAGTATACCTGCAGCATGTTTCAGGGGGTCAACGCCCCCGCGGCCCGGTCCATGAGTAGGCCTCGTGGTGGATCAGGTTCTGACCAATAAGGCTGTTACTGTTGCTCGCACGTAATCCAGTAGGAACTGCAGCCTGGCTGGTCAGGTAATGACTTTAGGTGCCTGTCCTGCGCATTCTTGAAGACAGTCAGGGGCCTATTCATAATCCTTATGTGTGCTGGGAGGTAGTTGAACAGTCAGGGCCCCCTGACACTTACTGTGTTGTCTCTTATCGTACTAGTGACACCCCTGCTTTTCATTGGGGAAATGTTTCATCGTCTGCCGAGTCTTTTGCTTTCATGGGGAGTGACTTTTCGTGTGCAAACTTAGTACTAATCTCTCTAGGATTTCCATGTATCTTTCTCGCTTGCGGTCCAGGGAATACAAGTCAAGGGACTTCAACCGTTCCCAGTAATTTAGGAGTTTTATTGTACTTATACGTGCCATGAAAGTTCTCTGTACATTCTCCAGGTCAGCAATTTCGCCAGCCTTGAAAGGGACAGTTAGTGTACAGCAATATTCCAGCCCATAGAGACCAAGTGATTTGAAGAGAATCATCATGGGCTTGCCATCCATAGTTTTCAAGGTTCTCATTATCCATCCTATCATTTTCCTAGCAGATGCGGTCGATGCATTGTTGTGATCTTTGAAAGTGAGATCCTCTTACATTATCACTCCCAGGTCCTTCACATTAGCTCTTCTCTCTATAGTGTGGTTGGAATTTGTTTTATACTCTTATACAGTTTTAATTTCCTCAAGTTTTCCAAATCAGAGTAATTGAAATTTCTCTTCATTTAACTTAGTTGTTTTCTGCGGCCCATTTAAAAATTTGGTTGATGTTTGCTAGGAGTCTAACAGTGGAGGACACTGTCATGCAAATTCTGGTGTTATCCGCAAAGAACACTACTGTGGCTTACATCTCTGTCTATTGTCAGATATGAGGATGAGAAACAAGATGGGAGCGAGTACTGTGCCTTGTGGAACACTGGGAGCGAGTACTGTGCCTTGTGGAACACTGGGAGCGAGTACTGTACCTTGTGGAACACTGGGAGCGAGTACTGTGCCTTGTGGAACACTGGGAGCGAGTACTGTGCCTTGTGGAACACTGGGAGCGAGTACTGTGCCTTGTGGAACACTGGGAGCGAGTACTGTACCTTGTGGAACACTGGGAGCGAGTAATGTACCTTGTGGAACACTGGGAGCGAGTAATGTACCTTGTGGAACACTGGGAGCGAGTACTGTGCCTTGTGGAACACTGGGAGCCAGTACTGTGCCTTGTGGAACACTGGGAGCGAGTATTGTACCTTGTGGAACACTGGGAGCGAGTACTGTGCCTTGTGGAACACTGGGAGCCAGTACTGTGCCTTGTGGAACACTGGGAGCGAGTATTGTACCTTGTGGAACACTGGGAGCGAGTACTGTGCCTTGTGGAACACTGGGAGCCAGTACTGTGCCTTGTGGAACACTGGGAGCGAGTACTGTGCCTTGTGGAACACTGGGAGCGAGTACTGTGCCTTGTGGAACACTGGGAGCGAGTACTGTGCCTTGTGGAACACTGGGAGCGAGTACTGTACCTTGTGGAACACTGGGAGCGAGTATTGTACCTTGTGGAACACTGGGAGCGAGTACTGTACCTTGTGGAACACTGGGAGCGAGTACTGTGCCTTGTGGAACACTGGGAGCGAGTACTGTGCCTTGTAGAACACTGGGAGCGAGTACTGTACCTTGTGGAACACTGGGAGCCAGTACTGTGCCTTGTGGAACACTGGGAGCGAGTACTGTGCCTTGTGGAACACTAGGAGCGAGTACTGTGCCTTGTGGAACACTGGGAGTCAGTACAGTGCCTTGTGGAACACTAGGAGCGAGTACTGTGCCTTGTGGAACACTGGGAGTCAGTACAGTACCTTGTGGAACACTGGGAGCGAGTACTGTACCTTGTGGAACACTGGGAGCGAGTACTGTGCCTTGTGGAACACTGGGAGCGAGTACTGTGCCTTGTAGAACACTGGGAGCGAGTACTGTACCTTGTGGAACACTGGGAGCCAGTACTGTGCCTTGTGGAACACTGGGAGCGAGTACTGTGCCTTGTGGAACACTGGGAGCCAGTACTGTGCCTTGTGGAACACTAGGAGCGAGTACTGTGCCTTGTGGAACACTGGGAGTCAGTACAGTGCCTTGTGGAACACTGGGAGCGAGTACTGTGCCTTGTGGAACACTGGGAGCCAGTACTGTGCCTTGTGGAACACTGGGAGCGAGTACTGTACCTTGTGGAACACTGGGAGCGAGTACTGTACCTTGTGGAACACTGGGAGCGAGTACTGTACCTTGTGGAACACTGGGAGCGAGTACTGTGCCTTGTGGAACACTGGGAGCGAGTACTGTGCCTTGTGGAACACTGGGAGCCAGTACTGTGCCTTGTGGAACACTAGGAGCGAGTACTGTGCCTTGTGGAACACTGGGAGTCAGTACAGTGCCTTGTGGAACACTGGGAGCGAGTACTGTGCCTTGTGGAACACTGGGAGCCAGTACTGTGCCTTGTGGAACACTGGGAGCGAGTACTGTACCTTGTGGAACACTGGGAGCGAGTACTGTACCTTGTGGAACACTGGGAGCGAGTACTGTACCTTGTGGAACACTGGGAGCGAGTACTGTGCCTTGTGGAACACTGGGAGCGAGTACTGTGCCTTGTGGAACACTGGGAGCGAGTACTGTGCCTTGTGGAACACTGGGAGCGAGTACTGTGCCTTGTGGAACACTGGGAGCGAGTACTGTGCCTTGTGGAACACTGGGAGCGAGTACTGTGCCTTGTGGAACACTGGGAGCGAGTACTTTGCCTTGTGGAACAATAGGAGCGAGTACTGTGCCTTGTGGAACACTGGGAGCCAGTACTGTGCCTTTTGGAACACTGGGAGCGAGTACTGTGCCTTGTGGAACACTGGGAGCGAGTACTGTGCCTTGTGGAACACTGGGAGCGAGTACTGTGCCTTGTGGAACAATGGGAGCGAGTACTGTGCCTTGTGGAACACTGGGAGCCAGTACTGTGCCTTTTGGAACACTGGGAGCGAGTACTGTGCCTTGTGGAACACTGGGAGCGAGTACTGTGCCTTTTGGAACACTGGGAGCCAGTACTGTGCCTTGTGGAACACTGGGAGCCATTACTGTACCTTGTGGAACAGTGGGAGCCAGTACTGTGCCTTGTGGAACACTGGGAGCCAGTACTGTGCCTTGTGGAACACTGGGAGCGAGTACTGTGCCTTGTGGAACAGTGGGAGCGAGTACTGTATACCTTGTGGAACACTGGGAGCGAGTACTGTGCCTTGTGGAACACTGGGAGCCAGTACTGTACCTTGTGGAACACTGGGAGCCAGTACTGTACCTTGTGGAACACTGGGAGCCAGTACTGTACCTTGTGGAACACTGGGAGCCAGTACTGTGCCTTGTGGAACACTGGGAGCGAGTACTGTGCCTTCTGGAACAGAGCTTTTGACTGTAGCCGCCTCAGACTTGACTCTGTTTTGTTCTGTTCTGTCTTACTTGTTAGGGACTTATAGATCCATCTACCAACTTTTACTTTTATTCCCTTATCACGCTATTACACCGTGGTCGTATTGTTGAAGGCTTTCGCAAAGTCGGGGTTTACCTGGAGAGAGTTTCGGGGGTCAACGCCCCCGCGGCCCGGTCTGTGACCAGGCCTCCTGGTGGATCAGCGCCTGATCAACCAGGCTGTTGCTGCTGGCTGCACGCAAACCAACGTACGAGCCACAGCCCGGCTGATCAGGAACTGACTTTAGGTGCTTGTCCAGTGCCAGCTTGAAGACTGCCAGGGGTCTGTTGGTAATCCCCCTTATGTGTGCTGGGAGGCAGTTGAACAGTCTCGGGCCCCTGACACTTATTGTATGGTCTCTTAACGTGCTAGTGACACCCCTGCTTTTCATTGGGGGGATGGTGCATCGTCTGCCAAGTCTTTTGCTTTCGTAGTGAGTGATTTTCATGTGCAAGTTCGGTACTAGGTCTGCATGCTCTTTGTCATCCAGAGCTTCCAAGACCATGCCATATGGTCCAGTAGCTGGGACAAGCAGGATTGACCATCCTGGACCTTGTTATAGTTGTCCAGTAGCTGGGACAGGCAGGAGCAACCACCTAGGACCTTGTTATAGTGGTCCAGTAGCTGGGACAGGCAGGAGCAACCACCTAGGACCTTGTTATAGTGGTCCAGTAGCTGGGACAGGCAGGATTGACCATCCAGGACCTTGTTATAGTTTTCCAGTAGCTGGGACAGGCAGGAGCGACCATCCAAGACCTTGTCATAGTGGTCCAGTAGCTGGGACAAGCAGGATTGACCATCCAGGACCTTGTTATAGTGGTCCAGTAGCTGGGACCGGCAGGAGCAACCATCTAGGACCTTGTTATAGTGGTCCAGTAGCTGGGACAGGCAGGAGCAACCATCTAGGACCTTGTTATAGTGGTCCAGTAGCTGGGACAGGCAGGATTGACCATCCAGGACCTTGTTATAGTGGTCCAGTAGCTGGGACAGGCAGGAGCGACCATCCAAGACCTTGTCATAGTGGTCCAGTAGCTGGGACAAGCAGGATTGACCATCCAGGACCTTGTTATAGTGGTCCAGTAGCTGGGACCGGCAGGAGCAACCATCTAGGACCTTGTTATAGTGGTCCAGTAACTGGGACAGGCAGGATTGACCATCCAGGACCTTGTTATAGTGGTCCAGTAGCTGGGACAGGCAGGAGCGACCATCCAAGACCTTGTCATAGTGGTCCAGTAGCTGGGACAGGCAGGAGCGACCATCCAGGACCTTGTTATAGTGGTCCAGTAGCTGGGACAGGCAGGAGCGACCATCCAAGACCTTGTTATAGTGATCCAGTAGCTGGAACAAGCAGGAGCGACCATCCAAGACCTTGTTATAGTGGTCCAGTAGCTGGGACAGGCAGGAGCGACCATCTAGGACCTTGTTATAGTGGTCCAGTAGCTGGGACAGGCAGGAGTGACTATCTAGGACCTTGTTATAGTGGTCCAGTAGTTGGGACAGGCAGGAGCGACCATCTAGGACCTTGTTATAGTGGTCCAGTAGCTGGGACAGGCAGGAGCGACCATCTAGGACCTTGTTATAGTGGTCCAGTAGCTGGGACAGGCAGGAGCGACCATCCAAGACCTTGGCATAGTGGTCCAGTAGCTGGGACAGGCAGGAGCGACCATCTAAGACCTTGTTATAGTGGTCCAGTAGCTGAGACAGGCAGGAGTGACCATCCAAGACCTTGTCATAGTGGTCCAGTAGCTGGGACAGGCAGGAGTGACAATCCAAGCCCTTGTCATAGTGGTCCAGTAGCTGGGACAGGCAGGAGTGACAATCCAAGCCCTTGTCATAGTGGTCCAGTAGCTGGGACAGGCAGGAGCGACCATCCAAGACCTTGTCATAGTGGTCCAGTAGCTGGGACAAGCAGGATTGACCATCCAGGACCTTGTTATAGTGGTCCAGTAGCTGGGACCGGCAGGAGCAACCACCTAGGACTTTGTTATAGTGGTCCAGTAGCTGGGACAGGCAAGATTGACCATCCAGGACCTTGTTATAGTGGTCCAGTAGCTGGGACAGGCAGGAGCGACCATCCAAGACCTTGTCATAGTGGTCCAGTAGCTGGGACAGGCAGGAGCGACCATCCAGGACCTTGTTATAGTGGTCCAGTAGCTGGGACAGGCAGGAGCGACCATCCAAGACCTTGTTATAGTGATCCAGTAGCTGGAACAAGCAGGAGCGACCATCCAAGACCTTGTTATAGTGGTCCAGTAGCTGGGACAGGCAGGAGCGACCATCTAGGACCTTGTTATAGTGGTCCAGTAGCTGGGACAGGCAGGAGTGACTATCTAGGACCTTGTTATAGTGGTCCAGTAGCTGGGACAGGCAGGAGCGACCATCTAGGACCTTGTTATAGTGGTCCAGTAGCTGGGACAGGCAGGAGCGACCATCTAGGACCGTGTCATAGTGGTCCAGTAGCTGGGACAGGCAGGATTGACCGTCCAGGACCTTGTTATAGTGGTCCAGTTGCTGGGACAGGCAGGAGCGACCATCCAAGACCTTGTTATAGTGGTCCAGTAGCTGGGACAAGCAGGATTGACCATCCAGGAACTTGTTAAAGTGGTCCAGTAGCTGGGACAGGCAGGAGCGACCATCCAAGACCTTGTTATAGTGGTCCAGCAGCTGGGACAAGCAGGATTGACCATCCAGGACCTTGTTATAGTGGCCCAGTAGCTGGGACAGGCAGGAGTGACCATCTGGGACCTTGTTATAGTGGTCCAGTGGCTGGGACAGGCAGGAGTGACCATCTGGCACCTTGTTATAGTGGTCCAGTAGCTGAGACAGGCAGGAGCGACCATCCAAGACCTTGTCATAGTGGTCCAGTAGCTGGGACAGGCAGGAGTGACCATCTGGGACCTTGTTATAGTGGTCCAGTAGCTGAGACAGGCAGGAGCGACCATCCAAGACCTTGTCATGGTGGTCCAGTAGTTGGGACAGGCAGGAGCGACCATCTAGGACCTTGTGATAGTGGTCCAGTAGCTGGGACAGGCAGGAGCGACCATCCAAGACCTTGTCATAGTGATCCAGTAGCTGGGACAGGCAGGAGCGACCATCCAAGACCTTGTCATAGTGGTCCAGTAGCTGGGACAGGCAGGAGCGACCATCCAAGACCTTGTTATAGTGGTCCAGTAGCTTTGACAGGCAGGAGCGACCATCCAAGACCTTGTTATAGTGGTCCAGTAGCTGGGACAGGCAGGAGCGACCATCCAAGACCTTGTTATAGTGGTCCAGTAGCTGGGACAGGCAGGAGCGACCATCCAAGACCTTGTCATAGTGGTCCAGTAGCTGGGACAGGCAGGAGCAACCATCCAGGACCTTGTCATAGTGGTCCAGTAGCTGGGACAGGCAGGAGCGACCATCCAAGACCTTGCTATAGTGGTCCAGTAGCTGGGACAGGCAGGAGTGACCTGCTCTAAACCCGTGTTACCCTGGGTTGTGTAACTGATGGGTATCTAGGTGGTTGGCGATCTTGCTTCTTAGAACCCTCTCAAAGATTTTTATGACTTTGTGAGTTTGTAAATGGTCCAAGACGGACCGAAACGTCGTGGTAAGTTCCCCTCTCATATGTCCGGGTTGTTTGTGTATTGTTTCAGTCACGGTAGTGTGTCTTTTTTGTTATTTAATTATTTTACTGCCACCTTTGTGGAGTGGGACTGTCTGTTGTTTTGAGTGACTGAGTGGGGACCGTGTCCATCCTCCCTCTCCATGGAATATGTAAGACACATGACAGGGGCTTCTTGCAGTTGTTGATGAACACGGAGTTCCGTGAGTCTGGACCTGGGTCACTGTCGTGGAGTGTGGGGTTGTGAAGAGTGTGGTGGTGGAGTGTGGGGTTGTGAACAGTGTGGTGGTGGAGTGTGGGGTTGTGAACAGTGTGGTGGTGGAGTGTGGGGTTGTGAAGAGTGTGGTGGTGGAGTGTGGGGTTGTGAAGAGTGTGGTGGTGGAGTGTGGGGTTGTGAACAGTGTGGTGGTGGAGTGTGGGGTTGTGAACAGTGTGGTGGTGGAGTGTGGGGTTGTGAAGAGTGTGGTGGTGGAGTGTGGGGTTGTGAAGAGTGTGGTGGTGGAGTGTGGGGTTGTGAACAGTGTGGTGGTGGAGTGTGGGGTTGTGAACAGTGTGGTGGTGGAGTGTGGGGTTGTGAAGAGTGTGGTGGTGGAGTGTGGGGTTGTGAACAGTGTGGTGGTGGAGTGTGGGGTTGTGAACAGTGTGGTGGTGGAGTGTGGGGTTGTGAACAGTGTGGTGGTGGAGTGTGGGGTTGTGAACAGTGTGGTGGTGGAGTGTGGGGTTGTGAACAGTGTGGTGGTGGAGTGTGGGGTTGTGAACAGTGTGGTGGTGGAGTGTGGGGTTGTGAAGAGTGTGGTGGTGGAGTGTGGGGTTGTGAACAGTGTGGTGGTGGAGTGTGGGGTTGTGAAGAGTGTGGTGGTGGAGTGTGGGGTTGTGAAGAGTGTGGTGGTGGAGTGTGGGGTTGTGAACAGTGTGGTGGTGGAGTGTGGGGTTGTGAACAGTGTGGTGGTGGAGTGTGGGGTTGTGAACAGTGTGGTGGTGGAGTGTGGGGTTGTGAACAGTGTGGTGGTGGAGTGTGGGGTTGTGAACAGTATGGTAGTGGAGTGTGGGGTTGTGAACAGTGTGGTGGTGGAGTGTGGGGTTGTGAACAATGTGGTGGTGGAGTGTGGGGTTGTGAACAGTGTGGTGGTGGAGTGTGGGGTTGTGAACAATGTGGTGGTGGAGTGTGGGGTTGTGAACAATGTGGTGGTGGAGTGTGGGGTTGTGAACAATGTGGTGGTGGAGTGTGGGGTTGTGAACAGTGTGGTGGTGGAGTGTGGGGTTGTGAACAGTGTGGTGGTGGAGTGTGGGGTTGTGAACAGTGTGGTGGTGGAGTGTGGGGTTGTGAACAGTGTGGTGGTGGAGTGTGGGGTTGTGAACAATGTGGTGGTGGAGTGTGGGGTTGTGAACAGTGTGGTGGTGGAGTGTGGGGTTGTGAACAGTGTGGTGGTGGAGTGTGGGGTTGTGAACAATGTGGTGGTGGAGTGTGGGGTTGTGAACAGTGTGGTGGTGGAGTGTGGGGTTGTGAACAATGTGGTGGTGGAGTGTGGGGTTGTGAACAGTGTGGTGGTGGAGTGTGGGGTTGTGAACAGTGTGGTGGTGGAGTGTGGGGTTGTGAACAATGTGGTGGTGGAGTGTGGGGTTGTGAACAATGTGGTGGTGGAGTGTGGGGTTGTGAACAGTGTGGTGGTGGAGTGTGGGGTTGTGAACAGTGTGGTGGTGGAGTGTGGGGTTGTGAACAGTGTGGTGGTGGAGTGTGGGGTTGTGAACAGTGTGGTAGTGGAGTGTGGGGTTGTGAACAATGTGGTGGTGGAGTGTGGGGTTGTGAACAATGTGGTGGTGGAGTGTGGGGTTGTGAAGAGTGTGGTGGTGGAGTGTGGGGTTGTGAACAGTGTGGTGGTGGAGTGTGGGGTTGTGAAGAGTGTGGTGGTGGAGTGTGGGGTTGTGAACAATGTGGTGGTGGACTGTGGGGTTGTGAACAATGTGGTGGTGGAGTGTGGGGTTGTGAACAATGTGGTGGTGGACTGTGGGGTTGTGAACAATGTGGTGGTGGAGTGTGGGGTTGTGAACAGTGTGGTGGTGGAGTGTGGGGTTGTGAAGAGTGTGGTGGTGGAGTGTGGGGTTGTGAACAGTGTGGTGGTGGAGTGTGGGGTTGTGAACAATGTGGTGGTGGAGTGTGGGGTTGTGAACAGTGTGGTGGTGGAGTGTGGGGTTGTGAACAATGTGGTGGTAGAGTGTGGGGTTGTGAAGAGTGTGGTGGTGGAGTGTGGGGTTGTGAAGAGTGTGGTGGTGGAGTGTGGGGTTGTGAACAATGTGGTGGTGGAGTGTGGGGTTGTGAAGAGTGTGGTGGTGGAGTGTGGGGTTGTGAAGAGTGTGGTGGTGGAGTGTGGGGTTGTGAACAGTGTGGTGGTGGAGTGTGGGGTTGTGAACAATGTGGTGGTGGAGTGTGGGGTTGTGAACAATGTGGTGGTGGAGTGTGGGGTTGTGAAGAGTGTGGTGGTGGAGTGTGGGGTTGTGAAGAGTGTGGTGGTGGAGTGTGGGGTTGTGAACAATGTGGTGGTGGAGTGTGGGGTTGTGAACAGTGTGGTGGTGGAGTGTGGCGTTGTGAAGAGTGTGGTGGTGGAGTGTGGGGTTGTGAACAATGTGGTGGTGGAGTGTGGGGTTGTGAACAATGTGGTGGTGGAGTGTGGGGTTGTGAACAGTGTGGTGGTGGAGTGTGGGGTTGTGAACAGTGTGGTGGTGGAGTGTGGGGTTGTGAACAATGTGGTGGTGGAGTGTGGGGTTGTGAACAATGTGGTGGTGGAGTGTGGGGTTGTGAACAGTGTGGTGGTGGAGTGTGGGGTTGTGAACAGTGTGGTGGTGGACTGTGGGGTTGTGAACAGTGTGGTGGTGGAGTGTGGGGTTGTGAACAGTGTGGTGGTGGAGTGTGGGGTTGTGAACAGTGTGGTGGTGGAGTGTGGGGTTGTGAACAGTGTGGTGGTGGAGTGTGGGGTTGTGAACAATGTGGTGGTGGAGTGTGGGGTTGTGAACAGTGTGGTGGTGGAGTGTGGGGTTGTGAACAGTGTGGTGGTGGAGTGTGGGGTTGTGAACAATGTGGTGGTGGAGTGTGGGGTTGTGAACAGTGTGGTGGTGGAGTGTGGGGTTGTGAACAGTGTGGTGGTGGAGTGTGGGGTTGTGAACAGTGTGGTGGTGGAGTGTGGGGTTGTGAACAGTGTGGTGGTGGAGTGTGGGGTTGTGAACAGTGTGGTGGTGGAGTGTGGGGTTGTGAACAGTGTGGTGGTGGAGTGTGGGGTTGTGAACAATGTGGTGGTGGAGTGTGGGGTTGTGAACAGTGTGGTGGTGGAGTGTGGGGTTGTGAACAATGTGGTGGTGGAGTGTGGGGTTGTGAACAGTGTGGTGGTGGAGTGTGGGGTTGTGAACAGTGTGGTGGTGGAGTGTGGGGTTGTGAACAATGTGGTGGTGGAGTGTATGGTTGTGAAGAGTGTGGTGGTGGAGTGTGGGGTTGTGAACAGTGTGGTGGTGGAGTGTGGGGTTGTGAACAATGTGGTGGTGGAGTGTGGGGTTGTGAACAGTGTGGTGGTGGAGTGTGGGGTTGTGAACAGTGTGGTGGTGGAGTGTGGGGTTGTGAACAATGTGGTGGTGGAGTGTGGGGTTGTGAACAGTGTGGTGGTGGAGTGTGGGGTTGTGAACAGTGTGGTGGTGGAGTGTGGGGTTGTGAACAGTGTGGTGGTGGAGTGTGGGGTTGTGAACAGTGTGGTGGTGGCGTGTGGGGTTGTGAACAGTGTGGTGGTGGAGTGTGGGGTTGTGAAGAGTGTGGTGGTGGAGTGTGGGGTTGTGAACAGTGTGGTGGTGGAGTGTGGGGTTGTGAACAATGTGGTGGTGGAGTGTGGGGTTGTGAACAGTGTGGTGGTGGAGTGTGGAGTTGTGAACAGTGTGGTGGTGGAGTGTGGGGTTGTGAACAGTGTGGTGGTGGAGAGTGGGGTTGTGAAGAGTGTGGTGGTGGAGTGTGGGGTTGTGAACAGTGTGGTGGTGGAGTGTGGGGTTGTGAAGAGTGTGGTGGTGGAGTGTGGGGTTGTGAACAGTGTGGTGGTGGAGTGTGGGGTTGTGAACAGTGTGGTGGTGGAGTGTGGGGTTGTGAACAGTGTGGTGGTGGAGTGTGGGGTTGTGAACAGTGTAGTGGTGGAGTGTGGGGTTGTGAACAGTGTGGTGGTGGAGTGTGGGGTTGTGAACAGTGTGGTGGTGGAGTGTGGGGTTGTGAAGAGTGTGGTGGTGGAGTGTGGGGTTGTGAACAGTGTGGTGGTAGAGTGTGGGGTTGTGAAGAGTGTGGTGGTGGAGTGTGGGGTTGTGAACAGTGTGGTGGTAGAGTGTGGGGTTGTGAAGAGTGTGGTGGTGGAGTGTGGGGTTGTGAACAGTGTGGTGGTGGAGTGTGGGGTTGTGAACAATGTGGTGGTGGAGTGTGGGGTTGTGAAGAGTGTGGTGGTGGAGTGTGGGGTTGTGAACAGTGTGGTGGTAGAGTGTGGGGTTGTCAACAGTGTGGTGGTGGAGTGTGGGGTTGTGAACAGTGTGGTGGTAGAGTGTGGGGTTGTCAACAGTGTGGTGGTGGAGTGTGGGGTTGTGAACACTGGTGTGGGGATGAGGTTACATCACGTGTTAACCACACCTCTCCTGGCCTTACAGTCACCCAGGAACCAGTCATCAGCATCCCACCTACACCTAACACCTAGGTACCTATTTACTGCTGGATGATCAGTAAATTTATGTACCTTCAGGTATACATAGTAACGTAACGTACTGTGTGTTAGTCACCCAGGATAACCCAGGGTAGGGAGGGTTAGTCACCCTAGATAACCCAGGGTAGGGAGGGTTAGTCACCCTGGATAACCCAGGGTAGGGAGTGTTAGCCACCCAGGATAACCCAGTGTAGGGAGTGTTAGTCACCCAGGATAACCCAGGGGAGGGAGGGTTAGTCACCCTGGATAACCCAGGGTAGGGAGTGTTAGCCACCCAGGATAACCCAGGGTAGGGAGTGTTAGTCACCCAGGATAACCCAGGGTAGGGAGGGTTAGTCACCCTGGATAACCCAGGGTAGGGAGTGTTAGTCACCCAGGATAACCCAGGGTAGGGAGTGTTAGTCACCCAGGATAACCCAGGGTAGGGAGTGTTAGTCACCCAGGATAACCCAGGGTAGGGAGGGTTAGTCACCCTGGATAACCCAGGGTAGGGAGTGTTAGCCACCCACGATAACCCAGGGTAGGGAGTGTTAGTCACCCAGGATAACCCAGGGTAGGGAGTGTTAGTCACCCAGGATAACCCAAGGTAGGGAGGGTTAGTCACCCAGGATAACCTAGGGTAGGGAGTGTTAGTCACCCAGGATAACCCAGGGTAGGGAGTGTTAGTCACCCTGGATAACCCAGGGTAGGGAGTGTTAGCCACCCAGGATAACCCAGGGTAGGGAGGGTTAGCTACCCAGGATAACCCAGGGTAGGGAGTATTAGTCACCCAGGATAACCCAGGGTAGGGAGGGTTAGCCACCCAGGATAACCCAGGGTAGGGAGTGTTAGTCACCCAGGATAACCCAGGGTAGAAAGGGTTAGCTACCCAGGATTACCCAGGGTAGGGAGTGTTATTCACCCAGGATAACCCAAGGTAGGGAGGGTTAGCTACCCAGGATAACCCAAGGTAGGGAGGGTTAGTCACCAAGGATAACCCAAGGTAGGGAGGGTTAGCCACCCAGGATAACCCAGGGTAGGGAGTGTTAGTCACCCAGGATAACCCAGGGTAGGGAGTGTTAGCCACCCAGGATAACCCAGGGTAGGGAGTGTTAGTCACCCAGGATAACCCAGGGAAGGGAGGGTTAGCCACCCAGGATAACCCAGGGTAGGGAGGGTTAGCTACCCAGGATAACCCAGGGTAGGGACTGTTAGCCACCCATGATAACCTAGGGTAGGGAGTGTTAGCCACCCAGGATTACCCAAGTTAGGGCGGGTTAGCCACCCAGGATAACCCGGAGTAGGGAGTGTTAGCCACCCAGGATAACCCAGGGTAGGGAGGGTTAGCCACCCAGGATAACCCAGGGTAGGAAGTGTTAGTCACCCAGGATAACCCAGGGTAGGGAGTGTTAGCCACCCAGGATAACCCAGTGTAGGGAGTGTTAGTCACCCAGGATAACCCAGGGGAGGGAGGGTTAGTCACCCAGGATAACCCAGGGTAGGGAGGGTTAGTCACCCAGGATAACCCAGGGTAGGGAGTGTTAGCCACCCAGGATAACCCAGGGCACTGAGGGTTAGTCACCCAGGATAACCCAGGGTAGGGAGGGTTAGTCACCCTGGATAACCCAGGGTAGGGAGGGTTAGTCACCCTGGATAACCCACGGTAGGGAGGGTTAGTTACCCAGGATAACCCAGGGTAGGGAGGGTTAGTCACCCAGGATAACCCAGGATAGGGAGGGTTAGTCACCCAGGATAACCCAGGGTAGGGAGGGTTAGTCACCCAGGATAACCCAGGGTAGGGAGGGTTAGCCACCCAGGATAACAAAGGGTAGGGAGGGTTAGCCACCCAGGATAACCGAGGGTAGGGAGGGTTAGTCAAACAGGATAACCCAGGGTAGGGAGGGTTAGCCACCCAGGATAACCCAGGGTAGGGAGGGTTAGTCACCCAGCATAACCCAGGGTAGGGAGTGTTAGTCACCCAGGATAACCCAGGGTAGGGAGGGTTAGTCACCCAGGATAACCCAGGGTAGGGAGGATTAGTCACCCTGGATAACCCAGGGTAGGGAGGGTTAGTCACCCAGGATAACCCAGGGTACTGAGGGTTAGTCACCCAGGATAACCCAGGGTAGGGAGGGTTAGTCACCCAGGATAACCCAGTGTAGGGAGTGTTAGCCACGCAGCATAACCCAGGGTAGGGAGGGTTAATCACCCAGGATAACCCAGGGTAGGGAGTGTTAGTCACCCAGGGTAAGCCAGGGTAGGGAGTGTTAGCCACCCAGGATAACCCAGGGTAGGGAGTGTTAGCCACCCAGGATAACCCAGGGTAGGGAGTGTTAGCCACCCATAATAACCCAGGGTAGGGAGTGTTAGCCACCCAGGATAACCCAGGGTAGGGAGTGTTAGTCACCCAGGATAACCCAGGGTAGGGAGGGTTAGCCACCCAGGATAACCCAGGGTAGGGAGGGTTAGCCACCCAGGATAACCCAGGGTAGGCAGTGTTAGCCACCCAGCATAACCCAGGGTAGGGAGTGTTAGCCACTAAGGATAACCCAGGGTAGGGAGGGTTAGCCACCCAGGATAACCCAGGGTAGGGAGTGTTAGTCACCCAGGATAACCCAGGGTAGGGAGGGTTAGCCACCCAGGATAACCCAGGGTAGGGAGTGTTAGTCACCCAGGATAACCCAGGGTAGGGAGTGTTAGTCACCCAGGATAACCCAAGGTAGGGAGTGTTAGTCACCCAGGGTAACCCAGGGTAGGGAGTGTTAGTCACCCAGGATAACCCAGGGTAGGGAGGGTTAGCCACCCAATATAACCCAGGGTAGGGAGGGTTAGCTACCCAGGATAACCCAGGGTAGGGACTGTTAGCCACCCAGGATAACCTAGGGTACGGAGTGTTAGCCACTCAGGATAACCCAAGTTAGGGCGGGTTAGCCACCCAGGATAACCCAGGGTAGGGAGCGTTAGCTACCCAGGATAACCCAGGGTAGGGAGTGTTAGTCACCCAGGATAACCCAAGGTAGGGAGTGTTAGCCACCCATGATAACCCAGGGTAGGGAGGGTTAGCTACCCAGGATAACCCAGGGTAGGGAGTGTTAGTCACCCAGGATAACCCAGGGTAGGGAGTGTTCGTCACCCAGGATAACCCAGGGTAGGGAGGGTTAGCCACCCAGGATAACCCAGGGTAGGGAGGGTTAGCCACCCAGGATAACCCAGGGTAGGGAGGGTTAGCCACCCATGATAACCTAGGGTAGGGAGGGTTAGTCACCCAGGATAACCTAGGGTAAGGAGTGTTAGTCACCCAGGATAATCCAGGGTAGGGAGTGTTAGCCACCCAGGATAACCCAGGGTAGGGAGGGTTAGCCACCCAGGATAACCCAGGGTAGGGAGGGTTAGTCACCCAGGATAACCTAGGGTAGGGAGTGTTAGTCACCCAGGATAACCTAGGGTAGGGAGGGTTAGCCACCCAGGATAACCCAGGGTAGGGAGTGTTAGTCACCCAGGATAACCCTGGGTAGGGAGTGTTAGCCATCCAGGATAACCCAGGGTAGGGAGGGTTAGCCACCCAGGATAACCCAGGGTAGGGAGTGTTAGTCACCCAGGGTAGGGAGTGTTAGTCACCCAGGATAACCCAGGGTAGGGAGTGTTAGCCACCCAGGATAACCCAGGGTAGGGAGTGTTAGTCACCCAGGATAACCCAGGATAGGGAGGGTTAGTCACCCAGGATAACCCAGGGTAGGGAGGGTTAGTCACCCAGGATAACCCAGGGTAGGGAGGGTTAGCCACCCTGGATAACCCAGGGTAGGGAGGGTTAGCCACCCAGGATAACCGAGGGTAGGGAGGGTTAGTCACCCAGGATAACCCAGGGTAGGGAGGGTTAGCCATACAGGATAACCCAGGGTAGGGAGGGTTAGTCACCCAGGATAACCCAGGGTAGGGAGTGTTAGTCACCCAGGATAACCCAGGGTAGGGAGGGTTAGTCACCCAGGATAACCCAGGGTAGGGAGGATTAGTCACCCTGGATAACCCAGGGTAGGGAGGGTTAGTCACCCAGGATAACCCAGGGTACTGAGGGTTAGTCACCCAGGATAACCCAGGGTAGGGAGGGTTAGTCACCCAGGATAACCCAGTGTAGTGAGTGTTAGCCACCCAGGGTAGGGAGGGTTAATCACCCAGGATAACCCAGGGTAGGGAGTGTTAGTCACCCAGGGTAAGCCAGGGTAGGGAGTGTTAGCCACCCAGGATAACCCAGGGTAGGGAGTGTTAGCCACCCAGGATAACCCAGGGTAGGGAGTGTTAGCCACCCAGGATAACCCAGGGTAGGGAGTGTTAGCCACCAAGGATAACCCAGGGTAGGGAGTGTTAGTCACCCAGGATAACCCAGGGTAGGGAGGGTTAGCCACCCAGGATAACCCAGGGTAGGGAGGGTTAGCCACCCAGGATAACCCAGGGTAGGGAGTGTTAGTCACCCAGGATAACCCAGGGTAGGGAGTGTTAGCCACCCAGGATAACCCAGGGTAGGGAGGGTTAGCCACCCAGGATAACCCAGGGTAGGAGTGTTAGTCACCCAGGATAACCCAGGGTAGGGAGGGTTAGCCACCCAGGATAACCCAAGGTAGGGAGTGTTAGTCACCCAGGATAACCCAGGGTAGGGAGTGTTAGTCACCCAGGATAACCCAAGGTAGGGAGTGTTAGTCACCCAGGGTAACCCAGGGTAGGGAGTGTTAGTCACCCAGGATAACCCAGGGTAGGGAGGGTTAGCCACCCAATATAACCCAGGGTAGGGAGGGTTAGCTACCCAGGGTAGGGAGTGTTAGTCACCCAGGATAACCCAAGGTAGGGAGTGTTAGTCACCCAGGGTAACCCATGGTAGGGAGTGTTAGTCACCCAGGATAACCCAGGGTAGGGAGGGTTAGCCACCCAATATAACCCAGGGTAGGGAGGGTTAGCTACCCAGGATAACCCAGGGTAGGGACTGTTAGCCACCCACGATAACCTAGGGTACGGATTCTTAGCCACTCAGGATAACCCAAGTTAGGGCGGGTTAGCCACCCAGGATAACCCAGGGTAGGGAGGGTTTGCTACCCAGGATAACCCAGGGTAGGGAGTGTTAGTCACCCAGGATAACCCAAGGTAGGGAGTGTTAGCCACCCAGGATAACCCAGGGTAGGGAGGGTTAGCTACCCAGGATAACCCAGGGTAGGGAGTGTTAGTCACCCAGGATAACCCAGGGTAGGGAGTGTTAGTCACCCAGGATAACCCAGGGTAGGGAGTGTTAGCAACCCAGGATAACCCAGGGTAGGGAGGGTTAGCCACCCAGGATAACCCAGGGTAGGGAGGGTTAGCCACCCAGGATAACCCAGGGTAGGGAGGGTTAGCCACCCAGGATAACCTAGGGTAGGGAGGGTTAGTCACCCAGGATAACCTAGGGTAAGGAGTGTTAGCCACCCAGGATAATCCAGGGTAGGGAGGGTTAGCCACCCAGGATAACCCAGGGTAGGGAGGGTTAGCCACCCAGGATAACCCAGGGTAGGGAGGGTTAGCCACACAGGATAACCTAGGGTAGGGAGGGTTAGTCACCCAGGATAACCTAGGGTAAGGAGTGTTAGTCACCCAGGATAATCCAGGGTAGGGAGTGTTAGCCACCCAGGATAACCCAGGGTAGGGAGTGTTAGTCACCCAGGGTAGGGAGTGTTAGTCACCCAGGATAACCCAGGGTAGGGAGTGTTAGCCACCCAGGATAACCCAGGGTAGGGAGTGTTAGTCATCCAGGATAACCCAGGGTAGGGAGGGTTAGCCACCCAGGATAACCCAGGGTAGGGAGGGTTAGCTACCCAGGATAACCCAGGGTAGGGAGTGTTAGTCACCCAGGATAACCCAAGGTAGGGAGTGTTAGCCACCCAGGATAACCCAGGGTAGGGAGGGTTAGCTACCCAGGATAACCCAGGGTAGGGAGTGTTAGTCACCCAGGATAACCCAGGGTAGGGAGGGTTAGTCACCCAGGATAACCCAGTGTAGGGAGTGTTAGTCACCCAGGATAACCCAAGGTAGGGAGTGTTAGCCACCCAGGATAACCCAGGGTAGGGAGGGTTAGCTACCCAGGATAACCCAGGGTAGGGAGTGTTAGTCACCCAGGATAACCCAGGGTAGGGAGGGTTAGTCACCCAGGATAACCCAGTGTAGGGAGTGTTAGCCACCCAGGATAACCCAGGGTAGGGAGTGTTAGCCACCCAGGATAACCCAGGGTAGGGAGGGTTAGTCACCCAGGATAACCTAGGGTAGGGAGGGTTAGCCACCCAGGATAACCTAGGGTAGGGAGGGTTAGCCACCCAGGATAACCCAGGGTAGGGAGTGTTAGTCACCCAGGATAACCCAGGGTAGGGAGTGTTAGCCACCCAGGATAACCCAGGGTAGGGAGGGTTAGCCACCCAGGATAACCCAGGGTAGGGAGTGTTAGTCACCCAGGGTAGGGAGTGTTAGTCACCCAGGATAACCCAGGGTAGGGAGTGTTAGCCACCCAGGATAACCCAGGGTAGGGAGTGTTAGCCACCCAGGATAACCTAGGGTAGGGAGTGTTAGTCACCCAGGATAACCCAGGGTAGGGAGGGTTAGTCACCCAGGATAACCCAGGGTAGGGAGGGTTGGTCACCCAGGATAACCCAGGGTAGGGAGGGTTAGTCACCCAGGATAACCCAGGGGAGTGTTAGTCACCCAGGATAACCCAGGGTAGGGAGGGTTAGTCACCCAGGATAACCCAGGGTAGGGAGTGTTAGCCACCCAGGATAACCCAGGGTAGGGAGTGTTAGCCACCCAGGATAACCCAGGGTAGGGAGTGTTAGTCACCCAGGATAACCCAGGGTAGGGAGGGTTAGCCACCCAGGATAACCCAGGGTAGGGAGGGTTAGCCACCCAGGATAACCCAGGGTAGGGAGTGTTAGTCACCCAGGATAACCCAGGGTAGGGAGGGTTAGCCACCCAGGATAACCCAGGGTAGGGAGTGTTAGTCACCCAGGATAACCCAGGGTAGGGAGTGTTAGTCACCCTGGATAACCCAAGGTAGGGAGTGTTAGTCACCCAGGGTAACCCAGGGTAGGGAGTGTTAGTCACCCAGGATAACCCAGGGTAGGGAGGGTTAGCCACCCAATATAACCCAGGGTAGGGAGGGTTAGCTACCCAGGATAACCCAGGGTAGGGACTGTTAGCCACCCAGGATAACCTAGGGTACGGAGTGTTAGCCACTCAGGATAACCCAAGTTAGGGCGGGTTAGCCACCCAGGATAACCCAGGATAGGGAGGGTTAGCTACCCAGGATAACCCAGGGTAGGGAGTGTTAGTCACCCAGGATAACCCAAGGTAGGGAGTGTTAGCCACCCATGATAACCCAGGGTAGGGAGGGTTAGCTACCCAGGATAACCCAGGGTAGGGATTGTTAGTCACCCAGGATAACCCAGGGTAGGGAGTGTTCGTCACCCAGGATAACCCAGGGTAGGGAGGGTTAGCCACCCAGGATAACCCAGGGTAGGTAGGGTTAGCCACCCAGGATAACCCAGGGTAGGGAGGGTTAGCCACCCAGGATAACCTAGGGTAGGGAGGGTTAGTCACCCAGGATAACCTAGGGTAAGGAGTGTTAGTCACCCAGGATAATCCAGGGTAGGGAGTGTTAGCCACCCAGGATAACCCAGGGTAGGGAGGGTTAGCCACCCAGGATAACCCAGGGTAGGGAGGGTTAGTCACCCAGGATAACCCAGGGTAGGGAGTGTTAGTCACCCAGGATAACCTAGGGTAGGGAGGGTTAGCCACCCAGGATAACCCAGGGTAGGGAGTGTTAGTCACCCAGGATAACCCAGGGTAGGGAGTGTTAGTCACCCAGGATAACCCAGGGTAGGGAGTGTTAGCCACCCAGGATAACCCAGGGTAGGGAGGGTTAGCCACCCAGGATAACCCAGGGTAGGGAGTGTTAGTCACCCAGGGTAGGGAGTGTTAGTCACCCAGGATAACCCAGGGTAGGGAGTGTTAGCCACCCAGGATAACCCAGGGTAGGGAGTGTTAGTCACCCAGGATAACCCAGGATAGGGAGGGTTAGTCACCCAGGATAACCCAGGGTAGGGAGGGTTAGTCACCCAGGATAACCCAGGGTAGGGAGGGTTAGCCACCCAGGATAACCCAGGGTAGGGAGGGTTAGCCACCCAGGATAACCGAGGGTAGGGAGGGTTAGTCACCCAGGATAACCCAGGGTAGGGAGGGTTAGCCACCCAGGATAACCCAGGGTAGGGAGGGTTAGTCACCCAGGATAACCCAGGGTAGGGAGTGTTAGTCACCCAGGATAACCCAGGGTAGGGAGGGTTAGTCACCCAGGATAACCCAGGGTAGGGAGGATTAGTCACCCTGGATAACCCAGGGTAGGGAGGGTTAGTCACCCAGGATAACCCAGGGTACTGAGGGTTAGTCACCCAGGATAACCCAGGGTAGGGAGGGTTAGTCACCCAGGATAACCCAGTGTAGGGAGTGTTAGCCACCCAGGATAACCCAGGGTAGGGAGGGTTAATCACCCAGGATAACCCAGGGTAGGGAGTGTTAGTCACCCAGGGTTAGCCAGGGTAGGGAGTGTTAACCACCCAGGATAACCCAGTGTAGGGAGTGTTAGCCACCCAGGATAACCCAGGGTAGGGAGTGTTAGCCACCCTGGATAACCCAGGGTAGGGAGTGTTAGCCACCCAGGATAACCCAGGGTAGGGAGTGTTAGTCACCCAGGATAACCCAGGGTAGGGAGGGTTAGCCACCCAGGATAACCCAGGGTAGGGAGGGTTAGCCACCCAGGATAACCCAGGGTAGGGAGTGTTAGTCACCCAGGATAACCCAGGGTAGGGAGTGTTAGCCACCCAGGATAACCCAGGGTAGGGAGGGTTAGCCACCCAGGATAACCCAGGGTAGGGAGTGTTAGTCACCCAGGATAACCCAGGGTAGGGAGGGTTAGCCACCCAGGATAACCCAGGGTAGGGAGTGTTAGTCACCCAGGATAACCCAGGGTAGGGAGTGTTAGTCACCCAGGATAACCCAAGGTAGGGAGTGTTAGTCACCCAGGGTAACCCAGGGTAGGGAGTGTTAGTCACCCAGGATAACCCAGGGTAGGGAGGGTTAGCCACCCAATATAACCCAGGGTAGGGAGGGTTAGCTACCCAGGGTAGGGAGTGTTAGTCACCCAGGATAACCCAGGGTAGGGAGTGTTAGTCACCCAGGATAACCCAAGGTAGGGAGTGTTAGTCACCCAGGGTAACCCATGGTAGGGAGTGTTAGTCACCCAGGATAACCCAGGGTAGGGAGGGTTAGCCACCCAATATAACCCAGGGTAGGGAGGGTTAGCTACCCAGGATAACCCAGGGTAGGGACTGTTAGCCACCCAGGATAACCTAGGGTACGGAGTGTTAGCCACTCAGGATAACCCAAGTTAGGGCGGGTTAGCCACCCAGGATAACCCAGGGTAGGGAGGGTTTGCTACCCAGGATAACCCAGGGTAGGGAGTGTTAGTCACCCAGGATAACCCAAGGTAGGGAGTGTTAGCCACCCAGGATAACCCAGGGTAGGGAGGGTTAGCTACCCAGGATAACCCAGGGTAGGGAGTGTTAGTCACCCAGGATAACCCAGGGTAGGGAGTGTTAGTCACCCAGGATAACCCAGGGTAGGGAGTGTTAGCCACCCAGGATAACCCAGGGTAGGGAGGGTTAGCCACCAAGGATAACCCAGGGTAGGGAGGGTTAGCCACCCAGGATAACCCAGGGTAGGGAGGGTTAGCCACCCAGGATAACCTAGGGTAGGGAGGGTTAGTCACCCAGGATAACCTAGGGTAAGGAGTGTTAGTCACCCAGGATAATCCAGGGTAGGGAGGGTTAGCCACCCAGGATAACCCAGGGTAGGGAGGGTTAGCCACCCAGGATAACCCAGGGTAGTAAGGGTTAGCCACCCAGGATAACCTAGGGTAGGGAGGGTTAGTCACCCAGGATAACCTAGGGTAAGGAGTGTTAGTCACCCAGGATAATCCAGGGTAGGGAGTGTTAGCCACCCAGGATAACCCAGGGTAGGGAGTGTTAGTCACCCAGGGTAGGGAGTGTTAGTCACCCAGGATAACCCAGGGTAGGGAGTGTTAGCCACCCAGGATAACCCAGGGTAGGGAGTGTTAGTCATCCAGGATAACCCAGGGTAGGGAGGGTTAGCCACCCAGGGTAGGGAGGGTTAGCTATCCAGGATAACCCAGGGTAGGGAGTGTTAGTCACCCAGGATAACCCAAGGTAGGGAGTGTTAGCCACCCTGGATAACCCAGGGTAGGGAGGGTTAGCTACCCAGTATAACCCAGGGTAGGGAGTGTTAGTCACCCAGGATAACCCAGGGTAGGGAGGGTTAGTCACCCAGGATAACCCAGTGTAGGGAGTGTTAGTCACCCAGGATAACCCAAGGTAGGGAGTGTTAGCCACCCAGGATAACCCAGGGTAGGGAGGGTTAGCTACCCAGGATAACCCAGGGTAGGGAGTGTTAGTCACCCAGGATAACCCAGGGTAGGGAGGGTTAGTCACCCAGGATAACCCAGTGTAGGGAGTGTTAGCCACCCAGGATAACCCAGGGTAGGGAGTGTTAGCCACCCAGGATAACCCAGGGTAGGGAGGGTTAGTCACCCAGGATAACCCAGGGTAGGGAGGGTTAGCCACCCAGGATAACCTAGGGTAGGGAGGGTTAGCCACCCAGGATAACCCAGGGTAGGGAGTGTTAGTCACCCAGGATAACCCAGGGTAGGGAGTGTTAGCCACCCAGGATAACCCAGGGTAGGGAGGGTTAGCCACCCAGGATAACCCAGGGTAGGGAGTGTTAGTCACCCTGGGTAGGGAGTGTTAGTCACCCAGGATAACCCAGGGTAGGGAGTGTTAGCCACCCAGGATAACCCAGGGTAGGGAGTGTTAGTCACCCAGGATAACCCAGGGTAGGGAGGGTTAGCCACCCAGGATAACCTAGGGTAGGGAGTGTTAGTCACCCAGGATAACAAAGGGTAGGGAGGGTTAGTCACCCAGGATAACCCAGGGTAGGGAGGGTTAGTCACCCAGGATAACCCAGGGTAGGGAGGGTTAGTCACCCAGGATAACCCAGGGTAGGGAGGGTTAGTCACCCAGGATAACCCAGGGTAGGGAGGGTTAGTCACCCAGGATAACCCAGGGTAGGGAGTGTTAGCCACCCAGGATAACCCAGGGTAGGGAGTGTTAGCCACCCAGGATAAGCTAGGGTAGGGAGTGTTAGCCACCCAGGATAACCCAGGGTAGGGAGGGTTAGTCACCCAGGATAACCCAGGGTAGGGAGTGTTAGCCACCCAGGATAACCTAGGGTAGGGAGTGTTAGTCACCCATGATAACCTAGGGTAGGGAGTGTTAGCCACCCAGGATAACCCAGGGTAGGGAGTGTTAGCCACCCAGGATAACCCAGGGTAGGGAGGGTTAGTCACCCAGGATAACCTAGGGTAGGGAGTGTTAGTCACCCAGGATAACCCAGGGTAGGGAGTGTTAGCCACCCAGGATAACCCAGGGTAGGGAGGGTTAGCCACCCAGGATAACCCAGGGTAGGGAGGGTTAGCCACCCAGGATAACCTAGGGTAGGGAGGGTTAGTCACCCAGGATAACCTAGGGTAAGGAGTGTTAGTCACCCAGGATAATCCAGGGTAGGGAGGGTTAGCCACCCAGGATAACCCAGGGTAGGGAGGGTTAGCCACCCAGGATAACCCAGGGTAGGGAGGGTTAGCCACCCAGGATAACCTAGGGTAGGGAGGGTTAGTCACCCAGGATAACCTAGGGTAAGGAGTGTTAGTCACCCAGGATAATCCAGGGTAGGGAGTGTTAGCCACCCAGGATAACCCAGGGTAGGGAGTGTTAGTCACCCAGGATAACCCAGGGTAGGGAGTGTTAGCCACCCAGGATAACCCAGGGTAGGGAGTGTTAGTCATCCAGGATAACCCAGGGTAGGGAGGGTTAGCCACCCAGGATAACCCAGGGTAGGGAGGGTTAGCTACCCAGGATAACCCAGGGTAGGGAGTGTTAGTCACCCAGGATAACCCAAGGTAGGGAGTGTTAGCCACCCAGGATAACCCAGGGTAGGGAGGGTTAGCTACCCAGGATAACCCAGGGTAGGGAGTGTTAGTCACCCAGGATAACCCAGGGTAGGGATTGTTAGTCACCCAGGATAACCCAGTGTAGGGAGTGTTAGTCACCCAGGATAACCCAAGGTAGGGAGTGTTAGCCACCCAGGATAACCCAGGGTAGGGAGGGTTAGCTACCCAGGATAACCCAGGGTAGGGAGTGTTAGTCACCCAGGATAACCCAGGGTAGGGAGGGTTAGTCACCCAGGATAACCCAGTGTAGGGAGTGTTAGCCACCCAGGATAACCCAGGGTAGGGAGTGTTAGCCACCCAGGATAACCCAGGGTAGGGAGGGTTAGTCACCCAGGATAACCCAGGGTAGGGAGGGTTAGCCACCCAGGATAACCTAGGGTAGGGAGGGTTAGCCACCCAGGATAACCCAGGGTAGGGAGTGTTAGTCACCCAGGATAACCCAGGGTAGGGAGTGTTAGCCACCCAGGATAACCCAGGGTAGGGAGGGTTAGCCACCCAGGATAACCCAGGGTAGGGAGTGTTAGTCACCCAGGGTAGGGAGTGTTAGTCACCCAGGATAACCCAGGGTAGGGAGTGTTAGCCACCCAGGATAACCCAGGGTAGGGAGTGTTAGTCACCCAGGATAACCCAGGGTAGGGAGGGTTAGTCACCCTGGATAACCCAGGGTAGGGAGGGTTAGTCACCCAGGATAACCCAGGGTAGTGAGGGTTAGTCACCCAGGATAACCCAGGGTAGGGAGGGTTAGTCACCCAGGATAACCCAGGGTAGGGAGGGTTAGTCACCCAGGATAACCCAGGGTAGGGAGGGTTAGTCACCCAGGATAACCCATGGTAGGGAGTGTTAGCCACCCAGGATAACCCAGGGTAGGGAGTGTTAGCCACCCAGGATAAGCTAGGGTAGGGAGTGTTAGCCACCCAGGATAACCCAGGGTAGGGAGGGTTAGTCACCCAGGATAACCCAGGGTAGGGAGTGTTAGCCACCCAGGATAACCTAGGGTAGGGAGTGTTAGTCACCCAGGATAACCTAGGGTAGGGAGTGTTAGCCACCCAGGATAACCCAGGGTAGGGAGTGTTAGCCACCCAGGATAACCCAGGGTAGGGAGGGTTAGTCACCCAGGATAACCTAGGGTAGGGAGTGTTAGTCACCCAGGATAACCCAGGGTAGGGAGTGTTAGTCACCCAGGATAACCCAGGGTAGGGAGTGTTAGTCACCCAGGATAACCTAGGGTAGGGAGTGTTAGTCACCCAGGATAACCTAGGGTAGGGAGTGTTAGTCACCCAGGATAACCCAGGGTAGGGAGTGTTAGCCACCCAGGATAACCCAGGGTAGGGAGGGTTAGCCACCCAGGATAACCCAAAAAATCAATGCGTCTCAAAAGTGGGTCCAGGGACTACAATTCAACATTACAGACACATAATGGACAGGGAGAGAGAGAGAGAGAGAGAGAGAACAATATTCCCAGGAATTAGTAAGACATTAAAGATAGGTAGAGAGAGAGTCAGTGTCTGATACACAGTTATCACAGCTGAGGTAGTTATCAGTCATATCTTGAGGCCACAACACTTAACTTATTAGAAAATACAACTCACGCGTCTCCTGGTTTTGTTATCTATCCTGTCTTAGCTACCCTGGGCTGTCTTGGATACCCTGGGCTGTCTTGGTTACCCTGGGCTGTCTTGGCTACCCTTGGCTGTCTTGGTTACCCTGGGCTGTCTTGGTTACCCTGGGCTGTCTTGGCTACCCTGGGCTGTCTTGGTTACCCTGGGCTGTCTTGGTTACCCTGGGCTGTCTTAGCTACCCTGGCCTGTCTTAGCTACCCTGGGCTGTCTTGGTTACCCTGGGCTGTCTTGGTTACCCTGGGCTGTCTTAGCTACCCTGGGCTGTCTTGGTTACCCTGGGCTGTCTTGGTTACCCTGGGCTGTCTTGGCTACCCTGGGCTGTCTTAGCTACCCTGGCCTGTCTTAGCTATCCTGGGCTGTCTTGGTTACCCTGGGCTGTCTTGGCTACCCTGGGCTGTCTTAGCTACCCTGGCCTGTCTTGGTTACCCTGGGCTGTCTTGGTTACCCTGGGCTGTCTTAGCTACCCTGGGCTGTCTTGGTTACCCTGGGCTGTCTTGGTTACCCTGGGCTGTCTTGGTTACCCTGGGCTGTCTTGGCTACCCTGGGCTGTCTTAGCTACCCTGGGCTGTCTTGGCTACCCTGGGCTGTCTTGGCTACCCTGGGCTGTCTTAGCTACCCTGGGCTGTCTTGGTTACCCTGGGCTGTCTTGGTTACCCTGGGCTGTCTTAGCTACCCTGGGCTGTCTTAGCTACCCTGGGCTGTCTTGGTTACCCTGGGCTGTCTTGGTTACCCTGGGCTGTCTTGGTTACCCTGGGCTGTCTTAGCTACCCTGGGCTGTCTTAGCTACCCTGGGCTGTCTTGGTTACCCTGGGCTGTCTTGGTTACCCTGGGCTGTCTTAGCTACCCTGGGCTGTCTTGGTTACCCTGGGCTGTCTTGGATACCCTGGGCTGTCTTGGATACCCTGGGCTGTCTTGGATACCCTGGGCTGTCTTGGCTACCCTGGGCTGTCTTGGTTACCCTGGGCTGTCTTGGTTACCCTGGGCTGTCTTGGCTACCCTGGGCTGTCTTGGTTACCCTGGGCTGTCTTGGATACCCTGGGCTGTCTTGGATACCCTGGGCTGTCTTGGATACCCTGGGCTGTCTTGGATACCCTGGGCTGTCTTGGTTACCCTGGGCTGTCTTGGATACCCTGGCCTGTCTTGGTTACCCTGGGCTGTCTTGGTTACCCTGGGCTGTCTTGGCTACCCTGGGCTGTCTTGGTTACCCTGGGCTGTCTTGGATACCCTGGGCTGTCTTGGATACCCTGGGCTGTCTTGGATACCCTGGGCTGTCTTGGATACCCTGGGCTGTCTTGGATACCCTGGGCTGTCTTGGCTACCCTGGGCTGTCTTGGTTACCCTGGGCTGTCTTGGATACCCTGGGCTGTCTTGGATACCCTGGGCTGTCTTGGATACCCTGGGCTGTCTTGGATACCCTGGGCTGTCTTGGTTACCCTGGGCTGTCTTGGATACCCTGGCCTGTCTTGGATACCCTGGCCTGTCTTGGTTACCCTGGGCTGTTTTGGTTACCCTGGGCTGTCTTGCCTACCCTGGGCTGTCTTGGTTACCCTGGGCTGTCTTAGCTACCCTGGGCTGTCTTAGCTACCCTGGGCTGTCTTGGTTACCCTGGGCTGTCTTGGTTACCCTTGGCTGTCTTAGCTACCCTGGGCTGTCTTGGTTACCCTGGGCTGTCTTGGCTACCCTGGGCTGTCTTGGTTACCCTGGGCTGTCTTGGTTACCCTGGGCTGTCTTGGCTACCCTGGGCTGTCTTGGTTACCCTGGGCTGTCTTAGCTACCCTGGGCTGTCTTAGCTACCCTGGGCTGTCTTGGTTACCCTGGGGTGTCTTGGCTACCCTGGGCTGTCTTGGTTACCCTGGGCTGTCTTAGCTACCCTGGGCTGTCTTAGCTACCCTCGGCTGTCTTGGTTACCCTGGGCTGTCTTAGCTTCCCTGGGCTGTCTTGGTTACCCTGGGCTGTCTTGGTTACCCTGGGCTGTCTTGGTTACCCTGGGCTGTCTTGGTTACCCTGGGCTGTCTTAGCTACCCTGGGCTGTCTTAGCTACCCTGGGCTGTCTTGGTTACCCTGGGCTGTCTTGGTTACCCTGGGCTGTCTTAGCTACCCTGGGCTGTCTTGGTTACCCTGGGCTGTCTTGGTTACCCTGGGCTGTCTTGGTTACCCTGGGCTGTCTTAGCTACCCTGGGCTGTCTTAGCTACCCTGGGCTGCCTTAGCTACCCTGGGCTGTCTTAGCTACCCTGGGCTGTCTTAGCTACCCTGGGCTGTCTTAGCTACCCTGGGCTGTCTTAGCTACCCTGGGCTGTCTTGGCTACCCTGGGCTGTCTTAGCTACCCTGGGCTGTCTTGGCTACACTGGCCTGTCTTGGCTACCATGGCCTGCCTTGGCTACCCTTGGCTGTCTTGGTTACCCTGGCCTGTCTTGGCTACCCTGGCCTGTCTTGGCTACCCTGGCCTGTCTTGGCTACCCTGGGCTGTCTTGGCCACCCTGGCCTGTCTTAGCTACCCTGGGCTGTCTTGGCTACCCTGGCCTGTCTTGGCTACCCTGGGCTGTCTTGGTTACCCTGGGCTGTCTTGGTTACCCTGGCCTGTCTTGGCTACCCTGGCCTCTTTTGGTTACCTTGGGCTTTCTTGGTTACCCTGGCCTGTCTTCGCTACCCTGGCATGTCTTGGCTACCCTGGCCTGTCTTGGCTACCCTGGGCTGTCTTGGCTACCCTGGCCTGTCTTGGCTACCCTGGCCTGTCTTGGCTACCCTGGGCTGTCTTGGCTGCCCTGGGCTGTCTTGGCTATCCTGGGCTGTCTTGGCTACCCTAGACTGTCTTGGCTACCCTGGGCTGTCTTGGCTACCCTGACCTGTCTTGGCTACCCTGGCCTGTCTTGGCTATCCTGGCCTGTCTTGGCTATCCTGGCTGTCTTGGCTATCCTGGCCTGTCTTTGCTACCCTGGGCTGTCTTGGCTACCCTGGACTGTCTTGGCTACCCTGGGCTGTCTTGGCTACCCTGGGCTGTCTTGGCTACCCTGGCCTCTCTTGGCTACCCTGGGCTGTCTTGGCTACCCTGGGCTGTCTTGGCTACCCTGGCCTGTCTTGGCTACCCTGGCCTGTCTTGGCTACCCTGGCCTGTCTTTGCTACCCTGGTCTGTCTTGGTTACCCTGGGCTGTCTTGGCTATCCTGGCCTGTCTTGGCTACCCTGGCCTGTCTTGGCTACCCTGGCCTGTCTTGGCTATCCTGGGCTGTCTTGGCTATCCTGGCCTGTCTTGGCTATCCTGGCCTGTCTTGGCTACCCTGGCCTCTCTTGGGTACCCTGGGCTGTCTTGGCTACCCTGGCCTGTCTTGGCTACCCTGGCCTCTCTTGGCTACCCTGGGCTGTCTTGGCTGCCCTGGGCTGTCTTGGCTATCCTGGGCTGTCTTTCCTACCCTAGACTGTCTTGGCTACCATGGGCTGTCTTGGCTACCCTGACCTGTCTTGGCTACCCTGGCCTGTCTTGGCTATCCTGGCCTGTCTTGGCTATCCTGGCCTGTCTTGGCTATCCTGGCCTGTCTTGGCTACCCTGGGCTGTCTTGGCTACCCTGGACTGTCTTGGCTACCCTGGGCTGTCTTGGCTACCCTGGGCTGTCTTGGCTACCCTGGCCTGTCTTGGCTACCCTTGGCTGTCTTGGCTACCCTGAGCTGTCTTGGCTACCCTGGCCTGTCTTGGCTACCCTGGCCTGTCTTTTCTACCCTGGCCTGTCTTGGCTACCCTGGACTGTCTTGGCTACCCTGGCCTGTCTTGGCTACCCTTTCCTGTCTTGGCTACCCTGGGTTGTCTTGGCTACCCTGGGCTGTCTTGGCTACCCTGGCCTGTCTTGGCTACCCTGGCCTGTCTTGGCTACCCTGGGCTGTCTTGGCTACCCTGGCCTGTCTTGGCTACCCTGGGCTGTCTTGGCTACCCTGGCCTGTCTTGGCTACCCTGGTCTGTCTTGGCTATCCTGGCCTGTCTTGGCTACCCTGGGCTGTCTTGGCTACCCTGGGCTGTCTTGGCTATCCTGGCCTATCTTGGCTATCCTGGCCTGTCTTGGCTACCCTGGGCTGTCTTGGCTACCCTGGGCTGTCTTGGCTATCCTGGGCTGTCTTGGCTATCCTTGCCTGTCTTGGCTATCCTGGCCTGCCTTGGCTACCCTGGGCTGTCTTGGCTACCCTGGCCTGTCTTGGCTACCCTGGCCTGTCTTGGCTATCCTGGGCTGTCTTGGCTACCCTGGACTGTCTTGGCTATCCTGGCCTTTCTTGGCTTCCCTGGGCTGTCTTGGCTACCCTGGCCTGTCTTGGCTATCCTGGCCTGTCTTGGCTACCCTGGGCTGTCTTGGCTACCCTGGCCTGTCTTGGCTACCCTTGGCTGTCTTGGCTATCCTGGGCTGTCTTGGCTATCCTGGCCCGTCTTGGCTATCCTGGGCTGTCTTGACTACCCTGGGCTGTCTTGACTACCCTGGGCTGTCTTGGCTACCCTGGCCTGTCTTGGCTATCCTGGCCTGTCTTGGCTATCCTGGCCTGTCTTGGCTATCCTGGGCTGTCTTGGCAATCCTGGGCTGTCTTGGCTACCCTGGGCTGTCTTGGCTATCCCTGGGCTGTCTTGGCTACCCTGGGCTGTCTTGGCTACCCTGGGCTGTCTTGGCTTCCCTGGGCTGTCTTGGCTACCCTGGGCTGTCTTGGCTACCCTGGCCTGTCTTGGCTACCCTGGCCTGTCTTGGCTACCCTGGCCTCTCTTGGCTACCCTGGGCTGTCTTGGCTACCCTGGGCTGTCTTGGCTACCCTGGCCTGTCTTGGCTACCCTGGCCTGTCTTGGCTTCCCTGGCCTGTCTTGGCTACCCTGGGCTGTCTTGGCTATCCTGGCCTGTCTTGGCTACCCTGGGCTGTCTTGGCTACCCTGGGCTGTCTTGGCTACCCTGGGCTGTCTTAGCTATCCTGGCCTGTCTTGGCTACCCTGGACTGTCTTGGCTATCCTGGCCTGTCTTGGCTACCCTGGGCTGTCTTGGCTACCCTGGCCTGTCTTGGCTATCCTGGCCTGTCTTGGCTACCCTGGGCTGTATTGGCTTCCCTGGCCTGTCTTGGCTACCCTGGGCTGTCTTGGCTACCCTGGCCTGTCTTGGCTATCCTGGCCTGTCTTGGCTACCCTGGCCTCTCTTGGCTACCCTGGGCTGTCTTGGCTACCCTGGGCTGTCTTGGCTACCCTGGCCTGTCTTGGCTACCCTGGCCTGTCTTGGCTTCCCTGGCCTGTCTTGGCTACCCTGGGCTGTCTTGGCTATCCTGGCCTGTCTTGGCTACCCTGGGCTGTCTTGGCTACCCTGGGCTGTCTTGGCTACCCTGGCCTGTCTTGGCTACCCTGGCCTATCTTGGCTACCCTGGGCTGTCTTGGCTACCCTGGCCTGTCTTGGCTACCCTGGCCTGTCTTGGCTATCCTGGGCTGTCTTGGCTACCCTGGACTGTCTTGGCTATCCTGGCCTGTCTTGGCTACCCTGGGCTGTCTTGGCTACCCTGGCCTGTCTTGGCTATCCTGGCCTGTCTTGGCTACCCTGGGCTGTATTGGCTTCCCTGGCCTGTCTTGGCTATCCTGCGCTGTCTTGGCTATCCTGGGCTGTCTTGGCTATCCTGGCCCGTCTTGGCTATCCTGGGCTGTCTTGGCTACCCTGGGCTGTCTTGACTACCCTGGGCTGTCTTGGCTACCCTGGCCTGTCTTGGCTATCCTGGCCTGTCTTGGCTATCCTGGCCTGTCTTGGCTATCCTGGGCTGTCTTGGCAATCCTGGGCTGTCTTGGCTACCCTGGGCTGTCTTGACTACCCTGGGCTGTCTTGGCTACCCTGGCCTGTCTTGGCTACCCTGGGCTGTCTTGGCTACCCTGGGCTGTCTTGGCTACCCTGGGCAGTCTTGGCTACCCTGGCCTGTCTTGGCTACCCTGGGCTGTCTTGGCTACCCTGGGCTGTCTTGGCTACCCTGCCCTGTCTTGGCTACCCTGGCCTGTCTTGGCTACCCTGGGCTGTATTGGCTACCCTGGGCTGTCTTGGCTACCCTGGGCTGTCTCGGCTACCCTGGGCTGTCTTGGCTATCCCTGGGCTGTCTTGGCTACTCTGGGCTGTCTTGGCTACCCTGGGTTGTCTTGGCTACCCTGGGCTGTCTTGGCTACCCTGGGCTGTCTTGGCTACCCTTTCCTGTCTTGGCTACCCTGGCCTGTCTTGGCTACCCTGGCCTCTCTTGGCTACCCTGGGCTGTCTTGGCTACCCTGGGCTGTCTTGGCTACCCTGGCCTGTCTTGGCTACCCTGGCCTGTCTTGGCTACCCTGGGCTGTCTTGGCTACCCTGGGCTGTCTTGGCTATCCTGGCCTGTCTTGGCTACCCTGGCCTGTCTTGGCTACCCTGGCCTGTCTTGGCTACCCTGGCCTGTCTTGGCTACCCTGGCCTGTCTTGGCTACCCTGGGCTGTCTTGGCTACCCTGGGCTGTCTTGGCTACCCTGGCCTGTCTTGGCTATCCTGGCCTGTCTTGGCTACCCTGGGCTGTCTTGGCTTCCCTGGCCTGTCTTGGCTATCCTGCGCTGTCTTGGCTATCCTGGGCTGTCTTGGCTATCCTGGCCCGTCTTGGCTATCCTGGGCTGTCTTGGCTACCCTGGGCTGTCTTGACTACCCTGGGCTGTCTTGGCTAACCTTGCCTGTCTTGGCTATCCTGGCCTGTCTTGGCTATCCTGGGCTGTCTTGGCAATCCTGGGCTGTCTTGGCTACCCTGGGCTGTCTTGACTACCCTGGGCTGTCTTGGCTACCCTGGGCTGTCTTGGCTACCCTGGGCAGTCTTGGCTACCCTGGCCTGTCTTGGCTACCCTGGGCTGTCTTGGCTACCCTGGGGTGTCTTGGCTACCCTGGCCTGTCTTGGCTACCCTGGCCTGTCTTGGCTACCCTGGGCTGTATTGGCTACCCTGGGCTGTCTTGGCTACCCTGGGCTGTCTCGGCTACCCTGGGCTGTCTTGGCTATCCCTGGGCTGTCTTGGCTACCCTGGGCTGTCTTGGCTACCCTGGGCTGTCTTGGCTACCCTGGGCTGTCTTGGCTACCCTGGGCTGTCTTGGCTACCCTGGCCTGTCTTGGCTACCCTGGCCTGTCTTAGGTACCCTGGCCTCTCTTGGCTACCCTGGGCTGTCTTGGCTACCCTGGGCTGTCTTGGCTACCCTGGCCTGTCTTGGCTACCCTGGCCTGTCTTGGCTACCCTGGGCTGTCTTGGCTACCCTGGGCTGTCTTGGCTATCCTGGCCTGTCTTGGCTACCCTGGCCTGTCTTGGCTACCCTGGCCTGTCTTGGCTACCCTGGCCTGTCTTGACTACCCTGGGCTGTCTTGGCTACCCTGGGCTGTCTTGGCTACCCTGGGCTGTCTTGGCTACCCTGGGCTGTCTTGGCTACCCTGGGCTGTCTTGGCTACCCTGGGCTGTCTTGGCTACCCTGGGCTGTCTTGGCTACCCTGTCCTGTCTTGGCTACCCTGGGCTGTCTTGGCTACCCTGGGCTGTCTTGGCTACCCTGGCCTGTCTTGGCTACCCTGTCCTGTCTTGGCTACCCTGGGCTGTCTTGGCTACCCTGGGCTGTCTTGGCTACCCTGGGCTGTCTTGGCTACCCTGGGCTGTCTTGGCTATCCCTGGGCTGTCTTGGCTACCCTGGGCTGTCTTGGCTACCCTGGCCTGTCTTGGCTACCCTGGCCGGTCTTGGCTATCCTGGGCTGTCTTGGCTATCCTGGCCTGTCTTGGCTATCCTGGCCTGTCTTGGCTACCCTAGCCTCTCTTGGCTACCCTGGGCTGTCTTGGCTACCCTGGCCTGTCTTGGCTACCCTGGCCTCTCTTGGCTACCCTGGGCTGTCTTGGCTGTCCTGGGCTGTCTTGGCTATCCTGGGCTGTCTTGGCTACACTAGACTGTCTTGGCTACCCTGGGCTGTCTTGGCTACCCTGACCTGTCTTGGCTACCCTGGCCTGTCTTGGCTATCCTGGCCTGTCTTGGCTATCCTGGCCTGTCTTGGCTATCCTGGCCTGTCTTGGCTACCCTGGGCTGTCTTGGCTACCCTGGACTGTCTTGGCTACCCTGGGCTGTCTTGGCTACCCTGGGCTGTCTTGGCTACCCTGGCCTGTCTTGGCTACCCTGGGCTGTCTTGGCTACCCTGGGCTGTCTTGGCTACCCTGGCCTGTCTTGGCTACCCTGGCCTGTCTTGGCTACCCTGGCCTGTCTTGGCTACCCTGGGCTGTCTTGGCTACCCTAGCCTGTCTTGGCTACCCTGGGCTGTCTTGGCTACCCTGACCTGTCTTGGCTACCCTGGCCTGTCTTGGCTATCCTGGCCTGTCTTGGCTATCCTGGCCTGTCTTGGCTATCCTGGCCTGTCTTGGCTACCCTGGGCTGTCTTGGCTACCCTGGACTGTCTTGGCTACCCTGGGCTGTCTTGGCTACCCTGGGCTGTCTTGGCTACCCTGGCCTGTCTTGGCTACCCTGGGCTGTCTTGGCTACCCTGGGCTGTCTTGGCTACCCTGGCCTGTCTTGGCTACCCTGGCCTGTCTTGGCTACCCTGGCCTGTCTTGGCTACCCTGGGCTGTCTTGGCTACCCTAGCCTGTCTTGGCTACCCTGGGCTGTCTTGGCTACCCTGGCCTGTCTTGGCTACCCTGGTCTGTCTTGGCTATCCTGGCCTGTCTTGGCTACCCTGGGCTGTCTTGGCTACCCTGGGCTGTCTTGGCTATCCTGGCCTATCTTGGCTATCCTGGCCTGTCTTGGCTACCCTGGGCTGTCTTGGCTACCCTGGGCTGTCTTGGCTATCCTGGGCTGTCTTGGCTATCCTTGCCTGTCTTGGCTATCCTGGCCTGCCTTGGCTACCCTGGGCTGTCTTGGCTACCCTGGCCTGTCTTGGCTACCCTGGCCTGTCTTGGCTATCCTGGGCTGTCTTGGCTACCCTGGACTGTCTTGGCTATCCTGGCCTGTCTTGGCTACCCTGGGCTGTCTTGGCTACCCTGGCCTGTCTTGCCTATCCTGGCCTGTCTTGGCTACCCTGGGCTGTCTTGGCTACCCTGGCCTGTCTTGGCTATCCTGGGCTGTCTTGGCTATCCTGGGCTGTCTTGGCTATCCTGGCCCGTCTTGGCTATCCTGGGCTGTCTTGGCTACCCTGGGCTGTCTTGACTACCCTGGGCTGTCTTGGCTACCCTGGCCTGTCTTGGCTATCCTGGCCTGTCTTGGCTATCCTGGCCTGTCTTGGCTATCCTGGGCTGTCTTGGCAATCCTGGGCTGTGTTGGCTACCCTGGGCTGTCTTGACTACCCTGGGCTGTCTTGGCTACCCTGGCCTGTCTTGGCTACCCTGGGCTGTCTTGGCTACCCTGGGCTGTCTTGGCTACCCTGGCCTGTCTTGGCTACCCTGGGCTGTCTTGGCTACCCTGGGCTGTCTTGGCTACCCTGGCCTGTCTTGGCTACCCTGGCCTGTCTTGGCTACCCTGGGCTGTCTTGGCTACCCTGGCCTGTCTTGGCTACCCTGGCCTGTCTTGGCTACCCTGGGCTGTATTGGCTACCCTGGGCTGTCTTGGCTATCCTGGGCTGTCTCGGCTACCCTGGGCTGTCTTGGCTATCCCTGGGCTGTCTTGGCTACCCTGGGCTGTCTTGGCTACCCTGGGCTGTCTTGGCTACCCTGGGCTGTCTTGGCTTCCCTGGGCTGTCTTGGCTACCCTGGCCTGTCTTGGCTACCCTGGCCTGTCTTGGCTACCCTGGCATCTCTTGGCTACCCTGGGCTGTCTTATCTTCCCTGGGCTGTCTTGGCTACCCTGGCCTGTCTTGGCTACCCTGGCCTGTCTTGGCTACCCTGGGCTTTCTTGGCTACCCTGGGCTGTCTTGGCTATCCTGGCCTGTCTTGGCTACCCTGGCCTGTCTTGGCTACCATGGCCTGTCTTGGCTACCCTGGCCTGTCTTGGCTACCCTGGCCTGTCTTGGCTACCCTGGGCTGTCTTGGCTACCCTGGCCTGTCTTGGCTACCCTGGCCTGTCTTGGCTATCCTGGGCTGTCTTGGCTACCCTGGACTGTCTTGGCTATCCTGGTCTGTCTTGGCTACCCTGGGCTGTCTTGGCTACCCTGGCCTGTCTTGGCTATCCTGGCCTGTCTTGGCTACCCTGGGCTGTCTTGGCTACCCTGGCCTGTCTTGGCTATCCTGCGCTGTCTTGGCTATCCTGGGCTGTCTTGGCTATCCTGGCCCGTCTTGGCTATCCTGGGCTGTCTTGGCTACCCTGGGCTGTCTTGACTACCCTGTGCTGTCTTGGCTACTCTGGCCTGTCTTGGCTATCCTGGCCTGTCTTGGCTATCCTGGCCTGTCTTGGCTATCCTGGGCTGTCTTGGAAATCCTGGGCTGTCTTGGCTACCCTGGGCTGTCTTGACTACTCTGGGCTGTCTTGGCTACCCTGGGCTGTCTTGACTACCCTGGGCTGTCTTGGCTACCCTGGGCTGTCTTGGCTACCCTGGGCTGTCTTGGCTACCCTGGGCAGTCTTGGCTACCCTGGCCTGTCTTGGCTACCCTGGGCTGTCTTGGCTACCCTGGGCTGTCTTGGCTACCCTGGCCTGTCTTGGCTACCTTGGCCTGTCTTGGCTACCCTGGTCTGTCTTGGCTACCCTTGCCTGTCTTGGCTATCCCTGGGCTGTCTTGGCTACCCTGGGCTGTCTTGGCTACCCTGGGCTGTCTTGGCTACCCTGGGCTGTCTTGGCTACCCTGGCCTGTCTTCTCTACCCTGGCCTGTCTTGGCTACCCTGGCCTCTCTTGGCTACCCTGGGCTGTCTTGGCTACCCTGGGCTGTCTTGGCTACCCTGGCCTGTCTTGGCTACCCTGGCCTGTCTTGGCTACCCTGGGCTGTCTTGGCTACCCTGGGCTGTCTTGGCTATCCTGGCCTGTCTTGGCTACCCTGGCCTGTCTTGGCTACCCTGGCCTGTCTTGGCTACCCTGGCATGTCTTGGCTACCCTGGCCTGTCTTGGCTACCCTGGGCTGTCTTGGCTACCCTGGGCTGTCTTGGCTACCCTGGCCTGTCTTGGCTACCCTGGGCTGTCTTAGCTACCCTGGGCTGTCTTTGCTACCCTGGGCTGTCTTTGCTACCCTGTGCTGTCTTAGCTACCCTGGGCTGTCTTGGCTACCCTGGGCTGTCTTGGCTACCCTGTGCTGTCTTGGCTACCCTGTGCTGTCTTGCCTACCCTGTGCTGTCTTGGCTACCCTGTGCTGTCTTGGCTACCCTGGGCTGTCTTGGCTACCCTGGGCTGTCTTCAGCAACTGTGTGGTTAATGGGGAGTCTGTCCTCTACAACAGGCTCTTTCAGACTGCTGTCACCTCTACACTGAAAGCCTGCCATATTATTATTATTATTATTATTATTATTATTGTTATTACTGCTTCTTGTAGACAACTATTTCGCCTCACGCTGGGTGTCCGTGGTTCGATCCCTGGCACGGGTGGAAATATTGGCCATGTGTATTTACACCTGATGTTAGTGTTCACCTAGCAGTAAATAGGTACCTGGTGTTAGTCACCTTACACCTGCTGTCAATGTCCAATTAGTAAGTAGGTACCTGGGTGTTAGTGGACTGGTGTGGGTGGCATCCTGGGGGACGAGATTGAAGGACCATAATGGAAATAAATTAGGAACCCTTAGAAACTATGTAAATAAACAATTTATTCACGTACAACTATCAACTATTCACGTACAACTATCAACTATTTACGTACAACTATCAACTATTCACGTACAACTATCAACTATTCACGTACAACTATCAACTATTTACGTACAACTATCAACTATTCACGTACAAATATCAACTATTCACGTACAACTATCAACTATTTACGTACAACTATCAACTATTCACGTACAACTATCAACTATTTACGTACAACTATCAACTATTTACGTACAACTATCAACTATTCACGTACGACTATCAACTATTCACGTACAACTATCAACTATTTACGTACAACTATCAACTATTTACGTACAACTATCAACTATTTACGTACAACTATCAACTATTCACGTACAACTATCAACTATTTACGTACAACTATCAACTATTTACGTACAACTATCAACTATTTACGTACAACTACCAACAATTTACGTACAACTATCAATTATTTACGTACAACTATCAACTATTTACGTACAACTATCAACTATTCACGTACAACTATCAACTATTTACCTACAACTATCAACTATTCACGTACAACTATCAACTATTTACGTACAACTATCAACTATTCACGTACAACTATCAAATACTTACGTACAACTATCAACTATTTACGTACAACTGTCAACTATTCACGTACAACTATCAACTATTCACGTACAACTATCAACTATTTACGTACAACTATCAACTATTCACGTACAACTATCAACTATTTACGTACAACTATCAAATATTCACGTACAACTATCAAATATTCACGTACAACTATCAACTATTTACGTACAACTATCAACTATTCACGTACAACTATCAACTATTCACGTACAACTATAAACTATTTACGTACAACTATCAATTATTCACGTACAACTATCAACTATTTACGTACAACTATCAACTATTCACGTACAACTATAAACTATTTACGTACAACTATCAATTATTCACGTACAACTATCAACTATTTACGTACAACTATCAACTATTCACGTACAACTATCAAATATTTACGTACAACTATCAACTATTCACGTACAACTATCAAATATTCACGTACAACTATCAACTATTCACGTACAACTATCAACTATTTACGTACAACTATCAACTATTCACGTACAACTATCAACTATTCACGTACAACTATAAACTATTTACGTACAACTATCAATTATTCACGTACAACTATCAACTATTTACGTACAACTATCAACTATTCACGTACAACTATCAACTATTCACGTACAACTATAAACTATTTACGTACAACTATCAATTATTCACGTACAACTATCAACTATTTACGTACAACTATCAACTATTCACGTACAACTATCAAATATTCACGTACAACTATTAACTATTCACGTACAACTATCAAATATTCACGTACAACTATCAACTATTCACGTACAACTATCAACTATTCACGTACAACTATCAACTATTTACGTACAACTATCAACTATTCACGTACAACTATCAACTATTCACGTACAACTATAAACTATTTACGTACAACTATCAATTATTCACGTACAACTATCAACTATTTACGTACAACTATCAACTATTCACGTACAACTATCAAATATTCACGTACAACTATTAACTATTCACGTACAACTATCAAATATTCACGTACAACTATCAACTATTCACGTACAACTATCAACTATTCACGTACAACTATCAACTATTTACGTACAACTATCAACTATTCACGTACAACTATCAACTATTCACGTACAACTATAAACTATTTACGTACAACTATCAATTATTCACGTACAACTATCAACTATTCACGTACAACTATCAACTATTCACGTACAACTATCAACTATTTACGTACAACTATCAACTATTCACGTACAACTATCAAATATTCACGTACAACTATCAACTATTCACGTACAACTATCAACTATTCACGTACAACTATCAAATATTCACGTACAACTATCAACTATTCACGTACAACTATCAACTATTCACGTACAACTATCAACTATTCACGTACAACTATCAAATATTCACGTACAACTATCAACTATTCACGTACAACTATCAAATATTCACGTACAACTATCAACTATTCACGTACAACTATCAAATATTCACGTACAACTATCAACTATTCACGTACAACTATCAACTATTCACGTACAACTATCAACTATTCACGTACAACTATCAACTATTCACGTACAACTATCAACTATTCACGTACAACTATCAACTATTCACGTACAACTATCAAATATTCACGTACAACTATCAACTATTCACGTACAACTATCAACTATTCACGTACAACTATCAACTATTCACGTACAACTATCAACTATTCACGTACAACTATCAACTATTCACGTACAACTATCAACTATTCACGTACAACTATCAAATATTCACGTACAACTATCAACTATTCACGTACAACTATCAACTATTCACGTACAACTATCAACTATTCACGTACAACTATCAACTATTCACGTACAACTATCAACTATTCACGTACAACTATCAACTATTCACGTACAACTATCAACTATTCACGTACAACTATCAAATATTCACGTACAACTATCAACTATTCACGTACAACTATCAACTATTCACGTACAACTATCAACTATTCACGTACAACTATCAACTATTCACGTACAACTATCAAATATTCACGTACAACTATCAACTATTCACGTACAACTATCAACTATTCACGTACAACTATCAAATATTCACGTACAACTATCAACTATTCACGTACAACTATCAACTATTCACGTACAACTATCAACTATTCACGTACAACTATCAAATATTCACGTACAACTATCAACTATTCACGTACAACTATCAACTATTCACGTACAACTATCAACTATTCACGTACAACTATCAAATATTCACGTACAACTATCAACTATTCACGTACAACTATCAACTATTCACGTACAACTATCAACTATTCACGTACAACTATCAACTATTCACGTACAACTATCAAATATTCACGTACAACTATCAACTATTCACGTACAACTATCAACTATTCACGTACAACTATCAACTATTCACGTACAACTATGGTATCTTAAAAAGGGCGTCATTATTTTCTAACATATTATTTATACCCTGTAATCTACCTGGTACATAATTACTATGGCATTTCCTTTGTCTCTTTCGTAAGATAAGATTTCATTCGGATTTTTAACTCTGGAGGGTTAGCCACCTAGGATAATCCATGATAGTCACTGTGTCTGTCTTGTTTCTCTTGTGGTCCTCAATCTTGTCCCCCAGGATGCCACCCACACCAGTCCACTAACACCCAGGATGCCACCCACACCAGTCCACTAACACCCAGGATGTGACCCACACCAGTCCACTAACACCCAGGATGTGACCCACACCAGTCCACTAACACCCAGGATGCCACCCACACCAGTCCACTAACACCCAGGATGCCACCCACACCAGTCCACTAACACCCAGGATGTGACCCACACCAGTCCACTAACACCCAGGATGTGACCCACACCAGTCCACTAACACCCAGGATGCCACCCACACCAGTCCACTAACACCCAGGATGCCACCCACACCAGTCCACTAACACCCAGGATGTGACCCACACCAGTCCACTAACACCCAGGATGCCACCCACACCAGTCCACTAACACCCAGGATGTGACCCACACCAGTCCACTAACACCCAGGATGTGACCCACACCAGTCCACTAACACCCAGGATGTGACCCACACCAGTCCACTAACACCCAGGATGTGACCCACACCAGTCCACTAACACCCAGGATGTGACCCTCACCAGTCCACTAACACCCAGGATGCCACCCACACCAGTCCACTAACACCCAGGATGTGACCCACACCAGTCCACTAACACCCAGGATGTGACCCACACCAGTCCACTAACACCCAGGATGTGACCCACACCAGTCCACTAACACCCAGGATGTGACCCACACCAGTCCACTAACACCCAGGATGTGACCCTCACCAGTCCACTAACACCCAGGATGTGACCCACACCAGTCCACTAACACCCAGGATGTGACCCACACCAGTCCACTAACACCCAGGATGCCACCCACACCAGTCCACTAACACCCAGGATGTGACCCACACCAGTCCACTAACACCCAGGATGTGACCCACACCAGTCCACTAACACCCAGGATGCCACACACACCAGTCCACTAACACCCAGGATGCCACCCACACCAGTCCACTAACACCGAGGATGCCACCCACACCAGTACACTAACACCGAGAATGCCACCCACACCAGTCCACTAACACCGAGGATGCCACCCACACCAGTCCACTAACACCGAGGATGCCACCCACACCAGTCCACTAACACATAGGATGCCACCCACACCAGTCCACTAGCACTCAGGATGCCACCCACACCAGTCCACTAACACCCAGGATGCCACCCACACCAGTCCACTAACACCCAAGATGCCACCCACACCAGTCCACTAACACCCAGGATGCCACCCACACCAGTCCACTAACACCCAGGGTGCCGCCCACACCAGTCCACTAACACCCAGGATGCCAACCACACCAGTCCACTAACACCCAGGATGCCAACCACACCAGTCCACTAACACCCAAGATGCCACCCACACCAGTCCACTAACACCCAAGATGCTACCCACACCAGTCCACTAACACCCAGGATGCCACCCACACCAGTCCACTAACACCCAGGATGCCAACCACACCAGTCCATTAACACCCAGGATGTGACCCACACCAGTCCACTAACACCCAGGATGCCACCCACACCAGTCCACTAACACCCAAGATGCCACCCACACCAGTCCTCTAGCACCCAGGATGCCAACCACACCAGTCCACTAACACCCAGGATGCCAACCACACCAGTCCACTAACACCCAGGATGCCAACCACACCAGTCCACTAACACCCAGGATGCCACCCACACCAGTCCACTAACACCCAGGATGTGACCCACACCAGTCCACTAACACCCAGGATGTGACCCATACCAGTCCCCTAACACCCATGATGTGACCCACACCAGTCCACTAACACCCAGGATGTGACCCATACCAGTCCCCTAACACCCAGGATGTGACCCACACTAGTCCACTAACACCCAGGATGCCACCCACACCAGACGACTAACACCCAGGTACCTACTTGCTGCTAGGTGAACAGGACAACAGGTGTAAGGAAATGCGTCGAAATGTTTCTACCCCGCTGGGAATCAAACCCGGACCCTCCACGTGTGAAGCGAGAGCTTCGCCTCCCAGGCCACGGAGTATAGGATCCTTCCATAATTCAAGGTATAACTTAAGAATTATTTTGCAGAGGTTTGCAACAATTGCAAACCTTACAAAAGAATTCAAGGTGTACCTAGAGTATACCTGGAGAGTTCCGGGGGTCAACGCTCATGGTGGATCAGGGTCTGATCAACCAGGCTGTTACTGCTGGCCGCACGCAAGCTGACGTACGAACCACAGCCTGGTTGGTCAGGTACTGACTTTAGGTGCCTGTCCAGTGCCGTCTTGAAGACAGTCAGGGGTCTTGAAGACAGCCAGGGTTCTTGAAGACAGGGGTCTTGAAGACAGCCAGTAGTGTTGAAGACAGCCAGGGGTCTTGAAGACAGTCAGGGGTCTTGAAGACAGCCAGGGGTCTTGAAGGCAACCAGGGGTCTTGAAGACAACCAGGGGTCTTGAAGACAGTCAGGGGTCTTGAAGACAGCCAGGGGTCTTGAAGACAGTCAGGGGTCTTGAAGACAGCCAGGGGTCTTGAAGACAGTCAGGGGTCTTGAAGACAGCCAGGGGTCTTCAAAACAGTCAGGGGTCTTGAAGACAGCCAGAGGTCTTGAAGGCAGCCAGGGGTCTTGAAGACAACCAGTGGTCTTGAAGACAACCAGGGGTCTTGAAGACACCCAGGGGTCTTGAAGACAACCAGTGGTCTTGAAGACAACCAGGGGTCTTGAAGACAGCCAGGGGTCTTGAAGACAGCCAGGGGTCTTTAAGACAACCAGGGGTTTTGAAGACAACCAGGGGTCTTGAAGACAGCCAGGGGTCTTGAAAACACCCAGGGGTCTTTAAGACAACCAGGGATCTTGAAGACAACCAGGGGTCTTGAAGACAGCCAGGGGTCTTGAAGACAGCCAGGGGTCTTGAAGACAGCCAGGGGTCTTGAAGACAGTCAGGGGTCTTGAAAACAGCCAGAGATCTTGAAGACAACCAGGGGTCTATTGGTAATCCCCCTTATGTATGCTGGGAGGCAACTGAACAGTCGGGGGCCCCGGACACTTATTATGTTGTCTCTCAGTGTACTTGTGGTGCCCCTGCTTGTCATCGGGGGAATGTTGCATCTCTTTTCGAGTGTTTTACCTTCATAGGGAGTGATTTTCGTGTGTAAGTTTGGTACCAATCCCTCCAGGTAGATTATAGTGGAGAATGAACATGAAATTAGGAGACAGGTGCCTCTTACATGTTCAACAGTTAGGTATTTTTATTGTTAAATCGTCTCACGTACACAGTGGAATAGTTTGGGAAGCGATGTGGTGGAGGCAGGATCCATTCTTAGCTTCAAGTAGAGGTATGATACAGGTAATGGTGCAGGGAGTGTGACCCAGTAGCGACCAGTGAAGAGGCGGGGCCAGGAGCTACAACTCGACCCCTGCAACCACAACGAGTACAGTAGATTTCTTCAGTCAAACAGAGAGGCGGCAGATGTGTCCTGTGTAGACAGCCAACTCTTGCACATTTGTTCTTAAACATGATCGTATCATGGTAAAATGACTTACTACTACAACTCCTATCACTCCTTCAGGAAGTACCGTCGTGCGTCCACGTACAGGAGGGATGGGCGTGGATGGGAGTGGGCGTTGCTGGCCTGGGGACGGACAGTGCACCTAGCCAGGATCCTGGAGGCTAGACTCTCTCTCGTCAAGTTCACCACTACTCTAGCATCATTTATGGTGTTCCTGTGTGTGGTGCCAGTCCTCTGTCTCCTGTATACTGGTTAGTGCGTCCTAGTTACCATTTATCACACACAAGGACCTGCCTAATATGGGCCAACAGGCCTGCTGCAGTGTTCTTTCTCTCCTGGTTAGTGCGTCTTAATTACCAGTTATCACACACAAGGACCTGCCTAATATGGGCCAACAGGCCTGCTGTCATGTTCTTTCTCTCCTGGTTAGTGCGTCTTAGTTACTAGTTATCACACACAAGGACCTGCCTAATATGGGCCAACAGGCCTGCTGCAGTGTTCTTTCTCTCCTAGTTAGTGCGTCTTAGTTACTAGTTATCACACACAAGGACCTGCCTAATATGGGCCAACAGGCCTGCTGCAGTGTTCTTTCTCTTCTATGTTCTTACGTAATCTACACATATGCTGCTGTATGGTACTTCGTGTAACTGTATTTGTACCTGTACCTGAAGCAGCTTATTATTTTACTTGTTGATATGACTCACGAAATCGTAATAACACGATTGCAAACAAACCATACCACGGGTGGGGTTAGAACCCGCGGTCAGTTATAAAACTCCAGACCGTCGCGTCGGTCTAGAGTTTTATGACTCTGATCGCGGGTTCAAACCCCACCCGTGGTATGGTTTATACTTGTTGATTTGTAGATGAATGGTTCAGAGAACCGACATGTTGATAAATTAGACACATGTGCAACTCTTGGGTATCTTTATTGAGGAAACGTTTCGCCACACAGTGGCTTCATCAGTCCATACAAAGGAGAATCTTGAAGAACAGGAGGAGAATGAGGTAATCAGTCCCTCAACCTTGAGTCGATGTGGTCAGTCCATCAATCTTAAATAGAATACGGCATAAGCGTGGTGAAGGAGCTTATAAACGTATGGCAGGAGAGGTGCAGCAGTCGATTGATGGACTGACCACATCAACTCAAGGCTGAGGGACTGATTACCTCATTCTCCTCCTGTTCTTCAAGTTTCTCCTTTGTATGGACTGATGAAGCCACTGTGTGGCGAAATGTTTCCTCAATGAAGATTCCCAAGAGTTGCATATGTGTCTAATTCAACAAGTTTATTCAGGTATGATACACACAAGTCCAATTATCATAGCGTAAATTACCCACCATAATCCAAAAACGTCGAAGTGTCTTATTTCCATTAGGTTATGATAAGATGTTCAACAGTTAGGTATATTTGTTCCGAAACGTTTCGCCTACACAGTAGGCTTCTTCAGTCGAGTACAGAAAAGTTGATAGAAGCAGAAGAGACTTGAAGACGATGTAATCAGTCCATCACCCTTGAAGTTTTGAGGTGGTCAGTCCCTCAGTCTGGAGAAGTTCAGTTCCATAGTCCATAGTTCCATGGAACTGAACTTCTCCAGGCTGAGGGACTGACAACCTCAAATTCTACGACTTCAAGGGTGATGGACTGATTACATCGTCTTCACATCTCTACTGTTCCTGCCTACTTTCTGTATTAGACTGAAGAAGCCTACTGTGTAGGCGAAACGTTTCGGAATAAAGTTGCCTAACTGTTGCATTTGGGTCTTACCTGTTGCACCTGTGTCTTACCAACATGTCGGTATTGTGTACTATTATCGTATTCACTCCACTGGGGTATCTTCCTCCCCTCATACGTACGTGTGAGGGTGTGGGTGTGGGTGTGGGTGTGGGTGTGTGGGTGTGGGTGTGTGGGTGTTGTGTATTGAAGATTACCCTGAGCCTTATCTTCACCACCAGGTATCAAGTGTTGGAGGAGAGTGGTGGAGATGTGGGCAATGCAGGCGGTGGAGGGTGTGGAGGAGATGTCTGGAGTGACAGTGAGAGCAGCCATGGAGGCCTCCAACACCCCTGGAGTAGAGACACTTCTCTTGTGTCTCTCGGGAACACCACACATCCACCACCTCAGAGCCAAGATTATGGTTAGTGTTACATGAGAGAGGAACCCTGAAGAATTACACACACGTGCACTATCTGTGTATACCTTTACTGTAGACATTTCTCCAGCCAGTGGTTTCACTGAATTATATACGGGGACCCGTGGCCTGGTGGCTATAGCTCTCGCTTCACACGGCAAGGATCTGCGTTTGATATCCAGCGAGGGTAGAAACATTGGACGTGTTTCTTTACACCGGTTCTCTATGTTCGCCCATCAGTAAAATAGGTACCTGGGTGTTAGTGGACTGGTGTGGGTGGCATCCTGGGTGTTAGTGGACTGGTGTGGGTGGCATCCTGGGTGTTAGTGGACTGGTGTGGGTGGCATCCTGGGTGTTAGTGGACTGGTGTGGGTCACATCCTGGGTGTTAGTGGACTGGTGTGGGTCACATCCTGGGTGTTAGTGGACTGGTGTGGGTGACATCCTGGGTGTTAGTGGACTGGTGTGGGTGACATCCTGGGTGTTAGTGGACTTGTGTGGGTCACATCCTGGGTGTTAGTGGACTGGTGTGGGTCACATCCTGGGTGTTAGTGGACTGGTGTGGGTGACATCCTGGGTGTTAGTGGACTGGTGTGGGTGACATCCTGGGTGTTAGTGGACTGGTGTGGGTCACATCCTGGGTGTTAGTGGACTGGTGTGGGTGACATCCTGGGTGTTAGTGGACTGGTGTGGGTCACATCCTGGGTGTTAGTGGACTGGTGTGGGTCACATCCTGGGTGTTAGTGGACTGGTGTGGGTGACATCCTGGGTGTTAGTGGACTGGTGTGGGTCACATCCTGGGTGTTAGTGGACTGGTGTGGGTCACATCCTGGGTGTTAGTGGACTGGTGTGGGTCACATCCTGGGTGTTAGTGGACTGGTGTGGGTCACATCCTGGGTGTTAGTGGACTGGTGTGGGTCACATCCTGGGTGTTAGTGGACTGGTGTGGGTCACATCCTGGGTGTTAGTGGACTGGTGTGGGTCACATCCTGGGTGTTAGTGGACTGGTGTGGGTCACATCCTGGGTGTTAGTGGACTGGTGTGGGTCACATCCTGGGACAAAACTGACATAATTTACGGGAAATGCTCAACATAACAAGTGACTTTCTATATAGTAGTATGTCATTGGTGTGAGCTATGGTCTGTATAAGTTGTGTCGTGTACTGCTAGTAAATATAGGTATTATTATTATTATTATTATTATTATTATTATTATTATTATTATTATTATTATTAATAGAGGTTATTTGGAGTTGCTGAAACTGGCCTACTGGCCTCGCATGGGCCAGTAGGCCTTCTGCAGTGTTCCTCCATTCTTATGTTTTTATATATGGAACATGTCTTAGTCGTCACGTTTCTCTACGTTGAACTAAAGAAGACACTGGCTGGCGAAATGTTTCCAGAATATTTACATAAATGTTACAAATATTTATAAACTTAAACATTAAAATGGTATAAAATACCGACAGGTTGTTAGGTAAGACACATGTGCAACAGTTAGGTATCTTTATTTCGAAACGTTTCGCCTACACAGTAGGCTTCTTCAGTAGAGTACAGAAACACCAGCTCCAAGACTGAGGGACTGATTACCTCATCTTTTGTACATAGTTCTACTGTCTTCTAATTATGTCCAAGAATCTATATTGATAAAGCCACTGGATGGCGAAACGTCTACAATAAGATAACCAGATGTTGCACATGTGTCTTAACTTTCATCATACAGAAATAAAGATTGTAGATGAATGGTGATAAATTAGACACATGTGCAACTCTTGGGTATCTTTATTGAGGAAACACAGTGGCTTCATCAGTCCATGCATAGGAGAAACTTGAAGAACAGGAGGAGAATAAGGTAATCAGTCCCTCAACCTTGAGTCGATGTGGTCAGTCCATCAAGATTGATGGACTGACCTCATCGACTCAAGGTTGAGGGACTGATTACCTCATTCTCCTCCTGTTCTTCAAGATTCTCCTTTGTATGGACTGATGAAGCCACTGTGTAGCGAAACGTTTCCTCAATAAAGATACCCAAGAGTTGCACATGTGTCTAATTTATCAACATGTCGGTTCTCTGAACCATAGATCTACAAAGATGAATGGTTCAGAGAACCGACACGTTGATAAATTAGACTGACCACATCGACTCAAGGTTGAGGGACTGATTACCTTATTCTCCTCCTGTTTTTTCAAGTTTCTCCTATGCATGGACTGATGAAGCCACTGTGTTTCCTCAATAAAGATACCCAAGAGTTGCACATGTGTCTAATTTATCAGAAATAAAGATACCTAACTGTTCCATGTCTTACCTAACAATATGTTGGTAGTTTATACCATTTCAGTGTTCACTCTGTCAGACACTGCAACACAATGGTATCTTGGTACAGACCTGAGATCAACTTTGTCAACTTCTGCTAGTGAGAATGGCTGGATTTGAGGGGGACGTGACCTCCCAAAGACTACATTCTTACCTCTACTAGTAGCCTACATCTCACCTCCTGGCGGTATATAAGGCTCCATCCTGTCACTTCAACTCCTGGCAAATTCAAGGTGAAGTCTTACGGGGACCACGGAACCCACTACGGCGTTGTTTTATACCTGGAATCACGACACAACCTGAAGTTCAAGATATGGTTCAACTTGAGGGGAGAACCAATATTGACTCCTCTCAACAAGGAAATGTATACCACCTTGAAGAGAGTCATGGAGACAGATCGCTCATTCACCCTGGAGGAACTGGACTCTTGGCAGAAAATCACCAAGGGTGTAGTGATGCGATACCCGCTGATGATGCCCATTGAGGCAGTTGCAGCTCCCCCCAGTGTGGTGTCAGCTCAACATCTCAAGGTAAAGACGGCAGGCAACGCACCAACCCGATAGGTCCTCATTCAGCATGTAGGACCACTGCCATCCCAACTGGACCTCGGTTCTTGGGGCAAGTACAATGTCAGGACCTTCACAGCAGAACCAGTTCGCTGTTTCAAGTGTCAGCGTTATGGACACCTGGGTGCACTCTGTCCGAACAGAGTAATCTGCGGTGTCTGCAGCCAGCACCACCCTACCGAGGAATGCATCACCAAGCTGAAAAATGCATCGCCACCCACTCCACGATGCCCGAATTGCAGGCAGAAACACCATGCCTGGAATCCTCGATGCCCCGAGAGGCTCACCAGAATTCAAGGAGTCTGGAAGACGCCAAAAACTCGGCAACAGGCTACGACGGATCATCACTCTCAGCAAACGATGGGTGCAGAGAATGCTGCCATACCGCAGATCTCTCAGCAGCTAACCCAAGTCAATGCCCAGGAATTCCCAACCCTCGAAGCCTCAACCAGGCGTCAAGGTCAAGAACCTCCTGCACCCCTGCCTCAACGAAGAAACAGAAAGAAGAGGAACAGGAGGCATCAACAGGGTGCATCTGGTCAATGCGATCAGCAGGTGGCACTAAACGAACCCCCACCGGCCATAGCACGACAATGCAGGCACTCCTTACCCGGCACAGGCGCTTTGCAGACTCAACTGGCACCTCACCAGCCGACCCCGGCTACCCAACCTGGTATACAGCAACAGACCATGGTGCATACAATAAAGAAATCCAACCCTCAGCAGTCCCCACAGACAACAACAGCCCAGATAATATCCACTGTTTCGAACCCAACCCCAAAGCAGGCCCTCACCAGGGAGGATCTCGTAGCACTCATCAAGGTGTTCAAGGATCTTATTTCCAACACAATCAACTCCACGGAACAACAGAGCGCATTCCGGCAGATGGTCAATACGCTCCTGAGAGTGTGCTTACTGACTGAGGAGGAGACAGTGGATGCCATGAATTTGCAGGTTCTCAGAGCGGGCAGGACTCAGTCTCCAGCTCAAGAAACAACAGCGATGGAATAACCTCGGTACCAAATCACACCCTCAAGGTCCTACAATGGAACATTCAGGGTCTGAGGGGCAAACAGCACCTCTTGCTGGAGGCAGTAATTCGGGATCGGGTTGACATCATCTTGCTACAAGAAACTCTGACTCTCCCGACTATGTGCCCAAGACTACCCAGTTTTGCTGGGTATTTCCTGCACATGGACCCGGGCATTCACTTCAGAGGCACAGCTGTATTTGTATCCAATACAATACCTCACGAGGTTATAGCCAACCCTGTGGACTGTGGGGAGGATGTCGAGGTACAGGCCATCCTTGTGCACATACCTGGGGCGCCCATTACCATCTATAACATCTACAAGAACCCAAGACACACCCTCGACATTGCAGAGCTCCTCACACTAGCACGCACTGAGTGTATCATTGTGGGTGGAGATTTCAACGCACATCACCCAATGCTGCACTCTCACTCAGCAACCAATGCTGCTGGCAGACACATAGCAATGCTCCTACACGATATTCCAGAGGTAAAGTTGCTAAACAATGGAGACCCCACACACCTGTTGGGTGGCTGCCTCGACCTTACCTTTGGGTCAAGACAACTCGCAGCAGGAGCCACATGGGGAACTCATCCTCACCTTGTCAGTAACCACTTTGCAGTGATCACCACCTTCAACATCAACAGGCCTCCCACAGTTGTGCTACCTCCTAGATGGGACGTAAAGAGGGCCAACTGGAAGGTGTTCCAGGATTATCTTCATGACTGGTGGTCCACATACTCTCTATCTGAAGACTGTGATATGGCTGAACAGGAGCTAATCACTGTTTTCACCCAGGCAGCAGAGTGCGCAATTCCAAAGAAGTACGCAGGACGCACTCACAAAAGAGACTGGTGGTTCTACAACGACGAGGTGCGGGAGCAGAACCACTGCATCAACTCTTTTAGGAAGCTATACAGGCGTAACCCTACGGCAGAGAACAGGAATACTCTGAGAGCCATTGTGCAGCATGCCAGCAGAGTCTCTCTCAGAGTAAAAACTGAGAAATGGCTGGAGTGGTGCTCAACATTCGGGCATCACACCACCTTATCTGAGATATGGGGCAAGCTCAACATAGCAACTGGCAAGAGCAAACCGAGGCCACCAGCACACCCGAACCCATCCCAGGAAGCTGAGAAACTAGTGGAGCTTTTCACTTCCAGGGGAGCCTCCACTCAGCTCCCACAGGACATCCGGAATATACAGACGGATCTTCTGCCACAGCACCAGCTAACGATACAAGCTGCATGTGAGTCGGAAGATTGACTGATGAAGACCTCACGGACTTGAAACTCCGACGTGCCATTAAGAACACAGGTGACACTGCCCCGGGCATCGATGGTGTTACATACTCCATGATTGCACGGGCTGGGCAGAGTGGATGGGAGGCCATACTAGACGTCATTAACAAGTCGTGGAGGGCCAGGACACTCCCAGCAGCTTGGAAGAAAGCTACCGTCGTACCAATTCCAAAGCCCAAGGACCCAGGCAGTATGAGACCCATATCGCTGACCAGCTGCTTAGCCAAGACTGCTGAGAGGATGGTGTTAAACCGCCTCCTGTGGAAACTTGGACCCTCTCATCATCACATATTTGGCTTCACCAAAGGAGTTGGTACAGCAGAGTGCATAACCACTCTACTAAGCCAGATTGCTGATAATAACAAAAAACCTAGTATCGTCGTCTACCTTGACCTTGAAAAGGCATTTGAGCTAGCCACCCCCACAGCAATTCTGGCAATACTAGCTCGGAAGGGAATCAAAGGACGCCTCCTGGCCTGGATAGAGTCCTACCTTAGGGGCAGGCAGGCCTGTCTCAGCTTTCAGGGACACTACTCTTCCTTTAAAACCCTGGAAAACGGTACACCACAAGGAGGTGTGCTCAGTCCTACCCTGTTTAACATCCTCATGCAGGAACTTGTGAGCCTTTCCTTTCATAGTGGTACACAGCTCCTCAGCTATGCTGATGATCTTGCACTCGTAGTGAATGGGAAAGGCAATTTAGAACGACAGGCTCAGAGAGCTTTGGACCTAATTACGCAGTCTTGCAAGGAACTAGGCCTCAAGATCTCGGCCGAGAAATCTCTTGCAATGATGTTTAAGGGACCAGATCCTGTGAATAGATTACATATTCAGGATATAGAACTTGAGTGGATAGGCTCCTACCTGTACTTGGGAATCTACATTGATAAAAAGCTGACCTTTCAGAAACAGGCCGAGTATGTCAGGTCACGTGCTCTACTAAGACTCAACGCCATGAGAGCCATGACGAGGCACCGTGCAGGGGCAAGCAAAGATGTACTTCGCTTCTACTATATACAAGCTATACGCTCGCTCATTGACTACGGTGCACCGGCGTTAGCTCATCTCTTCTCGCAGAGCAGGCAAAGGGTGGAGGTCGTACAAAATCAGGCGATAAGAACTATGCTTGGGGCCCCCATCTGGACCAACACAGTATGTCTCAGATCTGAGGCCCGGCTTCCTTCCTTGGCTGACAGAGTAAGATACATAAACGCCTGCAAAGTGGCCACGATTCTGCACCGGCAGCAAGGTACTCCACTAAGGAGACGGATATTGACAACCATGGCACAAGATCCCACACTCTTCACGGACTACTCCTGGATTCGTTCGTTTTGTGCTGCTGGGTGGAAGCTGCTGCCTATACAACTACTCCTTGAGAAGAGTTGTGACCTTCCTGTTGCTGGGTACCATCCACCACCTCCTTGGCGCCCAGATCCAGCTGATGTTTGCATCATGCAGCTACCCATCTCTAAGCGTCTCTGTAGTCAAGACACCCTCAGCAATCATGCTGAGACAAGCATGGCACTGGCAGAGGGAGGCACATGTGCAGTGTATTTCACAGATGGTTCTGTCGACCCTGACAGGAAGAGAGCAGCAGCTGGACTGTACCACAGTGGTCACACACAAGGCTGGCGACTCCCTGACCACTGCACGATCCTTTAAGCTGAGCTGGTGGCGATTCAGCAGGCATTGTCACATGCCCTACGACATCGACTCCGACCTGTCATACATGTTGATTCCACCTCTGCAATCAATGCCCTCTCCCATCCTCAACCACAGGATAATGTTCACCTCATCACATCGATCCTGAGCATAATGACAGCCTTAGAAGTTCAGGGTAACAGATCGACATTGAACTGGATCCCCAGCCATGCTGGCATCCGGGAAAATGAGGCGGCAGATGATGCAGCCAAGGCAGCAACAGACTATCCACATGTTGGGATTAATGTCCCAATCAGCCTACGACAGACCAAACTGGTGGCTGCCAGAGCCATGAAACTTATGGGGGAGGTCTTAGGTGATACCCCATCTCAACAGTGGTACCGAGCAGCGACTCAGGGAGAACCCCCTCCATATGATAGAAGCTGGTCCAGAGCGCAGTGTACCGCCATCCATCGGCTTCGTTTGGGCTTTCCCACAACCAAGATGATGGTAGACAAGGCTGAGGAGGAGATGTGCCAGTACTGTCAGCACGTTGTCCAGCGGCCCCTAACACACTATCTTCTGGAGTGCGAAGTTACTGAGACGCTCCGCAGGCAACTAGGAGTGATATTACCTCCCGAAGAGGACCCAGAGATGACTGCGGCCACACTAGTGTACCATGGAGTCAACGAACCAGACAAGCTGTTACCTGTGATAACGACATATCCTCCTTCTCACTAGTGTCCACAGTTAGGAGTACATACGGTGTTGTCGTTTATGAGATGCACCAGTTGAACTGACCAGAAGAGTCCTTGAACAGCATACGTCGCATCATTGTAGAAACCTTTCTCCCTCTGGAGCCAGAGACGGGTCATCGCAAGATTGAGACCCGTGCCAGGACTACGGTCTTGGCGAACATTATACATACATACTATGGTGCTCTTCGCACCTACTCCTAGGTTGAGGGACTGATTACCTCATCTTCTGTACATAGTCCTACTGTCTTCAAGTTATGTCCTAGAATTTGTATTGATAAAGCCACTGGATGGCGAAACGTCTACAATAAAGATACCCAGATGTTGCACATGTGTCTTAATCTCATCTTGTCGGTATTATATACCATTCGTACACATACTTCTCTGAGGAAATGGTATGGTGATACCGACAAGATGTGGAAAAAGACACTTATGTACAGTTCAGGACATTTATTAAAGGAAACGTTTCGCCATGAGTGGCTTCTTCAGTCCTAATACAGAGAAAACTAATATATGTGTGTTTTCTTAGTTTTCTCTGTATTAGGACTGAAGAAGCCACTCGTGGCGAAACGTTTCCTTTAATAAATGTCCTGAACTGTACATAAGAGTCTTTTTCCACTTCTTCAGTCAGATACAAAGGAAGAGGTGGTGATGAATTTGACTGAACAAACCTTCTGTATAGGCGAAACATTTCATCAATAAGATAGCCAACTGTGACACATATGTCTCAATCTTCAACTTGTCTGTATTTTATACCGTTTTTAACGACTGTCAGTGTTTTACAGGAGGAGGTTGTGGAACGTCGAAGCGACGGGGGCGACCTCATGCACCCAAACTTCCGTCGTCGTCTAGTACAGGTGGCAGGTTACTACGCCTGGCAGAGACATGATACCTTCACTATAGAGCAACATGTTATTATGGCCCCTCTTCACTACCGTGGCCGCCTCGTCACCTCCAGGAACATACAGGTAAATCCTAATATGGTAGGTAAGACACGTAAGCAACAGTTAGGCAACTTTATTCCGAAACGTTTCTCCTACACAGTAGGCTTCTTCAGTCGAATACAGAAAGTAGGCAGGAACAGTAGAGAATACTTTCTGTATTCGACTGAAGAAGCCTACTGTGTAGGCGAAACGTTTCGGAATAAAGTTGCCTAACTGTTGCTTACGTGTCTTACCTACTAACCTGTCGGTATTTTGATATTCAAACCCTAATATATAAAACTATAGGTTCGATCAGGGCCCTATACTCCAGTCTCCTGGAAATAAATGGTATAAAATACCGACACAATGGAAAAAGCCCGCTGTGTGGGCGAAACGTAGTCAATAAAGGATCACATTATACCGCATATGTGTTTATATTTCCACTCCCGTCTCCTCCGAGAAGTCAGTTTTGATCCCTTGATAAATTAGACACATGGGCAAAAAGTTAGATATGTTAAGAGGACACAAGTGCAACTAATGTGACATTTTATCGTGGCAACGTTTCGCTCTCCAGGAGATTTATCAAGCTGTAACGGCTTAAGTCCTTTAACCTAACATATTTGTAGATGAATGGTTCAGAGAATCGACACGTTGATAAATTAGACACATGTGCAACTCTTGGGTATCTTTATTGAGGAAACGTTTCGCCACACAGTGGCTTCATCAGTCCATACAAAGGAGAAACTTGAAGAACAGGAGGAGAATGAGGTAATCAGTCCCTCAGCCTTGAGTCGATGTGGTCAGTCCATCAATCGACTGCTGCACCTCTCCTGCCTACGGTTTATAAGCTCCTTCTCCACGCTTATGCCGTATTGTATTTAAGATTGATGGACTGACCACATCGACTCAAGGTTGAGGGACTGATTACCTCATTCTCCTCCTGTTCTTCAAGATTCTCCTTTGTATGGCCTGATGAAGCCACTGTGTGGCGAAACGTTTCCTCAATAAAGATACCCAAGAGTTGCACATGTGTCTAATTTATCGACCATTGACTAGTTGACGTATACTTCTTTCTCCTATCTGCGGGTTGTGTACTATGTGGAGATTTATATGTAATATACGATTATTATTATTATTATTATTATTATAATCAAGGGGGAAGCACTAAACCCGTAGGATTATACAGCGCCTATGGGGGGATGGAAGGCATTCAGGCTTAATTCAGGGAACTGGAGCACAGATCCAACTGGAGCACAGATCCAATTCCCTAGATCCTCCGTCTCCTTATTGAAGATGATCTTATTGCAGGAGTGTGTGAGTGAGGCGGTGAGTGAACCTCTGTCCCGGGACCTTCCACCCTGGCGGGTGACAGTGATAGTTACCTGTGATGGGGAATGTGGTGAGACTTGGGTAGTTGCACGTGCCCACCACCTACTGGCATCCAAACTAACACTTCCTGATTTGCTGGTGACAGCCTACCCTGACCCCTGGAGGCATCCAGCTACCCGAGACCTCACCCTTCTTGCTTCTCCTGCTTCAACCGTCCGCTTTCTCAATATGGCCCGCACTCTGACCTCCACAAGTGCTCTCAGTGTTTGCGTGGTTTGTAGGGTGTGGTGGCACGCTTGTCGCTCCACCATGATGGCACTGGTGGAGGAGGCTGTGCAGGCTGCCTATAAGGTAGGCCCTGAAGACCTCCCAGCACTGATAGCCCGGGCTGTGACTGCTTGCTTTACCCTCGTTTCCAAACTGAGCGGAAAACTTAACAGGTGTCTTGGATCACTGTGGGTAACCACAAAGGAATCCTTCAACATAAAGTCTGTCATCCATGTGTGTATCTGGTGTGTGTCCTGGGTGTTAGGTGTGTTGCTGTGGTGTACTGTGTGGGTGTTTAAGTTGCCTGGGACACTCTCAGTGTGGTGCAGTATTTTGTGTTGCTGGATGGCAAAGGTACGTGCTACAGAGGAGTGTATTATTGTGATAGATGCTGTGGTGGAGGTGTATTGGATGATACGAGCCTTTGTTACACTACCACGTCTGGTACTGGAGGAGGCTCTCAGTATACGTGGGGTGACGCCCCTTGTGGGGTGCTTAGGACGTCGCCGAAGAACACTGTCACCCAGGGGTGTGAGGCAGACTGGTGGTATGGCTGTAGCATGGAGTGACCCAGTTCCTCTGAGCACTGCCAGGGGTGTGCGAGGCGTCACTGGAGCCACGCTGACGGAGGTACTGCTAACGGCTTCTGCTGGTGCAGTGCGGGACTATCTGCGTGTGATGGGGCTGCCTCTTCCTGACGAAGTCTGTTGTACATTACCAGTGTACTCACAACGGTGGGCGGAGAGTCGTGGCACTGCTCGCACGCCAGGTCTGGTCACCCTGGCACTCCCCACAGGTGCCACTGATTCCTCCACAGCCCTACACACCGTGAGAGACTCCATGCAGAAAATTCATGCCTACCCCGAGCGTTACCTGGCCTCCGTGTGGCTGGTGAGGAATGTAGCATACTTCCTGCCGGAGACTCTGCTGGGGTGGGTGTTCCGAGCTCTCTCAGCTCGATATCCTATCCTCATGTCCAACCTAGCAGGACCCTCCCACCCCATCAACCTCTGGGGACATGACCTCCTGAATATCTTCTACTGGAGACCCCCGCAGGATGGCGCTGGTAAGACATATTATTATCAATCTGAGATATATAGATGATTTTAAATAGGAAGGATTACCTTCCTCTGCCTGGCGCTCAACAGACGGAGGATCAAGCCTCCACCACGTAAATATGAGAATGGTATACACTATGACAGGTTGATAAGACACATCTGCAACAGTTAGGTATTATTATTGAAGCGTTTCGCCTACACAGTAGATGTCTTCAGTCGAGTACAGAAAAGTTGTGCAAGAATGATATATAATACCGACAAGATGAAATTAAGACACGTGCAACATCTGGGTATCTTTATTGTAGACGTTTCGCCATCCAGTGGCTTTATCAATACAAATTCCAGGACATAACTTGAAGACAGTAGGACTATATACAGAAGATGAGGTAATCAGTCCCTCGACCTTGGAGTAGGTGCGAAGAGCACTGTAGTCGTGGAGATTCTGAAGCAGAAGTAAGGAGCCTGGCGCTTATATAGTAACGTCAGTAACAGAGAAGTAGTACAGATGTGAAGAGAATGTAATCAGTCCATCAGCCTTGAAGACAGTTTTGAAGTGGTCAGTCCCTCAACCTGGAGACTGACCACCTCAAAACTGTCTTCAAGGCTAATGGAACGTTTCGCCTACACAGTAGGCTTCTTCAGTTGAATACAGAAAGTAGGCAGGAACAGTAGAGATGTGAAGACGATGTAATCAGTCCATCACCCTTGAAGTCGTAGAATTTGAGGTTGTCAGTCCCTCAGCCTGGAGAAGTTCAGTTCCATAGTCCATAGTTCCATGGAACTGAACTTCTCCAGGCTGAGGGACTGACAACCTCAAATTCTACGACTTCAAGGGTGATGGACTGATTACATCGTCTTCACATCTCTACTGTTCCTGCCTACTTTCTGTATTAGACTGAAGAAGCCTACTGTGTAGGCGAAACGTTTCGGAATAAAGTTGCCTAACTGTTGCCTATGTGTCTTAACTACCAACCTGTCGGTATTGTATACCATTTTGATGTTCATCTAGGCTGATGGACTGGTGACATCGTCTACTGCTGCTGCTAGCTCTTGTGTCCTAGACTGAAGAAGTCTATGTAAGTGAAACATTTCGGAATAAAGATACCTAACTGTTTCACATGTGTCTTACGTATCATAACCCTTCTTGGTTATGATACGCCAGACACATGTACACTTAGTTTTGACTAATAACGTGATGTGAATGATTTAAAATCTTAGACAGGTTGGGGAATGAGACTAATTCTCACTGAAAATTCCCAGATTTTTCACAAGTGTGTCATTTTTCATTAATAATTAAAAACACCTGGCCATTTTATTGTCAATATTCGGGTCTTAGGACCTTAGTGACTTCATCTATTTGTGATTCATGTCATTTATAAAGTCTTATCACCATGCAAATGCCCAAACATATTAGTAATTTTTATTGTATTTAACAAATCACAGTTGTATTCACACATTGCGAAGAAATCAAAATCTTTAAATTCTAACTCATTCTCCCTGACAGTGTTGTCCGTGTGCGTGGCGTCGTACTTGGGTCGTGCCCACCTGGGCGTGGTTGGAGACATGAGGGTAGTGCCCAACGCTGCTACTTTGCCCCAGGCCTTCGTTACACACCTGAATGAACTAGCTGTCAACACTGGTGTCAGACTGTACGTTATTCTGTCTTTTTCTATTATGGGAAGCGCTAAACCTGTAGGGATTATACAGCACCTATGGAGGGAGGGGATGGAAGGTATTTAGGCTCATTTCGGGAAATGATCAGGCTCTGATCCACCAGGAGGCCTGGTCACAGACCGGGCCGCGGGGGCGTTGACCCCCGGAACTCTCTCCAGGTAAACTCCAGGTAAATCCAGTGGCACAAGTGTCTTAACTTTCATCTTGTCGGTATTGCATACCTGTCTTGCACAACTTGTCAGGCACTACAACATCATGGTATCTTGGTTCAGATTACATTTACATGACCTTCTTCACGACTTCTACAACTAACCCATCAATTTGGGAAGGACTTACTTCCACTGGGGAATCCCACCTACCAGTAACTATGTCCTCGTCTGCTACACGTCCCTATCCACTGACACCTATATAAGCACCAGTCTCCTTACCTGTGCTTCAGAATCTCTGCAACCACGGTGCTGTGAACACCACCTCCAAGGCTGAGGGACTGATTACCTCATCTTCTGTACATAGTCCTACTGTCTTCCAGTTATGTCCAAGAATCTGTATTGATAAAGCCACTGGATGGCGAAACGTTTACAATAAGATAACCAGATGTTGCACAAGTGTCTTAACTTTCATCTTGTCGGCATTGCATACCTGTCTTGCACAACATTTAGGCAACTTTATTCCGAAACGTTTCGCCTACGAGGCCTGGTCACAGACCAGGCCACGGGGGCGTTGACCCCCGGAACTCTCTCCATGTAAACTCCAAGCAAACTACACAGTAGGCTTCTTCAGTCGAGTACAGGAAGTAGGCAGGAGCAGTGAAGACGGTGTAATCCGTCCATCACCCTGGAAGTCGTAGATTTGATATTCACCCTGTCAGACACTGCAACACAATGGTATCTTGTGATGAATGGTTTGAAAAACCGACAAGTTGAAGATTGAGACACTTATGCAGCATATGGGAATCTTTATTCAGGAAACGTTTCGCCACACAGTGGTTTCATCAGTCCAATACAAAGAGGAAGGCGTAAGGAGAGGAGGAGAATGAGGTAATCAGTCCCTCAACCTGGAGTCGACTCCAGGTTGAGGGACTGATTACCTCATTCTCCTCCTCTCCTTACGCCTTCCTCTTTGTATTGGACTGATGAAGCCACTGTGTGGCGAAACGTTTCCTGAATAAAGATTCCCATATGCTGCATAAGTGTCACAATGGTATCTTGGTACAGAAAATACCTTGGATAACTTTTTCAAGTGAGAATTGTTTGATCTGAGAGGGACGTGACCTCTCAGTGGCTACATTCTCACTACTACTACTCTGCACCTCTCCTTCCCACAGTATTTAAGTCTTAACGGCTTGACAAAGCTCCTGGAGAGCGAAACGTTGCCACAATAAAATGTCACATTAGTTACACTTGTGTCCTTTTACTTTACAGTATTTAAGTCTCAACACTGTCGCTTGATCTTCAGTTAGTTCCAGACTTTGGAACAGAATTTCTCCAGGCTGAGGGACTGACAACCTCAAATCTACGACTTCAAGGGTGATGGACTGATTACATCGTCTTCACTGCTCCTGCCTACTTTCTGTATTCGACTGAAGAACCCTACTGTGTAGGCGAAACGTTTTGGAATAAAGTCACGTAACTGTTGCCTGTGTGTCTTACCTCTCGCTTATGTATTTATCGAACTTAAATTTGAAGCTACCCAAGGTTTTAGCTTCAGTATCCATTATAGTTAAGGAACTTGTAAATGTTAGTCGAGTCGTACTTCATCAGTCACATTAAAATTTTATTTTTTTCAGAGAACGTAGATCATCACGTAACTGGTCGAGAAGTGGCTCTCCAGGCACCACGCCCATACCAACACCACCGCCCACGCCCACACTCACGCCCACTTCCTCACATAAAAGCTTGTTCTTACAGTGGGGGAGACCTAAACCAGTTGGTCACTTAACCAGAAGACGATCCTCTGTCTTCTAAAGATCTCATCTTCCTCCATAAGAATGAAGAAACACTGCCGAAGGCCTTCTGGCCCATATAAAGCAGGTTCTTATCAAAACCACCACTGATATATTTGCCCAATCTCTTTTTAAAGCTACCCAGGGTCCTAGCCTCTATCACCTCACTCGGAAGACTGTTCCACACATCCACCTGGACAGGACAAGAGTCTTCTCACACCTTCTGCCACCTTTTCACCTGGTTGTAAATAAGAACTTAGGGTGTGCAAGAAAGGTATAAAATACCGACAATATGAAAGCTTAGACACATGCAACATCTGGGTATCTTTATTGTAGACGTTTCGCCATCCAGTATTGACAAAGCCACTGGATGGCGAAACATCTACAATAAAGATATCCAGATGTTGCATGTGTCTAAACTTTCAAGAACTTAGGTGTTAGAAGACTGCTGTGGGTGGCATCATGGGAAGGACGAGACATGGACGAGTCACCTGACACTCTTCACCTACCAGGATGTAAAGTAAAAGGACACAAGTGCAACTAATGTGACATTTATTGTGGCAACGTTTCGCTCTCCAGGAGCTTTATCAACCCATTGGTAATGGCTTGATAAAGCTCCTGGAGAGCAAAACGTTGCCACAATAAATGTCACCTTAGTTGCATTTGTGTCCTTTTACTTTACATATTGTCGGTAATTCTACCAACTTTATTACAACCTACCAGGATATTACAAGACTATAAGGCGAACAAGACTATAAGGCAAACAAGACTATAAGGCGAACAAGACTATAAGGCAAACAAGACTATAAGGCGAACAAGACTATAAGGCGAACAAGACTATAAGGCAAACAAGACTATAAGGCGAACAAGACTATAAGGGGAACAAGACTATAAGGCGAACAAGACTATAAGGCGAACAAGACTATAAGACGAACAAGACTATAAGGCAAACAAGACTATAAGGCGAACAAGACTATAAGGCGAACAAGACTATAAGGCGAACAAGACTATAAGGCGAACAAGACTATAAGGCGAACAAGACTATAAGGCGTCGCATCCTGGAGGGAAACCCTGGTAAACTCCAGCAGAAGCCACACTGCTTAGCTTTTATGAGTTATTACCATGCAGAATGTCTGCTTCCCACTGAGCTGGACGGTGCATAAGTAGGGTATTCAATACCCTCAACATGACGAATCAGACACATGTGTAACATGTGTCTGATGAGGGACTGATTACCTCATCTTCTGTACATATTGATAAATTAGACACATGTGCAACTCTTGGGTATCTTTAAGATACCCAAGAGTTGCACATGTGTCTTAATTTCATCAACATCTGGGTATGTTGATTGTAGACGTTTCTCCATCCAGTGGCTTCATAAATATGAAGTTAAGGGCATAATTGGTATACTAGAATAGCACTGGTGAGGTCATACTGGTACCTAATAGCACTGGTGAGCTCATACTGGTACCTAATAGCACTGGTGAGCTCATACTGGTACCTAATAGCACTGGTGAGCTCATGCTGGTACCTAATAGCACTGGTGAGCTCATACTGGTACCTAATAGCACTGGTGAGCTCATACTGGTACCTAATAGCACTGGTAACTAATAAGACTGGTAAACTCATACTGGTACCTAATAAGACTGGTAAACTCATGCTGGTACCTAATAAGACTGGTAAACTCATACTGGTACCTAATAAGACTGGTTATGACAGTAATTTCCTGTCTTGCATTAGTAACTCGTTTCAATTGTGATCAGGTGTGACTGTGTAAATGATTTGTTACCTCTGTAACGTGTTCTGCTATCACAACTGTGTGCCCCATATGTACCTCTGTAGTGTTGAGGTACAGTCCCTGGACCCATTATGTACCTCTGTAATGTTGAGGTGCAGTCCCTGGATCCATTATGTACCTCTGTAATGTTGAGGTACAGTCCCTGGACCCATTATGTACCTCTGTAATGTTGAGGTGCAGTCCCTGGACCCATTATGTACCTCTGTAATGTTGAGGTGCAGTCCCTGGACCCATTATGTACCTCTGTAATGTTGAGGTGCAGTCCCTGGACCCATTATGTACCTCTGTAATGTTGAGGTGCAGTCCCTGGATCCATTATGTACCTCTGTAATGTTGAGGTACAGTCCCTGGACCCATTATGTTCCTCTGTAATGTTGAGGTACAGTCCCTGGACCCATTATGTACCTCTGTAGTGTTGAGGTACAGTCCCTGGACCCATTATGTACCTCTGTAATGTTGAGGTGTAGTCCCTGGACCCACTGTACCTCTGTAATCTCTTTGATACCACCCACAGGATGGGTATAGGGTACATAATAAAAACATTAAGCTAACAACTGACTGGTGAAGAGAGTATACCAGGAGATTGTTCCGGGGGTCAACGCCCCCGCGGTCTGGTCCATGACCAGGTCCCATGGTGGATGAGAGCCTGCTCAACCAGGCTGTTCCTGTAATCATAAAAAGATTAGGGATCCCTGATTTAAGATCTTTACTAAGACACAAAGTTCTCCACGTAAACTAAGTACAGTGGACCCTCGAATTTAGTCCTGCCTTTTCTGTATGCAAAACTATTTTTATCAATAAAATGTATTTTTTGTTAATATTGTTGGGCGTCTGGAATGATTTGATTGTATTTACATTATTTCCTATGGGAAATATTAACAAAAAATATTTTTTATAGATAAAAAAAAATAGTTTAGCGTACAGAAATGGCACTACTAAATTCGAGGGTCTACTATACAGTGAACCCTCGAATTTAGTCCTGCCTTTTCTGTATTCAAAAATATATTTATTATCAATAAAATGTATTTTTTTTAATATTTTTGGGTGTCTGGAATGGTTTAATTGTATTTACAATATTTCCTATGGGAAATATTAACAAAAAATACATTTTATAGATAATAAAAACAGTTTTGCATACAGAAAAGGCACGACTAAATTCGAGGGTCCACGTAAGAAATTATGTATGTAAATATTTTTGCCATGTTATTGTTAAATGTTAAATGTTAAAGCCAACTTATAGCATTGTTAAATGTTGGTATTATGCTAATTATGTGCATAGAATAGGCCTATAGACCTAGGCCCTAAGTTACTGTTGGCTGGAAACCTATTTTAACAGGCTCAGAACCTGGTGTAGGTTCAGGATCTGGTGCAGGTTCAGAACCTGGTGTAGGTTCAGGATCTGGTGCAGGTTTGGAACCTGGTGTAGGTTCAGGATCTGGTGCAGGTTCAGAACCTGGTGTAGGTTCAGGATCTGGTGCAGGTTTGGAACCTGGTGTAGGTTCAGGATCTGGTGCAGGTTTGGAACCTGGTGTAGGTTCAGGATCTGGTGCAGGTTTGGAACCTGGTGTAGGTTCAGGATCTGGTGCAGGTTTGGAACCTGGTGTAGGTTCAGGATTTGGTGCAGGTTCAGAACCTGGTGTAGGTTCAGGATCTGGTGTAGGTTCAGAACCTGGTGTAGGTTCAGGATTTGGTGCAGGTTCAGAACCTGGTGTAGGTTCAGGATCTGGTGTAGGTTCAGAACCTGTTGTAGGTTCAGGATCTGGTGCAGGTTCAGAACCTGGTGTAGGTTCAGGATCTGGTGCAGGTTTGGAACCTGGTGTAGGTTCAGGATCTGGTGCAGGTTCGGAACCTGGTGTAGGTTCAGGATTTGGTGTAGGTTCAGAACCTGGTGTAGGTTCAGGATCTGGTGCAGGTTTGGAACCTGGTGTAGGTTCAGGATCTGGTGCAGGTTTGGAACCTGGTGTAGGTTCAGGATCTGGTGCAGGTTTGGAACCAGGTGTAGGTTCAGGATTTGGTGCAGGTTCAGAACCTGGTGTAGGTTCAGATCCTGGTGTAGGTTCAGAGCCTGGTGTAGGTTCAGGATTTGGTGCAGGTTCAGAACCTGGCGTAGGTTCAGATCCTAGTGTAGGTTCAAAACCTGGTGTAGGTTCAGATCCTGGTGTAGGTTCAGAACCTGGTGTAGGTTCAGATCCTGGTGTAGGTTCAGAGCCTGGTGTAGGTTCAGGATTTGGTGCAGGTTCAGAACCTGGTGTAGGTTCAGATCCTGGTGTAGGTTCAAAACCTGGTGTAGGTTCAGATCCTGGTGTAGGTTCAGAACCTGGTGTAGGTTCAGATCCTGGTGTAGGTTCAGAGCCTGGTGTAGGTTCAGGATTTGGTGCAGGTTCAGAACCTGGTGTAGGTTCAGATCCTGGTGTAGGTTCAAAACCTGGTGTAGGTTCAGATCCTGGTGTAGGTTCAGAACCTGGTGTAGGTTCAGAACATGGTGTAGGTTCAGAACCTGGTGTAAGTTCAGAATCAGATGCAGGTTCAGAACCTGGTGTAGGTTCAGAACCTGGTGTAGGTTCAGAACCTGGTGTAAGTTCAGAATCAGATGCAGGTTCAGAACCTGGTGTAGGTTCAGAACCTGGTGTAGGTTCAGAATCTGATGCAGGTTCAGAACCTGGTGTAAGTTCAGAATCTGATGCAGGTTCAGAACCTGATGTAGGTTCTACCAGACTTCGCTTCATCAACGAGGTTTAATATAAACAACAGTATAACCAAGAACCAGCTGATACAGAAATAAAAACAAATTCCACGGACAGCCTTCATTAATCCTGGTGAATATGCTAATTAGTGATGCACCGGATATCCGCATCCGTGTAACATCCGCATCAACATCCGCAGAACATCAGCATCAACATCTGCACAATTTCTTACATCCGCATCAACATCCATGGAGCGTCTGCATCAACATCCGCATCAACATCCATGGAGCATCCGCATCAACATCCGCAGAACATCCACACAATTTTTTACATCCACATCCACAAAATAAGTAAGACACATCCTCATTCACACTTGCATCCGCAGATATCTAAATTTTCACATCCGATACATGTCGGGTATAACAGATTAGTATTGCTAATCTGTTATACCTGGTGAAGTATACCTGAATGTGGTATAAACCTTGCTGTTAGATATCATCAAATTGGTTTAGAAAGGCAGGTAAACGGAAATATAAACATATATGCAGTATAATGTGATCCTTCATTGACTACGTTTCGCCCACACAGTGGGCTTTTTCAAGTCACAAACAGATCTACCTGGGGTGGAAGGTACGTGAGTATTTATAGTCAGGTTCAGAATGTTGAGGTCAGGTGGAGAATGCTGCATCTGATGTACCGAGTGGGGTTATAGAGTCTAAAATCTTGGGTAGCTTGGAAAGGAGATTGGATAAGTTTGTGAGTAGACCTTCTGCAGTGTTCTTCCATTCCTGTGTTCTTATGTGGGATAGCGATGAAGAAGTTTCTTGGCAAGTGGTTCAGCTATGTTATAGAAGCCACTATTCTGGTTGAAGTTGTCGGATATAGAAATAAGTGATGATTCCAGGATTCTTCGGTATTGAGTGTTGTCTTCTGTGGCGATAAGTCTTGAGTTTCTGTAGTTTATCAAGTGGTTGTGTGAATTACGGTGTTGTACACAGGCATTCCTTGTGTCGTCAGACCTGCTTGCGTAATGGTGTTCTGAAATACGTGTTTGGAGGTCCCTTGATGTTTTGCCCACGTATAATTTGTTGCACTCATTACAAGGGATTATGTATACCCCTGCAGATGGTGAAAGCTTGTCCTGTCTATCACTGGTAATGTCCTTGATGGTCGTGGTTGTGGAGGTAGATACTTGGAATGAGGTATTGGAAAAGAAGTTGGAAACGTGTTTGGCAATGTAGTTGGTGGGGAGGACTATGTATCTCTTCTCGGCAGTGTCTTCTCTGGGTGTGTTGAAGATGTTTAATGCCCGCCGTCTGCAGTCTCTGATGAAGTGACGAGGATAGTGGAGTTTAGAAAATACTTGTTTAATTATCGTGCATTCTTCTTCAAGAAACTCATTGCTGCAGATTCTGAGTGCACGCAGGAAGAAGCCTATAATTACACCACGTTTAGTTTTGGTGTCGTGGTGAGAGTAGAAGTGGAGAAGATCGTTTTGGTTGGTGGGTTTTCGATAGACTTTAAAACGAAGTTCGTGGTCAGCTTTGCAGAGCAGAACATCAAGGAAAGGAAGAGTGTTGTCGACTTCTTCAAGTGTGAACTGGATTGAAGGCTCGACCTGGTTGAGCTTGTCTTGGAGAGCTTGAACGTTGAAGCATTTAGGAGTTATGAGGAGAATGTCGTCAACATAACGGAGCGAGTCCTTCAAAGGACTCGCCGCATTCTGAGGGGCTCAGAACAAGGAAAGAAACTTCTGCACACCATGCCCAGCAACCCCAGACCTGCCAAAATGTACGGCCTGCCAAAAACTCAAAAGCCTGGTATCCCACTGAGGCCCATATCCTCGGGAATAGGCAGTGCTCCCCACCAGCTCTCAGGAATTCTCGCAAAACACCTCTCTAAACTCTTGGGCACTATCAGTCTAGCACATCTCAAACACTCGGGTGATCTTCTCAATCGCATTCGCAACATCAACATCAGGAACAAGAAACTTTCCAGCCTTGACGTGACTTCCCTATTCACCAAAGTACCTACTACACAAGCCATCGATCTCTTGCGCAGGAAAATTGACGATTCACTTGATCTTCCCATTCCAGCCAGCGATTTCATCGACCTTGTTGAACTATGTGTTGGCTTTACGTGTTTCTTTTTCGAAAATCACCTCTTTCAGCAGACTTTTGGGCTACCCATGGGTTCGCCACTCAGTGCGGTCCTGGCGAACTTATGCATGGAACATCTAGAAGCCGAACGTTTCTCCACCATTATTCCTTCGTCTGTCACCTGGCTCCGTTATGTTGACGACATTCTCCTCATAACTCCTAAACGCTTCAACGTCCAAGCTCTCCAAGACAAGCTCAACCAGGTCGAGCCTTCAATCCAGTTCACACTTGAAGAAGTCGACAACACTCTTCCTTTCCTTGATGTTCTGCTCTGCAAAGCTGACCACGAACTTCGTTTTAAAGTCTATCGAAAACCCACCAACCAAAACGATCTTCTCCACTTCTACTCTCACCACGACACCAAAACTAAACGTGGTGTAATTATAGGCTTCTTCCTGCGTGCACTCAGAATCTGCAGCAATGAGTTCCTTGAAGAAGAATGCACTATAATTGAACAAGTATTTTCTAAACTGCACTATCCTCGTCACTTCATCAGAGACTGCAGACGGCGGGCATTAAACATCTTCAACACACCCAGAGAAGACACTGCCGAGAAGAGATACATAGTCCTCCCCACCAACTCCATTGCCAAACACGTTTCCAACATCTTTTCCAATACCTCTCTCTCTTACTTCATTCCAAGTATCTACCTCCACAACCACGATCATCAAAGACATTACCAGTGATAGACACGACAAGCTTCCACCCTCTGCAGGGGTATACATAATCCCTTGTAATGACTGCAACAAATTATACGTGGGCGAAACATCAAGGGACCTACAAACACGTATTTCAGAACACCAATACGCAAGCAGGTCTGACGACACAAGGAATGCCTGTGTACAACACCGTAATTCACACAACCACTTGATAAACTACAGAAACTCAAGACTTATCGCCACAGAAGACAACACTCAATACCGAAGAATCCTGGAATCATCACTTATTTCTATATCCTCATCCTTATATCCGACATAGACAAGGATGTCAGCCACAGCACCGTGTCTTCCTTTGCAGATGACACCCGAATCTGCATGACAGTGTCTTCCATTGCAGACACTGCAAAGCTCCAGGCAGACATCAACCAAATCTTTCAGTGGGCTGCAGAAAACAATATGAAGTTCAACGATGAGAAATTTCAATTACTCAGATATGGTAAACATGAGGAAATTAAATCGTCATCAGAGTACAAAACAAATTCTGGCCACAAAATAGAGCGAAACACCAACGTCAAAGACCTGGGAGTGATCATGTCGGAGGATCTCACCTTCAAGGACCATAACATTGTATCAATCGCATCTGCTAGAAAAATGACAGGATGGATAATGAGAACCTTCAAAACTAGGGAGGCCAAGCCCATGATGACACTCTTCAGGTCACTTGTTCTATCTAGGCTGGAATATTGCTGCACACTAACAGCACCTTTCAAGGCAGGTGAAATTGCCGACCTAGAAAATGTACAGAGAACTTTCACGGCGCGCATAACGGAGATAAAACACCTCAATTATTGGGAGCGCTTGAGGTTCCTAAACCTGTATTCCCTGGAACGCAGGAGGGAGAGATACATGATTATATACACCTGGAAAATCCTAGAGGGACTAGTACCGAACTTGCACACGAAAATCACTCATTACGAAAGCAAAAGACTTGGCAGACGATGCACCATCCCCCCAGTGAAAAGCAGGGGTGTCACTAGCACGTTAAGAGACCATACAATAAGTGTCAGGGGCCCGAGACTGTTCAACTGCCTCCCAGCACACACATAAGGGGGATTACCAACAGACCCCTGGCAGTCTTCAAGCTGGCACTGGACAAGCACCTAAAGTCAGTTCCGGATCAGCCGGGCTGTAGCTCGTATGTTGGTTTGCGTGCAGCCAGCAGCAACAGCCTGGTTGATCAGGCTCTGATCCACCAGGAGGCCTGGTCTCAGACCGGGCCGCGGGGGCGTTGACCCCCGGAACTCTCTCCAGGTAAACTCCAGGTAAGAATAGTGGCTTCTATAACATAGCTGAACCACTTGCCAAGAAACTTCTTCATCGCTATCCCACATAACACAGGAATGGAAGAACACTGTAGAAGGTCTGCTCACAAACTTATCCAATCTCCCTTCCAAGCTACCCAAGATTTTAGACTCTATAACCCCACTCGGTACATCATCAGATGCAGCATTCTCCACCTGACCTCAACATTCTGAACCTGACTATAAATACTCACGTACCTTCCACCCCAGGTAGATCTGTTTGTGACTTGAAAAAGCCCACTGTGTGGGCGAAACGTAGTCAATAAAGGATCACATTATACTGCATATGTGTTCATATTTCCATTGTGTCGGTATTTTATACCATTTATTTCCAAGGCAGGTAAACACTAGGACATGTTAGAATACATTTGGGTCCTGGGATCTTGATTATTTCTACTCTCCTGCTGTATAGCCCTTGTGGCTTAGCGCTTCTTTTTGATTATAATAATAATCTACTCTCCTGGCCCCTCAGGAAAGGTTCCTTGATGTTGGTGAAAGACAACCTAATCTTATCACAGCAACTGGTCTAGCCAGATAATTCAGAGTCTAGGCTCCCGAAAATCCTGTTGTTGTTGACTCTTGTGAACCAAAATATATTTACAAAGAATTTTTTACTATTGGTACAGTAAATAACATATTATTGATATAGATTATAGAAAAAAACCTGGTTATACAGGACACTTCGGATAGCCATAAAATAACTTATTATTATTTCTAAAAATAATTTGATGGAAGACAATTTGTTATAACATTTGTAGAGGTTATTAATTTGGTCCCGCTGTATGGCCCTTGTAGGTTTAGCGCTTCTTGTTGATAATATTAATTTGGTCAAATAGATATTAATGTAAATAAAAGTATTACTGGGTAAATACAACGACCCGAAGACCCAAAAAATGTATAATATCGTGGACAAAAGGAAACCAATAATTTACAGGTGTCTTTAACACGTCGTAATGGTTCTACCCTTACCGGGGATCGAACCCCGGACCTTAGTGTGTGAGGCGAGTGCGCTACCAACCAAGCTAAGGGACTTACGTGTACCTCTACCTAAATAAACTGATATTCAGCTCTGTGGAGTGATTGAAATTACAAAAAGACATAAATGTTAAATTTTTTAATGGTAATGGTGAAGGGGCTCTTGATTTAGGGAATTGGATCTGTGCTCCAGTTCCCCGAATTAAGCCTGAATGCCTTCCACATCCCCCCCCCAGGCGCTGTATAATCCTACGGGTTTAGCGCTTCCCCTTGATTATAATAATAATAATAATTTTTTTTGTACCTCTGTATGTATGCTAAAATTACTAAATAAATAAATAAATCAATAAATAAGTGGTAATGAAGTGTGTGTGTGTTACTGCTGGGGTCCATACCTGGAGAAGGTTTTGGGGGTCAACGCCCCCGCGGCTCGGTCTGTGGGCCTCGTAGTGGATCAGGGTCTGATCAACCAGGCTGTTACTGCTGGCCGCACGCAACCCGACGTAGGAACCACAGCCTGGGTGGTCAGGTGCTGACTTTAGGTGCCTGTCCAGTGCATTCTTGAAGACAGACAGGGGTCTTGAAGACAGCCAGGGGTCTTGAAGACAACCATTAATCTTGAAGACAACCATTAATCTTGAAGACAACCAGGGGTCTTGAAGACAACCAGGGGTCTTGAAGACAACCAGGGGTCTTGAAGACAACCAGGGGTCTTGAAGACAACCAGGGGTCTTGAAGACAACCAGGGGTCTTGAAGACAACCAGGGGTCTTGAAGACAACCAGGGGTCTTGAAGACAACCAGGGGTCTTGAAGACAACCAGGGGTCTTGAAGACAGGGGTCTTGAAGACAACCAGGGGTCTTGAAGACAACCAGGGGTCTTGAAGACAACCAGGGGTCTTGAAGACAACCAGGGGTCTTGAAGACAACCAGGGGTCTTAAAGACAACCAGGGGTCTTGAAGACAACCAGGAGTCTTGAAGACAACCAGGTGTCTTGAAGACAACCAGGAGTCTATTAGTAATCCCCCTTATATATGCTGGGAGTCAGTTGAACCACCCATACAAAGAGGTTCACCTCATCTACTCCTAATTTAACCATAAAATAACATTTTTCCGGGGGGTCCAAGATACCAAAAAGACCCCAATTAAAATAAATAATTCCCTCTGATGTTTTTTGTATTAATTTAGCAGATAATTATAAAAAAAAGAGCATTAATAGTGTTAAATAAGTGAGTTTTGTGGCGCCTTAACAACCCAAGAACAACATTGCTGTTGTTGACTCAACTCAACATCAACTCAACATCAACTCAACATTAACTCAACATTAACTCAACATTAGACTGCAAGAGTGCAACATTAATGTTAGTATTATGTTAATTAACTCTACTAACACCTCTGGGTCGTGTATCTTCAAAAACAAAAATGATTTTGATGATTATTGAGACTTTTGTTGGAATTTTCTGCCGTCGTCGGAACAACAAAAGTTGCAATAAGTTATTTTGTCTAATTTATCACTTTTTTTGGTAGTTTATTAGTTATAAGTTGACTTATTTGTTGGTTCTGATGAGTTTTTGACATATATTAGGTCGGGAAATGTTGGAAATATGGGATATTTGACCTTGTGTGGTTTATATTGCTAGTAATGTTGCAATATAAACCAGTAATTACTTTATTATTGTTTCTTGGGTTTTATGTTTTACTTTACAAGTGTAAATAATATACCATTGGTTCTTTTGTTTTATTTTTATTCATCTCCAAAAGTAGTTTTTTTTAACTGACTTATGGTCATGTGACCCTTATAGGTTTAGCGCTTTTTTTATTATAACTCGTGTGGCCCTTATAGGTTTAGTGCTTTTTTTATTATAACTCATGTGACCCTTATAGGTTTAGCGCTTTTTTTATTATAACTCATGTGGCCCTTATAGGTTTAGTGCTTTTTTTATTATAACTCATGTGGCCCTTATAGGTTTAGTGCTTTTTTATTATAACTCATGTGCCCCTTACAGGTTTATTGCTTTTTTTATTAAAACAAAAGTCCTGTTCATTGAAGAACTTAATATTACATTAGTTTTGTATTTAATACAGTTGCGTATACTGTACCATTTTTTTCCGTTTTGAGTTTCATTGTTCATTATTCTTTGTATTTCATTTTTTCCATTTAGTTTACATTATAAAAAAAATACGTATAAGGTTTTGGTCTAACTTCTAATTGAATTTTCGATATTATTGTTTTCCAAATTTCTGTTCAAGTATTGTCTTAGTATAGCATGTAAGTATACCGCAATTTGGAGAGGAATCGTTCAATAATATTTTCTTCTTCCTTCGGCCATGTATTGTCTCAGGACGGACTGAAATGTCTAAAATTTTCTGTCTAAAATTGTTAGTTGTGAAGCGTATTGTAATTCTTGTATGTACATAATTGTATATTACTTTCTTTCTCGTGATGGGTTTGGTAAGTTTGTGACCTGCGACACTTTCTTGGGGCTCAGAGCGATTTTTTCGCTAATTATGCAGCACTTGTTAGTAAAAACAAAAATTTCCAGTTGTATGAAATTTCCCAGGTGTAAAAATTTCCCAGGTGTAAAAATTTCCCAGGTGTAAAAATTTCCCAGGTGAAAAAATTTCCAAGGTGTAAAAATTTCCCAGGTATAAAAATTAACCAGGTGAAAACATTTCCCAGATGTAAAAATTTTGCAGATGTAAAAAATTTCCAGATGTAAAAATTTCCCAGGTGAAAAAATTTCCCAGGTGAAAAAAATTCCCAGATGTAAAAATTTCCCAGATGTAAAAATTTCCCAGATATAAAAATTTTGCAGATGTAAAAATTTCCCAAGTGTAAAAATTTCACAGGTATAAAAATTTCCCAGGTATAAAAATTTCCCAGGTATAAAAATTTCCCAAGTGTAAAAATTTCCCAGGTATAAAAATTTCCCAGGTATAAAAATTTCCCAGGTATAAAGATTTCCCAGGTATAAAAATTTCCCAGGTATAAAAATTTCCCAAGTGTAAAAATTTCCCAGGTATAAAAATTTCCCAGGTATAAAAATTTCCCAGGTATAAAAATTTCCCAGGTATAAAAATTTCCCCGATGTAAAAATTTCCCAGGTGTGATTTTTGTGTCATTGTTGTACAATAAAAACATTGTTTTATATTTTCTTTATATCTTTTCCTTGTAATACATTATTTCCTTTAACATTTCTTTAATTGCATGTGTGTGTGTTCATATCTTTGCAAAAAAAAAAAAATCTTTCCCAGGTGTGCGTGAAATTGCGCATTTTAATTATCACCTGTGCTCAAATGGAGAGCTTTTACTCTGTTATTGCACTGGAATATTGAATTACGGTACTGAGGTGATGTATGGGGTCGGGTTGATTTGTGCAAGCAAAGTGAAAGGAAATTAATTACACCTACCATCCGACTTATGACCACTCGACTTACAACCTGCTCGACTTACGACCTGCTTGACTTACGACCACTCGACTTACGACCACTCGACTTATGACCACTCGACTTACGACCTGCTCGACTTACGACCACTCGACTTGCGACCGTGTTTTTTATGCCAAATTTCTGGGAAATAAACAAGTATTTGTGTTGTACACAGTGTTTATCCTAAACCTTACAGTATAAAATACAGTACTAACAACATAAAAAGTAAAGTAAAACATGAAATACCAAAATAAAACAATAAAATAAAGTCATTACAAAAATGTTTTGTTGATATTCAGTAGTAAAGTTCGACTTACGACCATTTCGACTTACGACCGGTTTCTCGGAACCGAACTCGGTCGTAAGTCGGATGGTAGGTGTATTTTATTATTAAAAACAAACTTAAAGGTACGTATAATTTTTTTTATCCAATTCGTTCTTGCATTTTGAAATTTGAACAGATTTTGCAAAAATGTTATTGAAAGTTTTGTTACAAATGCTATAAAATTTCTACAGTATCCCGAGTACATTGGTATTTTATCCAAAGAAAAGCCGATGCAGTTTAAATGCCATCACACTGAGAATCCATAAGGAACATCTTGTAGCATATACTGCAAAGAAGCATTTTTAACCCTTAAACGGTCCAAACAGATCGACGTTCAAATTCGTAGCTACAAAAGTAGATCTACTTTTTTTTTTACATATTTTCAAATATAACAAAAAAAAGTGTAGATAAAATTTTTTTTTTTTTTTTTTTTTTTTTTTTTTTTTTTTTTTTTTTTTTACACATTTTCAATAGCCCTTGTGGCTTAGCGCTTCTTTTTTGATTATAATAATAATAATACACATTTTCAAATGTAAAACAAAAAAGACCTACATTTTTTTACATGCTTTCAGATGTTGAAAAAACGTATATATACGTTTGGACCGTTTAAGGGTTAATATAATGCTCCACCTCTGTAGTTTCTGTATCGTTTCCAGTGACACATGCTTAAAATTCTCCATGCGAGTATAATACAGGCGCTCCTTGATTACGATGATGTTACGTTCTGATGAACCCATCGTATATTGAAAATATTTTTAGTCGAATATAAATATGATAAGTAAGTAAATGAATACTGTCAGTGAGTAAGTAAATAAACAAATAATTACTCTAAATACCAATGTTGAAAAGTCGATAAATGAACATAAATGTACAGTATTGTGCAATAAGTGGAACCATCGTAAAGCAAGGAGCATCTGTAGTTAGTGTTGTCATGAGTTTTATGAGGCGTCTTCTAAATGGAAAATGTATAATTTCTTGTTATAGCTTTGTGTTGTAACTTTGTGTGCAATATGGTTTAACTGGTGTCTTTTATGCATTAGGTTGTACGTAGGTGGATTAAATTGGCTGTAGTTTTCCCTAGGGCAATACTAACACATAACATCTGTTACTAATTTTAATTCCATTAACTGCACGTTTCATAAAAATGTCCCCTTTTCAGAAACGTGCAAAAATGACCTCTAAGAAATCCTCGGATGCAAGTAAACGAGAGGTACTAACCAGAGTTATAGTGCATGTGCTTGCCCTATCCGGTGGTGGTGATAATGGGGGCTTTCCATACCTGTTTATAAAAACACATTTTCCTTAATGCTTTCATACAGTATATACTGTATATGAGTACTTCAAAGAGACCAGAGTACCTGTACATTGTCCATTTTATCTTAGACCTTAACGTAGTGTATTTATAACCCATATTAGTACCGATCATTGTATCAAAGTACAGGGAGGCCCCACTTTACAGCACTGCTTTACAGCGCTTCGCTAATGCAGCAGCTTTCGGTTATACCCATTCTTCACTTATTTAGACTTTCTACAATAAATCCATTCACCATTTGCTATAAACTAAGTATGAAAATATTTTAGGGTAATTAATGTGTGTACAGTAAATGCTTGTAGATCAATGGTTCAGAGAACCGACACGTTGATAAATTAGATTCTCCTTTGTATGGACTGATGAAGCCACTGTGTGGTGAAACGTTTCCTCAATAAAGATACCCAAGAGTTGCACATGTGTCTAATTTATCACAGTAAGTCCTTGACTTACCAACACGTTGAGAATCTTCTGTATTGTGTATGTCATTATTGTGTATAATATCATTATTATATATTATTATACACAGTACAGAAGGTTCACAAGTTGAAGACTTCCTGTATTATGAATATTATACACAATACAGGTCCCCAACGTGTTCATAAGTTGAGGACTTCCTGTACGTATTATGAATATTATACATAACTCAGGAGGTCCCCCCCCCCCCCCGATGTGTTTGTAAGTCAAGGACTTACTGCATTGTACTGTATATACATTTTTTATTGCCCACTTAATATATGACAGTGTGAACATTTATCAGGCTTTTATATCCATTGGAAAGTGAAAAAAGACTGTTTAACTTTACGTCAATGTTTACTTTACAGCAGTTGCCCGGAACCTGACTTGCTGTATAAGTGAGACCCTCCTGTACTCTGGTTTAGTCCATGTTATTAGTCAGTAGCTATTTCTTACCTTAACTAGAATGTATCTGCTTAATTTTAGCATTAGTTTGCCTATTTATTGTGGTGATCGCTCCCTTAACCAAAATAATGAGGAAATTTTAATTACCTGCGTACGGTGAAAATAATTGGCTTGAAGAACCGGCTAGTATGACTGAGATACTTGTAAACAAGTGTCTCAGTTATCGACCTATGTAGATATTTTTAGTCAGTTCTTGACCTGGTTTGATAGAATTATTCTTATGGGTTTAGCTCTTAATTTGATTATAATAATAATAATAATATAATAATTGATATACAGTGGACCCCCGCATAACGATATTAATCCGTTCATGAGAGCTCATTGTTATGCGAATGAATTTTCCCCATAAGAAATAATGGAAATCAAATTAATCCGTGCAAGACACCCAAAAGTATGAAAAAAAAAATTTTACCACATGAAATATACATTTTCCTACACACAAAGAGAAGGATACATGCACAGTAGTAGAGTAGTACATGCACAGTATATATTGTGCATGTACTACTCTACTAAATGAAGAATAAATGACACTTACCTTTATTGAAGATGCAGCAATGACTGATGAGACACTGTGTCCTGGGAGTGCCTTTTCCTCCTGAGTACTGTAGGTCCTGTTTGGCATTTTCTTCCAGAACAGGCCTTATCACACTGTGTATGCCACTACGATTCTTAAATCTCTCAAACCAACCTTTGCTGGCTTTAAATTCACCAATATGAGCACTAGTTCCAGGCGTTTTTCCCTGTTCACCTGGGTGTTAGTCGACTGGTGTGGGTTGCATCCTGGGAGACAAGATTAAGGGCCCCAATGGAAATAAGTTAGACAGTCTTCGATGACACACTTTTTTGGGTTATCCTGGGTGGCTAACCCTCTGGGGTTAATTGTTTCTTGGTATTCTCAATAAGCCACACCAACAACGGTGCTACAGCAGCAGCAGCAGCAGCTGACAGTGCTACAGCAGCAGCAGCAGCTGACAGTGCTACAGCAGCAGCAGACAATGCTACAGCAGCAGCAGACGGTACTACAACAGCAGCAGCAGCAGCTGACGGTGGTACAGCAGCAGCAGCAGCTGACGGTGCTACAGCAGCAGCAGCAGCTGACAGTGCTACAGCAGCAGCAGCAGCTGACAGTGCAGCAGCAGCAGCTGACAGTGCAGCAGCAGCAGCAGCTGACAGTGCTACAGCAGCAGCAGACGATGCTACAGCAGCAGCAGACGAAGCTACAGCAGCAGCAGACGGTACTACAGCAGCAGCAGCAGCAGACAGTGCTACAGCAGCAGCAGACGGTACTACAGCAGCAGCAGCAGCAGACGGTACTACAGCAGCAGCAGCAGCTGATGGTGGTACAGCAGCAGCAGCAGCAGCTGACGGTGCTACAGCAGCAGCAGCAGCAGCTGACAGTGCTACAGCAGCAGCAGCATCAGCAGTTGACCATGGTACCACAGTATTTCGATAATATTTCTCACCCTTTTTACCACAGGGTTGGCACTAGAAGCTTTCTTGGGGCCCATGGTCACTTATTTTGCAGATAAAATCACCAAAAACACTGTAATAATACGAAATGTTACGATTGTATGCTTGGATGTTACCGCGGAGGCTGGCTTGTAAACAATGCCACCGGCGGAACATGTGAGGCTGGCTCAGGCCGCACATTAGACGCGTCTCGGACGAACAGCGCTGAGCGGGTTTTTTAGCGGTATGCGAGGCAAAATCTTAGCGATAAAATGTATCGGTATGAGGATTTAACATTATGTAAGGCCAACGGTATGCGGGGGTCCACTGTAATTGTAATTGTGGTTATTTTCACATGGAACATTTGTTTAACATGACCAAAATTTCTCATTATGTGCTTCAAAAACGTAAGAAATTCCACACTTCTTTACTGATTTTGACCAGAAAGATTGTAGCTCACTATACAGCAGCCAAAAAACTAATAAAAAATCAGTATCTGTTATAATCATCTGGTTGGGCCAAGTCATATTTCACGGCTCTTATTTTTTTGAACGATATTCAGTACAAGTGTTCCTCGATTTAACCCGTAAACGGTCCAAGCGGCTCTACGTTCACATGTGTAGTGCTTCAAAAGTAGATCTTAGTTTTTTTTACATATTTTCAAATATAACAAAAAAAAAAGTAGATCAAAGTTTTTTTACACATTTTCAAATGTAAAAAACAAAAAGAAGATCTACTTTTTTTACATACTTTCAAATGTTGAAAAAACGTATATATACGTTTAGACCGTTTACGGGTTAAAACAGGGTTACATTCCTACGAACCTGTCGTGTCAAAAATAGTGTCAGATATGAATATATGCTAAATAAATAAGTAAATAAATTACTGCTGTCACTGAATTAGTAAAGAAATATTTAATGTAACTAACTAAATACGTACCAGTGTTGAAAAATAAATTAATGAATACAAGTTAGGGACTTGCCACCTTCACGCTGGGTAATTATCTTAAGTTTCATCTCCAAAATACAGTGGACCCCCGCTTTACGATCACCTCCCAATGCGACCAATTATGTAAGTGTATTTATGTAAGTGCGTTTGTACGTGTATGTTTGGGGGTCTGAAACGGACTAATCTACTTCACAATATTCCTTATGGGAACAAATTCGGTCAGTACTGGCACCTGAACATACTTCTGGAATGAAATAATATCGTTAACTGGGGGTCCACTGTAATTGCTTTTGCTCCATTGTCAAGTTGAAACACTGTCAGCCAAGGAGCGTCTGCACATCATTTTTATGTGGGTCTCTGTCAGTCCACATTCATCAACATTCCTGTATAATTCTACTTCATCACAACTTACCAAACTGTCAGATTGTCTAGCTTCCTTAATCAGCTTCTATTATCTAAAAACATACATGTAATGAATAAGCAGAGTGATGGACAAGGGGATCAAATCGCAGCCCATAAATTGACTAGTCAGCCTGTCAGTTTACTGGCGGTGGATCGATTCCCTCATCCGTCACTCTGTTTATTCATTAACAATTGCTCATTACCACTTTATTTGACTTCATGTAAATGTAATGTTTATTGCCCCTGTAGTCTTAAGTTAGGCTTCAGCTTGACCCAAATGCTCTGCATAACCATGGGTTTTCTGCACGCATTAAAGTGTCACCCATTGAGGTGTATAAAATGTATTTTGCAGAAATAAACTTGAATTTAAAACCAGACTATGGGAATCGGGTGTATTTCTCTGGTTCCACAGCTGCTCTTTCTGGACTAGATGCAGTCATCATCAGGGATTGCATTCATGTCTAGGAAGGCCTCTCTGGTTTTTCTAAAAACGAGCCCGTTTTTCCTCTCGGTGGGTAATCAAGGTGCTCATTATGCTCATTGCAATGACCTTTATTATTCTACAACCTTTCTCCCTATTATTCTGTATTCAGTAGAATTCCTAGGTAGTAGGTTGGTAGACAGCAGCCGCCCAGGGAGGTACTACCGTCCTGCCAGGTGAGTATAAAACAGAAACCTGTAATTGTTTTACATGATGGTAGGATTGCTGGTGTCTTTTTTCTGTCTCAAACATGCAAGATTTCAGGTACATCTTGCTACTTCTACTTACACTTAGGTCACACTACACATACATGTACAAGCATATATATACACACCCCTCTGGGTTTTCTTCTCTTTTCTTTCTGGTTCTTGTTCTTGTTTATTTCCTCTTATCTCCATGGGGAAGTGGAACAGAATTCTTCCTCCGTAAGCCATACGTGCCATAAGAGGCAACTAAAATGCCGGGACCAAGGGGCTAGTAACCCCTTCTCCTATATACATTACTAAATTTATAAAGAGAAAATTTTGTTTATTTTTTTGGGCCGCTCTGTCTCGGTGGGATACAGCCGGTGTGTTGAAAGAAAGAAGAAAGAATATTTGACTTTTAGCTTTTTAGCTTTTTAGCTTTAGTAAAGCTAAAACATTGCTACATCCCACTGTATTACATCCATTCAATCTATGCCCATGGGTGTCCAGTGCAACTTTTCCAAAGAAGCGACTTTATTTCTTTCCGCAGTATACAAAACGTAGTTTACTTATAATGAGATATTGTTAAGCAGAAAAGATGGCCACTAACATGTAGTGTATATCGGAAGAGGAAAACTCTTCCAAGAGTGAGACAGTTGGAACTTGGTACAATATGAATAATTTTCTTAGACAATTGGCAGATCCAGGGAGACAGGGACAGCTGTCTTCTCTCCGTTCTAATATTTTCTGAATGGCCGTGTTTATGCCTCCAGTCTTGTTGAATCCTTTGATGTAGTACCTCATATTTTGGTATTCTTGTCTTAGCAATTTGTCCATTCTTGGGTTCTTAACTTGAAGGATTAGTCACCCAGGATAACCCAGGGTAGGGAGGGTTAGCCAGCCAGGATAACCCAGGGTAGGGAGGGTTAGCCAGCCAGGATAACCCAGGGTAGGGAGGGTTAGCCAGCCAGGATAACCCAGAGTAGGGAGGGTTAGTCACCCAGGATAACTCACGGTAGGGAGGGTTAGTCACCCAGGATAACCCAGGGTAGGGAGGGTTTGCCACCCAGGATAACCCAGGGTAGGGAGGGTTAGCCACCCAGGATAACCCAGGGTAGGGAAGGTTAGCCACCCAGGATAACCAAGGGTAGGGAGTGTTAGCCACCCAGGATAACCCAGGGTAGGGAGGGTTAGCCACCCAGTATAACCCAGGGTAGGGAGTGTTAGTCACCCAGGATAACCCAGGGTAGGGAGGGTTAGCCACCCAGGATAACCCAGGGTAGAGAGTGTTAGTCACCCAGGATAACCCAGGGTAGGGAGGGTTAGTCACCCAGGTGACGTGTACTTAGCTCTGTGAAGACCTGTTTGCGCGCACTCTACGAATTGAAGCAAGATGCCCTCCATCGAGCAACTTTATCAACAGCTTAAGGAAGAATTGAGGATGGCGAAGATGGAGATTCGGTGACTGACTGAGGAAAACAAGAAGATTCGTAGTAGTCCTCCTGTTTTGAGTCCTCAGGTCAAGAAGGGAAACTGGTCAGTGGCTGGACAGCAGGGAACGAAGTTGACGATCAAGAAGACGAATGGAAAGGTAGAAACGATGAAGAAGAAAGAGACTGCCGTGGAAACTGTTGTGGAAACATCTAATACATTCTCAGTGCTACCCGACGAATGTGAGTCGACTACTGGGAACGTCACGACGAACGACATCAAGGAAGGTAAGAATATTGTTGTTGTTGAGGATAGCCAAGTTAGGTATATGGATAGGGCGTTCTGCTTGAAGGACAGGAGTAGGAGACAGAGAGTTTGCTTTCCTGGGGCTGGGATGGAGGATATTGTTAGCCGTCTGGATGACATCATGAGAGGTAATGAGAGCAATCCTATTATCTGTCTCAGTGCTGCAGGCAACGATGTTGGCAGACGTAGGAGTGAAGACCTGATTAGCAGGTATAGGTCAGCAATAGAAATAATTAGGAGTAAGGGTGGGAACCCTGTCATATGTGGTATTTTGCCAAGGAGACGAGTTGGAAATAAATGGTTGTCCAGGGCAATTGGTGTCAATTGCTGGCTGGACAAATACTGTAAGGAAAATGCGGTAACATTCGTTGACAACTGGGACCTCTTCTATGGCAGAAGTGACATGTATGCCAGGGATGGGGTTCACTTATCTAGATCTGGGGTGGTAGCACTGGCAATTGCAGTGGAGGGAGCTGTTAGGACTTTAAACTAGGAATAGTTAGTGGTATGGGTTTTGGCAGGGAAACAGTGAAGTCCCAGTGTAGTAATATTACGAGTTCTAGGGGAACTAGTAATAAGCAGAACGAGGTAGATATTGAAAAGCCAGTGACTTTGGGTGATAAGGACAGTAATAGGTTTAGTAGAAAAACAGAAATGAGCAGGAAGGGTAAAGAGAAAGGAGAGTCTTTCAATGTTTATTATGCTAATTGCAGTAGTGCTAGGAATAAGATGGACGAGTTGAGATTAGTTGCTAGTGCAGGTAACATTGATGTATTTGCCTTAAGTTAGACATGGTTTAATTCAAAAAGTCGGGACATGCCTGCGGAATGTCATATTCAGGGTTTTAAATTGTTCCAAGTAGATAGAAGTATCGGGAAGGGGGGTGGGGTGGCATTGTATGTCCGAGATCGCTTGAACTGTTGCATAAAAACGGGTATTAAGTCTGAAGTAACACATACAGAGTCTGTTTGGATAGAATTTTCAGAGGGGCATGAAAAACTGATTTTAGGAGTGATATACCGCCCCCCAAACTTAGATAGGGACCAAGGGAGACTACTATGGGAGGAAATTGTTAAGGCCACAAGGCACGATAATGTAGTAATTCTAGGAAACTTTAACTTTAGTCATATTGATTGGAATTTCTTGACTGGGAATTTAGAATCATACGACTTCTTAGAAGTAGTTCAGGATTGTTTTTTGAAGCAGTTTGTGACAGAACCTACAAGGGGAAATAACCTGCTTGACTTAGTTATGGCAAACAATGAATCCCTTGTTAATAATTTAGAAATTTCAGAGGAATTGGGTGCTAGCAACCACAAATCAATTACATTTAGCATTGAATGGAAGTACGATAGTAGCGATAACTCAGTAACAGTCCCAGATTTTCGCTTAGCAGATTACGATGGGCTTAGAGAACACTTATCATCTGTTGACTGGGGTAACGAAGAGAGCTATCAATATGACAGTTTTCTGAACACTATACATGCTGCTCAAAGAACGTTTATCCCATATAAAGAAATTAGATCAAATAGAAATGACCCAAAATGGATGAATAATAGGCTCAAATATCTACTTGGGCATAAGAAAGGAATTTATAGGCGTATCAAAAGAGGTGAGGGTCATCTTATGAATCAGTATATTGACATTAAGAGGGAGATTAAAAAGGAGATAAGAAAAGCTAAAGGGGACTATGAAATTAAAGTTGCTAGGGATTCTAAAACTAACCCAAAAAGTTTTTTCCAGGTCTATAGAACAAAAGTTAGAGATGAGATAGGTCCCCTTAAAAATAACTATGGGCACCTTACTGACAAAGAGAATGAAATGTGCTCGATTTTAAATAATTATTTTCTCTCAGTTTTTACACAGGAAGACACTAACAATATTCCACCAGTAATTAATTTTTATAGTGGGCTAGAAGAAGATAAATTATGTAACATCACAGTCACTAGTGAAATGGTTGTGAAGCAGATAGACAGACTGAAGCAAAATAAGTCGCCGGGTCCTGATGAGGTTTTTTCAAGGGTTCTTAAGGAATGCAAAATGGAACTCTGTGAACCATTAAATAATATTTTTAATTTATCTCTTCAAACAGGTGTAGTGTCTGATATGTGGAAGATGGCTAATGTAATTCCTATTTTTAAAACAGGGGACAAGTCGTTACCGTCAAATTACCGCCCAATAAGCCTGACCTCAATTGTAGGCAAATTACTAGAATCAATTATAGCTGAGATTATAAGAAGCCATCTCGATAAGCATAGCTTGATTAATGATACTCAGCATGGATTCACAAGAGGCCGGTCTTGTCTAACTAATTTATTAACTTTCTTCAGTAAAGCTTTTGAGGCTGTTGACCACGATAAAGAATTTGATATTATTTACTTAGATTTTAGTAAGGCTTTTGATAGAGTTCCGCACCATAGACTATTAAAGAAAGTGGCAGCTCATGGCATTGGGGGAAAATTGCTCTCGTGGATCGAGTCATGGCTCACTGACAGGAAGCAGAGAGTGTCCATAAATGGGGTTAAATCCGAGTGGGGATCTGTAACAAGTGGCGTTCCACAGGGATCAGTCTTGGGCCCGTTGTTGTTTATAATATATATCAATGATCTTGATGAGGGAATTACTAGTGATATGAGCAAATTCGCCGATGACACAAAGATAGGTAGGATAATTGATTCAAATGTAGATGTTATGGAACTTCAGGAGGATTTAAACAAACTCTATTCTTGGTCAGAAAAGTGGCAGATGCAGTTCAATGTAGATAAATGCAAGGTTCTGAAGTTTGGGAGTGCCCATAGCCCTAGTACTTATAAGTTAAATGATGTAGAACTTAGCCATACAGATTGCGAAAAGGACTTGGGGGTTATGGTGAACAGCAACCTTAAACCAAGACAGCAATGCCTAAGCGTACGTAATAAGGCAAATAGATTACTGGGATTTATATCAAGAAGTGTAAGCAACAGAAGTCCAGAGGTCATACTGCAGCTTTATACATCATTAGTAAGGCCTCACCTAGATTATGCAGCTCAGTTCTGGTCTCCATATTACAGAATGGACATAAATTCGTTAGAAAACATTCAGCGTAGGATGACTAAATTAATACATAGCATTAGAAATCTTCCTTATGAAGAAAGATTGAAGACTCTTAAGTTACATTCACTTGTTAGACGAAGAATGAGGGGAGACCTGATCGAAGTGTATAAGTGGAAGATAGGTATTAATAAAGGGGATATTAATAAGGTCTTGAGGATGTCTCTCCAAGAGAGAACCCGCAGTAATGGATTTAAATTAGATAAGTTTAGATTTAGAAAGGACATAGGAAAGTATTGGTTTGGAAATAGGGTAGTTGATGAGTGGAACAGTCTACCTAGTTGGGTTATTGAGGCTAGGACTTTGGGTAGTTTCAAATTTAGGTTGGATAAGTACATGAGTGGGAGGGGTTGGATTTGAGTTGGACTTTCACGTCAGAGCTTATTTCTTGGGTAGCATTGAAAATTGGGTTGGGCAAATGTTTTGTTAGTGGGATGAATTGTAAAGAACTTGCCTAGTATGGGCCAACAGGCCTCCTGCAGTGTTCCTCCTTTCTTATGTTCCTATGTTCTTATAACCCAGGGTAGGGAGGGTTAGCCACCCAGGATAACCCAGGGTAGGGAGTGTTAGTCACCCAGGATAACCCAGGGTAGGGAGTGTTAGCCACCCAGGATATACCCTCCAGGTATACATAGTCTCACTCCACAAAGGGAGCAGCAAAGCAGTAGCAAATAACTACAGACCGATTCGCTAATGTCCCATAGAAAAATCTTTGAAAGTGTTCTAAAAAGCAAGATCACACCCATTTAGATACCCATCAGTCATCCAACCCAGTGCAACATGACAAGACAAACAGAATGCAGATGTAATATATACAGACTTTGAAAAAGCCTTTGACAAGTGTGACCATGGCGTAATAGTGCACAAAGTGCATGATAAAGGAATAACAGGAAAAGTTGGTAAATGCCTATAATTTCCTAATAAATAGAACACAAAGAGTATTATTCAACAGAGTAAAGTCCGAGGCAGCTACGGTGAAAAGCTCTGTTCCACAAGGCACAGTACTTGCTCCCATCTTGTTCCTCAGCCTCATATCTGACATAAACAGGGATATAAGAGACTGCGCCATATCTTTCTTTGCAGATGACACCCGAATTTGCATGACAGTGTCCTCCACTGAAGACAACAAGACTCCAGGCAGATATCAACCAAATCTTCAAATGGGCCGCAGAAAACAATATGAAGTTCAATGATGAGAAATTTCAATTACTCTGTTACAGAAAATGTGAGGAAATTAAAACTACATTGGAGTGTAAAACAAATTCCAACCACACACAATAGAGCAAAAAACTAATGTAAAAGACCTGGGAGTGATCATGTCGGAGGATCTCACCTTCAAAGACCATAATATTGTGTCAATTGCATCTGCTAGAAAAATGGGAGGCTAGATAATGATAACCTTCAAAACCAGAGATGCCAAGCCCATGATGACACTCTTCAGGTCACTTGTTCTATCTAGGCTGGAATGTTGCTGCACACTAACAGCACCTTTCAAGACAGGTGAAATTGCAGACCTAGAAAATGTACAGAGAACCTTCACCTAAATTACTGGGAATGCTTGAAGTTCCTCAACCTGTACTGCTTAGAACGCAGCTGGGAGAGATACATGATTATTGGGCTCTGGTGGCCTGGTGGTTAATGCTCTCGGTTCACACGGCGAGGGCCTGGGTTCGATTCCCAGCCAGAGTAGAAACATTGGGCGTGTTTCTTTCCACCTATTGTCTATGTTCCCCATCAGTAAAATGAGTACCTGGGTGTTAGTCGACTGGTGTGGGTCACATCCTGGGACACTGACCTAATTTGCCCGACATGCGGAGCATAACAAGGGGCTTTCTACATAGTAGTATGTCATTGTTGTCAGCTAGGACTGTATACCTCGTACATGTACTTGTAGTAAATAAAGATATTATTATTATTATATTATATTATTATTATATGAACTTGGAAAATCCTAGAGGGATTAATACCAAACTTGCACATGAAAATCACTCTCTGTGAAAGCAAAAGACTCGGCAGACAATGCAACATCCCCCCAGTGAAAAGCAGGGGTGCCACTAGCAAGATAAGAAACAACACAATAAATGTCAGGGCCCCAAGACTGTTCAACTGCCTCCCAGCATACATAAAGGGGATTACCAATAGACTCCTGGCTGTCTTCAAGCAGGCACTGGACAGGCACCTAAAGTCAGTACCTGACCAGCCGGGCTGTGGTTTGTACGTTGGGTTGTGTGTGGCCAACAGTAACAGCCTGGTTGATCAGGCCCTGATCCACCATGAGGCCTGGTCACAGACTGGACTGCGGGGGCATTTACCCCCAGAATCCTCTCCAGGTATACTCTCCAGGTATACTTTCCAGGTATACTCTCCAGGAATACTCTAAAGATATAGTAATGTCAAGATAAACTCTCCAGGTATACTCTCGAGGAAGTATACTCTCCAGGTATAAGAGACCAGTGATTAGTAAATAAATAAGTTTATTAAGGTTCAGTACACATAAGTAAAATACAGCCTCTCCTCACTTAGCGACATACTCGTTTACCAACAACTTTGACTACGACACGCTCTCTGGCTAGTATGTAGTATACCTAAATACACCTACCGTCTGACTTAGGACCGAGTTTGGTTCCGAGAAACTGGTCGTAAGTCGAAATGGTCGTAAGTCAAACTTTACTACTGAATATCAACAAAACATTTTTGTAATGACTTTATTTTATTGTTTTATTTTGGTATTTCATGTTTTACTTTACTTTTTATGTTGTTAGTACAGTGGACCCCCGGTTAACGAACTTTTTTCATTCCAGTAGTATGTTCAGGTACCAGTACTGACCGAATTTTTTCCCATAAGGAATATTGTGAAGTAGATTAGTCTACTTCAGACCCCGAAACATACACGTACAAACGCACTTACATAAATACACTTACATAATTGGTTGCATTTGGAGGTGATCGTTAAGCGGGGGTCCACTGTACTGTATTTTATACTGTAAGGTTTAGGATAAACACTCTGCACAACACAAATACTTGTTTATTTCCCAGAAATTTGGCATAAAAAACACGGTCGTAAGTCGAGTGGTCGTAAGTCGAGCAGGTCGTAAGTCGAGCAGGTCGTAAGTCGAGCAGGTCGTAAGTCGAGCAGGTCATAAGTCGGATGGTAGGTGTAATATATATTAGAGTTGATTTCCTCTGTTCTGTTTATTACAATATACAGTACACTACTATATAGACATTTAAAAAACACAAAAAATGTTACAAATGGTACAAAGGTGACATTAAAACAATATCTGGTTGATACAAACCCATGGCCATTATAGTATGCTTCTCGTTTAGCAACGAATATGTTTACTAACATGGTCTTAGTAATGCAACTCTTTCGTTAAGTAAGGAGAGGCTGTTGTGTAAATTGCGTAGTGTAAATTACCCACCAACATAAGTCAGGCAAAGTGACTTATTTTCATGGTTTTTTTTTTTATATATAAGTTTGTTAAAATTCTGGAAACAATCTTAAATATACAGTGGACCCCCGCATACCGTACGCATCACATAAGGTTCAATCCGCATACTGCTCGCTTTTATCGCAAAAATTTTGCCTCGCATACCGCTCAAAAACCCGCTCACCGCTCTTCATCCGAGACGCGTCCAATGTGCGCCCTTAGCCAGCCTCACATGTGCCGCCGGTGGCATTGTTTACCAGCCAGCCTCCGCGGTAACATCCAAGCATACAATCGGAACATTTCGTATTATTACAGTGTTTTTGGTGATTTTATCTGCAAAATAAGTGACCATGGGCCCCAAGAAAGCTTCTAGTGCCAACCCTACAGCAATAAGGGTGAGAATTACTATAGAGATGAAGAAAAAGATCATTGATAAGTATGAAAGTGGAGTGCGTGTCTCCGAGCTGGCCAGGTTGTATAATAAACCCCAATCAACCATCGCTACTATTGGTGGTACAGCTGCTGCTGCTGCTGTACCACCGTCAGCTGCTGCTGCTGCTGCTGCTGTACCACCGTCAGCTGCTGCTGTAGTACCGTCTGCTGCTGCTGTAGCATCGTCTGCTGCTGCTGTAGCATCGTCTGCTGCTGCTGTAGCACTGTCAGCTGCTGCTGCTGTTGTACCACCGTCAGCTGCTGCTGCTGCTGCTGTAGTACCGTCTGCTGCTGCTGTAGCATCGTCTGCTGCTGCTGTAGCACTGTCAGCTGCTGCTGTTGTACCGCCGTCAGCTGCTGCTGCTGCTGCTGTAGTACCGTCTGCTGCTGCTGTAGTTCCGTCTGCTGCTGCTGTAGCATCGTCTGCTGCTGCTGTATCACTGTCAGCTGCTGCTGCTGCTGCTGTAGCACCGTTGTTGGTGTGGCTTATTGAGAATACCAAGAAACAATTAACCCCAGAGGATTTGCCACCCAGGATAACCCAAAAAAGTCAGTGTCATCGAAGACTGTCTAACTTATTTCCATTGGGGTCCTTAATCTTGTCTCCCAGGATGCAACCCACACCAGTCGACTAACACTCAGGTGAACAGGGAAAAATGCCTGGAACTAGTGCTCATATTGGTGAATTTAAAGCCAGCAAAGGTTGGTTTGAGAGATTTAAGAATCGTAGTGGCATACACAGTGTGATAAGGCCTGTTCTGGAAGAAAATGCCAAACAGGACCTACAGTACTCAGGAGGAAAAGGCACTCCCAGGACACAGTGTCTCATCAGTCATTGCTGCATCTTCAATAAAGGTAAGTGTCATTTATTCTTCATTTAGTAGAGTAGTACATGCACAATATATATTGTGCATGTACTACTCTACTACTGTGCATGTATCCTTCTCTTTGTGTGTAGGAAAATGTATATTTCATGTGGTAAAAATTTTTTTTTCATACTTTTGGGTATCTTGCACGGATTAATTTGATTTCCATTATTTCTTATGGGGAAAATTCATTCGCATACCGATCATTTCGCATAACAATGAGCCCTCTTGCACGGATTAAAGTCACTATGCGGGGGTCCACTGTAATATATGCAGTGATAAATATGAAAGGGGTAAGAGAGGTCTATATATTTCAACCTCAGAGACCCTCTTCAGCAGATACGACTGAAGCCGAAGTATTCATATCTCTCTTAGACATTCTCTCCAGATGGTTTCTCACTTTGCATTTATTAGTGTTTTTTTTTTTTTTTTTGTAATATTGGCTGCCTCCTACAGAGGTAAGGTAACTCCAAAAAAAAGAAGAAACACTTTCACCATCACTCCGTCACTGTCTTTCCAGAGGTGTGCTGATACTACAGTTCACATTCCCCTCCAAACTGCAAACATCCCCACTTCTCCTTCAGAGTGCAGGCACTGTACTTCCACCTCCAGGATTCAAGTCCGACTAACTGGTTTACCTGAATCCACAAGTTCTTATGACACTTTAATCCAAGTACAGTATAATACTGTATATAATGTAATTTTATTGCTTCTGTATTTTTCATGTGTGTAATTTCTACATCTTAACATGTCAGGTGAGCGTGTCCGGCATGTCATTTCTCCGAGGTTCGACAAGTTATGTGTGGTGCACAACATCAGTCCTGGGGAAGGGTGCCACTGGTGCTGTCTTCCAAGGGGTTAATAGAGTAAGTGTGCTGTATGTTTGGGTATGGTATACTCAGGGGCAGATCTACCATGAAACTAATGAAGTTTAAGCTTCAGGGTCCTTAATCCTTGAGGGCCTCTAATCCCAGAGGGCTGCTAATCCCAGAAGGCCCCTAATCCCAGAAAGTCACTAATCCCAGAGGGCCTCTAATCCCAGAAGGCCCCTAATCCCAGAGGGCTTCTAATCCCAGAAGGCCCCTAATCCCAGAGGGCTTCTAATCCCAGAAGGCCCCTAATCCCAGAGGGCTTCTAATCCCAGAAGGCCCCTAATCCCAGAGGGCTTCTAATCCCAGAAGGCCCCTAATCCCAGAGGGCTTCTAATCCCAGAAGGTCCCTAATCCCAGAAGGCCCCTAATCCCAGAGGGGCCCCAGTGGCACATATAGTCCACATTGCTTAAACATTTCCTTCTACTGCATGAGAAGTTTTTTTTTTTTAAATAATTTTATAGTGTAATTCATAAAAAATAATTGTCAGAATAAAAATTAAAAAGTTTTTAAAGTATCATATAGACTCCCAACGCTGGTTGCAAAGGGGCCCCCATAACAATTCAAGCTTCAGGGCCCCAAAAATGTAGGTCCACCACTGGGTATACTGTACCTATGTATACCCAGTATACATCATAATGCATCTTTGAGAAGATGCCAACTGTTTTAAAAACTTTTTTTATGTGTTGGATATTGGTGTTGAATTTCAGGTTGCTATCAAGGTGCAGACTCAGGAATTTTTTCCCTCATTATGTTTACAATAAAGGTTTGGTTAAGCATAATGTTTGTAAGTCAGTGATTTACTGTATTTATAGCAGATTGACAGGACTCTTAACCCTTAAACGGTCAAAACAGATCGACGTTCAAATTCGTAGCTACAAAAGTAGATCTACTTTTTTTTATATATTTTCAAATATAACAAAAAAAAATGTAGATAAAAGTTTTTTTACACGTTTTCAAATGTAAAACAAAAAAAAAAGATCTTCATTTTTTTACATGCTTTCAGATGTTGAAAAAACGTATATATACGTTTGGACCGTTTAAAGGTTAATATAAAAAAAAAAAAGGCACAATACTGTGACTGGAACAATACACAAATAACCCGCACGTAGGAGAGAGGAGCTTACGACGACGTTTCAGTGTGAGTGTAAATGGTCCAAGTCGGACCGAAACATCATTGTAAGCTCCTCTCTCCTATGTGCAGGTTATTTGTGTATAGGACTCAAAATTAACATAGATTAACACACATTTCAGCATACAGGTGAGCCGGTGGCAGTCAAGACTTTCAATCAGTTGTCACATATGCGGCCACATGAAGTACAGATGAGGGAGTTTGAGGTCCTCAAGAAGGTGAACCACGAGAGTATCGTCAAGCTCTTGGCCATAGAGGAGGACGTGAGTTTTAATAATTGCTTAGAAATACATTTATTACGTTCTTGTAAAATTAACGTAAAAAAATATTGAAAACAGGTACATGTACACGTAGTTGTTTTGATTGTTTATGCGTTTATTATACTCTCATAAAATGTAAACAAAATATTGAAAACAGGTACATGTACACGTAGTTGTTTTGATTGTTTATGCATTTATTATACTCTCATAAAATGTAAACAAAATATTGAAAACAGGCGGTTGTTTTGATTGTTTGTGAGTTTATTATGCTCTCGTAAAATGTAAAAAAATATTGAAAATAGGCAGTACTAGTTTTGACTGTTTACAAGTTTATTATGCTCTCGTAAAATGTAAAAAAATATTGAAAATAGGCAGTACTAGTTTTGACTGTTTACAAGTTTATTATACTCTTGTAAAATAAACGTAAACAAAAAAATATTGAAAACAGGCATTTGAAAAATATAGAAGAGAACATTAAGAAGCATTGTGGTCAATTTTTGGTTCAATTTTTGTATTTATTTTTATCATTTTGAAATGTAGTGTAAGCACGGCTCTGGCAAGATGGTGATGGAGTGATTGATGGTGAAAGTGTTTCTTCTTTTTAAGGTCACCTGCCTTGGTGGGAAATGGCCAATGTGTTAATAAAATTAACTATTCTTATTTTTAGCCAGAATCTGAGCTGAATTTTATTACTTTAAGTTTGATGGGGTTTTATTATTACTATGATTGTCAGTTGTACTTGATTTTCAGTACTTTTATTATTTTTGAGGCTTCTATTGTCAGTTATACTCTATTTTCATTACAGTGGAACCTCTACTTACGAGTGCATCCACATGCGAGTTTTTCCAGATACAAGCATCTGCTTGGTTGATTTTTTGCTTCCAGACACGAGCAAAATTTCCAGATGCCAGCGGGCCTCAAGGGAGGTTAATTGACACTGGTGAGGGGGCTCTTGCTCTTGATCTAGGGAATTGGATCTCAGTTGTTTGTTGGACTATCTTATTGAAACTTGGGCAATGTATGATGAAAAGATGCTTCTTAACGTACACCAAAAATGAAAGAAATCAGACCATAAATAATGGAGTTCACTTCTCAGCCATTAGCTTCCCCTTAGCGGTATATTTTCATATGGTTTTTATGGTTGTATTCTCGTTTTATTTGGTCTCGTGTGATAGAATGGAAGGTATACTACAAAAATAAATATGATTTTAATTGGTTTCACGATGAAAAGTACCTTGAAATTGAGCTCAAAATAGCAGAAATGTTCGATTCTTTGGCGACATCAGTGGTAGACATCATGAGGTAGCAGTGGCAGACAACATGAAGCAGCAGTGGCAAAGTGTATCATTAAGAGTGTAGCAATTAAGTGTAGCTTTAAGAGTGTAGCACTTATAAGTCACTCTGACTTTTTTGGGTTATCCTAGGTTCTCTACACATGTAGTCAGGAGTAGGAATGGCCGCTGTGGTGACCTTATAAACCCCAACAACAATGGCTGCTGTCACCACCACTAGCCACATACCTAATGACATGTATTTTATTCATTCTAGTGTATTTATCATGTTTCTATGTTATTAATATTATTTATTATGTCATATTACATGAATTGTGATAGATAAATAAGCTGTAGAGTTGATATTAGGGAAATCGTTAAAGTATTTTCTCGTGCCTGGAATTCCACCGGAACGAATTAATTCCATTTCAATTAATTTAAATGAGGAAAATTGACTCTGCAAACAAGCAAATCCAGTTGCGAGCAAGGTCATGGAATGGATTAAACTCGTAAGCAGAGGCTCCACTGTACTTTTATTATTGTCGAGGCTTTTAATGTCGGTTGTACTTTATTTTCAATACTTTTATTATTGTCGAGGCTTCTTGGAGTGAATGTGTTATGGACATAAGGACAAATAATGTCATCATTCTGAATTGATTCATCAGTTGCTGCAATGAATGACTGAATGTGTTTGACAGCAAGTAATGATGTTAATAATTTTTCAGATTATTACTTTATGAATTACTAAGTGACTTATCAGCAGTACCAGGATCTGGCCTTCTTGATAAAATACACTAAGTCCTTGACTTACAGACACATTGAGAATCTTGTGTACGTATGGTGTATATATCATTATTGTGTATATCATTATTATATATTATTATACATAATTCAGAAGGTCCCCAATGTGTTTGTAAGTCAAGGACTTACTGTACTGTGTACTTTGACGCTGAGTTTGCAGGTTCGAATACTGCTGTGGACTGAGAGAGAATGTTTGTAAATAATTTCACCTCATTGCGAATTGTTATGCTTTTTTTTTTATTAAAACATTGGTCGTTTCCCACCAAGGCAGGGTGACCTGAAAAAGAAGAAACACTTTCATCATCATTCACTCCATCACTGTCTTGCCAGAGATGTGCCTACACTACAGTTATAAAACTGTAACATCAACACCCCTCCTTCAGAGTGCAGGCACTGCACACTGCACTTTGTTAAGCATGTCTTGTTATACAGCCTTTCCTCACTTAGCGACGTACTTGTTTACCAATGAATTGGATTTATGATGGGCTCTCTGACTAGTATGCATATCTAAATAATGTATATTAGAGCTGATTTCCTCAATTCTGTTTTACAATGTACATAACCATCAAACCCACTACCATTATAGTATGCTCCTTGCTTAGCGACGAATTCGTTTTCCTACGTGGTCTAAGGAATGGAATTCTGTCATTAATTGAGGAGAGGCTGTATTAAAAATACAGTAGGACCCCTGTATCCACAGGGGATACACTCCAAGACCTACTGTGGATACCTGAAACTGTGGATAGTAGCATACCCTATATTTAAGTAGTTTTTCACTTACATATATACCTATGATAAAGTTCAGTTGATAAATTATGCATAATAAGTCGAGAATTAACACTTTTATTCACTGATGGAAAGCACTTCACGACTTCTCTTTGACTTTGAACAACTGTCACCATCACTACTTTTGCACTTTGGTGTTTATTAAGCAAAATTAATGGTTATTTTTTGGCTAGGGTAAACAATGGCTAACTGAAATGGTGGAAACCGAACTTGCGGATATGGCAGGCCTACTGTATGTTATGTGTAATATAAAGACTCTTCTATCCCCAAAAACCCACCACCAGCAAGAGGGCCGAGGGAAAGTTATTGTGATGGAGCTGTGTACTGGAGGTTCACTGTTCAACATATTGGATGACCCGGAAAACAGTCATGGTCTGGAGGAAGGAGAGTTTATTCTAGTGCTGTCACATCTAGGTTGGTCGCTTACTGTTACTATTACTGTTACTGTGTGTACTAGCATGTTGGCTGGAAACTGTTGTTTCTGTTACTGTATGTACTAGCATGTTGGCTGGAAACTTTCTGTTACTGTATGTACTAGCATGTTGGCTGGAAACTTTCTGTTACTGTATGCACTAGCATGTTGGCTGGAAACTGTTGTTTCTGTTACTGTATGTACTAGCATGTAGGCTGGAAACTGTTGTTTCTGTTACTGTATGTACTAGCATGTTGGCTGGAAACTGTTGTTTCTGTTACTGTATGTACTAGCATGTAGGCTGGAAACTGTTGTTTCTGTTACTGTATGTACTAGCATGTAGGCTGGAAACTGTTGTTTCTGTTACTGTATGTACTAGCATGTTGGCTGGAAACTGTTGTTTCTGTTACTGTATGTACTAGCATGTTGGCTGGAAACTGTTGTTTCTGTTACTGTATGTACTAGCATGTAGGCTGGAAACTGTTGTTTCTGTTACTGTATGTACTAGCATGTTGGCTGGAAACTTTGTTACTGTATGCACTAGCATGTTGGCTGGAAACTGTTGTTTCTGTTACTGTATGTACTAGCATGTTGGCTGGAAACTTTCTGTTACTGTATGTACTAGCATGTTGGCTGGAAACTTTCTGTTACTGTATGCACTAGCATGTTGGCTGGAAACTGTTGTTTCTGTTACTGTATGCACTAGCATGTTGGCTGGAAACTGTTGTTTCTGTTACTGTATGTACTAGCATGTTGGCTGGAAACTGTTGTTTCTGTTACTGTATGTACTAGCATGTTGGCTGGAAACTGTTGGTTCTGTTACTGTATGTACTAGCATGTTGGCTGGAAACTGTTGGTTCTGTTACTGTATGTACTAGCATGTTGGCTGGAAACTGTTGGTTCTGTTACTGTATGTACTAGCATGTAGGCTGGAAACTGTTGGTTCTGTTACTGTATGTACTAGCATGATGGCTGGAAACTGTTGGTTCTGTTACTGTATGTACTAGCATGTTGGCTGGAAACTGTTGGTTCTGTTACTGTATGTACTAGCATGATGGCTGGAAACTGTTGGTTCTGTTACTGTATGTACTAGCATGTAGGCTGGAAACTGTTGTTTGTATGCACAGTACTTGCATTTTGAATTATAAGGATTATGACTCACATATTACTTAAAATATCCATTTATCAGTATCAGTATGTAATAATAATAATAATAATATGTATTTCTACAAGTACATGATGCAACTTATACATCAGTGACATACTATATAGAAAATCCCTGGTAATGCAGAGTATTTCCTGCAACTTAGGTTAATTTTGTCTCCAGGATGTGACCCACACCAGTCGACTAACACTCAGGTACCTATTTTACTGCTAAGTGAACAGGGACAGCAGGTGTAAGGTGACTGGAGGGCTTGCTTATACAGCAGGTTAGTTTCTGGGCTACTGCTGTACAGGAGGGCTTGCTTATACAGCAGGTTAGGTTCCAGGCTACTGCTGTACACGAGGGCCTTGCTTATACAGCAGGTTAGTTTCTGGGCTACTGCTGTACAGGAGGGCTTGCTTATACAGCAGGTTAGGTCCCAGGCTACTGCTGTACATGAGGGCCTTGCTTATACAGCAGGTTAGGTTCCAGGCTACTGCTGTACAGGAGGGCTTGCTTATACAGCAGGTTAGGTTCCAGGCTACTGCTGTACACGAGGGCCTTGCTTATACAGCAGGTTAGGTTCCAGGCTACTGCTGTACACGAGGGCCTTGCTTATACAGCAGGTTAGGTTCCAGGCTACTGCTGTACACGAGGGCCTTGCTTATACAGCAGGTTAGGTTCCAGGCTACTGCTGTACACGAGGGCCTTGCTTATACAGCAGGTTAGGTTCCAGGCTACTGCTGTAAAGTGAAACATAGCTTTTTTTTTCACTTTCAGATGCATATAAAAGTCTATGCATATATATTAAGTGAGCAATAGAGCCAGGCCTAGAAAATGCATATACAGTGGACCCCCGCTTTACGATCAGCTCCCAATGCGACCAATTATGTAAATTTATTTATGTAAGTGGGTTTGTACGTGTATGTTTGGGGGTCTGAAATGGACTAATCTACTTCACAATATTCCTTATGGGACCAAATTTGTTCAGTACTGGCACCTGAACATACTAATGGAATGAAATAATATCGTAAACCGGGGGTCCACTGTACAGTACACACATTACTTGCCTTGAAGTATTTTCATCCTTAGCTTATTGTGAGTGGTGAATACAGTGGACCCCCGGTTAACGATATTTTTTCACTCCAGAAGTATGTTCAGGTGCCAGTACTGACCGAATTTGTTCCCATAAGAAATATTGTGAAGTAGATTAGTCCATTTCAGACCCCCAAACATACACGTACAAACGCACTTACATAAATACACTTGCATAATTGGTCGCATTCGGAGGTAATCGTTATGCGGGGGTCCACTGTATATTTAGTGTAGGAAGTCTGAAGAAATGAGGAATGGGTATATTGAAAACTTCTGTATTAGCAAAATGCTGTAAAGCGAGGCGCTGTAAATTGGGGACCGCCTGTAATTTTAATTATGCAGTTTTTAATAGTTTCAGTAGTTGCACTACTTACTGCATAATTCTGTATTTTATTCTGGGATCCTGCCATTCTTACAGTATTCTTAGTGATATATTCCTTAAGTACCTCTCTTAGTGTAGAGCTATGGTATCTTGTTCTTTCTCTTTCTGCTAGCAAATATTCTTTATTAATACACCTACCATCCGACTTACGACCTGCTAGACTTACGACCACTCGACTTCCGACCATGTTTTTTATGCCAAATTTCTGGGAAATAAACAAGTATTTGTGTTGTACACAGTGTTTATCCTAAACCTTACAGTATAAAATACAGTACTAACAACATAAAAAGTAAAGTAAAACATGAAATACCAAAATAAAACAATAAAATAAAGTCATTACAAAAATGTTTTGTTGATATTCAGTAGTAAAGTTCGACTTACGACCATTTCGACTTACGACCGGCTTCTCGGAACCGAACTCGGTCGTAAGTCGGATGGTAGGTACTTATGTACCAGTTTATTCTATGAATATTCTTCCTTATTCTTTAGTACAAGTTTATTCTGAATGTTTATTCTTTATTACCAGTTTATTCTGAGTATTCTTCCTTATTCTTTAGTGCCAATTTATTCTAGAGTTTTCTTTCTGTACATTCCAGGGTAACAGGACTGTGCTGTTCTCATGGACAGTATTAAATTCTTCTGTCATGAGGTACATGCATCAAAAAATATTGTTGCAAACCACAGGTGGTGGTGTGAACCCATGGCAAGTGAGTGAAAAAACTCATAGACCAGTGTGTGAACCTCTTGAATTTTAGCACCCACTTGCCATGGGTTGAAACCCCACCTGTTCCATGATTCGTTTGCACTCGTGTTATTGCTATTTTGTGAGCCATATACAGGTGCTCCTTGACTTATGATGGTTCGACTTACAATGTTTCGACCATATGATGGTGCAAAATCAGTTCAATTCAATTCAAATTCAAATTCAAAGTTTATTCTCTATAAGGATTACAATGCTGAGTTTACAGAATTTGGTTATTGTGTGGTTTACATGTAGTAAAATAATAATTACAGAGTGTACCACTAGAACACCTAGCATGGCTAGGCATTACAGAGTGTACCACTAGAACACCTAGCATGGCTAGGCATTACAGAGTGTACCACTAGAACACCTAGCATGGCTAGGCATTACAGAGTGTACCACTAGAACACCTAGCATGGCTAGGCATTACAGAGTGTACCACTAGAACACCTAGCATGGCTAGGCATTACAGAGTGTACCACTAGAACACCTAGCATGGCTAGGCATTACAGACTGTACCACTAGAACACCTAGCATGGCTAGGCATTACAGAGTGTACCACTACAACATCTAGCATGGCTAGGCATTTCGGGCAGACTTAAATTAAATCTTAAGTTGCTTTAGAGATGAAACCTAAGATAGTTACCCAGCATGAAGGTGGCAAATCCGTAACTTGTACAGTAAGTCCTCAGCTTACAAACACGTTGGGGACCTGAATTGTGTATAATATTCATAATACAGGAAGTCTTCAACTTATGAACACGTTAGGGACCTTTTGTAATACTGTACAGGTCCACAATCCTTTATCCGAAATTCTGAAATTGGAAAAGTTCTGAAAACCGAAGGTTTTCATGGAGTGTGGAGCATCAGTCATCTCAGTGCTGGGTCATGCTGCCATGTGGCAGCGTTCAGAATCATTCTGAACTTCAAAAATTTCTGAAATTTGAAACAATACTGGCTCCAAGGGTTTCGGATAAAGGGAAGTGGACCCGTAGTTGTGACTAGTATCCTTTCTACTAATGTTCTTTATTTAACACTTACACTTCTTTCTCTTTCATGTTTCTCACCACTATTGTATATTGATACATGATCATTATGGTTGAACATGTATACAATACCGACAAGATGAAGAATTAAGAGACATGCGCAACATATCTTTATTTGTAGACGTTTCGACATCCAGTGGCTTTATCAATACTAATTCATGGACATAATGGGAAGACTGGAGAACTGTATACAAAAGACGAGGTAATCAGTCCCTCAGCCTGGAATTAGTGTGTTTAGTCTGAACATAGATGCTAAAATGTTGTGTAGTTTTAAAAATAGGTTAGATAAATACATGAGTGGGTGTGGGTGGGTGTGAGTTGGACCTGATTAGCTTGTGCTAGTAGGTCTGATATTGTGCTCCTTCCTTAAGTGGATATGACCTAGACCTGGCCAGGTTGGGTCAGTGGCTTGAGCTAGTAGATGACTTGAACCTGCCTCGCATGGGCCAGTAGGCCTGCTGCAGTGTTCCTTCTTTCTTATGTTCTTAACACATCGACTCCAGGCTGAGGGACTGATTACGTCAAACTCCTCATCTTTCTCCATTCTTCTTTCTCCAGCCAGTGGCTGGAGAAACATTTCCACAATAAAGATTCCCAAATGTTGCACAAGTGTCTAATTCTCCACCCTTATGGGTGTTTCAATTTCCACAAATATAATAATGAAGATTGAGACACTTATGCAGCATATGGGAATCTTTATTCAGGAAACGCTTTGCCACACAGTGGCTTCATCAGTACAATACAAAGAGGAAGGCGTAAGGAGAGGAGGAGTATGAGGTAATCAGTCCCTCAGCCTGGAGTCGATGTGTTCAAGATTGATGGACTGAACACATTGACTCCAGGCTGAGGGACTGATTACCTCATACTCCTCCTCTCCTTACGCCTCCCTCTTTGTATTGGACTGATGAAGCCACTGTGTGGCGAAACGTTTCCTGAATAAAGATTCCCATATGCTGCATAAGTGTCTCAATCTTCAACTTGTCGGTTTTTCAAACCATTCATCACAAATATAATAATCATAATGCCGGGAGCAAGGGGCTAGTAACCCCTTCTCCTGTATAAATTACTAAATTTAAAAAGAGAAACTTTTGTTTTTCTTTTTGGGCCACCTTGCCTTGGTGGGATACGGCCGGTTTGTTGAAAAAAAAAAATAATAATAATCATAATTTTTACAGCTGCTGGTATGAAACACCTTCGAGATAACAACCTCGTTCACCGTGACCTGAAGCCCGGCAACATCATGAAGTTCATAGATGTTGATGGGTCGACAATATACAAGTTAACTGACTTTGGCGCAGCACGAGAACTTCAGGATGACCAACAGTTCATGTCTCTGTATGGCACAGAGGAATATTTGGTGAGACTTTCTCTTGTGTTTTGTTTATTATTGAAAAACAAAAAAGACACAATACCATGACTGGAACAATGCACAGATAACCCGCACATAGGAGAGAGAACTTTGTGGTGACGTTTCGGTCTGACTTTGACTACAGTGGACCCCCGGTTAACGATATTTTTTCACTCCAGAAGTATGTTCAGGTGCCAGTACTGACCGAATTTGTTCCCATAAGAAATATTGTGAAGTAGATTAGTCCATTTCAGACCCCCAAACATACACGTACAAACGCACTTACATAAATACACTTACATAATTGGTCGCATTCGGAGGTGATCGTTATGCGGGGGTCCACTGTATTTACAAAGTCAGTGTGACTTTGTAAATGATCCAAGTTAGACTGAAAGGGTGTCATCAGCTTCTGTCTCTAATATGTATGGGTTATTTTTGTATTTTCCTCTATTATTCTTTGATCCTTCATTCACATCTCTGTTAGAAATGAATCAAGTAATAACATTTGTGACCTGGACCTGCCTAGCATAGGCCAGTAGGCCTAATGCAGTGCTCATTCTTTATGTTCTTATGTTGGCAGAAAGCATCTGTTAATAAAGGTACCATTGTCAAGAATATAATGAAGGAACACTGCAATAGACCTACTGGCCCATACTAGGCAAGTCCTTCTCAAAGCCAATCATTTCCACCCACCTGATTTTCTAACCCTTTCCCAAAGTTACCCAAGAATTTGCTTCAATACCTCAGGTTCAAATTAAACCCAGCCCTTCTTACTTACATATTTGTGTGTGAAATATGAGTGTGAAATAGAAATTGGTTAAATGTTTTGCACTCTGGCATGATTGCTAGTCTGTTTTGTCTGTCTCATGACCATGTACAGTAGTTTATTTTTGTTTTAACACACTGGCTGTCTCCCACTGAGGCAGGGTGACCCGAAAAGGAAAAACTTTAACCATCATTCACACTATCACTGTCCTGCCATAGGGGTGCAGATATGACAGTTTAGGTGTTTCACCAAACAGCAAATATCCTAATCTCTCCTTCAAAGTGCAGGCATTTTACTTCCCACCTTTAGGACTCAAGTCTGGCTGACCAGTTTCCCTGAATCCCTTCACAAAATGTTACCTTGCTCACACTCCAACAGTTCATCAAATCCCAAAAGCCATTTGTCTCCACTCCTATCTAACACGCTCACACACGCCTGTTGGATATTCAAACCCTTTGCAGACAAAACCTCTTTTACACTCCTCCCTCCATCCTTTCCTAGGACAACTCCTAACCTGCCTTTCTTCCACTACAGATTTACACACATTCCAAGTTATCCTATTTTGTTCCATCATCTCTAAGTGACCAGACCACCTCAATAACCCCTCCTCAACCCTCTGGATAATACTTTAAGAAACCCCACACCTCCTAATCTCCAAGCTATGGATTTTGTGCATAATATGAGCACCAGACATTGCCCTCAGATATGACTGCCTCCAGCCATATTATTGCAACATTCACCACCTATACTTCATACCCATATAAGAGTGTTGGTATAACTTTACTCTCATACATTCCCCTCTTTGCTTCCACGGACAATCGTCCTTTGTCTCCACAGATTCCTCAGTGCACCACTCCCCTTTTTCCCCTTATCAATTCTATGATTCATCTCATCTTTCACAGACCCGTCTGCTGACACATCCATTCCCAAATATCTGAATACATTCACTTCCTCCATACTTCTTTTTTTTCCTCCAATCTGATATCCAGTCTTTCATTACCTAACTTGTTTGATTATCAAATGGTATACAATACCGACAGGTTGGTAGATAAGACACATAGGCAACATTTAGGCAACTTTATTCCGAAACGTTTCCTGCCTTTTTTCTGTACTTGACTGAAGAAGCCTACTGTGTAGGCGAAACGTTGCTTAAATGTTGCCTATGTGTCTTATCTACCAACCTAGCTTGTTTGTTGCCTTTGTCACCTCACTTGACCATAGAAAATTATGACTAAAATAATTGGCTATAGAAAATTATTATTGTTATCATTTTAAATGTGTTATTTTCCTTTCCAGCATCCTGATATGTATGAGAGAGCTGTACTCAGAAAGCCGGTGGGAAAAACATTTGGAGCCAGAGTAGACCTTTGGTCTATAGGTAAGACAAAGGTTACATATGTTTTTAGTATCTCAAGCAAGTATTTATATATACGTTTATGCTTGCCCACAAGCATGCACTTGTGTACTCGCCTAGTACTCACTTATTTGTACTCACCTATTTGTGGTTGCAGGGGTCATTTTGTAGATCTTGGCCCCACCTCTTCACTGATCATTACTAGGTCCACTCTCTCCCTGCTCCCTTAGTTTTATCATACCTTTTCTTAAAGCTATGTATGGATCCTGCCTCCACTACATCACTCTGCAGATTGTTCCACTCACCTATTTGTGGTTGCAGGGGTTGGCTCTCAGATCCTGGGGTGTATACACCTGGAAGTTAGATTAGTTAAAGTTTGTCAGGAAACAGGACAGTGGAAAAGTGGAAAAGCACCGAATATAATAAACAATGGGTCAGTTGAAACCCATTAAAAACATGGAATGCTGATAAGTGGGATCTGTATGTGCAGGATCCTCCTGTACTGTCTCTGAATTTATGTGTTATCAAATTTTATGAAGTCTGCCATTATTTGTTAAGAAACCAGGGAACGAGTGGGGTTTCAACCTATGGCAAGTGAGTTGTAAAAGTCCAGGCCAGGACGTCAACCAGCCAGCCAGCTGGTTGTAATAAGATTCATCCAAATAGTTGGATGAATCTTATTAGAGGCAGCTGGCCCAGTGGTTAACACACTGGCCTGAGTTCTAGCATTCACCATGGGTTCAAACCCCACCTGTTCCCTAGTTTGTTTTCAATCTTTTTATTATGATTTCGGACTTGAGTCCTGGAGATGGGAAGTACAGTGCCTGCACTCTGAAGGAGGGGTGTTAATGTTGCAGTTTAAAAACTGTAGTGTAAAGCACCCTTCTGGCAAGACAGTGATGGAGTGAATGGTGGTGAAAGTTTTTCTTTTTCGGGCCACTCTGCCTTGGCGGAAATTGGCCAGTGTGTTAATAAAAAAAAAAAATAACTCGTGAGCCATTTACTAAGAGTCTTGTGCAAGAATGGTATACAATATAAGAGTCTTATATTGGAAAACAGGGCTATTTCAGTATCAGGAAATCAGACTGTAGAGTATAATTATGAACAATAAAGACATCAAACTTGTAAAGTAAAATGAAAAAAAAAAAAAATATGTACAATGATCCATTTCCCGAAATTTTCGTGTATTGGCGGTGGATGGTGCATCTCTTCCCTTAAGGTAAACTTTCAGTCCACACAGTCAACTTGTTTTCTGTAATAACCTAGTTTATATGCTAACCTTTTTCTAATTCTTAAATGAATAAAACCTTTTTATAACTTCTGTGTTTAGAAAATTGTTTTCTTAAGACTAAGAATTCTATATTAAATTTCATTTTTGCAAATTGTGTATAAAAACATATTATGCCACATAATAAGCTATACAGGTGCTCCTTGACTTACGATTGTTCGTCGTACGATATTTTGACTTTACAATGGTGCAAAAGCAATAACTTTGGAGATAAAACTTAAGATAATTACCCAGCATGAAGACAGTAAGTCCCTAACTTGTATTCATTTATTGACTTTTCAACACTGATATTTATTTAAAGTAATTACAGTATTTGTTTTTTTACTTATTAAGTGACAGTAGTTATTTATTTACTTATTTATTTAGCATATATTTATAGGCGTGACTCTGTACCATGTTGCTACTGGACAACTTCCTTTTCGACCTTATGGAGGAAGACGTAACAAGGAAACCATGTACCACATTACCACTGAGAAAGCCCCGGGAGTTATCTCAGGTGTACAGACATCAGAAAATGGACCCATTGAATGGTGCACTGACCTTCCTGAAACATGCCAGCTCAGTCTGTGAGTCGCAGAATTTTGTGTTCATGCTATTGCTGTGATCTCCATGGGGAGGTGGAGAAGAATCCTTTCCCTGTAAGCCTTGCATGTTACGAGAGGTGACTAAAATGCTGGGAGCAAGGGGCTAGTACCCCTTCTCCTTTGTAAATTAGTATTCGTACATGTGAAAAAGGGCCTGGACATGCAGCAGGCATGTGTGAGTGTGTTAGATAGAAGTGAATAAAGACAAATGGTTTTTGGGACCTGATGAGCTGTTGGAGTGTGAGCAGGGTAATATTTTGTGAAGGGATTCAGGGAAACCAGTTATCCGGACTTGAGTCCCAGAGGTGGGAGGTACAATGCTTGCACTTTAAAGGAGGGGTTTGGGATATTGGCTATTTGGAGTGACATCTAAACTGCCATATCTAGGCACCTCTGCAAAGACAGTGATTATATGTGAATGATGGTGAAAGCATTTCTGTGTTTTTGTGTCACCCCACCTCAGTGGGAGATGGTCAGTGCATTAAAAAAAATATGCTGTATGTGTGTTATATAAGGGTGCATGGAGACAAGTGAATTTTGATGGACGTGTGCTGTTGGTGTGTGAGCAAGATAACTTTTATGAAGGGAGTGAGGGGAAACTAGTTAGCTGGACTTGAGTCCTGGAGGTGGGGAAAGCAGTTCCTGCAGTCTAAAGATGGACTGGAGATGTTGCAGTTGGAGAGTAATCTGATTGTGGTGTCAGCACCCTTCTTGAAAGATGGGAATTGAGTGAATACTGGTGAATGTATTTTCTTTTTTGGGTCACCCTGTTTTGATGGGAGACAGCTGATAAATTGAAAAAACTATGCTGCAAACAGGTTAACATTTCTGAAAAGATTTAGGGAAACCAGTTAGAGGGACATAAGTCCTAGAGGTGAGAAATACAATGCTTGCACTCTGAAGGAGGGGTTGAGGGTGTTACAGTTCAGAGGGACATATAAACTGTGATGTTAGTATGCTTCTGGCAAGACAGTGATTGGATGAATGATAGTGAATGTGTTTCCTCTTTTGTGGGTCACCCTATCTTGGAGATGGCTGGTGTGCTGGACTTGAGTCCTGGAGGTGGAAAGTACAGTGCCTGCACTCTGAAGGGGGATGTTGCAGTTTTTTAACTGTAGTGTTGGCATGCCTCTGGCAAGACAGTGATGGAGTGAATGATAATGAGAGTGTTTCTTCTTTTTCAGGTCACCCTGCCTTGGTGTGTTAAAAAATATATATATGAGGGCAGTGAGGGTTTCCAAAATAGAAAGTCAGTGTTAATCTTCGTAAAGTACAAAAATTTAATTAATACATAATTCATATTAAGCGCTAAACCCATGTGGATCATTCAGTACAAAACATCGTGGAGGCTCAATCCTCCGTCTACTGAGTCCGAGACACACATACTACCTGGTTGTGCTCACCTAGATGTTCCCCCTACCAAAAAAAAAAAAGATTAATAAAATCTTTTAAAACTGAGTATCCTTGATAGTTTTTATAGCAAGATGTAATTGAACTTTTTTATTGCAGAGGCCTAAGAAAACTAGTAACGCCCTTGCTAGCAGGATTGCTAGAAGTGGATCCTCAGCGAATGTGGAACTTTGAAAGGTTCTTCCAAGAAGTGACTATGATCTTGAGCAGGAAAGTTGCGTACGTCTTCCTGGTCAACAAAGTTCAACCACTCACTGTCTATATGGACCCAGAGCACAGGTACACTATTTCTTATTTTCCATATTCACTCCATTTTTTTTTATTATTTTTATTATTATCACACTGGCCGATTCCCACCAAGGCAGGGTGGCCCGAAAAAGAAAAACTTTCACCATCATTCACCCCATCACTGTCTTGCCAGAAGGGTGCTTTACACTACAGTTTTTAAACTGCAACATTAACACCCCTCCTTCAGAGTGCAGGCACTGTACTTCCCATCTCCAGGACTCAAGTTCATTTTTTTCTTCTCATTATTTCACATCTTTAGTGAGACACTTGTGCAGGAGTTCGGTATCTTTATTCCAAAAAAATGATAGCCAAGTGTTGCACGTGTCTCATTTCTCAATTTTCAGTTTTATAAAGCATTTTTGTTACATTATAGTGGTTGTCACGTTGTTTTTGCTTTCAAGGCTATAATCATGATTGCTACTGTAACTTACAGCTAGACTTTAAACAATAAAATATTACAAGGATCCCAGTGGAAATAAGTATGTCTGACTTTTGGGTTATCCTGGGTATTTACACATATGTTGCCATCAATGCTATGATGATATAATGATGATGATATACATACTACAGGAGATTCTCAAGGTGTCTGTGGGTAGAGGACTTACTGTACAGAGAATGATCACGGTCAGCAGGATTCAAACCCACACAAAGATGAGGATACAGATTTATTTCTTTGCAAAGGTTACAGTGTGTAATTACAGTTTTGATTTGTACAAAGAAAACCACTATCATGCCGGGACATTTCGGGCAGACTAATCTTAATGTTTAAAAACTACTAAAGTCTAGACAGTGGAGAGCAGTGCCACTCTCCACACTCGGGTGCGAATCCTGCTGACTTCGATCTTTCTCTGTATTTGTTACTATGTATGGTAATTGTACTTGTACCTAAATAAATTTAGTTTCTAACTTCTGTAGGCTTGAAATTTATAGAGCTTGTGTGTGTGATCCAGGGACAGGTTATACACAACTTGCTTGTAGCGGAATGAAACTTATGATGATGTTTTTCTCCGACTTAGACTGTCGCAACCCCCAATCCTGAGGTGTCTCCTGGTGTCGCAAAATTTAAAAAAAAAAAATGATTTTTTCTTATGAAATGATAGAGAATCTTTTCCCGATTGTAATGACACCAAAAAAACGAAATTTGATGAAAAACTGACGGAATTATGCTCTCGCGAAGTTAGCGACCTCGGCGCTGTTTACAAATCGGCGATTTCGCCCACTTTGAGCCCTATTTTCGGCTAATTCCATTGTTCCAGTTGCCCAGACTCATAGCTATTTCTTTAGAACTCCATGTTTTCTATCGATTGAGTACAAGAAACTGCCCATTTACCGATTTCAACTACCTGATAATGTGGTCAGAAATTTGCAATTTGGCCAATTTCACGAAAACTAAAAAATATGACAATTTCAAAATAAGGTCCAGAATGAACAATGCAGACATTCCTGGCTCTAAAATAACATTTTCTTTGTTCATCAGTCATGTCTCCAGGCCCCTCTGATATTACTCTTGCTTTCTATTTTGAATTTTTATTCAAACAAAAAATAGAAGACTTACTATTATGCAGACTACTGCAATACTGTAATAATTGTATAAATAACATCAACCCATTCATGACTGCATATTAGAATGGCTAGTTGGACATTTATTGGACAATGACATCATTTGTTTACTTTTGAACATCAGCAAAAATCAAACATTTCCCCTACTTTGAGCTCCATTTCTAGGTTCTTTTTAACATAAGAACATAAGAACATAAGAAAGGAGGAACACTGCAGGAGGCCTGCTGGCCCATACTAGGCAGGTCCTTTACAATTCATCCCACTAACAAAACATTTACCCAACCCAATTTTCAATGCTACCCAAGAAATAAGCTCTGATGTGAATGTCCCACTCAAATCCAACCCTTCCCACTCATGTACTTATCCAACCTAGATTTGAAACTACCCAAAGTCCTAGCCTCAATAACCCAACTAGGTAGACTGTTCCACTCATCAACTACCCTATTTCCAAACCAATACTTTCCTATGTCCTTTCTAAATCTAAACTTATCTAATTTAAATCCATTACTGCGGGTTCTCTCTTGGAGAGACATCCTCAAGACCTTATTAATATCCCCTTTATTAATACCTATCTTCCACTTATACACTTCGATCAGGTCTCCCCTCATTCTTCGTCTAACAAGTGAATGTAACTTAAGAGTCTTCAATCTTTCTTCATAAGGAAGATTTCTGATGCTATGTATTAATTTAGTCATCCTACGCTGAATGTTTTCTAACGAATTTATGTCCATTTTGTAATACGGAGACCAAAACTGAGCTGCATAATCAAGGTGAGGCCTTACTAATGATGTATAAAGCTGCAGTATGACCTCTGGACTTCTGTTGCTTACACTTCTTGATATAAATCCCAGTAATCTATTTGCCTTATTACGTACGCTTAGGCATTGCTGTCTTGGTTTAAGGTTGCTGCTCACCATAACCCCCAAGTCCTTTTCGCAATCTGTATGGCTAAGTTCTACATCATTTAATTTATAAGTACTAGGGTTATGGGCACTCCCAAGCTTCAGAACCTTGCATTTATCAACATTGAACTGCATCTGCCACTTTTCTGACCAAGAATAGAGTTTGTTTAAATCCTCCTGAAGTTCCCTAACATCTACGTTTGAATCAATTATCCTACCTATCTTTGTGTCATCGGCGAATTTGCTCATATCACTAGTAATTCCCTCATCAAGATCATTGATATATATTATAAACAACAACGGGCCCAAGACTGATCCCTGTGGAACGCCACTTGTTACAGATCCCCACTCGGATTTAACCCCATTTATGGACACTCTCTGCTTCCTGTCAGTGAGCCATGACTCGATCCACGAGAGCACTTTTCCCCCAATGCCATGAGCTGCCACTTTCTTTAACAGTCTATGGTGCGGAACTCTATCAAAAGCCTTACCTCTATTTCTATAATATGTTTTCCATTCTATCAAATGAGACCAAGAAAACGAGAATACAACCATAAATACTATACGAAAATAGACCACAAAGTCGGCATTTTAATTAAAAAAAACGGTCGGAGTTTTTTTTTCTCATTATGCACTGCGTTCTCCAGGATTTTTTTTATATGGTGCACACTGACCACACAGACCCATTCTCTCACATGTGGGCCTACCAGCTTTCTCCTGCTTGATTTGAAGCCGCTAGAATTTATGAGTATATATACGTCAAACACGGTACCTCGTAAGACGTATATATACGGCCGAGACAGTCAAAGGGTTAACCCTTTGACTGCCACAAGCCCCTCTCTGAAACTGTCATTCTATGTCGCAAAATTTTTGGAAAAAAAAAATATATTTTTTATGAAATGATGGAGAATCTTTTCCCAATGGTAATGACACCAAAAGTACCAAATTTGGTTGAAAACTCACGGAATTACACTCCCGTAAAGTTAGCGGTCTCAGCGATATATATGCATCAGCGATTTTGTCAACTTTGAGCCCTGTTTTTGGCCAATTCCTTTGTTCCAGTTGACCACACTCATAGCTATTTCATTAGAATTCCATTTTTTCTATCAATTGAGTACAAGAAACTGCCCATTTACCGATTTGAACTACCCAATAAAGTGGTCAGAAATTGGCAATTTGGCCAATTTCACACAAATTAAAAGAGATGCCAATTTCAAAATAGGGTCCAGAGTAAACAATGTAGACATTCTTGGCACTAAAATAACACATCCTCTGCTCATTAGTCATGTCTATAGGCCCCTCTTATATTACTATTGCTTTCTATTTTGATTTTTTATTCATACAAAAATCACAAAATTTACTATTATGCAGACTACTGCATTATTGTAAAAATGGTATAAATAATATCAGTGCACTAGTGAAAAAATATTAGACTCCCCAGTTGACGTGTATTGAATGTGTGATGTGATTTGCTTACTCTTGAACATTGGTAAAAATCGAACATTTCCGCTACTTTGAGCTCAATTTCAAGGTCGTTTTCATCACGAAACTAATCAAAATCATCTCTATTTCTGCAATATGTTTTCCATTTTATCACACGAGAACATGAAAATGAGAATACAACGATAAGTACTATACGAAAATACACCTCAAAGTCGCCGTTTTAATCCAAAAAACTGTCAGAGTTTATTTTTTCTCATTATGCACTGCGTGCTGCAGGTTTATTTTTATATGGTGCACACTGACCACACAGACCCATTCTCTTACATGTGGGCCTACCAGCTTTCTCCTGCTTGATTTGAAGCCGCTAGAATTATTGAGTATATATACGTCTGAAACACTGGCTTGTAAGACGTATATATACGACCAAAACAGTCAAAGGGTTAACTAGTATTGTTTTAGTCATAATGTTCTTTCTTTCTTTCAACACACCGGCCGTATCCCACCAAGGCAGGGTGGCCCAAAAGGAAAAACAAAAGTTTCTCTTTTAAATTTAGTAATTTATACGGGAGAAGGGGTTACTAGCCCCTTGCTCCCGGCATTTTCGTCGCCTCTTACAACACGCATGGCTTACGGAGGAAGAATTCTGTTCCACTTTCCCATGGAGATAAGAGGAAATAAACAAGAACAAGAACTAGAAAGAAAAGAGAAGAATACCCAGAGGGGTGTGTATATATATGCTTGTACATGTATGTGTAGTGTGACCTAAGTGTAAGTAGAAGTAGCAAGATGTACCTGAAATCTTGCATGTTTATGAGACAGACAAAAGACACCAGCAATCCTACCATCATGTAAAACAATTACAGGTTTTCGTTGTACACTCACTTGGCAGGACGGTAGTACCTCCCTGGGCGGTTGCTGTCTACCAACCTGCTAACTAGGAGTCATAATGTTGTGCCTTTTTTATTCTTTAGGGAAAGGTTTATGTTATTGGGACGTGCAGGCACCCTGTGGTCAGTTTGAAAACTATGAAATGGTCTCGTTGTCCATGCAATACCTTGAGAATGTTTCTTCTGATCAACTTGAAGCTTTCACCACCGGTGTATCCTACATAGAAGAAAGTTCAGATTGTTATTATAGTACACCTACCATCCGACTTACGACCGAGTTCGGTTCCGAGAAACTGGTCGTAAGTCGAAATGGTCGTAAGTCGAACTTTACTACTGAATATCAACAAAACATTTTTGTAATGACTTTATTTTATTGTTTTATTTTGGTATTTCATGTTTTACTTTACTTTTTATGTTGTTAGTACTGTATTTTATACTGTAAGGTTTAGGATAAACACTGTACACAACACAAATAGTTGTGTATTTCCCAGAAATTTGGCATAAAAAACACGGTTGTAAGTCGAGCAGGTCGTAAGTCGGATGGTAGGTGTATGTGCTATTTTTTCCATTATTTTAACACACCGACCATCACCCACTAAGGCAGGTGACATGAAAATGAGAAACCAAAGTTTTTCTTTTTTTTACATTTTGTAATTTATGTAGGTCAAGGGGTTACTAGCCCCTTGTTCCCAGCATTTTAATCGCCTCCCACAACGCACATGGCTTACACAGGAAGGATTCTTCTCCACTTTCCCATGCAGATGAAGGGAAATAATTAAGAACAAGAACTACTAAGAAAATAGACAAAATAGATAAAAACCCGCACATAGAAGCTTCTCTCTTCTATGTGCGGGTTATTTATGTATGTGTATACATATACGTATACATGCATATGTAGTGTGACCTGAGTGTAAGTAGAAGTAGCAAGATATACCTGTTGTCTTGTGTTTATAAGACAGAAAGGAAAGACTCCAACAATTCTACCGTTGTGTAAAACAATTACAGGTTTGCATTTAACACTCACTTGGTGGCAGGGTAGCGCCTCCCTGGGTGGTTGCTGTCTACCAGCCTACCACACACTATGTATGTGTTAATTTGTAAATTTTGTGTATATAATTGGGATATTTTTTGCATAGGATAACTTAATGGGTCATCTAAACTATGATGTCAAGCAGGCTTCTGGCAAGATAGCAATTGAGTGAGTGATGGTGCATATGTTTCCTTTTTTATTTTTTTTTTTACTGAAGAATGAGTTGCTTGATCAACTTCAAACCTTATATGTTGGTGCATCTTAGGAAAAGGTTTGGATTAACATTAGGATGAGTATATAGGGACACCCCACAAGATATACTAGATAGTGCAGAAAAAGTGCATGAATTATACTCAAGCAATGGTGGACAACAGTACTGGATAAACTAGACAAGGTAGGGAAACAACATGAGAAAATATTATGGATTATATAGTATGTCCTCAACTTATGACCATACTGAGAACTTTCTGTATTGTGTATGATATCGTCATTATATCATTATTGTTCTCGATGGGGAAGTGGAATAAAATTCTTCCTTCGTAAGTCATGCGTGTTGTAAGAGGCGGCTAAAATGCCGGGAACAAGGGGCTAGTAACCCCTTCTCCTGTATATATTAATAAATGTAAAAGGAGAAGCTTTCGTTTTTCCTTTTGGGCCACCCCGCCTCAGTGGGATACGGCCGGTGTGTTGAAAGAAGAAAGAAAAGAACTTTCGTTTTTCCTTTTGGGCCACCCCGCCTCGGTGGAATACAACTGGTGCGTTGACAGAAGAAGAAAGATCATTATTGTGTATAATTTTTTTTTTTTTCAACAAGTCGGCCGTCTCCCACCGAGGCAGGGTGACCCAAAAAAGAAAGAAAATCCTCAAAAAGAAAATACTTTCATCATCATTCAACACTTTCACCACACTCACACATTATCACTGTTTTTGCAGAGGTGCTCAGAATACAACAGTTTAGAAGCATATACGTGTATATATGTGTATATACGTGCATGTATGTGTATAATATCATTATTATATACAACACAGAAGTTCCCAATGTGTTAATAAGTTGAAGACATCCTGTATTACGAATATCATACATAATTCAGAAGGTCCCCGATGTGTTTGTAAGTTGAGGACTTACTGTTCTTAACAGTGTAGGAAAGCAACTTGGTATATGCTAGAGCAGTATACAAATAACCCAAACATAGGAGAAAGAAATCTGTGATGTTTTGGTCTGACTTGGACCACTAACTAGTGTGTGACTAGTCACTGCTTCAGTTTGGACTGAAATATCGTCGTAAGTTTCTCTCCTTTTTGCGGGTTATTTATATTTTGTTCCGGTCACAGTAGTGTGCCTCTTAATTCATAATGCTAGAGCAGGGTTTTCTAACATTTATTAGAGTGTGTATCCCAAACTGAATTTATCCTAACCTGTGCACCCCATCTCAAAATTTTTGATAGCAAAAACAAAGCTTGAACTAACATCCAAAATATATTGGTTGATTATTGTCTTTGATTCATTATACTATATTGTATAATTTATTGACATGTAATATTTAAGTGGAATTAAGGCACTCTCCATGGAGAAGTGGAGAAGAATCCGCCTTCTGTATGCCATGTGTACTGTAAGAAGTAACTAAAATTACGGCAGCAAGGTGCTGGAGAGTTTACCTGGAGAGAGTTCCGGGGGTCAACGCCCCCGCGGCCCGGTCTGTGACCAGGCCTCCTGGTGGATCAGAGCCTGATCAACCAGGGTGCTAGTAACACCTCCTGTATAAATTACTGAATGAGAAAAGAAATACTTTATGAAAGTGTTTTTTTTTTTTTGTCACCTTACCTCACTGGGAGACAGCCAGTGTGTTAAAAATTTTCTTGGTTAAAGTATTTGTTTACCGGAGAATAGTAGTATAAAATATAATTGTATTCTAGATAGTGTTCACGCAGCATCAGTTGGACAACTCTGTGCTAGAATAATGTAGGAAGCAGGTTCTTGTGTCTTGCATTGCTTGAGGTAGAGGATGCTGGGGTTAATGTGATAAGGGAGATTCCTTTTCTTGATTGTCAAGTTCAATACCCAATTTTCAACATATCTGTCAAAACAGGGCAACTGCCTGAGATATGGAAGACAGCAAATGTAGTCCTGCTAGCATTTTATACTTGTTGTTACATATGGTAGTTTTTTCTTGGGTGTCCTAATATAGGTATGTATTAATATTTCATTGGTCAAAATGTTCTTCAAATCTTGCAGCTTTCCCCTTCATATGGTATTATTTTTAAGAATATGTCAAAATCTACTATGCTTTTACTTTCATGGTAAGGCATTATAATGTGATAAAGAATACAATATATTTTGACATATTCTTAAGACCTGGGTAGTAGGTAGACAGCAACCGCCCAGGACGGTACTACCGTCCTGCCAAATGAGTGTAAAACAGAATCCTGTAATTGTTTTACATGATGGTAGGATTACTGGTGTCTTTTTTTCTGTCTCATAAACATGCAAGATTTTGGGTACGTCTTTCTACTTCTACTTACACTTAGGTCACACTACTCATACATGTACAAACATATATATACACACCCCTCTGGGTTTTCTTCTATTTTCTTACTAGTTCTTGTTCTTGTTTATTTCCTCTTATCTCCATGGGGAAGTGGAACAGAATTCTTCCTCCGCAAACTATACGTGTCATAAGAGGCGCCTAAAATGCCGGGAGCAAGGGGCTAGTAACCCTTTCTCCTGTATACACTACTAAATTTATAAGGCGAAACCTTCGTTTTTCTTTTTGGGCCGCCCTGTCTCGGTGGGATACAGCCGGTGCGTTGAAAAAAAGAAGAAAGAAGATCTTCTTAAGAATGTCAAAGTAGTATATGTTTCTGCTTTCATGGTATGGCATTGTAATGTGATACAGATTACTATATTTTCAGATATGAAGAACTGCAGTATTTAATCTGTGAACAGACGGATATGAACCCAGATAACCAGCTTCTCTTGTATGACAACAAGCACCTGAATGATGTTGTGGCTCTCGACCAGCCTGCTTCATCCTACCCTACTACAAACCCCAGAATGCCCATCGTTCTCTTCTCAAAGCAAGAAGACGATGTCACCTTAACCCTGCCTGAGTCACCAGGTAGGTGCTATGGTTTCTTTTGATAGTTTAGTAATTTGTGAAATTTGAGGTGACTAAAATGCCGGAAGCAAGGGACTAGAAAAAAAATATAACTGGTTATAAATGAGCATAATTTTCAAAAGGGGTGGACCGGTAAGCCAGCGGAAGGCCTCGGTCAGATGACCAAAAGCTCCAAAGGCGGGTCATCATCTGAATAAGACCCGCGTCAGGAAACATTTGTCCTGTTTCCTGACGAACCTTACCTAACCTAACCTAGCAAGGGACTAGTAATCCCCTCCTTCTGTATAAATATTAAATATAAAAGGAAAACTTTTAGTTTTCCTTTTAGGTAACCCTATCTTGGTGGGAGACAGCTGGTCCATTAAAAAATATATACAAAATCCGTAAAATTACTTGTGACTTTCAGCTGGTGATGGTAAAGAATTTAGTAGAGTTGTGTTCTGGCTAGTTTTCTTACAGCAGTTTTCAACAAAGTTGTCAGTACAGTTATCGTTTTCTTTGCAAAATCATTTGCAAGTTTTCTTAGTTTACATGAAATGTCTACAGAAGATTACAAGCAAGATACTGTATTTCTGCACACGTGTTGGCTGCTTGCTGGCCTCTCCACCTTGACACACACACACACACACACACACACACACACACACACACACACACACACACACACTCACACTCACACTCACACTCTCTCTCTCTCTCTCTCTCTCTCTCTCTCTCTCTCTCTCTCTCTCTCTCTCTCTCTCTCTCTCTCTCTCTCTCTCTCTCTCTCTCTCTCTCTCTCTCTCTCTCCCTCTCTCTCTCTCTCTCTCTCACTCTCTCTCACTCTCTCTCACTCTCTCTCACTCTCTCTCACTCTCTCTCTCTCTCTCTATCTCTCTCTCTCTCTCTCTCTCTCTCTCTCTCTCTCTCTCTCTCACTCACTCTCACTCTCTCTCACTCTCACTCTCTCTCACTCTCACTCTCTCACTCTCTCTCACTCTCTCTCACTCTCTCTCACTCTCTCTCACTCTCTCTTTCTCTCTCTCTCTCTCTCTCTCTCTCTCTCTCTCTCTCTCTCTCTCTCTCTCTCTCTCTTTTTAAGATTAGCCATCTGCTGAGGTATGGTGATGAAAAAACAGATCGAACACATTCACCATCATTCATTCAATCACTCTCTTGCCAGAAGCACACTAGCATCACAGTTCAAAGGACTTCTGAATTACAACATCCTCACTCCTCCTTCAGAGTGCAAGCTCTCTACTTCCCACATCCAGGACTGTAACATCCTCATCCATCCTTCAGAGTACAGGCACTGTACTTCCCACTTTCAGGACTGCAACATCTTCACCCATCCTTCAGAGTGCAGGCACTGTACTTCCCACTTCCAGGACTGTAACATCTTCACCCATCCTTCAGAGTGCAGGCACTGTACTTCCCACTTTCAGGACTGCAACATCCTCACCCATCCTTAAGAGTACAGGCACTGTACTTCCCACCTCCAGGACTGTAACATCCTCACCCATCTTTCAAAGTGCAGGCACTGTACTTCTCACCTCTAGGACTGTAACATTCCTCACCCATCCTTAACCCTTTGACTGTTGCAAGCCCCTTTCTGGAACTGTCATTCTATGTTGCAAAATTTTTGGAAAAAAGAATTATTTTTTCTTATGAAATGATAGAGAACCTTTCCCAATGGACGACACCAAAAGTACGTAATTTGGTCGAAAACTCACGGAATTACGCTCCCGCGAAGTTAGCAGTCTCGGAGACATATACGCATCGGCAATTTCGCCGACTTTGAGCCCTGTTTTGGGCCAATTCCGCTGTTCCAGTTGACCAAACTCATAGCTATTTCTTTAGAACTCAATTTTTTCTATCAATTAAGTACAAGAAACCGCCCATTTACTGATTTGAACTACCCAATAAAGTGGTCAGAATTTGACAATTTGGCCAATTTCACACAAATTAAAAAAGATTCCAATTTCAAAATAGGGTCCAGAATAAACAATGTAGACATTCTTGGCACTAAAATAACATATCCTTTGTTCATTAGTCACGTCTCTAGGCCCCTTTTATATTACTATTGCTTTCTATTTTGATTTTTTATTCATACAAAAAATACAAAATTTACTGTTATGCAGACTACTGCATTATTGTAAAAATGGTGTAAATAATATCAGTGTACTAGTGAAAGAATATTAGACTCCCCAGTTGATGTGTATTGGACGTGTGGTGTGATTTGTTTATTCTTGAACATTGGTAAAAATTGAACATTTCCGCTACTTTGAGCTCAATTTCAAGGTCGTTTTCATTGTGAAACTAATCAAAATTATTTCTATTTCTGCAATATGTTTTCCATTTTATCACGTGAGACCATGAAAATGAGAATACAATGATAAATACTATATGAAAATACACCTCAAAGTCGGCGTTTTAATTCCAAAAAACGGTCAGAGTTTTTTTTTCTCATTATGCATTGCATGCTGCAGGATTTTTTTATGTGGTGCACACAGACCCATTCTCTCACATGTGGGCCTACCAGCTTTCTCCTGCTTGATTTGAAACCGCTAGATTTTTTTTTTTTTTTTTTTTTTTTTTTAACAAGTCGGCCGTCTCCCACCGAGGCAGGGTGACCCAAAAAAGAAAGAAAATCCCCAAAAAGAAAATACTTTCATCATCATTCAACACTTTCACCACACTCGCACATTATCACTGTTTTTGCAGAGGTGCTCAGAATACAACAGTCTAGAAGCATACACATATAAAGATACACAACATATCCCTCCAAACTGCCAATATCCCAAACCACTCCTTTAAAGTGCAGGCATTGTACTTCCCATTTCCAGGACTCAAGTCCGACTATATGAAAATAACCGGTTTCCCTGAATCCCTTCACTAAATATTACCCTGCTCACACTCCAACAGATCGTCAGGTCCCAAGTACCATTCGTCTCCATTCACTCCTATCTAACACGCTCACGCACGCTTGCTGGAAGTCCAAGCCCCTTACCCACAAAACCTCCTTTACCCCCCTCTCTCCATCCCTTTCGAGGACGACCCCTACCCCGCCTTCCTTCCCCTATAGATTTATATGCTTTCCATGTCATTCTACTTTGATCCATTCTCTCTAAATGACCAAACCACCTCAACAACCCCTCTTCTGCCCTCTGACTAATACTTTTATTAACTCCACACCTTCTCCTAATTTCCACACTCCGAATTTTCTGCATAATATTTACACCACACATTGCCCTTAAACAGGACATCTCCACTGCCTCCAACCGTCTCCTCGCTGCTGCATTTACCACCCAAGCTTCACACCCATATAAGAGTGTTGGTACTACTATACTTTCATACATTCCCTTCTTTGCCTCCATAGATAACGTTTTTTGACTCCACATATACCTCAACGCACCACTCACCTTTTTTCCCTCATCAATTCTATGATTAACCTCATCCTTCATAAATCCATCCGCTGACACGTCAACTCCCAAGTATCTGAAAACATTCACTTCTTCCATACTCCTCCTCCCCAATTTGATATCCAATTTTTCTTTATCTAAATCATTTGACACCCTCATCACCTTACTCTTTTCTATGTTCACTTTCAACTTTCTACCTTTACACACATTCCCAAACTCATCCACTAACCTTTGCAATTTTTCTTTAGAATCTCCCATAAGCACAGTATCATCAGCAAAAAGTAACTGTGTCAATTCCCATTTTGAATTTGATTCCCATAATTTAATCCCACCCGTCTCCCAAACACCCTAGCATTTACTTCCTTTACAACCCCATCTATAAATATATTAAACAACCATGGTGACATTACACATCCCTGTCTAAGACCTACTTTTACCGGGAAGTAGTCTCCCTCTCTTCTACACACCCTAACCTGAGCCTCACTATCCTCATAAAAACTCTTTACAGCATTTAATAACTTACCACCTATTCCATATACTTGCAACATCTGCCACATTGCTCCTCTATCCACTCTATCATATGCCTTTTCTAAATCCATAAATGCAATAAAAACTTCCCTATCTTTATCTAAATACTGTTCACATATATGCTTCAATGTAAACACCTGATCTACACATCCCCTACCCACTCTAAAACCTCCTTGCTCATCCGCAATCCTACATTCTGTCTTACCTCTAATTCTTTCAATTATAACCCTACCATACACTTTTCCTGGTATACTCAGTAAGCTTATTCCTCTATAATTTTTACAGTCTCTTTTGTCCCCCTTTCCCTTTATATAAAGGGACTATACATGCTCTCTGCCAATCCCTAGGTACCTTCCCCTCTTTCATACATTTATTAAACAAAAGTACCAACCACTCCAACACTATATCCCCCCCTGCTTTTAACATTTCTGTCATGATCCCATCAGTTCCAGCTGCTTTACCCCCTTTCATTTTACGTAATGCCTCACGTACCTCCCCCACACTTACATTCTGCTCTTCTTCACTCCTAAAAGATGGTATACCTCCCTGACCAGTGCATGAAATTACTGCCTCTGTTTCTTCCTTAACATTTAAAAGTTCCTCAAAATATTCTCGCCATCTACCCAATACCTCCATCTCCCCATCTACTAACTCCCCTACTCTGTTTTTAACTGACAAATCCATATTTTCCCTAGGCTTTCTTAACTTGTTTAACTCACTCCAAAATTTTTTCTTATTTTCATTAAAATTTCTTGACAATGCCTCTCCCACTCTATCATCTGCTCTCCTTTTGCACTCTCTCACCACTCTCTTTACCTTTCTTTTACTCTCCATATACAGTGGACCCCCGCATAACGATGGCATCGCATAGCGATTTTTCCGCATAACGATTACTTTTATCGCAAAATTTTTGCCGCGCATACCGATTAAAAACCCGCATACCGATTTTCGTCCGAGACGCGTCCAATGTGCCCTCAGCCAGCCTCACATGTGCCGCTCCGTCCCATTGTTTACCAGCCAGCCTCCGCGGTAACATCCAAGCATACACTCGGAATATTTCGTATTATTACAGTATTTTCGGTGCTGTTTCTGGAAAATAAGTGACCATGGGCCCCAAGAAAGCTTCTAGTGCCAACCCTGTGGTAAAAAGGGTGAGAATTAGTATGGAAATTAAGAAAGATTTTGAAGGGTTTGGGGCTAACCCTGAGAAGCCTATGCCAGTTGTGGAATCCATTGTGCCTACTTCAAAGATTAAGGAAATGTGTGCAGAGTGGGTTGAACTGCAAACCTTTATAGATGAAAATCACCCTGACACAGCTGTTGCAAGCCGTGCTTGTGACTATTTCATTGACAATGTTATGGCCCATTTTAGGAAAGTCTTGAAGGAACGGGAGGTACAGAGCTCTATGGACAGATTTGTTGTGCGACAGAGGTCCAGTGACTCTCAAGCTGGTCCTAGTGGCATTAAAAGAAGAAGGGAAGTAACCCCAGAAAAGGACTTGCTACCTCAAGTCCTAATGGAAGGGGATTCCCCTTCTAAACAGTAAGAAGATAATGCTCTCCCCTCCTCCCATCCCATCAATCATCACCAGATCTTCAATAAAAGTAAGTGTCATGTAATTGTGCATGCCTTTTTCAGTTTGTGTGTATTAAAATTAACATTTCATGTGGTAAAAAAAAATTTTTTTCATACTTTTGGGCGTCTTGCACGGATTAATTTTATTTCCATTATTTCTTATGGGGAAAATTCATTCGCATAACGATTATTTCGCATAACGATGAGCCCTCTTGCACGGATTAAAATCGTTAACCGGGGGTCCACTGTACTCTGCTCTTCTTATAACACTTCTGCTTTGTAAAAACCTCTCATAAGCTACCTTTTTCTCTTTTATCACACCCTTTACTTCATCATTCCACCAATCACTCCTCTTTCCTCCTGCCCCCACCCTCCTATAACCACAATCTTCTGCCCCACATTCTAATACTGCTAGAATTAATACCGCTAGAATTATTAAGTATATATACGTCCGAAACACTGGCTCGTAAGACGTATATATACGACCAAAACAGTCAAAGGGTTAAGAGTGCAGGCACTGTACTTCCCACCTCCAGGACTGTAACATCCTTATCCATCATTCAGAGTGCGGGCACTGTACTTCTCACCTCCAGGACTGCAACTTCCTAACCCATCCTTCAGAGTGCAGGCACTGTACTTCCCACCTCCAGGACTTAAGTCTAACTAACCTGTTTGTCTGAATCTCTTCATAAATATTAATTTGCTCACCCATTTATATTTGTTGTTAACTTATTCTATTTTATTTTTGTACGTCCTGCTCTGTTTTTGTTAACACCTGCCAATTACTTACGAACAGCTGTGAAATTTGGCAGTTTTCCGGCCTTGGTTAGTGTGGAGCACGATGCTGCCGTTGGGAAGTCTATGTGCTCTGTTGCACACGCTGTCAAACGCAAGATTGACTACTTCTCCAAGTGTGTTCATTTGATCGAGTACAGTGTTCTCATGTTCATGTAAGTACAGTGTTCTTATGTTCATGTAAGTACAGTGTTCTCATGTTCATGTAAGCACAGTATTTCATAACTGAACTCAGTGTGTTGATGAATAAGACACTTATACAATACAGTACTTGGGAATTTTTATTATGGAAATGGTTTGCCAGCTGGTGGCTTCTTCAGTCCAGTGCAGAGAAGTGGTGGAAGATGAAGGGAAGTTTGAAGTAATCAGTCCTGCAGTCTGGAGTCTATGTGTTCTGTCCATCAGTCTTGGACTGAACACATTGACTCCAGGCTGAGGGACTGATTACCCCAAACTCCTCATCTTCAACCATTTCTCTGCATTGGACTGAAGAAACCACTAACTAATTGCCAAGAGTTACACAAGAGTCTCACTCATCATCCTGTCAGTTTTCTAAACAATTTTTCAAATCATTATCATGTTCCTTGGGTTTAGCAGTATATTTTCTGTTCTTTTTGTAGCACTCATTATTTCTTCAGTCAGAACAAGTAATCTTTGGAGCTAAAGTGATAGGATTTTCTAAATTAATAAATTGTGGTGGATTATTATTATAATCATGTGGGAGAGCTAAACCCTTAGGATTATACAATGCATGTGGGGGATGGAAGGTATTCAGGCTTAATTCAGGGAATTGTAGCACAGATCCAGTTCCCTAGATCAAGAGCCCCTCACCAGCGTCAAGTAACCTCCCTTGAGGGGAAATTGTGGTGGAGCCTAGTCCAAGGCCAGACTCTGGCAGTAAAAAAAAAAAAAAAAAACTCTTTGAACTCATCAAAGATAGGTAAGGTAGGATCATGTTAGTATATTATATTAGATGTCTGTCTTTTTAGAGTTTTATATGTAATAATGTCACTTGGTCTATTCCATGTAAAATACATCGGAAACTCTTTAGTACAGTGGACCCCCGCATAATGATTACCTCCGAATGTGACCAATTATGTAAGTGTATTTATGTAAGTGCGTTTGTATGTGTATGTTTGGGGGTCTGAAATGGACTAATCTACTTCACAATATTTCTTATGGGAACAAATTCGGTCAGTACTGGCACCTGAACATACTTCTGGAGTGAAAAAATATCGTTAACCGGGGGTCCACTGTACAGTATTCAGGCATACTGTGTTAATACTGTGCCCACTTTAAGTGCTTCATTAATACAGCGCTTTTCACTTATCATGTTTATTACGTGTGTTTCTGGCACTTGCCTTGCTCTCGAAATGGCTTTCGACAATTTTCAAATTTTTTTTATTTATTGTTTAAACTTTTGTGCTTTTTTTAGACTTATTTGTATTTCACACTTAAGAAATGTTAGTGTAAACATATTTTTATGCTTTTTATATGCATTGACAAGTAAAAAAAAATGGTTGTGATTCACTTTAATGTGATATTCTCTGTACATCAGCTGTCTGGAATGTAACACGACATATTAGTGAGATGATGTGGTCAGTCCATCAATCTTGAATAGAATATGGAATATGAGCGGAGAAGCAGCTTATAAACCGCAGGCAGGAGAGCTGCAGCAGACGTAGGTGGTGTCACATTTGTTCAATGTGGAAGTAGGTCGTGCCCAAGGGTTAGGCAAATGTGACACCACCTACATCTGCTGCACCTCTCCTGCCTACGGTTTATAAGCTGCTTCTCCGCTCATATTCCGTATTCTATTCAAGATTGATGGACTGACCACATCGACTCAAGGCTGAGGGACTGATTACCATATTAGTTAGGTGTTAATGTTACAGTTTTATAACTGTTGTGTAAGCACGCCTCTGGCAAGACAGTGATGGAGTGAATGATGATGAAAGTTTTTCTTTTTCGGGCCACCCTGCCTTGGTGGGAGACGGCTGATGTGTTAATCAAAATAAAAATAAAATGTCTGTATGTATTGTTTAACCCGTAAACGGTCCAAACGTATATATACGTTTTTTCAACATTTGAAAGTTTGTAAAAAAAGTAGATCTTCTTTTTGTTTTTTTACATTTGAAAATGTGTAAAAAAACTTTGATCTACTTTTTTTTTTGTTATATTTGAAAATATGTAAAAAAAACGTAGATCTACTTTTGTAGCGCTACACATGTGAACGTAGATCTGTTTGGACCGTTTACGGGTTAATTGGTCATAGATGTGCGAGTATTGAGAATCAGTTCATTATTTAAATAATAATTTAAGATTTTTTATAATTGTGTTCCTGTTTTTTGGAGAAATTCACAAGCTCTTGTGTATCAGACCATAAATACAGTGAAGAAAAGAATTTGAAAGCTTATACATGTACAGTGGACCCCCGGTTAACGATATTTTTTCACTCCATAAGTATGTTCAGGTGCCAGTACTGACCAAATTTATTCCCATAAGGAATATTGTGAAGTAGATTAGTCCATTTCAGACCCCCAAACATACACGTACAAACGCACTTACATAAATACACTTACATAATTGGTCGCATTCGGAGGTAATCGTTATGCGGGGGTCCACTGTATTTCATAAGTGACGGCATGATTATCAGAATCGTAAGCTACATGACGACCTTGCTTATACAGCAGGTTAGCTTCCAGGCTACTACTGTAAAGCTAAAATTGCTGTAAAGTGAATCATAGCCTGTTTTCACTTCCAAATACCGTGGACCCCCGCTTTACGATCACCTCCGAATGCGACCAATTATGTAAGTGTATTTATGTAAGTGCGTTTGTACGTGTATGTTTGGGGGTCTGAAATGGACTAATCTACTTCACAATATTCCTTATGGGAACAAATTCGGTCAGTACTGGCACCTGAACATACTTCTGGAATGAAATAATATCGTAAACCGGGGATCCACTGTACATATAAAATCCTGGTAACATGTTTACACTATCATATATTAGGTGAGCAGTAGAGTTAGACCAAAAAATATGTATATGCAGTACACTCACTACTTTTTATTGTTCAATATACTGGTTGTATCCCACAGAGACAGGGTGACCTAAAAAAAGAAAAAAAATAAGTTTTTCTTTTTAAATTTAGTAACGTACAGGAGAAGGGGTTACTAGCCCCTTGCTCCCAGTATTTTAGTCGCCTCTTACTACACACACGACTTACAGAGGAAGAATTCTGTTCCACTTCCCCATGGAGAATACATTACTTACCCTAAAATATTTTCATCTGTTACTTATAGTGAGTGGTGAATATATTTAGTGTAGTAAGTTTGAATAAATTAAGAATGGTATAACTGAAAGCCACTGTACGTGTATTAGCAAATTGCTGTAAAGTGGGGCCTCCCTGTGCATGTACACACACCCCATCTGAGTTTTCTTCTACTTTCTTAGTAGTTCTTATTTATTTATTTCTTCTTATCTCCATGGGTGAGTGGAACAGAAATCTTCAGCTGTAAGCCGTGTGTGTCGTAAGAGGCGACAAAAATGCCAGGAGCAAGGGGCTAATAACCAGTTCTCCTGTATATATTACTAAACGTAAAAAAGAACACAAATAACCTGCACATTGAAGAAACTTACGGCTATATTTTGGTTCTTAATAATAATAATAATAGTATCTTTATTTTCTACAAGTAACTGATATATCGGATCATTATTTAGTTATAGCTACAGTTAGAGTAAGAGGTAGATGGGACAAGAGGAAGGTGGCAACAACAAGTAAGAGGGAGGTGAAAGTGTATAAACTAAGGGAGGAGGAAGTTCGGGCGAGATATAAGCGACTATTGGCAGAAAGGTGGGATAGTGCAAAGATGAGTAGTGGGGAGGTTGAAGAGGGTTGGAATAGTTTTAAAAATGCAGTATTAGAATGTGGGGCAGAAGTTTGTGGTTATAGGAGGGTGGGGGCAGGAGGAAAGAGGAGTGATTGGTGGACTGATGAAGTAAAGGGTGTGATAAGAGAGAAAAAGTTAGCTTACGAGAGGTTTTTACAAAGCAGAAGTGTTATAAGAAGAGCAGAGTATATGGAGAGTAAAAGAAAGGTGAAGAGAGTGGTGAGAGAGTGCAAAAGGAGAGCAGATGAAAGAGTGGGAGAGGCACTGTCAAGAAATTTTAATGAAAATAAGAAAAAATTTTGGAGTGAGTTAAACAAGTTAAAAAAGCCTAGGGAAAGTATGGATTTGTCAGTTAAAAACAGAGTTGGGGAGTTAGTAGATGGGGAGATGGAGGTATTTACCTGGAGTTTACCTGGAGAGAGTTCCGGGGATCAACGCCCCCGTGGCCCAGTCTGTGACCAGGCCTGTGACCAGGCCTGTGACCAGGGGGGGGATATAGTGTTGGAGTGGTTGGTACTTTTGTTTAATAAATGTATGAAAGAGGGGAAGGTACCTAGGGATTGGCGGAGAGCATGTATAGTCCCTTTATATAAAGGGAAAGGGGACAAAAGAGACTGTAAAAATTATAGAGGAATAAGTTTATTGAGCATACCAGGAAAAGTGTACGGTAGGGTTATAATTGAAAGAATTAGAGGTAAGACAGAATGTAGGATTGCGGATGAGCAAGGAGGCTTCAGAGTGGGTAGGGCATGTGTAGATCAAGTGTTTACATTGAAGCATATATGTGAACAGTATTTAGATAAAGGTAGGGAAGTTATTATTGCATTTATGGATTTAGAAAAGGCATATGATAGAGTGTATAGAGGAGCAATGTGGCAGATGTTGCAAGTTTATGGAATAGGTGGTAAGTTATTAAATGCTGTAAAGAGTTTTTATGAGGATAGTGAGGCTCAGGTTAGGGTGTGTAGAAGAGAGGGAGAATACTTCCCGGTAAAAGTAGGTCTTAGACAGAGATGTGTAATGTCACCATGGTTGTTTAATATATTTATAGATGGGGTTGTAAAGGAAGTAAATGCTAGGGTGTTCGGGAGAGGGGTGGGATTAAATTTTGAGGAATCAAATTCAAAATGGGAATTGACACAGTTACTTTTTGCTGATGATACTGTGCTTATGGGAGATTCTAAAGAAAAATTGCAAAGGTTAGTGGATGAGTTTGGGAATGTGTGTAAAGGTAGAAAGTTGAAAGTGAACATAGAAAAGAGTAAGGTGATGAGGGTATCAAATGATTTAGATAAAGAAAAATTAGATATCAAATTGGGGAGGAGGAGTATGGAAGAAGTGAATGTTTTCAGATACTTGGGAGTTGATGTGTCGGCGGATGGATTTTTGAAGGATGAGGTTAATCATAGAATTGATGAGGGAAAAAAGGTGAGTGGTGCATTGAGGTATATGTGGAGTCAAAAAACGTTAACTATGGAGGCAAAGAAGGGAATGTATGAAAGTATAGTAGTACCAACACTCTTATATGGGTGTGAAGCTTGGGTGGTAAATGCAGTAGCGAGGAGACTGTTGGAGGCAGTGGAGATGTCCTGTCTAAGGGCAATGTGTGGTGTAAATATTATGCAGAAAATTCGGAGTGTGGAAATTAGGAAAAGGTGTGGAGTTAATAAAAGTATTAGTCAGAGGGCAGAAGAGGGGTTGGTAGGTAAGACACATAGGCAACAGTTAGGCAACTTTATTCCGAAACGTTTCGCCTACACAGTAGGCTTCTTCAGTCGAATACAGAAAGTAGGCAGGAACAGTAGAGATGTGAAGACGATGTAATCAGTCCATCACCCTTGAAGTCGTAGAATTTGAGGTTGTCAGTCCCTCGGCCTGGAGAAGTTCAGTTCCTGATAGTTCCTGACTATGGAACTGAACTTCTCCAGGCCGAGGGACTGACAACCTCAAATTCTACGACTTCAAGGGTGATGGACTGATTACATCGTCTTCACATCTCTACTGTTCCTGCCTACTTTCTGTATTCGACTGAAGAAGCCTACTGTGTAGGCGAAACGTTTCGGAATAAAGTTGCCTAACTGTTGCCTATGTGTCTTACCTACCAACCTGTCGGTATTGCATACCATTTTGATGTTCAGAAGAGGGGTTGTTGAGGTGGTTTGGTCATTTAGAGAGAATGGATCAAAGTAGAATGACATGGAAAGCATATAAATCTATAGGGGAAGGAAGGCGGGGTAGGGGTCGTCCTCGAAAGGGTTGGAGAGAGGGGGTAAAGGAGGTTTTGTGGGCAAGGGGCTTGGACTTCCAGCAAGCGTGCGTGAGCGAGTTAGATAGGAGTGAATGGAGACGAATGGTACTTGGGACCTGACGATCTGTTGGAGTGTGAGCAGGGTAATATTTAGTGAGGGGATTCAGGAAAACCGGTTATTTTCATATAGTCGGACTTGAGTCCTGGAAATGGGAAGTACAATGCCTGCACTTTAAAGGAGGGGTTTGGGATATTGGCAGTTTGGAGGGGTATGTTGTGTATCTTTATATGTGTATGCTTCTAGACTGTTGTATTCTGAGCACCTCTGCAAAAACAGTGATAATGTGCGGGTGTGGTGAAAGTGTTGAATGATGATGAAAGTATTTTCTTTTTGGGGATTTTCTTTCTTTTTTGGGTCACCCTGCCTCGGTGGGAGATGGCCGACTTGTTGAAAAAAAAAAAAAACTGTACAAGGTATACAGGTACATGTGCAAGGTATACAAGTACATGTACAAGGTATACAAGTATATGTACAAGGTATACAAGTATATGTACAAGGTATACAAGTATATGTACAAGGTATACAAGTACATGTACAAGGTATACAAGTACATGTACAAGGTATACAAGTACAGTGGAACCCCGCTTAACGATCACCTCCCAATGCGACCAATTATGTAAGTGTATTTATGTAAGTGTGTTTGTACGTGTATGTTTGGGGGTCTGAAATGGACTAATCTACTTCACAATATTCCTTATGGGAACAAATTCGGTCAATACTGGCACCTGAACATACTTCTGGAATGAAAAAATATCATTAACCGGGGGTCCACTGTATATGTACAAGGTATACAAGTACCTGTACAAGGTATACAAGTACATGTACAAGGTATACAAGTACCTGTACAAGGTATACAAGTATATGTACAGGGTATACAAGTACATGTACAAGGTATACAAGTATATGTACAAGGTATACAAGTACATGTACAAGGTATACAAGTACATGTACAAGGTATACAAGTACATGTACAAGGTATACAAGTACATGTACAAGGTATACAAGTATATGTACAAGGTATACAAGTACATGTACAAGGTATACACATACATGTACAAGGTATACAAGTACATGTACAAGGTATACAGACTATAGCTGACATCAGTGACATACTACTACATAGAAGGACCCTTGTTATGCAGAGCATATCAGGCAAATTAGGGCAATTTCATTCCAGGGTGTGACCCACACTAATCACCTAACACCCGGGTACCTATTTTACTGATGGGTGAACAGGTGTAAGGAAACACCCTCACTGTTTTGACCCTTGCCGGGAATCGAACCCGGACCCTCAGAGTATGAAGTGAGAGCTTTACCTGCCAGGCCATGAACCACCCATTAACAGTCACACAGTAAATACTAGTCCAAGCCGGGCCGAAACATCATCGTAAGCTTCTGTCACCTATGTGCAGGTTGTGTATTGTTCCAGTCATGGCATTGTGCCTTTTTGTTGTTTGTGTAAAAAGAAAACCTTTCAATGAATATAAAGAAAAACTTTGTTTTTCTGTTTAAGTCGCCCTACCTCGGGAGACGGCTGGTGTGTCGAAAAAAAAAATAATAATAATAACCATATTTTCATTATACAGACAGTGACTTTTAAGTTCACTGATATTTTCAGTGAGGTAATTGTTCAAGAACTAACAAGTCTTAAGAATCAGATGGGCCATGTGCAGGCCCTGACAGCTGCTGTCAGCGATCGGTTCAGTCAGCTGGTAGCAAACCACCGCAGGTTTCTCATGCTGACTCAGATGTGCGGTGGCAACCAAGAAACATTTACTCAGCCTCTGAGGGAAAGATTAGAGGATCTAGTAAATAATAAAGTTGACACGGAGAAAGCTGTAAGTAAATTATCATCGTTTTGTATTTTTTGTATTTTTTGTATTCTCGTCCCTGGATCTCTGTAGGTTCAGTCCCCTCATGTCAGCCTTTGCATGATAATGTATTGACAGTCTTCTATAATCAGTAAACGTATATATCTAAAATGGCTTTCAGTTGCTAACTGACTTCTCCCTCTAGTAAATAATAAGTAAATTATAAATTTTTCATGTTGTCCGCCTTGGTTCTCTGCAGGTTTAATCCCCTCATGTCAGCCTGTGCATGATAATGTATTGACAGACTTGTATAATCAGTAAGAGTATATTTTTAAAATGGCCTTCAGTTGCTTAGTGATTTTTCCCTTTACCCTTTGCTATTTCTTGAAGAAATACAAGTTTTAGCTTGCATGTTCGGTTTCCCTTTGCATCCCTCCCTTTGGACCCTTAGCTATTACTCCTTTACTGTCTTTATAACTTCATAATCATTTTCTTTATCATTAAATTCTCTCCAGACACCTGTATTGAGGGCATATATATATACCCGTAAACGGTCCAAGCGGATCTACGTTCACATGTGTTGTGCTACAAAACTAGATCTAAGTTTTTTTTACATGTTTTCATATATAACAAATAAAAAAAAGTAGATCAAAGTTTTTTTTATACATTTTCAAATGTAGAAAAACGAAAAGAAGATCTACTTTTTTTACATACTTTCAAATGTTGAAAAAACGTATATATACGTTTGGACCGTTTACGGGTTAATGGTTCAGAGAAGCAACAAGTTGATAAATTAGTCACATGTGCAACGCTTGGGTATCTTTGTTGTGGAAACGTTTCTTATCAAGATAGATGAATTGATAATATTGACTCCAGACTGAGGGACTGATTACCTCCAACTCTTTCTGATCTTCACCATTCTTCTCTGTATATGACTCACGAAATCGTAATGACACAATTGCAAACAAACCATACCACGGGCGGGGATAGAACCTGCGATCAGAGAGTCTCAAAACTCCAGATCGTCGCGTTAGCCACTGGACCAGCTAGCCATGAATCTTATTGTGGCTAGTTGGTCCAGTGGCTAACGCGACGGTCTGGAGTTTTGAGAATCTGATCGCGGGTTCTATCCCTGCCCATGGTATGGTTTTTTCTCTGTATATGACTGAGGAACCCACTGTGTGGCAAAACATTTCTGCAATAAAGACACCCAAGCGTTGCACTTGTGTCTAATTTATTATATATATTAATCTAGTGTAAGTACCCTAGCAAGACTTCAGATTATTTATGAAGAACATTTTTGCTATTGTAAATACATTGAGGAATTAAAATTTTGATGAATATAGTCTGCATTAACAAACCAGTAAAAAGTAGAAAATAATGCCGACAAATTTAAGGTCGGTGACGGGAGCTATAACTTTGGGGTGTGGTGTGCGCTGTACATCTCCCTGTTGCGTCTGATGCCAAGAAATTGAAATTAAAACAAGTCTTGTAATAAAGTTGGTAGAATTACCGACAATATGTAAAGTAAAAGGACACAAGTGCAACTAATGTGACATTTTATTGTGGCAACGTTTCGCTCTCCAGGAGCTTTATCAAGCCAAATAAAGCTCCTGGAGAGCAAAACATTGCCACAATAAAATGTCACATTAGTTGCACTTGTGTCCTTTTACTTTACAAAACAAGTCTTATAAGCTGTGCCTTACAAGGCATGAAATACGGTATTACAGTGCTTGTGATCACTGCTATTGGAATAAAACAAAGCAGAGGTGCAAGGATTTGTTTATTTTAGCCTCAGAGATTCTCTTCAGTAGATGATCTGCTGAAGAGGGGCTCTAACTGAGGCTCAGAAGTTCAGATCTTATTTTTCATCCATGTGGGATTTACCTGTTGACTGATGAGTGTTTATGACGTCTGTTCGAAGATAAACTGTATCTTACATTATATTTCATACATTAAAAGGATCTCCATGGGAAAGTGGAACAGAATTCTCCCTCCATAAGTCATGCGTGTTGTAAGAGGTGACTAAAATGCCGGGAGCAAGAGGCTAGTAACCCCTTCTCCTGCGTATATTACTAAATATAGAAAGAAAAACTTGTTTTTCTGTTTTAGATCACCATGCCTCAGTGCAAGACGGCCGGTTTGTTGAAAAAAATATATCAAAAGAAGAAAAAACTTGTTTCTTCTTCTACAGGTCACCTGCCTCAGTGGGAGACGGCAGATTTGTCAAAAAGCAAAACAAAACAGAAAACATTGACAGACTATCTCTTCTGTAGGGTTTACATAATTTTTTCCCATGACAGAGACTTCCCTGCATACAAACATTTGTGTTGTGAACTTTCAATAATACGAACACCCTCTGTTTTATTAAATTTGTATTATCTTATCGTCTGTTTTATTAAATTTATATTATCTTACTGTCTGTTTTATTAAATTTATTTACAAACCTTATTATAAACATTATAAACTTTATTTCATTTATAGCACGTTTTGTTTACTAGTGTTCACTGTGTATTTTTCCCCCGTTCATGTATACTGTATACATATACGAGTTGGACTTACAACAAATGGACTTACGGACGACCACTCAGAACCGAACCTGTTTGTAAGTGGGGGAGACTCTGTATTTCTTGCATCCCTGTATTTTCCCAGTTATCTTCCCAAATTGTTGTCTTGCCTTTTATTTTCAACTCATTACTAGCACAGTATATATTTCTCTCTCCTCAGTGGCGCATGTAATGCACGACTGATATTACATTTAAGGCTGATAAACATGTAATTTTTTATTGGTTATTAAAATGTTGTGGTGGCATCTTAGGCCTCTCAACCCAGGATTAAGAGGCTTGAGGAACTGGTGGATAGGACAGGTGATGGAGAGAAAGTGGTGAGTGCAATATTGTTAACATTTACTTGAAGAAATATAGCACATGCACTTAACACTCTGAACAACAAGTGATGAATATAATGCTAATTATACCTAATTCAGTCTAACCTGACCTTATCAACCCAGTCAAATCTGTTTTATAGTTTCAAGTAGATTAAATGTAGTGATTGAATGGTTTATAAACGTGACTTGGGCTCAGGAGAGGGACAGTAATAATGGTGATTCAGGTCTACTTGGACCACTGATGAGTCACAAGTCACTGACAAGCCACAGGTCTACGTTACTTGTCAGTGGGCCAAGTCAAAGCCAGATGTCATCACTACCTAACCTTTCCTATGTGCAAGTTACTTGGGTATTGTTGCAGCTGTGGTATTGTAACTTTAGTTGAGTGGGATTATTGGAAGTGGTGTTCAGCCCACTCATGTGCATGAATATTCAAAGTTAGTCTGCAGTATTGACATAACTAGAACAGTGGCTATGTTACATATCATTTTCCTTGACAGATAATGTCAAGTTTGAAAAGGGATTCAAGGTAGGAATGAAGAGTCACTTTCAAAGAAAGTTTATCAAAATAAAAGTTATTTCTTCACTGATAACTTAGAGAAAATTATAAAAAAATTAAATATTAGAATATTGAAAACAAATAAGGCACAGTATTGTTTGAAATATAAGATTGTGCTTTGGGTAGGAGATTTTTTCACAGATCTTAATATATACAGTAGATACACATGTATTATACATCCAGCAGGCGTGTGTGAGCGTATTAGATAAGAGTGAGTGGAGGCAAGTGGTTTTTATTGCTTGACATGCTGTTGGAGTGTTGGCAAGGTAGCATTTATGAAGGGATTCAGGGAAACCAGTTAGCTGGACTTGAGTCCTGGAGGTGGGAAGTACAGTGCCTGCACTTCAAAGGTGGTGGGGATGTAGCAATTTGGAATGGCATCTTAGTTATATTGGTTCACTTCTGGTAAGATAGTGATGGAGTGAGGGATGGTAAGAGTTTTTCTTCTTTTTCGGGCTGCTCTTGTTCCAGTGGGAGACAGCTGGTTTGTTACAAAATTTAATTAATATTTTGTGGCCTTCACATTCCTTGTTGTTCAGAACACTCACAGTGTGGCACTTAAACATGCAAAATAACATTCTACAATATTCTGTACACTGAAATTTACATAATGCAATGGATGTTTTGTTCATGAAATTTCAGAAGTGAAACACATACTTGTTCTGGTACACATTGGGTTTCACCTTTTTAGGTTCGTGAATCCCTGAATGCTATAGTGCCAGTGGTAAACCAGTTGTATGAGAGAGTAGTGAGCGGAGGACAGTTGCGGCGTCAGTGGCAGCAGGTCAGGAACGATGCAGCCACAGTAGAACGAGCACCAAACAAAGCTGCCACTTATGTTAATAAAATGAGAGAGTCGTGGCAACATCTGCTCAGGGACAGAGCAGCAAGAAGTAAGTTGCTTTTGTCATCAGATATAGAGCAGCAAGAAGTTATTGTTGTTGTCAGAGATAGAGCAGCAAGAAGTAAGTTGCTTTTGTCATCAGATATAGAGCAGCAAGAAGTTATTGTTGTTGTCAGAGATAGAGCAGCAAGAAGTAAGTTGCTTTTGTCATCAGATATAGAGCAGCAAGAAGTTATTGTTGTTGTCAGCAATAGAGTAGCAAGAAGTAAGTTGCTTTTGTCATCAGATATAGAGCAGCAAGAAGTTATTGTTGTTGTCAGAGATAGAGCAGCAAGAAGTAAGTTGCTTTTGTCATCAGATATAGAGCAGCAAGAAGTTATTGTTGTTGTCAGCGATAGAGCAGCAAGAAGTAAGTTGCTTTTGTCATCAGATATAGAGCAGCAAGAAGTTATTGTTGTTGTCAGAGAAAGAGCAGCAAGAAGCAAGTTGTTTTTGTTGTCAGATATAGAGCAGCAAGAAGTTATTGTTGTCAGAGAAAGAGCAACAAGAAGTAAGTTGTTTTTGTTGTCAGATATAGAGCAGCAAGAAGTAAGTTGTTGTTGTCAGAGATAGAGCAGCAAAAAGTTATTGTTGTCAGAGAAAGAGCATCAATAAGTTAGTTGTTTTTATCATCAGATATAGAGCAGCAAGAAGTTGTTGTTGTTGTCAGAGATAGCAGTAAGAAGTATATTGTTTTTCTAGCTTATTTTGGTTAATATTTTCCTTCATCTGGGATCATCATCAAGTCACAGCTTGACGACAGTTCAGGATTGACCTAAACATCACCTGTCGTAGGGGTTCTTAAAAGGAGATTTGAGGGTTGAAGGTAGACACACTAGTTGGATGGTAACAATATATATTGTCAGACTGTGATAATGGGAGATGGAGCCCAACCTGCCGTGTCACTGCCTGGATGTCTATCTGCCGACTGAGAAGGAGGCAGAGGTACGAACGTACACATGCGCATCCCGTGACGTCACACAAACACTCGGCCTAGGGATCTTCTATGTAAACACATGGATGGTACTATGATATGCTATACAGCACATATAAGGGGATCAGCAACTATGCTGACACACCTAGTATTTCCTCGCTAGATGGTAGATACATTAAAAATTATTGCAACCATGGTAATGTAGCTTTTATACTTCATTGTTTCAGTTTGGTGTACAATCACAATTACAACGCTGGATACAAACACATTTATAAGAGTGTGAGCAGTGCTGTATGACCCTGATGGGGTTAGCACTTAGTTTTGATTATAATAATATGGGTGTGAGACATGGGCTTTGAATTTTATAGTGAGGAGGGTCAGGGAGAATTAGTGGAGAGATCATGTTTGAGGGCTATGTTAGGTGTGAATATTATACTAAGAATTCAGAGCATATTAATTAGAAGATGGTGTGGGAATACACTTACCATCCAACTTACGACCTGCTCGACTTACTACCACTCGACTTACGACCGTGTTTTTTATGCCAAATTTCTGGGAAATAAACAAGTATTTGTGTTGTACACAGTGTTTATCCTAAACCTTACAGTATAAAATACAGTACTAACAGCATAAAAAGTAAAGTAAAACATGAAATACCAAAATAAAACAATAAAATAAAATCATTACAAAAATGTTTTGTTGATATTCAGTAGTAAAGTTACACTTACGACCATTTCGACTTACGACCGGTTTCTCGGAACCGAACTCGGTCGTAAGTCAGATGGTAGGTGTATTTAGTTCAGTGAAATGAGAGGTTGTTGAGATGGTTTGGGTATTTAGAGAGGAAGGCTCAGAATAGGATGTCCCGGCATGATAGCGGCTCTCTTTGTACCAATCAAATTATGAAATGTAAACACACATTGTAATCTTTGCAAAGAAATAAACTTAAGTTTTGTTTTGATGACCAAGATGGTGTATAAATGGAGTGTGGAAGGAGGTTAGGAGTCGTCCTAGGAAATGTTTAAGGATGTGCATTTAGCAAGTTTTTGTGTATAAGAGTGGAGTGAGTAGAGATAACTGGTTTTTATGGCTTGGCCAGCTGTTGGAGTGACCAAGATAACATTTATGAAGGGATTCAGAGGAAACTGGTTAGCCAGCTTGAATCCTGGAGGTGAGAAGTACAGTGCCTGCAATCAGAGCAGAGGGGGAAATGTTGCAGTTTTGATAGGCATTTAAATTGCAATATCTGCACATTTCTGGCAACACATTCACCATCATTCTGAATGAATGATAGTGAATGTGTTTCCTTATGGCTATTGAGATAAAAACAATATAGTGTATTGGAAATAAAAATTGATTTAACTTTCAGCCTTGACGTTCAATGATGAACAATTTCACTTGCTGGAGAAAATGAAGATGAAAGAAACGGCAAAAAGTCTGGAGACTCTGATGGCTTCCGTCACCGCGACTCTCCACCACACCACTGATAACCTTGCTGACTGGTGCAAGTAAGTCACTTGTTCAACCCTTAAACTGTCCAAACGTAGATCTACGTTCAAACATAGTCTACATTTTTTTTACGTTGTTTCTTACGGAGAAAATCAAGGTTGAAGCGCTACGCGCACAAATGTAGATATACGTTTGGACAGTTTATGGGTTAATAACCCAACAAAAAGCTGCAGTGCGATTGATTACCAACTCCTGCACTAGACCCTTAGCTTGCTTAATATACAAAACATCCACACTTATTATTGTGCCTTCTACACACACACAACATTATACTCAAATATTAACCCTCCTTTCAAACTTCTCCTTGATAACTACAATAGAACACACGGGCATAACACAAGGCACAAATCACTCTTCGATATCCCTCGTGTTTGTCTCTCCCTTGGGAAAAATGCTATGCACATAAATTGCCCGAAGATCTGGAATTTATTGCCAAAACACACTGAAGGGCCCCTGCCTGCAATCAATTTAAGGCTCTTCTTAGAAATCACCTCATCTCCCAAAATTAACCAGACAAACATTGTACCTAACACCTACTAGTTAACCCGCAAATGGTCCAAACGTATATATACGTTTTTTCAACATTTATTTATTATTTATTTATTTATTTATTTATTTTCAGTAAAAAAAGTAGATCTTCTTTTTGTTTTTTTACATTTGAAAATGTGTAAAAAAACTTTGATCTACTCTGTTTTTTTGTTATATTTGAAAATATGTAAAAAAAACGTAGATCTACTTGGACCGTTTACGGGTTAATCAAAACACTCCTAAATAAATTATGACTGCTCAGCTATTTGATAATTTATTTCAAACTTCTAACTGTTTCAATTTCATTGTTTTAAATTGTACTAAATTGTAATACTGTATTTTTTATATGTACCATTTCAAAACTGTAATTCTCCTTTACCGAACTTATTAAAGCCATATAGCGTGAACCAGTTGATTATTTAATTTTCCTGTATTCACTGTAACTCACCTAATGACCATATGTACAGTTACTGCTCTGTTATTGCCCTATTAATCTTAAGTTATTCTCAAGTTTGCACGAAATGTTCTGCATATAAAGGGGCTGTTGGCATGTTCACCAAATTGTTATACTCGTTTGTACAAACATGTTTTTTTTTTTTTTCAACAAGTCGGCCGTCTCCCACCGAGGCAGGGTGACCCACCAAGGCAGGGTGACCCACCGAGGCAGGGTGACCCACCGAGGCAGGGTGACCCACCGAGGTAGGGTAACCCACCAAGGCAGGGTGACCCACTGAGGCAGGGTGACCCACCGAGGCAGGGTAACCCACCAAGGCAGGGTGACCCACCGAGGCAGGGTGACCCACCGAGGCAGGGTGACCCACCAAGGCAGGGTGACCCACCGAGGCAGGGTGACCCACCGAGGCAGGGTGACACAAAAAAGAAAGAAAATCCCCAAAAAGAAAATACTTTCATCATCATTCAACACTTTCACCACACTCACACATTATCACTGTTTTTGTAGTGGTGTTCAGAACAACAGTTTAGCAGCATATACGTATAAAGATACACAACATCTCATGTGTTATGCTAAAATAAAATTGTTATCGTTAAGTGGGAAAGTGAGTTATATGTTGAGGTGGGAAGGTGACATTTAAGGCCGTTTTTATGCTTACACGTACTTTTCGGAGAACTAAGATTCTCTCATATGTTTGTGAACACGTGAAAGTACTCAGGTGTTTGTGTTCTGTTAATTTTTCCTGGGGGTATTTTTCAGATGTTTAATCACAGCACATATTGTACTCTTAATTTACACAAGTCACAGTATTGTGCCATTTTATTTGTTTTAATTTACACAAGTCATGGTATTGTGCCTTTTTATTACTTTTACTTTATTTGTGGTTTGAAGGCTGCTGATAAATGGCCCAATTATTTTATTTATCAGAATTGGTGAGATAAATATTACCAAGATGGTGTGAAAGAATTATAATAAGTTGATAATGTTACATCTTTCTTATACAGAGTTATTGTGAAGAGATTCACCTTTCAAGGGAGTTGTTGCCTTTATGCATTTGAAGGGCTCTTGATCTAAGGAATTGGAGCTATGTTCTCATTCCTCAAATCAACACTTAATAACCTTGTGCAATGTGACCCCTTCTAGTTTAGTATTTCTCCACAAGTCTGCCTGAAATGCCTCAGCATGATAGTAACCTTATTTGTTCCAGTCGAACAAACCGGCCGTATCCCACCAAGGCAGGGTGGCCCAAAAAGAAAAACGAAAGTTTCTCTTTTTAAATTTAGTAATTTATACGGGAAAAGGGGTTACTAGCCCCTTGTTCCCGGCATTTTAGTCGCCTCTTACAACACACATGGCTTACAGAGGAAGAATTCTGTTCCACTTCCCCATGGAGATAAGAGGAAATAAACAAGAACAAGAACTAGAAAGAAAATAGAAGAAAACCCAGATGGGTGTGTATATGCTTGTACATGTATGTGTAGTGTGACCTAAGTGTAAGTAGAAGTAGCAAGATGTACCTGATACCTTGCATGTTTATGAGACAGAAAAAAGGACACCAGCAATCCTACCATCATGTAAAACAATTACAGGCTTCCATTTCACACTCACTTGGTAGGACGGTAGTACCTCCCTGGGCGGTTGCTGTCTACCAACCTACTAACTAGGATTATTTTTTATTATTATGAATATAATGATAATTGAAATTATTTTTATTATTTTTATTATCACACTGGCCGATTCCCACCAAGGCAAGGTGGCCCGAAAAAGAAAAACTTTCACCATCATTCACTCCATCACTGTCTTGCCAGAAGGGTGCTTTACACTACAGTTTTTAAACTGCAACATTAACACCCCTCCTAGGTTGGTAGACAGCAACCACCCAGGGAAGTACTACCGTCCTGCCAGATGACTGTGAAACAAAAACCTGTAACTGTTTTGCATGATGGTAGGATTGCTGGTTTCTTTTTCTGTCTCATAAACACGCTAGATAACAGGGATATCTTGCTACTCCTACTTACACTTTGGTCACACTTCACAGACACGCACATGCATATATATATACATACATCTAGGTTTTTCTCCTTTTTCTAAATAGCTCTTGTTCTTTTTTATTTCTTCTATTGTCCATGGGGAAGTGGAAAAGAATCTTTCCTCCGTAAGCCATGCGTGTCGTATGAGGCGACTAAAATGCCGGGAGCAATGGGCTAGTAACCCCTTCTCCTGTATACATTTACTAAAAAAGAGAAGAAGAAAACTTTATAATTGAAATTATTTGTTCTTTATATACAGGAGGGCCCTGCTTATACAGCAGGTTAGGTTCCTGGCTACTGCTGTACAGGAGAGCCCTGCTTATACAGCAGGTTAGGTCCCAGGCTACTGCTGTACAGGAGAGCCCTGCTTATACAGCAGGTTAGGTTCTGGGCTACTGCTGTACAGGAAGGCCTAGCTTATACAGCAGGTTAGGTCCCAGGCTGCTGCTGTACAGGAGGGCCCTGCTTATACAGCAGGTTAGGTTCTGGGCTACTGCTGTACAGGAAGGCCTAGCTTATACAGCAGGTTAGGTCCCAGGCTACTGCTGTACAGGAGAGCCCTGCTTATACAGCAGGTTAGGTCCCAGGCTACTGCTGTACAGGAGAGCCCTGCTTATACAGCAGGTTAGGTCCCAGGCTGCTGCTGTACAGGAGGGCCCTGCTTATACAGCAGGTTAGGTTCTGGGCTACTGCTGTACAGGAAGGCCTAGCTTATACAGCAGGTTAGGACCCAGGCTACTGCTGTACAGGAGAGCCCTGCTTATACAGCAGGTTAGGTCCCAGGCTACTGCTGTACAGGAGAGCCCTGCTTATACAGCAGGTTAGGTTCCTGGCTACTGCTGTACAGGAGAGCCCTGCTTATACAGCAGGTTAGGTCCCAGGCTACTGCTTACAGGAGAGCCCTGCTTATACAGCAGGTTAGGTTCCTGGCTACTGCTGTACAGGAGGGCCCTGCTTATACAGCAGGTTAGGTTCCTGGCTACTGCTGTACAGGAGAGCCCTGCTTATACAGCAGGTTAGGTTCCTGGCTACTGCTGTACAGGAGAGCCCTGCTTATACAGCAGGTTAGGTCCCAGGCTACTGCTGTACAGGAGGGCCCTGCTTATACAGCAGGTTATTATTTTTGACGGTGATGTGCACATCAGCTGACTGGCTCCATTTTTTTTATTGTTTTTGCTTTTGCATCTTTTTTAGGCCTAGTGCTATTGCCCACTTAATACCATAAACATGTTTTTAGGCTTTGATATTCAATGGCAAGTGAAAAAAAAAGCTGTGATTTGCTTTAAGGCGATATTTATATTAGAAAAGTATACATGTATGTATGTTTGACTCCATAAAACATAACAATGATTACCTCAAACTTTTCTACATCTTCCACTGTTCTTATGACTGAAGAAGACACTGGCTGGTGAAGCATTTCCTCAGTAAAGATTCCTAAGTGTTGCCCAGGTGTCTTATTCTTCAGCTTGTCGGTTTTCTTAATCATTTACATTGCATGTTTTATATACAGTGGACCCCCGGTTTACGATATTATTTCATTCCAGAAGTATGTTCAGGTGCCAGTACTGACCGAATTTGTTCCCATAAGGAATATTGTGAATTAGAGTAGTCCATTTCAGACCCCCAAACATACACATACAAACGCACTTACATAAATACACTTATATAATTGGTCGCATTGGGAGCTGATCGTATTGCATTTTTATATCCATGTCTCTTTCCATTAGATCTGTACATCAAACCTGTCATGAGTTTTTGAATGGTGTATTTAGCATGGCTTTCCATTTCTGAAGACATTATATTGCTCTTTGAGAAATTATCTGTTTTCTAAGTGTTTGGGATTCCCCAAAAAATATTTTCAAGGAAATTGCATAATTTTTTTCCAACATACCTTACCTTTGAAGAGTTTCGAGAATTTATCTACTCTCTGAGCCCGGCTATGGGCCAGGCTCGTCTGGTGCTTGCCTGGTCAACCAGGCTGTTGCTGCTGGAGGCCTGCTGCCCCACATATCCATCACAGCCTGGTTGATCTGGCACCTGGTGAAGATACTTGTCCAGTTTTCTCTTGAAGGCTTCTATACTTGTTCCAGCAGTGTTTCTGATATCTTCTGGTAAGATGTTGAAAAGTCTGGGACCCCGGATGCTGATACAGTGTTCCATTATTGTCCCCACCGCACCCCTGCTCCTCACTGGGTTTATTTTATACTTCCTCCCATGTCTCTCACTCCAGTATGTTGTTATGGCAGTGTGCAGATTTGGGACCAAGCCCTCGAGTACCTTCCAGGTATATATTATGTACCTCTCTCTCCTCCACTCCAATAAGTTCATGTTCAAGACTTGCAGGCGTTCCCAGTAGTTTAGGTGCTTTACAGGCTCAATGTGAGCCGTAAACGATCTCTGTGTTTGTTCCAGCTCCGATATTTCTCCTGCCTTGAACAGGGCCATCAGCACTGAGCAATATTTTAAGTGAGGGAGCACTAGTGATTTGAAGAGTGTCACCATCGGCATTATTTCCCTTGTTTTGAAAGTTCTCAATACCCACCCTGCCATCTTTCTGGCTGTCGTGATCTTTGTCTTGTTATGGTCTTTAAAAGAAAGGTCCGCTGACATAATTATTCCTAGGTCTTTTACGTGTTCCTTACATTCTATTTGGTGACCCTCTTGAGTTTTGTATATAGTGCTCCTTTTGAGTTCATTCTTTCCATACCTAAGCAGCTGGAACTTATCACTATTGAACGTCATGTTGTTCTCCACTGCCCACTGGAAAACCCTGTTTATGTCTTCCTGTACTTTTTCAGTGTCCTCTACCGTACTGACTTTCATGCTTATTTTAGTGTCATCTGCAAATGCTGATACAGAAGTGTGCTGGGTTTTTTTGTCTGTGTCTGCTATGAGGATGAGGAACAGCAGAGGTGCCAGGACAGTGCCTTGGGGCACTGAGCTTTTGACCTCGCTAATGCTGGATCTTGCCCTGTTCAATGCTACTTTTTGTGTTCTGTGTGTTAGGAAACCGAAAATCCGTCTGCCTACCTTACCCGTAATGCCCATGGCCTTCATTTCGTGCACTGTCACTCCATGATCACATTTGTCAAACTTTCTTTCTTTCAACACACCGGCCGTATCCCACCGAGGCGGGGTGGCCCAAAAGGAAAAACGAAAGTTTCTCCTTTTACATTTAGTAATATATACAGGAGAAGAGGTTACTAGCCCCTTGCTCCCGGCATTTTAGTTGCCTCTTACAACACGCATGGCTTACGGAGGAAGAATTCTGTTCCACTTCCCCATGGAGATAAGAGGAAATAAACAAGAATAAGAACTAGAAAGAAAATAGAAGAAAACCCAGAGGGGTGTGTATATATGTGCTTGTACATGTATGTGTAGTGTGACCTAAGTGTAAGTAGAAGTAGCAAGACGTACCTGAAATCTTGCATGTTCATGAGACAGAAAAAAGGACACCAGCAATCCTACCATCATGTAAAACAATTACAGGCTTTCGTTTTACACTCACTTGGCAGGACGGTAGTACCTCCCTGGGCGGTTGCTGTCTACCAACCTACTACCTATAATTTGTCAAACACCTTTGCAAAATCTGTGTAAATCACATCTGCATTTTGGTCGTCTTCCAGTGCCTCTGTAATTCTGTCATAATGGTTCAGCAGCTGTGACAGACATGATCGTCCTGCTCTAAAACCATGCTGGTTCGGGTTATGTTGGTTGTGCTGGTCCATGAAATTTGTAACCTGCTGTCTCATCACTCTTTCGAAGATTTTTATGATGTGAGAGGTTAGGGCTACTGACCTGTAATTTTTAGCTAGTGCTCTACTACCTCCCTTGTGCAAAGGAGCTATGTCTGCACTCTTTAATGCCTCTGGTATTTCACCTAGATCTAAGCTTTCTCCAAAGAACATAAGAACATAGAAAGAAGGAACACTGCAGCAGGCCTACTGACCCATGCGGAGCAGGTACACCCCCCCCCCCCCTGGATTAGCCCAATGACCCACCCAGTCTGGTCACCTCCACTCAAGGAAGGAGCATGGCACCAGACCCAACAGCACAAGCTAGTCAGGTCCAACTCACACTCACTCATGTATTTATCTAATCTATTTTTAAAACTACACAATGTTTTAGCCTGAATAACTGTACTTGGGGAGTTTGTTCCACTCATCCACAACTCTATTACCAAACCAGTGCTTTCCTATATCCTTCCTGAATCTGAATTTTTCCAACTTGAAACCATTGCTGCGAGTCCTGTCTTGGCTGGAAATTTTCAGCACGCTATTTACATCCCCTTTATTTATTCCTGTCTTCCATTTATACACCTCGATCATATCCCCCCCAATTCTACGCCTTTCGAGAGAGTGCAGATTCAGGGCCTCAGTCTATCCTCATAGGGAAGATTTCTGATACATGGGATCAAGTTTGTCATCCTCCTTTGTACATTTTCCAGAGCATTTATATCCATTCTGTAATACGGTGACCAAAACTGTGCAGCATAATCTAGATGAGGACTAACCAAGGATATATAGAGTTGAAGAACAACCTGAGGACTTCTTTTATTTATACTTCTAGATATGAAGCCAAGAATTCTGTTAGCTTATTGCAAACACTAATGCACTGTTGTCTTGGTTTTAAATTACTGCTAACCAGAACTCCTAAATCCTTTTCACAATCAGTAGTATTAAGATCTACGTTATTTAGTTTATATGTGTCATGGTTATTGTCCTGTCCAACATTTAGAACTTTGCATTTGTCTATATTAAACTGCATCTGCCACTTCTCCGACCATTGCATCAGTCTTCAAATCATCCTGGAGTGCTCTAGTGTCCTCATTAGAATGAGTTCGACGGCCTATTTTGGTGTCATCAGCAAATTTGCTTATGTTGCTATTTATTCCCTCATCTATGTCGTTTATGTAAATTATGAACAACAACGGGCCCAACGCTGACCCCTGAGGAACACTGCTTGTGACGTGCCCCCATTCTGTTTCTCCCCATTTATGCAAACTCTGTGCTGCCTATTTGTCAGCCATGCCTCTACCCTTGAAAAAATTTTTCCTATTCCGTGTGCCTTAAGTTTTCTCAATAGCCTCTGATGTGGAACTCTATCGAAAGCCTTACTGAAGTCCATATACACAATATCATATTCATTATCATGATCTACCTCCTCAAACACTTTAGTGAAAAAAGTTAGTAAATTCGTAAGACAGGAACGCTCCTTTGTAAAACCGTGTTGAGATTCATTAATCATTATGTGCCTATCAAGTCGGCTACGAATTGCTTTGGCAGTTATTGATTCCATAAATTTTCCCACTATGGAGGTAAGGCTTATTGGTCTATAGTTCGAAGCCAAGGACCTGTCACCTGCCTTGTAAAAAGGTATTACATTTGCCATTTTCCACTTATCAGGCACTATGACAGTTTGTAGTGATATGTTAAAAAGATTAGCCAAAGGTATGCTAAGTTCCTCTTTACATTCCTTTAACACCCTTGCAAACAGTTCATCAGGGCCTGGGGATTTGTTAGGTTTTAGTTTCTCTATTTGTCTGAGGACCATGTCACTAGTTACCGCAATCGTGCATAGTTTATTATCGTCCTGTTCTATGTAATCTGTTATTTCAGGAATATCGCTAGTACAGTGGACCCCCGGTTAACGATATTTTTTCACTCCAGAAGTATGTTCAAGTGCCAGTACTGACCGAATTTGTTCCCATAAGAAATATTGTGAAGTAGATTAGTCCATTTCAGACCCCCAAACATACACGTACAAACGCACTTACATAAATACACTTACATAATTGGTCACATTCGGAGGTAATCGTTATGCGGGGGTCCACTGTATTTTCCTGGGTGAAAACTGAGGGGAAGTAGGTATTGAGAATTTCACACATATCCTTATCACTGTCAGTGATCTGACCAGAGTTACTCTTAAGTGAGCCAATCTTGTCCCTAATCTTACTGAGGGCTCGTGCTAGTGGTACTTTGCACTTCTTTATAAATAGAGCATTCCATGAATCTGGTCCAGGTGCTGAGTGAGTGGGCATGTTTTCCATTTCTTTTTCAAAATCTATGGGATTTGTACTAATGTCAGTTGGTCTGTGTGGCGTTCTCCCACCGGCCATTTCCCACCAAAGCAGAGTGACCCAAAAAAAAAAATTTTTTTTATAAAGTTTTTCCTTTTTTTACATTTAATAATTTATACAGGAGAAGGGGTTACTAGCACCTTGCTCCCGATATTTTAGTCACCTCTTACAACACATGGTTTATGGAGGAAGAATTCTTCTCCACTTCCCTATGGAGTATAATTGTTTTGTTAAATACAGCAAAACCCCCGTATCCACGGATTCGGTATCCGCAGTTTCAGTTATCCACGGTTTACTGTGGCCCAAAAATACCTCTTAATTTTGCATAATAATAATAATGGACCCAAAACATGAAAGTAGAGAAGCTGGCAGTTCTTCAAAGCATAAGAGAAGCTGTAAAGTGCTTCCCATCAAAGAAAAGTGATAATTCTCCACTTATTTTGCATAATTTAGCAATTAAACTTTATAATAGGTATGTATAAGACTTACATATAGGGTTCACTACTATCCACTGTTTCAGTATCCATGGCAGGTCTTTGAAACACATTCCCTGTGGATACGGGGGTCCTACTGCATATGTTCTTCTTTGAATAATTGTGACATGCATGTCATTAGTACTACCATGGAACAAAGATACCATTGACTGAGACACAGATTGATTTATTACTGTCTTGAACTAATTTGCGTTCACTTTTTTCAATTGTTTTAGACTAATATTTTCTTGACGTCTTTCAGAGTCGCAAAAGTCCAACGTGTCCAGACAGAAATTGAAAAGGCAGATGTTGAGAAACACGAGGTAATCCTTTCTTCTTTCCAAGCAACTTTGAGTGACACTGAAGACAGCTATCATCACACACTATCTGAACTTCTGGCAGCCATTAAAGACCGCAAACTTCAGGACGATGCTAGACTCCAGACAGAGGTAATATTTGATTATTCATTTAACAGTACAGGAAACCCTCGAAGGTTGAAATACCTCAAGTTATACACATCTGTAGTTACACATTAATCTACTGAGTCATAACATGAATATGCGTGAAAGATAACAGCGTTTTGCAGTACAGGTGCCCCTTGATTTACGATGGGGTTATGTTCTAGCGAACCCAGCGTAAGTTGAAAATGTCACAAGTCGAATATTCTTTCTTCTTTCTTTCAACAAACTGGCCGTATCCCACCAAGGCAGGGTGGCCCAAAAAGAAAAACAAAAGTTTCTTTTTTTAAATTTAGTTATCTATACAGGAGAAGGGGTTACTAGCCCCTTGATCCCGGCACTTTAGTCGCCTCTTACAACTCGCATGGCTTACGGAGGAAGAATTCTGTTCCACTTCCCCATGGAGATAAGAGGAAATAAAGAAGAATAAAAACTAGTAAGAAAATAGAAGAAAACCCAGAGGGGTGTGTATATATATGCTTGTACATGTATGTGTAGTGTGACCTAAGTGTAAGTAGAAGTAGCAAGACATACCTGAAATCTTGCATTTTCATGAGAAGTTGAATATGATATAAAAAATAAGTAAAGAAATTATTGTCGCTGAATAAATAAACAAATAATTTTTTTTTTTTTTTTTTTTTTTCAACAAGTCGGTCGTCTCCCACCGAGGCAGGGTGACCCAAAAAAAGAAAGAAAATCCCCAAAAAGAAAATACTTTCATCATCATTCAACACTTTCACCACACTCACACATTATCACTGCTTTTGCAGAGGTGCTCAGAATACAACAGTTTAGAAGCATATACGTATAGAGATAATTATTTTAAGTTTCATCTCCAAAGTAATTGATGAAATTAAGGCACATGTGCAACATCTGGGTATCTTTATTGTAGATGTTTCGCCATCCAGTGGCTTTATCAATACAGATTCTAGGACATAACTTGAAGACAGTAGGACTATATACAGAAGATGATATAGAAAGACACGTAAGCAAACACTATAACATATTTATTAGAAAACGTTTCGGTCCTGGGACCTTGATCAAGGTGATCCAGTGATCAAGGTCCCAGGACCGAAATGTTTTCTAATAAATATGTTATAGTGTTTGCTTATGTGTCTTTCTAAACCAACTTGTCGGTATTTATTACCAAGGTTTATACCAACAGAAGATGATACCCAGATGTTGCACATGTGTCTTAATTTCATCTTGTCGGTATTATATACCATCCTTGCACACACACTCCAAAGTAACTGCTTTTGTACCATCGTAAAGTCAAAATATTATAAATCAGACCATGGTAAGTGGAGGAGCTCCTGTACAGGAAGTCCTGAATGTTTGAAATACTTCAGATTATACACATCTCTAGTTACGCACGTGGAATGTAGGACAATTAAATGTTTTTTAAATACTGAATTATGGTACAAATACTTTTTTTTTTAACATGTCGGCTGTTTCCCACCAAGGCAGGGTGACCCGAAAAAAAAAAATACTTTCATCGTCATTCACTCCATCACTGTCTTGCCAGAAGTGTGAATATACTACAGTTCAAACACTGCAACATACCTCCACCCCTCCTTCAGAGTACAGGCAGTGTACCTCCCACCTCCAGGACTCAAGTCCATCTAACCCTGAATCCCTTCATAAAATGTTACCTTCCTCACACTCCAACAGCACATCAAACATGTGTGAAACATAACCATCCTTTGCACTGTTGTTTTATATACACCAATTTTTTTTAACACATTGGTTGTCTCCCTCAGAGGCAAGGTGTGGAAAAAAGAGGAAACATATTCACCATCACTCACTCAATCCTTGTTTTTCCCAAAAGCATCTGATAAACAGCTTGTTTGTACATTAAAATGCCAGAAACACCACTCATTTCTAAGTTAAGAATGTCATATATACCAAGATAGAGAAGGATATATCAAAGCAAAGGCATAAGTAAGTGCATTGAAGTACAAGTATAAGTAAATCTCTGAAATAGTGATTATTTATGAGTGATGGTGAAAGTGTTGAATGACGACAAGATTTTTTCTTTCTTCTTGGGTTTTTCTTTCTTTTTGGGTCACCCTGCGTCGGTGGGGAATGGCCGACGTGTTAAAAATAAAAATACAAAAATATAGTTGCACAAATTATCATACGTAGTAACATATGTGTAAATTACCCAGTTGTGTTGTATGAGCCTGAAACATAACGACTTAATCGCTTCCTGTGAAACACTTGATTCACGATTAAGACACACGTGCAACAGCTGGGTATCTTTATTGGTGAAATATTTTGCCTACACAGTAGGCCTCTTCAGTCAAATACAGAGGCAGCAGTAGTGATTAAATAAAGATGATGTAATCAGTCCATCAACCTTGGAGAAAAAGTATTTGAGGTGGTCAGTCCCTCAGCCTGGAGAAGAGTTGGACTCCATGGTCTGGAACAAGGTGGTCAGTCCCTCAGCCTGGAGAAGAGTTCAACTTAATGGTCTGGAACAAGGTGGTCAGTCCCTCAGCCTGGAGAAGAGTTGGACTCCATGGTCTGGAACAAGGTGGTCAGTCCCTCAGCCTGGAGAAGAGTTGGACTCCATGGTCTGGAACAAGGTGGTCAGTCCCTCAACCTGGAGAAGAGTTGGACTCCATGGTCTGGAACAAGGTGGTCAGTCCCTCAGCCTGGAGAAGAGTTCAGCTCCATGGTCTGGAACAAGGTGGTCAGTCCCTCAGCCTGGAGAAGAGTTCAACTTCATGGTCTGGAACAAAGTGGTCAGTCCCTCAGCCTGGAGAAGAGTTAAACTTCATGGTCTGAAACAAGGTGGTCAGTCCCTCAACCTGGAGAAGAGTTCAGTTCCATGGTCTGGAACAATATGTTTCCAGTATTTTATACCATTTTCAACAACAGTGACAGTGTCTTGGTCAGTTTCTCCACAGAAACAATGCCATCCCTTTCAACAAGCATGACTTAAGTCATGCTTGTTGAGGGTCGACAGGCCCTCTCCGAGACTCGTTCTCAGGGTCGGCCAAATTTAAAAAAAACAAATAATTTTTTCTTATGAAAAGATAGAGAATCTTTTCTCGATCATAATGACACCAAAATTATGAAATTTGATGGAAAACTTACGGAATTATGCTCTCGCGAAGTTAGCGGTCTCGGCGATGTTTACGCATCGGCGATTTTGCACACTTTGAGCCCCATTTTCGGCCAATTCCACTGCACTAGTCGACAAAAAACATGAATATTTCGCTAGAACTCCATTTTTTCTATCGAATGAGTGCAAGAAACCACCTATTTACCAATTTCAACTATCCAGTACAGTGGTCAGAATTTAGCAATTTTGCCAATTTCACACAAATTTCAAAAGATGCCAATTTCCGAATAGGGTCCTGAAGAAACAAGAAAGACATTCCTGGCACTAAAATGACATTTCCTTTGTTCATTAGTCACGTCTCAAGGCCCCTCTTACATTCTTTTGCTTTCCACTTTGAATTTTTATTCTCACAAAAAATAGAAGATTTACTGTTATGCAGACTACTGCATTAGTGTAAAAAATGGTATAAATAATATTGGTGCACTTGCAAAAGAATATTAGACTCACCAGTTGACGTGTATTGGACGCTTGGCATGATTTGTTTACTTTTGAACTTTGGTAAAAATCGAACATTTCTGCTACTTTGAGCTCAATTTCAAGGTACTTTTCATTGTAAAACCAGTCAAAATCATCTCAATTTCTGTAATATGTCTTCCATTCTATAAAATGAGACCAAGAAAACTAGAATACACCAATAAATACCATACGAAAATACAGTGCAAAGTCGCTGTTTTATTCCAAAAAAACGGTCAAAGTTTTTTTTTCTCATTATGCACTGTGTGCTGCAGGATTTTTTTTATACTGTGCACACTGACCACATAGACCCATTCTTTCATATGTAGGCCTACCAGCTTTCTCCCACTAGATTTGAGGGCGTTAGAATTTAGGCGCGCTAGTACGTCAAAAACCCTGTTGCGTAAGCCGTACTAGTACGGCCGAAACCCTCAAAGGGTTATGTATTAAACACTTAAATCTTCTACAGTTTTAATAAAGAAAAACCATGTAGTATTGACTGGTGGCCACATAATACTGACTGGTGGCCATGTAATATTGACTGATGACCAGGTAGTGTTGACTGGTGGCCACATAATATTGACTGGTGGCCATGTAATATTGACTGATGACCAGGTAGTGTTGACTGGTGGCCACATAATATTACTGGTGGCCATGTAATATTGACTGGTGGCCATGTAATATTGACTGGTGGCCACATAATATTGACTGGTGGCCATGTAGTAAACCATACCACGGGCGGGGATTACGTGTCATTACAATTTCGTGAGCCATGTAGTATTGACTGCTGACCGTGTAGTATTGACTGGTGGCCACCTAGTATTTAATGGTGGCCATGTAGCAATGCTAAGAATCTTTTTTTCTCTTGGTACATTTCCAGGGCAGAAATTGCTAAATTATTAATTTACCAGTTAAAGGATTTAATGCAGACTTCTCTAGCTGTTAGTCATGGTATTATTCTGTTGCATATTGCACTGTGGTATTACTCAGTCTATTGCATATTGCAGTATTATTTTCTTACTATGTTGTATAAACTTACATGTGAGTTTTTAGTAGTTCCTTTAATACTGCACAAAATGACAACCAAACCAGGGAACAGGTGATGGTTTGAACCCATGGTGCCCTGTGGCCTGGTGGCAAAAGCTCTCACCTCACACGGTGAGAGTCAGGGTTTGATACCCAGTGAAGGGGTGAAAATATTGGTTGTTTCCTTTCCTTGATGCCCAGTTCTATTTTTAATATACCAGAAATGTTATAAATTGTGGAAAGGTGACATTAAAACAATATTTAAAGATGGTTGACACAAACTCACTACCAGTACAGTATGCTTCTCACTTAACGACCAATTCGCTTATCAACCTACTCTTAGGAATGGAACACGGTTGTTAAGTGAGGAGTACCTGTATCTACATGCCTCAGGCAAGACTGGGATGGAGTAAATGATGGTGAAAGCGTTTCTTTTTCGGATCATCCTGCCTCAGTGGGAGACGGCCAGTGTGATAAAAAGTACAAATTAAAATTTTTGTAAATTGTAAAATAATTTTTGCATTAGGTGTCCACTCTCTATTATTACAGCAGTGTTGTGATTCTTCGTTTTCCAGATTCAGGAATCTGGGGGAGCAAAGACATCGAAGAAGTCCAGTGATACTAAGGATAGTCAGAAGTCCAAGAAAGAAGACATTAATAAGGCTAAAGTCAAGCTTACGTGAGTATTTCACTGTGAGCAATATTTTTTTTAAAACACTGACTGTCCCTCACTGAGATATAGGGTGACCTGAAAAAAGACACTTTCACTATCATTTACTTCATCACTGTTTTGTCAGAGGTGTGCAGATACTACAGTTCAAATACTCCTCCAAGCTGCAACTGTCTCTACTCTTGCAGAGTGCAGGAACTGTACCTCCCATGTCCAGGGCTCAAGTCTGCCTGACAGGTTTTCCTGAATCCCTTCACTAAATATTACCCTGCTCACACTCCAACAGCTCGTCAGGTCCCAAAAACCATTCATCTCCATTCACTCCTATCTAACACGCTCACACATGCTTAGTGGATGTCCAAGCCCCTCGCCCACAAAACCTCCTTTATCCCCTCCCTCCAACCTTTTCGAGGACGACCCCTACCCCGCTTTCCTTCCCCTACAGATTTATACGCTCTCCAAGTCATTCTACTTTGATCCATTCTCTCTAAATGATCAGACCACCTCAAAAACCCCTCTTCAGCCCTCTGACTAATACTTTTAATAATTCCACACCTCCTAATTTCCATACTATGAATTCTCTGCATATTTGCACCACACATTGCCCATAGACAGGACATCTCCACTGCCTCCAGCCACCCCCTCGCTGCAGCATTTGCAACCCAAGTTTCACACCCACTGTACTTCGTACATTCCCTTCTTTGCCTCCATGGATAACATTTTTTGTCTCCACAGATACTTCAACGTGAAAAACGGTATTTTATACAGTTTTCAACAACACTCATTAATAGCATGTGGCTTATTCCTGTAATTTATTTTTTTAACACACCGGGCATCTCCCATTAAGGCAGCATGACCTGAAAAAGAAGAAATACTTTCAGAAAGTTTTTCTACTGTTTCTTCTCCTTCTTTCAACAAACTGGCCATATCCCACCAAGGCAGGGTGGCCCAAAAAGAAAAAGAAAAGTTACTATTTTTAACTTTAGTAATGTATACAGGAGAAGAGGTTCCTAGCCCCTTGCTCCTGACATTTTAGTCATCTCTTACAACACGCATGGCTTATGGAGAAAGAATTCTGTTCCACTCTCCTGTGGAGTTTTCTACTATTTTCTTCTTCATTCTTTCAACACACCGGCCGTATCCCACCAAGGCAGGGTGGCCCAAAACGAAAAATGAAAGTTTCTCTTAAATTTAGTAATTTATACGGGAGAAGGGGTTACTAGCCTCTTGCTCCCAGCATTTTAGTCGCCTCTTACAACACGCATGGCTTATGGAGGAAGAATTCTGTTCCACTTCCCCATGGAGATTTTCTACTATTTATACTCAGTAATTTATACAGGAGGAAGAGTTCCTTACATATGGGGCTTAACATAGTTACGTACATATAGGGCTTACCATACATACATATAGGGCTTAACATATTTATGTACGATGCAATAAGATCACAGTAAACAGGTGGTATCACAATATGCACAACAACCACTGTGAGAAAATAATAAAATTCCAAATGCTTCCGTGACTTCTTACATTATCAAGGAACTATCAAGTCACGAAAGCACTTGGAATTTCACTATTTTTACACAATGGTTGTTCTGCATAGTTATGTATATATAGAGCTTAACATAGTTACATACATATAGGGCTTAACATGGTTATGTACATATAGGGCTTAACATAGTTACATATAGGGTTTAACATAGTTACATACATATAGGACTTAACATCTCCATGGGGAAGTGGAACAGAATTCTTCCTCCGTAAGCCATGCGTGTTGTAAGAGGCAACTAAAATGCCGGGAGCAAGGGGCTAGTAACCTCTTCTCCTGTATATATTACTAAATGTAAAAGGAGAAACTTTCGTTTTTCCTTTTGGGCCACCCCGCCTCGGTGGGATATGACCGGTGTGTTGAAAGAAAGAAAGAAAGGACTTAACATAGATATGTACATATAGGGCTTAACATAGTTACATATAGGGTTTAACATAGTTACATACGTATAGGACTTAACATAGATATGTACATATAGGGCTTAACATAGTTACATATAGGGTTTAACATAGTTACATACGTATAGGACTTAACATAGATATGTACATATAAGGCTTAACATAGTTACATATAGGGTTTAACATAGTTACATGGTATAAACCTTGGTAATAAATACCGACAAGTTGGTTTAGAAAGACACGTAAGCAAACACTATAACATATTTATTAGAAAACGTTTCGGTCCTGGGAGCTTGATCACTTCTCAGAAGTGATCAAGGTCCCAGGACCGAAACGTTTTCTAATAAATATGTTATAGTGTTTGCTTACGTGTCTTTCTAAACCAACATAGTTACATACATATAGGACTTAACATAGATATGTACATATAGGGCTTAACATAGTTACATATAGGGTTTAACATAGTTACGTACATATAGGACTTAACATAGATATGTACATATAGGGTTTAACATAGTTACATACATATAGGACTTAACATAGTTACCTATATATATATATATTGTGCTTAACATAGTTACATACATATATAGGAATTAACATTTAGCTGGCAGTTTGTGGCAATATTTTCACAAAATTTGGAAATTGGTAGTGTTTTATTATCCCGGTCACTCTGCCTTGTTGGACAGCAACTGATGTAGCAGAATTAAATTGAAAATGATGTTATTTAGGACTGTTTCCTACTTAACACTAATATTAAAATATTTTTCTTTCTTCTTTCAACAAACCGGCCGTATCCCACCAAGGCAGGGTGGCCCGAAAAGAAAAACAAAAGTTTCTCTTTTTAAATTTAGTAATTTATACAAGAGAAGGGGTTACTAGCCCCTTGCTCGCGGCATTTTAGTCGCCTCTTACAACACGCATGGCTTACGGAGGAAGAATTCTGTTCCACTTCCCCATGGAGGTAAGAGGAAATAAACAAGAGCAAGAACTAGAAAGAAAATAGAAGAAAACCCAAAGGGGTGTGTATATATATGTGTGACCTAAGTGTAAGTAGAAGTAGCAAGATGTACCTGAAATCTTGCATGTTTATGAGACAGAAAAAAAAAAGACACCAGCAATCCTACCATCATGTAAAACAATTACAGGCTTCAGTTTTACACTCACTTGGCAGGACGGTAGTACCTCCCTGAGCGGTTGCTGTCTACCAACCTACTACCTAGGTAATATTAAAATATTTTGACTAAAAATCCATTATTTTACTGTTAGAATACTAAATCTCATAGATTTTATTGTACACTTTATATGTTTTTTCTAATAATATAAGAAATTTTTTTTTTTAAGGGTGACTCAAAAAGAAAAACTAAAGTTTTCCTTTTTAAATTTAGTAATTTTGCATAAACTTGTACACTAATATTTTATATTGTTTCATAATGTATAGTTTGCATGAGATGTGTGAGGCACAAGAGGAAGTGATGAAGCTTCTAGAGGAGAACGGAACAATCATCAAACGATTTCAACGACTAACAGCCTTAACTAATCCAACACCTGATGACCAATGAGGTTCAACGATTGTATTCTTGTATGTATATTTGCTGTACTCAATACTAACCATCATTTATCATACAAACTAAACGGTATAAAAGTGATTCTCAACTTACAATGAGGTTGCATTCCAGCAAACCCATAAGTGAAATTTCTTTTTATTAGCGCATGTACATTGGTCATTTCCCATCAAGGTAAGGTAACCTGAAAAAGAAGAAACACTTTCATCATCATTCACTCCATCACTGTCTTGCTAAAGGTGTGCTTACACTACAGTTATAAAACTGCAACATTAACACCCCTCCTTCAGAGTGCAGACACTGTAATTCCCACCTCCAGGACTCAAGTCCAGCTAAGCAGTTTCATTGAATCCCTTCATAAATGTTACCTTGCTCACACTCCGGCATTTTAGTTTCTTCCAGGAAGCAACTAAAATGCCAGTTTTATTCTCAGTTTCTTGGTTTCATTTGATAGAAAGGAAGATATCTTACAGAAATTTGATTAGTTTGGGGACTGGAAGTAGCTTGAAATTAATTTCGAAGTAGCAGAAATATTTGACTTGTCAGTATTCCAAAGGACAGTAATTACATCACATGTCTAATGTGTCCAATTGGCCAGTCTAATATGTGCTCACCACTGCACTGACATTATTTATACAATTACTATTACAATAATGCAATTGCCTGCATTATAGTAAATGTTTTTTTTTTTTCAACAAGCTGGGCATCTCCCACCTAAGCAGGGTGACCCAAAAAGAAAGAAAATCCCCAAAATGAAAATACTTTCATCACCATTCAACAGTTTCACCTCACTCACTGGTCAGCGCTAGGTGAGAGGAACGGGACGGGATTCGACCCTCCATCATCTAGGTTATTAAACCCCTTTTCCTGTATGGCCTACTAAAAAGAAAAAAAAAGTAAATCCTATACTTATTAAATAGTAGAATCAATACGCTTAACCCTTTCAGGGTCCGTGCCGTAGATCTACGGCTTTACATTGAGGGTCCAAACCGTAGATCTACGCCATGAGCTCAGCTCACTCTGATAAGCTGTGAGTGGTAAATTTGGGTCTAGATATGAGAGAATACATCTATGTGGTATGTGTGCACCACATAAAACAAAATCCTGCAGCACACACTGCATAATGAGAGAAAAAATGAGACCGTAATTTTGGATTAAAACAGCGACTTTGCAGTGTTTTTTCATATGTTTTTTATAGTTGTATTTGCAATTTCTTGGTCTCATTTGATAGAATGGAAGATATATTACAGAAATAGAGATGATTTTGATTGGTTTTAGCACTGGAAATGGCTTGAAACTGAGCTCAAAGTAGCGGAAATGTTAAATTTTTGTCAATGTCCAATTGTAAACAAATGAACTGACATGTCTAATACACACCAGCTGGTGGGTCTAATATATGTTCACAAATATGTTCAGCAAGCGTGCATGAGCGTGTTAGATAGGAGTGAATGGAGACGAATGATACTTGGGACCTGACGATCTGTTGGAGTGTGAGCAGGGTAATATTTAGTGAAGGGATTCAGGGAAACCGGTTATTTTCATATAGTCGGACTTGAGTCCTGGAAATGGGAAGTACAATGCCTGCACTTTAAAGGAGGGGTTTGGGATATTGGCAGTTTGGAGGGATATGTTGTGTATCTCTATACGTATATGCTTCTAAACTGTTGTATTCTGAGCACCTCTGCAAAAGCAGTGATAATGTGTGAGTGTGGTGAAAGTGTTGAATGATGATGAAAGTATTTTCTTTTTGGGGATTTTCTTTCTTTTTTTTGGGGTCACCCTGCCTCGGTGGGAGACGACCGACTTGTTGAAAAAAAAAAAAAAAAATGTGCTGATATTATTTATACAATTATTACAATATTGCATGACAGTAAATCTTCTATTTTTTGGTTTGAATAAAAATTCATTATGTGAATAAAAAATCAAAATGGAATTCATTTGTAAAGTCTGAAAACATAACTTATGAACAGAGGAAATGTTAGTTTAGTGCCAGGAATGTCTGCATTGTTTATTCTGGACCCTATTTTGAAATTGGAATATTTTGAACTTTGCATTAAATTGGCAAAATTACCAATTTCCGGTCACTTTATTTTGTAGTTGAAACAGCTGAATTGGCAATTTCTTGTGCTCAATCGATAGAATAGAAGTAATATTAGTGAAATAGCTAAAAATTTGGTCAACTGGAATAAGGTAATTGGCCTAAAATGGGAGTCAAAGTCGGCATAACCGCCGATGCATAAATATCGCTGACACATCAAAATTTGCGAGAGCATAATTTTGTCAATTTTCTATCAAATTTCGTACTTTTTGTTTTATTACCTTCAGAAAAAGATTCTCTACCATTTCATTAGAAAAAATAACAAAATTATTTTTTGAAAATTCTTGGACCCTGGTGCGCACTTTGAAATTTGGCCTCTGGACCCTGAAAGGTTTAACCTGTAAACTGTCCAAACGTATATATACGTTTTTTCAACATTTGAAAGTATGTAAAAAAAGTAGATCTTTTTTTTTGTTTACATATGAAAATGTGTAAAAAAACGTTGATCTACTTTTTTTTTATATTTGAAAATATGTAAGAAAAACGTAGATCTACTTTTGGAGCACTACACATGTGAACGTAGATCTGCCTGGACCGTTTACGGGTTAAAAACATAAACATGAAATATTTTTTAAATTCATGAAAAACCATAATAAATCAATGTGCAGTTGTAGCTATAAACAAATACACTCTGACGCACTGAGACGGTGAGTAGACAGAGAACACAACCACTCACAACAAGAAATGGTTACACAAGGTGAGGAAGAAATAGTTGATTGGGATTTAGCAGGTCTAGAATAATCTCCTGTGTGCTAGAGAGTGAGAATAATGCATATTATGAGAACAGATTATCCAACTTACGAGGTGATATAAAAAAGACCTGGAAAACCCTATCAGAAATTCTGGGAACAAAAAAGATATCACGAAATAGCGAAATAAAATTAGCAAAATCAGATGAACCCCAACTCCCACCAACAGAAACAGCAAACAGACTCAATGATTTCTTCTCCACTATAGGACAAAACCTTGCCAATAAAATCCCAAGCTCAGATACCCCACCAAATGACTACCTCACCGGCAACTACCCGAACACACTGTTCCTAGCTCCGACTAACCCATACGAAGTCTCCCTTATTATCAACGCACTAAAAAACAAGGCAGGAGATTTAAATACCTTACCACCCTTTATATACAAAAAAGTGTCACAAGTGCTATCACCAATCATTGCAACACTCTTTAACAAATCCATTGAATCCTCCACCTTCCCTACAGTACTCAAAATAGCAAGGGTCACCCCGATCCACAAAGGAGGAGACCAAACAGAGTTGAATAACTATAGGCCAATATCCAACTTACACCCTCTCTCAAAAATCTTCGGAAAATTAATTCATAAACGAATCTACTCCTACCTTATCTCCCAAAACATACTCAACCCCTGCCAATTTGGATTCAGGCCTAATAAAAATACTAATGATGCTATTATACACATGCTAGAACATATATACACTGCAATAGAGAAAAAAGAAGTCCCACTGGGGATCTTCATTGACTTACGTAAAGCTTTTGATACAGTTGACCATGACTTGCTCCACGTAAAATTATCACACTATGGTATAAGAGGGCACTCCCTCAACTACCTCAAGTCATACCTCAGCAACAGAAGCCAATATGTGTACGCAAATGGGGCAAACTCTTCTGCACAACCAATTACAGTTGGTGTCCCACAGGGAAGTGTCCTTGGCCCTCTTCTCTTTCTCCTATACATAAATGACCTACCAAATGCTTCTCAATTACTCAAACCCACACTATTTGCTGATGACACAACATACGTCTTCTCCCACCCGAGCCCAGTCACGCTAGCCAATACTGTAAATACCGAATTACAGAAAATATCTACCTGGATGAGTACTAACAAACTTACACTAAACATTGACAAAACCTACTTCATTCAGTTTGGTAACAGAGCTACAGATGTCCCTCTTAACATAATGATAAACGGATCACCTATCACAAAGCTAACAGAGGGAAAATTCTTAGGAATCCACCTTGATAATAGACTCAAATTTCATACACATATACAACAAATTTCTAAGAAAATTTCCAAGACTGTAGGCATACTATCGAAGATACGGTACTATGCTCCACAGTCAGCCCTCCTGGCCCTATATCACTCTCTTATTTACCCCTATCTCACCTATGGAATTTGTGCATGGGGCTCAACAACAAGTAACCATCTCAGACCACTAATTACCCAACAAAAGGCTGCAGTTAGAATGATAACAAATTCTCACTACAGGCAGCACACTCCACCAATATTCAATACACTCAACCTACTCACCATACAAAACATCCATACTTATTACTGCACCTATTACATACATAGAACACTCAACTCTGATATTAACCCTCCCCTCAAACATCTCCTTGCCAACCTCAACAGAACACATGACCATAACACAAGGCACAGATCACTCTTTGATATTCCTCGTGTCCATCTCACGCTATGCAAAAACTCAATGCACATAAAAGGCCCTAAAATCTGGAATTCATTACCTGTAAATATAAAAGAAACACTACCTGTTTATAAATTCAAGTCTCTTCTCAAAGATCACTTACTCACCCAAAACCAAATAAATACTGAATAACTGAACCTTATAAATTGTATATCTTAAATGTTTCTCACAATTATATCACATAAATGTTAAACCTAAAACCCAATCTAACTTTATTATTTTTTAAATTCACTACCTAACAGAATACTCCATTCTACTGAATTTACAACAATGCATGCAACCATATGACCTGTCTTTGTAATACTCACTTGTGCTTTATAGTAATCAGTTTACATTAATGTTTTTCACTGATTTCATCATTGCTTAGTTAATCTTAAGTTAATTTTAAGCCAGCCCGTAATGCTATGCATAGTATAAGTGGCTTTGGCATGCTGCTCTTATCTGTATTTTTTTTTTTTTGTACCTCTGTAAGTGTGCTCAAATTATAAATAAATAAATAAATAAATAAATAAATAAATAAATAATGTGTTATCTTTGTAACTAATAGTGTTAGTACATTTTAGTGCAGTTTTGCATAAATTTAGCATGTTCTAGCAATGTTTCTTGTACATTTAGCACATTTTAGCTTGTTTTGTGTAAATTTAGCACATTTTAATGCTGTTTCATGTAAATTTAGCAAATTTTTAACTTGTTTTAAGAAAGTATTTTTTCTCAAAAACTTAGCCAATCAGGATTGGCAGGTGACTTCAAAATAAAATCTTTTTTGGGCGCCCTGCCTCGGTGGGTTACAACTGGTTTGTTGAGAAAAAAATAGGTTATAGGTAAATCAAATACACAGGACAATGCATAATAGTGAATTGGCATAAGTTGAATCAACGTCAAACTCGGGAGACAACAGGAGATAACAGATAACGGGAGATAACAGGAAATAAACAAGAACAAGAACTAGTAAGAAAATAGAAGAAAACCCAGATGGGTTTTTTTTTTTCTTTCAACAAACCGGCCGTATCCCACCAAGGCAGGGTGGCCCAAAAAGAAAAACAAAAGTTTCTCTTTTTAAATTTAGTAATTTATACAGGAGAAGGGGTTACCAGCCCCTTGCTCCTGGCATATGGGTGTTTACATATATATATACTACATGCTTGTTGTAGGTAGTATGTTGGTAGACAGCAACCGCTCAAGGAGGTACTACCGTCCTGCCAAGTGAGTGTAAAATGGAAACCTGTAATTGTTTTACATGATGGTAGGATTGCTGGTGTCTTTTTTCTGTCTCATGAACATGCAAGATTTCAGGTATGTCTTGCTACTTCTACTTACACTTAGGTCACACTACACATACATGTACAAGCATATACAGTGGACTCCCGACATTCGATATTAATCCGTTCCTGAGAGCTCATCGAATGTCAAAAATATCGAAAGTCGAATTAATTTTCCCCATAAGAAATAATGGAAATCAAATTAATATGAGCAAGACACCCAAAAGTATGAAAAAAAAAAATTTACCACATGAAATATTAAGTTTAATGCAATATAATAATTACAATAACAACAATAACATTAGATTAATAACACTAGAATAATTGACACTTGTTTTTAATGAAGATCTGGTGATGATTGATGGGATGGGAGGAGGGGAGAGTGTGGATGGTGTTACTGTTTAGAAGGGGAATCCCCTTCCATTAGGACTTGAGGTATCAAGTCTTTTTCCGGGGTTACTTCCCCTCTTCTTTTAATGCCACTAGGACCAGTTTGAGAGTCACTGGACTTCTGTCGCACAACATATCTGTCCATAGAGGCCTGTACCTCTCATTCCTTTATGACTTTCCTAAAGTGGTTCCCAACATTGTCAGTGTACAGGCTGCCAACACGGCTTGCAGTAGCTGTGTCAGGGTGATTTTCACCAAAAAAGGTTTGTACTTCAAGCCACTTTGCACACATTTCCTTTATCTTAGAAGTAGGCAACTTCTTCAATTTCTCTCTCCCCTCCTCCGAAGCAGTTTCCTCAGGTCTGCCCTCTTGCTGTTCAAGATGATCTAGCAGCTCATCAGTGGTTAGTTCTTCACTGTCCTCCACCACCAACTCTCCCACATCCTCCCCACTAACCTCCAACCCCAAGGACTTCCCCAATGCCACAATGGATTCCTCAACTGGCATAGGATTCTCAGGGTTAGCCTCAAACCCTTCAAAATCCCTTTTGTCTACACATTCTGGCCACAGTTTTTTCCAAGCAGAGTTCAATGTCCTCTTAGTCACTTCCTCCCAAGCCTTACCTATAATGTTTACACAATTGAGGATGGTAAAATGATCTTTCCAAAACTCTCTTAAAGTCAGTTGAGTTTCTGAGGTCACTACAGAGCACCTTTCAAACATAGCTTTTGTGTACAGTTTCTTGAAGTTGGAAATGACCTGCTGGTCCATGGGCTCCAGGAGAGGAGTGGTATTATGAGGCAAAAACTTCACCTTAATGAAGCTCATGTCCCCAGAAAGTCGCTCTGCCACGTCTGTAGGATGACCAGGAGCATTGTCTAATACCAGGAGGCACGTAAGATCCAATTTATTTTCCAGGAGGTAATTTTTCACAGTGGGGGCAAATGCATGGTGTAACCAGTCATAGAAAAAGTCCCTAGTGACCCATGCCTTACTGTTTGCCCTCCACAGCACGCACAAATTAGCCTTGAGGACATTGTTTTTCCTGAACGCTCTGGGAGTTTCTGAGTGATACACCAATAAAGGCTTCACTTTGCAGTCACCACTAGCATTGGCACACATCAGAAGAGTAAGCCTGTCTTTCATAGGCTTATGTCCTAGGAGTGCCTTTTCCTCCTGAGTAATGTAGGTCCTGCTTGGCAATTTCTTCCAAAACAGGCCTGTTTCGTCACAATTAAACACTTGTTCAGGTTTCAATCCTTCAGCCTCTATGTACTCCTTGAATTCATGCGAGTGTGGTGAAAGTGTTGAATGATGATGAAAGTATTATCTTTTTGGGGATTTTCTTTCTTTTTTTTTTGGGTCACCCTGCCTCGGTGGGAGACTGCCGACTTGTTAAAAAAAAAAAAAAAAATTTCAGCCGCTTTGTGGTCCGAATTGGCAGCCTCACCATGCCTTACCACACTGTGTATGCCACTACGATTCTTAAATCTTTTAAACCAGCCTTTGCTGGCCTTAAATTCACTCACATCACCACTAGTTGCAGGCAATTTCTTTACCAAATCATCATGCAACTCCCTAGCCTGTTCACAAATGATTGCTTGAGAGATGCTTTCTCCTGCTATCTGTTTTTCATTTATCCACACCAATAACAGTCTCTCAACATCTAACACTAGCGATCTCTGTTTCGAAAACAAAGTTGCACCTTTTGCAACAACAGCTTCCTTGATTGCCATTTTCCTGCTCACTATAGTAGAGATGGTTGATTGGAGTTTACTATACAACCTGGTTTGCTCCGACACATGCACTCCACTTTCATACTTTGCAATTATCTCTTTCTTCATTTCAATAGTCATTAGCACCTTTTTTCTCGAAGGGTTGGCACTAGAAGCTTTCTTGGGGCCCATGGTTACTTATTTTGCAGAAACTTGCACCAAAAACAGTGATAATATGGAAGGTACCGAATGTATCCTTAGATGCGCGTACACTGGCTGGCTTGTAAACACTGGCATACACGGGGCAGTTTAGGCCACACGTGGACACGTCTCGTACGAATCATATCGAATAGCGGGTTTTCGATCGAATGTCGAGGTGAAATTTTTGCGTTAAGATACATCGAATGTTGATGCCATCAAATGTCAGGGGTCCACTGTATATACACACCCCTCTGGGTTTTCTTCTATTTTCTTTCTAGTTCTTGTTCTTGTTTATTTTCTCTTATCTCCATGGGGAAGTGGAGCAGAGTTCTTCCTCCGTAAGCCATGCGTGTTGTAAGAGGCGACTAAAATGCTGGGGGCAAGGGGCTAGTAACCCCTTCTCTTGTATAAATTACTAAATTTAAAAAGAGAAACTTTCATTTTTTTTTGGGGGGCCTCCCTGCTTTGGTGGGATACAGCTGGTTTGTTGAAAAAAGAAATATATATATATGCTTGTACATGCATGTGTAGTGTGACCTAAGTGTAAGTAGAAGTAGCAAGATATACCTGGTATCCCACATATTTATGACAAAAAAAAGACACCAGCAATCCTAACATCATGTAAAACAATTACAGGTTTCCATTTCACACTCACTTGGCAAAAGGGTAGTACAGTGGACCCCCGGTTTACGATATTATTTCATTCCAGAAGTATGTTCAGGTGCCAGTACTGACCGAATTTGTTCACATAAGGAATATTGTGAATTAGAATAGTCCATTTCAGACCCCCAAACATGCATGTACAAACGCACTTACATAAATACACTTACATAATTGGTTGCATTGGGAGGTGATCGTAAAGCGGGGGTCCACTGTACCTCCCTGGGTAGTTGTTGTCTACCAACCTACTATCTATAAGCGTGCTAATTGTTATGAATAAATTACGTTTGTCCTAATAATAATCTTTTTAATAAATTGTTGAGAAATTTAAACGAATACTTTAGACTTACAGTTCTTTTTTATACAGATACGGTGACATTCTCATAGAGGACAATAGCAGTTGGTGCCGTGAGACGGGATGACGATTTATGAACCATATGCTCATCCAGATTAATCATGAACCTCTCTACTTCTGGTTTTATATTCATCTTGTTTTCCAAAGCTCTACCTGATCTCTTATTTTGTAAATAAAATGCTCATATACTCACTATTAATTATGAATTCTATTCAGTTAGGGAGAAAAACGTTGCAATACCATGGGGACTTTAGATTGTGCGTCAGTTTGTCGTGGATCCACATTAGTTGTGATTTGATAATGGTTTGGGAGCGATTGTAATGTTACCTGAGGTTTCCTCTTTAAATTGTATGTTGTCAGTTGCATTCAGTTATATTGTTGCATGGATAGTTATATTGTTGCATGGATAGTGCAAGATTTTATTGCAACTATATTTCTTTGTGTAAAACTCCAGACAAGAGCAAAACATTGTCACAATAACAGTTTGTTCTGTACCTGTGTTTTTTTCTACAGTCAGAGGCTTACCTTTGTATCTGCTTAACCCTTTCACTGTCCGTAGGACTACAGTGGAACCTCGGTACTTGAACAGCTCTGTGATCAAAAAATTTGGTGTTCGAATGCTTTTTTCGGTAAACAAATTGCTCGGTAGTCGACCATTTGCTTGGCACTTGACCAAACAAACACAACCTGCCAGAACTTTGCTGTAAACTAGGTATATCATGTTTCTTCACATTTATTTTTTTTTCATTATTTGTACGTCACCATCGGGCCTAAGAAGGTTAGTGTTAACAGCAAACCAAAAAGAAAATTGATAGAGAAAAATTCGTTCTATACTTGAACAGATCGGCACTCAAACAGCCTTCTGGAATGAATTAAGCTCGAGTGCCGAGGTTGCACTGTACATCATTGAGCTCAGGGTCTTTCACGTAGGTCTGCATGATAAGCTCAGCTCACTCAGATGACCTGTGAATGGCAAATTTTGGCCTAGATATGAGAAAATGGGTCTTTGCGGTAAGTGTGTTTAATGTTAGGTAAAAAGTGCAACTAATGTGACATTTTATAGTGGCAATGTTTCGCTCTCCAGGAGGTTGACGAAGCTCCTGGAGAGCGAAACGTTGCCACAATAAAATGACACATTAGTTGCACTTGTGTCCTTATAACTAACATATTGTCATTAATTCTACCAATGTTAATATAATATAAAAAATCCTGCCCCACACACTGCATGATGTGAAAAACAAAACTCTGTGTGTGTGTGGTTCACAATAGTGACTTTACGGTGTTTTCTCGGATGGTTTTTATGGTTTTATTGGTTGTTTCTTCATCATTTGATAGAACGGAAGACATACTTCTGAAATAACAACTGAAAAGAGATTATTCCGGTTGATTTCAGGACCAGAAGTAACCTCAAATTAAGCTCAAAGTAGCAGTAATATTTGTTTTTTTGCTGATTTTAATAAGGATGGATCCACTACACCACTAGTCTGTTTTATAGGTTTTTAATAAGTCTGATTTAATTATTGGGGCACCATAACCAATCATTCCTGGTTATATTTTATTATCAGAGAAACAGAGCAGATCTATTTTTGTGACCATGAATTCAGCGTGGAAAGCAAGTACAGTGGACACCCTGTTTAAGATCACCTCCCAATACGACCAATTATGTAAGTGCGTTTGTATATGTATGTTTGGGGGTCTAAAATGGACTAATCTAATTCACAATATTCCTTATGGGAACAAATTCGGTCAGTACTGGCACCTGAACATACTTCTGGAATGAAATAATATCGTAAACCGGGGGTCCACTGTATAATATAGGAGAGATGTGATTAATGAATAGAGGAAAAGTTATTTTAGTGCCAGAAGTGTCAATATTGCTTATTTTGCACTCTATTTTTAAAATGGTATTTTTTTAAATTTGTGTAAAATTGGGCAAATTACCAACTTCTGTGTACTTTATAAGGTAATTGAAATAGTTGAATGGGCAGTTTCTTGTGCTCAATTGATAAAACTTAAGGATACTAGTGAAATACCTAAGAATTTGGTTGAAAGCAGGAATGGAAATTGGCCTAAAATGAGACTTGAAGTGGGCAAAATCACCGATGCGTAAATTGCATCAAGACTGCTAACTTTGCTCCTGCATAATTGCATAAGTTTTTCATCAGATTTTGTACTTGTATACCTGGAGTATACCTGGAGAGGGTTTCGGAGGTCAACGCCCCCCCCCCCCCTACGGCCCGGTCTGAGACCAGGTCTCGTGGTGGGTCAGGGTCTGATCCACCACCTTCTAAAAAAGATTCTGTATCATTTTGGAAAAAAAATTTATTTTTTAAAAACATGGATACTGAGAGCAATATTAACTTCAGGGATCTGGACAGTGAAAGAGTTAAATGCAGTGATTTACTATACCACATATATTAGCTATGTATACATGTATAAATGATACAGCAGCACTTGTATTTCATACATTTCTCATTTCATCACACTAGTGCTTTCATTTAATTAATTTGGCTATTGAATTTAATTACAATATAGATTTAGTATTATTCACTCTGCAGTATTATATACAAAACTTAATGTTAAAATTTAGTTTATACACTCGTTTACAATTTTTTTTTTTTTAACATGGCAACTATTTCCCACCAAGTTAGAGCGGCAAATAAAAAAGGACACATATTTGCATTTCTTCATTAAAAAGTATAACTGTCTTGGTAGAAGTGTGCAGATATTACAGTTCAGATGACACTCCAAACTGTAACATCCCCAGTCCTCCTTCAGGGTGCAGGCACTCTGCTTCCCTCCTCCAGGACTCATGTCATTTAGTTTCCCCAAATCTCTTCATATATGTTATCTTGGTCAAAACTCCTACAGTATGTCAAGCCATAAAAGCCACTTATCTCCATTCACTCCAATTGCACGTACTTTTGTAAGCTGCTGGATGTTCAAGCCTCTAGGATTCAAAACCACCTCTACCTCTTTTCTCCAACCCTCCTGGGACAACCCCTGACCCTCCTTCCTTTTCCCCAGATTTATACACTCTCTTGGCCATTCCATTTTGTTCTATTCTCTAAATACTCAAATCACCTCAACAGCTCCTTGTCAGCAGCCTGGTTTATAGATTTGGTAACTCCACACCATCTAATTTCTATACTTTGAATTCTCTGCATAATATTCACACCACACATTGCTTTCAAATGTGATATTTCTACTGCCTCTATCCTCCTTGATGCAGCGCTGTATGACTGGCAGGTTTACAATGTAGTTCTGATTGTAATAATAATATCCTCCTTGATGCAGCGCTGTATGACTGGCAGGTTTACAATGTAGTTCTGATTGTAATAATAATATCCTCCTTGATGCAGCGCTGTATGACTGGCAGGTTTACAATGTAGTTCTGATTGTAATAATAATATCCTCCTTGATGCAGCGCTGTATGACTGGCAGGTTTACAATGTAGTTCTGATTGTAATAATAATATCCTCCTTGATGCAGTGCTGTATGACTGGCAGGTTTACAATGTAGTTCTGATTGTGATAATATTATCCTCCTTGATGCAATATTAAAACTTAATATTTCATCCCAGTATAAAAATATTGGTACTACTATACTTGGGTATATTACCCTTTATTGCCTCCATAGATAAAGTTTGTTCCTGTTGCAGATGTCTTGACATACCACTTACCTATTATCCCCTTGTTTCTTCTGACCTTGTCTTTCATACACCCATCTGCCAACACAACCACTCCTAAATATCTAAATATATTCACTTTCAAATTGGATAAGTTTATAAATAACAAAAAAAAAAAAACGGCACAATACCGTTAGTGGAACAATACACAAATAATCTGCACATAGGAGGGAGGAGCTTATGACGACATTCCGGTCTGACTTGGACGATTTACAAAGTCACACTAACAAAAAGGAGAGACGGAGGGAGTATATATAGGCCAGCAGACATGGACGGGACAAGAGGGGTAGTAGGAAAGGAGGAAGAGAGGTACTGGTGGAGGTAGTAGTAGTAGTAGTAGTGGAGTTAGTCAAATACTAAGAAAGAGGAGTACTGCCCCTAGCTCCCTTGCAGTGCACTTCTTTTAGTATTCGACTGACTCCACTACTACTACTACTACTACCTCTACCACTACCACTACCTCTCCTCCTTCCACTACCTCTCCTCCTTCCACTACCTCTCCTCCTTCCACTACCTCTCCTCCTTCCACTACCTCTCCTCCTCCTTTCATACTACCTCTCTTGTCCTGTCCCTATCTGCTAGCCTATGTATATTCCCTCCTTCTCTCCTTTTCGTTAGTGTGACTTTGTAAATGGTCCAAGTTGGACCATTTACGGGTTATTTGCGGGTTATTTGTGTATGGTTAAGTTTAGATTTAGAAAAGATATAGGAAAGTATTGGTTTGGAAATACAGTAGTGGAAAAGTGAAACAGTCTACCTAGTAGGGTCACAAACTAAAGCTTTGACTAGCTTCGAATATGGGTTAGATAAATACACGAGTGAGAGGGGTGGGACTTGCACATGAGCTAATAGTGTTTTTTTTTTTTTTTTTTTTTTTTTAACAAGTCGACTGTCTCCCACCGAGACAGGGTGACCCACCGAGGCAGGGTGACCCAAAAAAGAAAGAAAATCCCCAAAAAGAAAATACTTTCATCATCATTCAACACTTTCACCACACTCACACATTATCACTATTTTTGCAGAGGTGCTCAGAACACAACAGTTTAGAAGCATATACGTTTAAAGATACACAACATATCCCTCCAAACTGCCAATATCCCAAACCCCTCCTTTAAAGTGCAGGCATTGTATTTCCCATTTCCAGGACTCAAGTCCGACTATATGAAAATAGCCGGTTTCCCTGAATTTTTTTTTTTTTTTTTCAACAAGTCAGCCGTCTCCCACCGGGGCAGGGTGACCCAAAAAAGAAAGAAAATCCCCAAAAAGAAAGTGCTTTCATCATCATACAACACTTTCACCACACTCACACTTTATCACTGTTTTTGCAGAGGTGCTCAGAATACAACAGTTTAGAAGCATATACGTATGAAGATACACAACATATCCCTCCAAACTAAATATTACCCTGCTCACACTCCAACAGATCGTCAAGTCCCACGTACCATTCGTCTCCATTCACTCCTATCTAACACGCTCACGCACGCTTTCTGGAAGTCCAAGCCCCTTGCCCACAAAACCTCCTATACTAGGGTAACACTGGTAATGGGTTGGGCAAATATTTTTATTAGTGGGCTGAGGTTTAAGAAGGATCTTCCTAGTATAGGCCAGTAGACCTACTGCAGTGTTCCTCCTTTCATATGTTCCTTTATACTCCCTCTCTCCAATCTGATACCAAGTACACAAAAAACCTGCACATAGGAGAGAGGAGCTTATGACAACATTTTGGTCCGACTTGGACCATTTAAAAGTCACACTTTGTAAATGGTCCAAGTCAGGCCGATTATTATTATTATAATCAAGGGGGAAGCGCTAAACCCGGAGGATTATACAGCGCCTGGGGGGGGGGATGTGGAAGGCATTCAGGCTTAATTCGGGGAACTGGAGCACAGATAAGTCAGGCCGAAACATCTACATAAGCTCCTCTCTCCTATGTGCAAGTTATCTGTGTGTTGTTGCAGTCATGGTATTGCGTCTTTTTGATCTTTCTGATAACTAGTCTTTCTTTGCCTACACTTTTTATTACTTTCATCACGTTGCTCTTCTATCAAATATCTTTACATAATCTTTTACAGTGTTCTTATTTAGATTTGACTTTTATTTTTATTTGTTGGTACAATATAAATATTTCTAAACAAAAGCAGTAAAAGTTATGCTGAAGAATGTAGCACTTGTGTAATATTTGATAATCTTTATTGAGGAAATATTTCACCAGCCAGTGACTTCTTCAGTCCAGTGCAGAGAGGAAAGGTGGGAGATGAGAAGTTTAAGTTAATCAGTCCCTCAGTCTGGAGTCCGTGTGTTTGGTCTGTCAGTCATGATGGACAGAATACATTGACTCAGTCCCTCAGTCTGGAGTCCGTGTGTTTGGTCTGTCAGTCATGATGGACAGAACACATTGACTCAGTCCCTCAGTCTGGAGTCCGTGTGTTCGGTCTGTCGGTCATGATGGACAGAACACATTGACTCAGTCCCTCAGTCTGGAGTCCATGTGTTTGGTCTGTCAGTCATGATGGACAGAATACATTGACTCAGTCCCTCAGTCTGGAGTCCGTGTGTTCGGTCTGTCAGTCATGATGGACAGAACACATTGACTCAGTCCCTCAGTCTGGAGTCCGTGTGTTTGGTCTGTCAGTCATGATGGACAGAATACATTGACTCAGTCCCTCAGTCTGGAGTCCGTGTGTTTGGTCTGTCAGTCATGATGGACAGAACACATTGACTCCAGACTAAGGGACTGATTACCTCAAGTTCCTCCTTATCTTCCACCGTTCTTCTCTGTTCTGGACTGACGAGGCCACTGGCTGGTGAAACATTTCCTCAATATTCCCAAATGTTGCACAAGTACCACATTCTTCAGCTTGTCACTTTTCAAAACTATTTTCATCACACACAAGGTTTGCTCTTACAAGATAGAGTCTGGGTATTATGTTTATGAAAATAGTTGAAGCCGTGTGGCTCATTACGTATTGTAGTACCAGTGAACTGATTCGGGGAAACCGGTTAGCCAGACTTGAATCCTGGAGGTGGGAAATACAGTGTCTACTCTGAAGGAGGGTTTGAGATATTTTCTTCTTAGAGGGACATCTAAACTGTCATATTTCTGTGTCTCTGGCAAGACAGTGGTAGTGTGAATGATGGTGAAAGTGTTTCTTTTTCAGGTCACCCTGCCTTGGTGGGAGATGGTTCTGTATAAGCTGGTGTAATATTCTTGTAGTGTGGGAGTCCATGACAGGATGATCACTTGTTACTCTCTCATTTATTGTACCTTAGAAAGAAGAGAAAGGCACAATACTGTGACTAGAAGATTACACAAGTAACCTGCACATACCTGGAGTTTACCTGGAGAGACTTCCTGGTCTGTGACCAGGCCTCCTGGTGGATCAGAGCCTGATTAACCAGGCTGTTACTGCTGGCTGCACGCAATCCAACGTACGAGCCACACCCTGGCTGGTCAGGTACCGACTTTAGGTGCTTGTCCAGTGCCTGCTTGAAGACAGCCAGGGGTCTATTGGTAATCCCCCTTATGTATGCTGGGAGGCAGTTGAACAGTCTCGGGCCCCTGACACTTATTATATTGTATCTTAACGTGCTAGTGACACCCCTGCTTTTCATTGGGGGGATGTTGCATCGTCTGTCGAGTCTTTTGCTTTCGTTGTGAGTGATTTTCGTGTGCAAGTTCGGTACTAGTCCCTCTAGGATTTTCCAGGTGTATATAGGCATTTATGGATTTGGAAAAGGCGTATGACAGGGTGGATAGGGGGGCAATGTGGCAGATGTTGCAGGTGTATGGTGTAGGAGGTAGGTTACTGAAAGCAGTGAAGTGTTTTTACGAGGATAGTGAGGCTCAAGTTAGAGTATGTAGGAAAGAGGGAAATTATTTCCCAGTAAAAGTAGGCCTTAGACAAGGATGTGTGATGTCACCATGGTTGTTTAATATATTTATAGATGGGGTTGTAAGAGAAGTAAATGCGAGGGTCTTGGCAAAAGGCGTGGAGTTAAAAGATAAAGAATCACACATAAAGTGGGAGTTGTCACAGTTGCTCTTTGCTGATGACACTGTGCTCTTGGGAGATTCTGAAGAGAAGTTGCAGAGATTGGTGGATGAATTTGGTAGGGTGTGCAAAAGAAGAAAATTAAAAGTGAATACAGGAAAGAGTAAGGTTATGAGGATAACAAAAAGATTAGGTGATGAAAGATTGGATATCAGATTGGAGGGAGAGAGTATGGAGGAGGTGAATGTATTCAGATATTTGGGAGTGGACATGTCAGCAGATGGGTCTATGAAAGATGAGGTGAATCATAGAATTGATGAGGGGAAAAGGGTGAGTGGTGCACTTAGGAGTCTGTGGAGACAAAGAACTTTGTCCTTGGAGGCAAAGAGGGGAATGTATGAGAGTATAGTTTTACCAACACTCTTATGTGGGTGTGAAGCATGGGTGATGAATGTTGCAGCGAGGAGAAGGCTGGAGGCAGTGGAGATGTCATGTCTGAGGGCAATGTGTAGTGTGAATATAATGCAGAGAATTCGTAGTTTGGAAGTTAGAAGGAGGTGCGGGATTACCAAAACTGTTGTCCAGAGGGCTGAGGAAGGGTTGTTGAGGTGGTTCAGACATGTAGAGAGAATGGAGCAAAACAGAGTGACTTCAAGAGTTTATCAGTCTGTAGTGGAAGGAAGGCGGGGTAGGGGTCAGCCTACGAAAGGTTGGAGGGAGGGGGTAAAGGAGGTTTTGTGTGCGAGGGGCTTGGACTTCCAGCAGGCATGCGTGAGCATGTTTGATAGGAGTGAATGGAGACAAATGGTTTTTTAATACTTGACGTGCTGTTGGAGTGTGAACAAAGTAACATTTATGAAGGGGTTCAGGGAAACCGGCAGGCCGGACTTGAGTCCTGGAGATGGGAAGTACAGTGCCTGCTCTCTGAAGGAGGGGTGTTAATGTTGCAGTTTAAAAACTGTAGTGTAAATCACCCTTCTGGCAAGACAGTGATGGAGTGAATGATGGTGAAAGTTTTTCTTTTTCGGGCCACCCTGCCTTGGTGGGAATCGGCCAGTGTGATAATAATAATAAAAAAAAAATATAGTCATGTATCTCTCCTGCCTGCTTTCCAGGGAGTACAGGTTCAGGAACTTCAAGCACTCCCAGTAATTGAGGTGTTTTATCTCCGTTATGCACGCCGTGAAGGTTCTCTGTACATTTTCTAGGTCAGCAATTTCATCTGCCTTGAAAGGTGCTGTTAGTGTGCAGCAATATTCCAGCCTAGATAGAACAAGCGACCTGAAGAGTGTCATCATGGGCTTGGCATCCCTAGTTTTGAAGGTTCTCATTATCCATCCTGTCATTTTTCTAGCAGATGCAATTGATACAATGTTATGGTCCTTGAAGGTGAGATCCTCCAACATGATCACTCCCAGGTCTTTGACATTTGTTTTTCACTCTGTTTTGTGGAAGGAATTTGTTTTGTACTCTGATGAAGTTTTAAATTCCTCATGTTTACCATATCGGAGTAATTGAAATTTCTCATCATTGAACTTCATATTGTTTTCTGCAGCCCAGTGAAAGATTTGGTTGATGTCCGCCTGGAGCCTTGCAGTGTCTGCAATGAAAGACACTGTCATGCAGATTCGGGTGTCATCTGCAAAGGAAGACACGGTGCTGTGGCTGACATCCTTGTCTATGTCAGATATGAGGATGAGAAGCAAGATGGGAGCGAGTACTGTGCCTTGTGGAACAGAGCTTTTCACCGTAGCCACCTCAGACTTTACTCTGTTGACTACTACTCTTTGTGTTCTGTAATAGTCAACAGAGTAAAGTCCGAGGCAGCTACGGTGAAAAGCTCTGTTCCACAAGGCACAGTACTCGCTCCCATCTTGTTTCTCATCCTCATATCTGACATAGACAAGGATGTCAGCCAAGTATAAAGTATACAGACCATAGCTGACATCAATGACATACTACTATATAGAAAGCCCTTTGTTATGCAGAGCATTTCCCACAAATTAGGTCAGTTTTGTCCCGGGATGCCACCCACACCAGTCCACTAACATATAGGTACCCATTTTTTTACTGATGGGTGAACATAGACAACCAGTGTAAGGAAACACACCCACTGTTTCCACCCTCGCCAGGAATCGAACCCGGACATTCAGCATGTGAAGCCAGAGCTTTTGCCACCAGGCCACGGGCCCCTGTTTATGGCCCAAGTCGGACCGAAACATCACAAGTTTCTATCTTCTATATCCAGGTTATTTGTGTATTCATTATTGTCACTTAGTTTCGTATTTAAGTTGACGTACACAAAGTGGATTTTGAGTTCTGGAGGAAGGAAGTAGAGTGCTTGCACTCTGATGAATGTGTGTGAATGTTGCTTATAATGAATGGGTGTGAATGTTGCTTATAATGAATGGGTGTGAATGTTGCTTATAATGAATGGGTGTGAATGTTGCTTATAATGAATGGGTGTGAATGTTGCTTATAATGAATGGGTGTGAATGTTGCTTATAATGAATGGGTGTGAATGTTGCTTATTCATAATGGGTAAGAATGTTGCTTATTCATAATGGGTAAGAATGGTGCTTATTCATAATGGGTAAGAATGTTGCTTATTCATAATGGGTAAGAATGTTGCTTATTCATAATGGGTAAGAATGGTGCTTATTCATAATGAATGGCTGCAAATGTTGTATTTTGTTGATGTCAACACACTTCTAGAAATACAGGTATTGAACGAGTGATGGTGAATGTGTTTCCTTGTTTAGGGGGAGGGAAGACACACCTTGTCTTGGTGGAAAGCATCAAGTGTGGGAAATAAACATTAATAATATAACAATGTTTATGGTTGGTACTTAGTGATTCAAAGATATTCTGTTGATCACCCTTAGTGCAATTATAGGTAGGAGATTCACTGTGATTATCTTATGTCTAAAGAATAATATCTTATATTTAAAGAATATTATGTTATGATGAATGGTTTGAAAAACCGACAAGTTGAAGATTGAGACACTTATGCAGCATATGGGAATCTTTATTCAGGAAACGTTTCGCCACACAGTGGCTTCATCAGTCCAATACAAAGAGGAAGGCGTAAGGAGAGGAGGAGTATGAGGTAATCAGTCCCTCAACCTGGAGTCGATGTGTGGACTGAACACATCGACTCCAGGTTGAGGGACTGATTACCTCATTCTCCTCCTCTCCTTACGCCTTCCTCTTTGTATTGGACTGATGAAGCCACTGTGTGGCGAAACGTTTCCTGAATAAAGATTCCCATATGCTGCATAAGTGTCTCAATCTTCAATATTATGTTATACTGAAAGATTGTATTATATCTAAAGAATAACACAGTGGTACCTTGAATTTCAAACAGCTCCGAGCTTGAATAATTATGTAAGTGTATTTTTGTAAGTGCTTTTGTAAGTGTATTTTTGGAGGTCTGAAATGGGCTAATCTAATTTATATTATTCCTCATGGGAACAAATTCGTTTGGTAACGACACTCGAACAGCCGTCTGGAATGAATTTCGGCTAAAATTCGAGGTGCCACTGTATATTATATCTAAGGAATAGTATATTATATTTGAAGAATAATTAAAGCATACAGGGTGTTTTAAAGAGACGGATCCATTTTGAAACACCCTGGTGTATCATTTTGAAACACCCTGTAATATATCTAAAAACAATTGTAGTGTTTGAGGTAGTGAATATATTTTTTATGTAGTGCGTATGTATATACACGAATGTTTTTATATCGTCTGTAATTATAAATGTTTTATACATATTGGCTGTTTTCTTATTCTTGGTAAGTTCTTTCTGCCTTGGGATGTTGTTGTTAAACATCAATTGTAGTTTCTAGCACAATCAGTACCTTGATATGCTCAGTGCCTTGATACTCTCAGTTGTCTTGATGCCCTCTTGGAAGCCCCACCATCAGTGCTTTGATACCCTTAGTCTGCCATCTTGGAAGCTCCACTTTCAGTGCCTTGATACCCTCAGTCTACCATCTTAGTCCCATCATCAGTACCTTGATACCCTCAGTCTACCATCTTAGACAGCCCCACCATCAGTGCCTTGATACCCTCAGTCTACCATCTTAGACAGCCCCACCATCAGTGCCTTGATACCCTCAGTCTACCATCTTAGACAGCCCCACCATCAGTGCCTTGATACCCTCAATCTACCATCTTAGACAGCCCCACCATCAGTGCCTTGATACCCTCAGTCTACCATCTTAGACAGCCCCAGCATCAGTGCCTTGATACCCTCAGTCTACCATCTTAGACAGCCCCACCATCAGTGCCTTGATACCCTCAGTCTACCATCTTAGGCAGCCCCACCATCAGTGCCTTGATACCCTCGTCTACCATCTTAGACAGCCCCACCATCAGTGCTTTGATACCCTCGGTCTACCATCTTAGCCCCAGCATCAGTGCCTTGATACCCTCAGTCTACCATCTTAGACAGCCCCACCATCAGTGCCTTGATACCCTCAGTCTACCATCTTAGACAGCCCCACCATCAGTGCCTTGATACCCTCAGTCTACCATCTTAGACAGCCCCACCATCAGTGCCTTGATACCCTCAGTCTACCATCTTAGACAGCCCCAGCATCAGTGCCTTGATACCCTCAATCTACCATCTTAGACAGCCCCACCATCAGTGCTTTGATACCCTCGGTCTACCATCTTAGCCCCAGCATCAGTGCCTTGATACCCTCAGTCTACCATCTTAGACAGCCCCACCATCAGTGCCTTGATACCCTCAGTCTACCATCTTAGACAGCCCCACCATCAGTGCCTTGATACCCTCAGTCTACCATCTTAGACAGCCCCACCATCAGTGCCTTGATACCCTCAGTCTACCATCTTTGACAGCCCCAGCATTAGTGCCTTGATACCCTCAATCTACCATCTTAGCCCCACCATCAGTGCCTTGATACCCTCAATCTACCATCTTAGACAGCCCCACCATCAGTGCCTTGATACCCTCAATCTACCATCTTAGACAGCCCCAGCATCAGTGCAGTGTCTGTCTCAACTCTCTCTTAACTAAACATAATACACTAACATTTCGGCACATAATGCAACCATCACGTTTTTCCCCGTATATGGTCACTTACTGTCCCATTCATTATTCATTTGTGCCTGTGTAATTTCTTGCTTTATCTTTTATGACTCACGAAATCATAATGACACGATTGCAAACAAGCCATACCCATGGTATGGTTTGTTTGCAATTGTGTCATTACGATTTCGTGAGTCATGTTGACTGCAGTGAAGGGACATGAGCTAGAGTTCGTCATGGCCACGCTAGCTGGAGATTCGTCTGTAAAAACTTGCATTTGTGGTCACAGTGGTGGCCTATGCTAACCTTCTTATGGTGTAGAAATATACCTAGTTGGACGAATCTTATTGTGGGTAGCTAGTCCAGTGGCTAACGCGACGGTCTGGAGTTTTGAGACTCTCTGACCGCGGGTTCAAATCCCGCCTGTGGTATGGTTTATCTTTTATGTACAGGAACTCCTCATCTTACAAACATGTTGGGAACCTCTTGGATTGTGTATAATAATGGATTTGCAGGAAGCGTGTGTGAGCATGTTAGATAGTGAATGGAGACAAATGGTTTTTAGGACTTGACATGCTGTTGGAGTGTGAGCAAGGTAACATTTGTGAAGGGGTTCAGGAAAACCTGCAGGCCGGACTTGAGTCCTGGAGATGGGAAGTTCAGTGCCTGCACTCTGAAGGAGGGGTGTTAATGTTGCAGTTTAAAAACTGTAGTGTAGAGCACCCTTCTGGCAAGACAGTGATGGAGTGAATGATGGTGAAAGTTTTTCTTTTTCGGGCCACCCTGCCTTGGTGGGAAACAGCCGATGTGTTAATAAAAAAAAGACATTAAACACATTACAGAAGATTCTCACCATGTTTGTAAGTCGAGGATGTCAAACCAAAATTTTGGAATTCTTCAACTTATTTTTCAAGAGTGTATACCAGATTATAATAATATACTTCAGAAGTATTTGGAGAACATTCTTTGTGACCATTAATAATTTAGAATAAATAAGCTTAAAAAAATAGATTTACAGGATTGGGAAAAATACCATAAGTTTTATATAACAAAAGCCCCCAGTGTTGGGGTTAATTTAATACAGTAGAACAGTCACCTGCCTCGGTGGGAGACGGCTGACTTGTTGAAAAAAAAAAAAAAAAAAACTCCCATATCTGCAGATTAGATTTCCAGTTTCAGTTATCCACAGTTTGTAAAGTAAAAGGACACAAGTGCAACTAATGTGACATTTTATTGTGGCAACGTTTCACTCTCCAGGAGCTTGACTTGACGAAGATCTGTTGGATCTGTTGGAGTGTGAGCAGGGTAATATTTAGTGAAGGGATTCAGGGAAACCGGTTATTTTCATATAGTCGGACTTGAGTCCTGGAAATGGGAAGTACAATGCCTGCACTTTAAAGGAGGGGTTTGGGATATTGGCAGTTTGGAGGGATTTGTTGTGTATCTTTATACGTATATGCTTCTGAACTGTTGTATTCTGAGCACCTCTGCAAAAGCAGTGATAATGTGTGAGTGAGGTGAAAGTGTTGAATGATGATGAAAGCATTTTCTTTTTGGGGATTTTCTTTCTTTTTTGGGTCACCCTGCCTCGGTGGGAGACGGCCAACTTGTTGAAAAAAAAAAAAAAATTAATTGCACTTGTGTCCTTTTACTTTACATATTGTCAGTAATTCTACCAACGTTATTACTATCCACAGTTTACTGTGGCTTCAAAATAACCCTTAATTTTGCATAATAATGGTCACAGAGCACAAAAGTTGTGGTGGTGGCAGCTCTTCAAAGCCTAAGAAAAGCCATTAAGTGCTTCCCATCAGTGAGAAAGTAATAATTCTTCACTTAATGTGTGTAATTTATCAATTAAACTATCATAGGTATATTTACGAGATATATTTGAGTCTTGGTATTGTCGATTTGCAATGGGTTCGTTGGAACGTAAGCCCGTCGTAAGTCAAGAAGAACCTGTAATGCCCATTCAGAACAACCACAGGCCTCTAGACCTTTCGTGTTACAATCAACTTCATCAGGAGCTTGTAATGTTGCACAAATAGAGTAGGAAATCCAGGCAGATGAGTTCATGGAAATGATTTCTTTATGCCATTTCTCTCCCCATTCTACCATCCCTCCCTTTCAACCATTTCTCTTCTTTCTACCATCTCTACTTTCTACCATCTGTACTTTCTACCATCTCTCTCTTCTTTCTACAATCTCTCAACTTCCCTTTCTACCATCTCTCTTTACTTTCTACCATCTCTGTTTACTTTCTACCATATCTGTTTACTTTCTACCATGTCTTTTCTTTCTACCATCTCTGTTTACTTTCTACCATCTCTGTTTACTTTCTACCATCTCTCTCTACTTTCTACCATCTCTCTTTACTTTCTACCATATCTGTTTACTTTCTACCATCTCTCTTCTTTCTACCATCTCTGTTTACTTTCTACCATCTCTGTATACTTTCTACCATCTCTCTTCTTTCTACCATCTCTCTTTACTTTCTACCATCTCTCTCTTCCTTCTACAATCTCTCAACTTCCCTTTCTACCATCTCTCTTTACTTTCTACCATCTCTGTTTACTTTCTACCATATCTGTTTACTTTCTACCATCTCTCTTTACTTTCTACCATCTCTGTTTACTTTCTACCATATGTTTACTTTCTACCATATCTGTTTACTTTCTACCATCTCTCTTCTTTCTACCATCTGTTTACTTTCTACCATCTCTCTCTACTTTCTACCATCTCTCTTTACTTTCTACCATATCTGTTTACTTTCTACCATCTCTCTTCTTTCTACCATCTCTGTTTACTTTCTACCATCTCTGTATACTTTCTACCATCTCTGTTTACTTTCTACCATCTCTGTTTACTTTCTACCATCTCTGTTTACTTTCTACCATATCTGTTTACTTTCTACCATCTCTCTTCTTTCTACCATCTCTGTTTACTTTCTACCATCTCTGTTTACTTTCTACCATCTCTCTCTACTTTCTAAAATCTCTCTTTACTTTCTACCATATCTGTTTACTTTCTACCATCTCTCTTCTTTCTACCATCTCTGTTTACTTTCTACCATCTCTGTATACTTTCTACCATCTCTCTTCTTTCTACCATCTCTGTTTACTTTCTACCATCTCTCTCTACTTTCTACCATCTCTCTTTACTTTCTACCATCTCTACTTTCTACCATCTCTCTTTACTTTCTACCATCTCTCTTTACTTTCTACCATCTCTCTTTACTTTCTACCATCTCTCTCTACTTTCTACCATCTCTCTTTACTTTCTACCATCTCTCTTTACTTTCTACCATCTCTCTTTACTTTCTACCATCTCTCTTTACTTTCTACCATCTCTCTCTACTTTCTACCATCTCTCTTTACTTTCTACCATCTCTCTTTACTTTCTACCATCTCTCTTTACTTTCTACCATCTCTACTTTCTACCATCTCTCTTTACTTTCTACCATCTCTCTTTACTTTCTACCATCTCTCTTTAATTTCTACCATCTCTCTTTACTTTCTACAATCTCTCTCTACTTTCTACCATCTCTCTCTACTTTCTACCATCTCTCTTTACTTTCTACCATCTCTCTTTACTTTCTACCATCTCTGTTTACTTTCTACCATCTCTCTTTACTTTCTACCATCTCTCTTTACTTTCTACCATCTCTCTTTACTTTCTACCATCTCTACTTTCTACCATCTCTCTCTACTTTCTACCATCTCTCTCTACTTTCTACCATCTCTCTTTACTTTCTACCATCTCTCTCTACTTTCTACCATCTCTCTTTACTTTCTACCATCTCTCTCTACTTTCTACCATCTCTCTTTACTTTCTACCATCTCTCTCTACTTTCTACCATCTCTCTCTACTTTCTACCATCTCTCTCTACTTTCTACCATCTCTCTCTACTTTCTACCATCTCTCTTTACTTTCTACCATCTCTCTTTACTTTCTACCATCTCTCTTTACTTTCTACCATCTCTCTTTACTTTCTACCATCTCTCTCTACTTTCTACCATCTCTTTTTACTTTCTACCATCTCTCTTTACTTTCTACCATCTCTCTTTACTTTCTACCATCTCTCTACTTTCTACCATCTCTCTTTACTTTCTACCATCTCTCTCTACTTTCTACCATTTCTCTTTCTACCATCTCTCTTTACTTTCTACCATCTCTCTTTACTTTCTACCATCTCTCTTTACTTTCTACCATCTCTCTCTACTTTCTACCATCTCTCTCTACTTTCTACCATCTCTCTTTACTTTCTACCATCTCTCTCTACTTTCTACCATCTCTCTCTACTTTCTACCATCTCTCTTTACTTTCTACCATCTCTCTTACTTTCTACCATCTCTCTTTACTTTCTACCATCTCTCTTTACTTTCTACCATCTCTCTCTACTTTCTACCATCTCTCTCTACTTTCTACCATCTCTCTCTACTTTCTACCATCTCTCTTTACTTTCTACCATCTCTCTTTACTTTCTACCATCTCTCTTTACTTTCTACCATCTCTCTTTACTTTCTACCATCTCTCTTTACTTTCTACCATCTCTCTTTACTTTCTACCATCTCTCTCTACTTTCTACCATCTCTCTTTACTTTCTACCATCTCTCTTTACTTTCTACCATCTCTCTTTACTTTCTACCATCTCTCTTTACTTTCTACCATCTCTCTTTACTTTCTACCATCTCTCTTTACTTTCTACCATCTCTCTTTACTTTCTACCATCTCTCTCTACTTTCTACCATCTCTCAACTCTCTCTACTTTCTACCATCTCTACTTTAAGGACACAAGACACATGTGCAACAGTTGGGTATCTTTACTGGTGAAATATTTAGCTTACACAGTAGGATTCTTCAGTCGAGTACAGAAGAATGAGTAGAAGCAGAGGAGATGCAAAGACGATATAATCAGTCCATCAGCCTTGAAGATGTAGTTTAGAGGTGGTCAGTCCCTCAGCCTGGAGAAGAGTAATGATCCATAGTCTGGAACATGTGAAACTGGAGGGACTTAATACTGTCAGAAGGTGAGGTGTAGTCCACCAGTAGAAAAAGAATGTAGCCATTGAGAAGATTTGTTACCTTTGTAACCTGTTCAGCTATCAAAACTTTGAGGCCCAGTCCCTGTACCTCTGTAATGTTGAGGTACAGTCCCTGGACCCATTATGTACCTCTGTAATGTTGAGGTACAGTCCCTGGACCCATTATGTACCTCTAATGTTGAGGTACAGTCCCTGGACCCATTACGTACCTCTAATGTTGAGGTACAGTCCCTGGACCCATTATGTACCTCTGTAATGTTAAGGTACAGTCCCTGGACCCATTATGTACCTCTGTAATGTTGAGGTACAGTCCCTGGACCCATTATGTACCTCTGTAATGTTGAGGTACAGTCCCTGGACCCATTATGTACATCTGTAATGTTGAGGTGCAGTCCCTGGACCCATTATGTACCTCTGTAATGTTGAGGTACAGTCCCTGGACCCATTATGTACCTCTGTAATGTTGAGGTGCAGTCCCTGGACCCATTATGTACCTCTGTAATGTTGAGATACAGCCTCTGGACCCATTATGTACCTCTGTAATCTTTTTGACCACCGCCCACAGGGTGGGTCTGGTGTATATAATAAAGGTATTTCTCTTAACAAATACTAAACATTGAGAAGATCAGGTCCCTCTTAAATCCAGCCATCTTTACTTCTGATGAATTAGAAACACGTACAACACTTGGGTATCTTTACTGAGGGAACTTTTGCCATACAGTGGCTTCATCAGTCCTTATGAAGAGTAGTGAAGAACTGGAGGAATTTGAGATAATCAGTCCCTCAGGGACTTAACCTGTCATTAGTACTCGAGTACAGTGGTCAAAGCCACTTAACCTATCATTCATACTTGAGTAAAGTGGTCACATCACGTAACCTATTATTCATACTTGAGTAAAGTGGTCACACCACTTAACCTATCATTCATACTCGAGTAAAGTGGTCACACCACTTAACCTATCATTCATACTTGAGTAAAGTGGTCACATCACTTAACCTATCATTCATACTTGAGTAAAGTGGTCACATCACTTAACCTATCATTCATACTTGAGTAAAGTGGTCACATCACTTAACCTATCATTCATACTTGAGTAAAGTGGTCACATCACTTAACCTATCATATATACTTGAGTAAAGTGGTCACATCACTTAACCTATCATTCATACTTGAGTAAAGTGGTCACACCACTTAACCTATCATTCATACTTGAGTAAAGTGGTCACACCACTTAACCTATCATTCATACTTGAGTAAAGTGGTCACACCACTTAACCTATCATTCATACTTGAGTAAAGTGGTCACACCACTTAACCTATCATTCATACTTGAGTAAAGTGGTCACATCACTTAACCTATCATTCATACTTGAGTGAAGTGGTCACATCACTTAACCTATCATTCATACTTGAGTAAAGTGGTCACATCACTTAACCTATCATACATACTTGAGTAAAGTGGTCACATCACTTAACCTATCATACATACTTGAGTAAAGTGGTCACATCACTTAACGTATCATTCATACTTGAGTAAAGTGGTCACACCACTTAACCTATCATTCATACTTGAGTAAAGTGGTCACACCACTTAACCTATCATTCATACTCGAGTAAAGTGGTCACACCACTTAACCGATCATTCATACTTGAGTACAGTGGTCACACTTGTCATTCATACTTGAGTAAAGTGGTCACACCACTTAACCTATCATTCGTACTTGAGTAAAGTGGTCACACTTGTCATTCATACTTGAGTAAAGTGGTCACACCACTTAACCTATCATTCATACTTGAGTAAAGTGGTCACACTTGTCATTCATACTTGAGTAAAGTGGTCACACTTGTCATTCATACTTGAGTAAAGTGGTCACACTTGTCATTCATACTTGAGTAAAGTGGTCACACTTGTCATTCGTACTTGAGTAAAGTGGTCACACCACTTAACCTATCATTCATACTTGAGTAAAGTGGTCACACTTGTCATTCGTACTTGAGTAAAGTGGTCACACCACTTAACCTATCATTCATACTTGAGTAAAGTGGTCACACCACTTAACCTATCATTCATACTTGAGTAAAGTGGTCACACTTGTCATTCGTACTTGAGTAAAGTGGTCACACCACTTAACCTATCATTCATACTTGAGTAAAGTGGTCACACCACTTAACCTATCATTCATACTTGAGTAAAGTGGTCACACTTGTCATTCGTACTTGAGTAAAGTGGTCACACTTGTCATTCATACTTGAGTAAAGTGGTCACACCACTTAACCTATCATTCGTACTTGAGTAAAGTGGTCACACTTGTCATTCATACTTGATTAAAGTGGTCACACCACTTAACCTATCATTCGTACTTGAGTAAAGTGGTCACACTTGTCATTCATACTTGAGTAAAGTGGTCACACCACTTAACCTATCATTCGTACTTGAGTAAAGTGGTCACACTTGTCATTCGTACTTGAGTAAAGTGGTCACACCACTTAACCTATCATTCGTACTTGAGTAAAGTGGTCACACCACTTAACCTATCATTCATACTCGAGTAAAGTGGTCACACTTGTCATTCATACTTGATTAAAGTGGTCACACCACTTAACCTATCATTCGTACTTGAGTAAAGTGGTCACACTTGTCATTCATACTTGAGTAAAGTGGTCACACCACTTAACCTATCATTCGTACTTGAGTAAAGTGGTCACACTTGTCATTCATACTTGAGTAAAGTGGCCACACCACTTAACCTATCATTCATACTTGAGTACAGTGGTCACACTTGTCATTCATACTTGAGTAAAGTGGTCACACCACTTAACCTATCATTCGTACTTGAGTAAAGTGGTCATACTTGTCATTCGTACTTGAGTAAAGTGGTCACACCACTTAACCTATCATTCGTACTTGAGTAAAGTGGTCATACTTGTCATTCGTACTTGAGTAAAGTGGTCACATCACTTAACCTATCATATATTTCCCTCACTATCAATACTTATTCTTTTATTCTCTCTCAATTTCCATTTTTATTCATATTAACTTCATGTTTTTAATACATAAAAAACGCTCCTACATATATAATATCAACCACAAATCAGCCAGCTTATTATACTCAGTTTTTTTTATCTTATTTCACTTATTATTCACAATTTGGCTTATTTTTATTTTTTATATATTGTTTATTATATTATAACATAATTTAATATACATAAATAAAGTGAATTATAATTTTTTGGTAAAAATCTGGCGTCTGGCCGATAATGTTCCATTAACAATAATTACGAAGAAAAAAGTATATGGACGGAGTTTATAGTTTTTTTCGGAAATAGATAAAATATATTAATCCATAACCCATGTCAAAATATACCAAAAAAATAGGCCTAGTCTGCCTGAAATAACTAGGCCTACCACAACCACTTATAATTAACATTCCACGTAAACCCAACATTGTAAACTTTACGAGGAAATAAATATTTTATATTCCGATGAATATGTAAACTAGAATAAGACAGATAAGAGATATAAATATGTTAGATGTTATTAATATGGTCAGTGTGGTGGTGACCGCCGTCGGGGGAGGACACTCGCGCTCCTCAATTTTTATCTATTATTCCCTTTAATATCCCTCTTGGAGCTACAAAACCAGTGATAATTAACATTATTTTATTCAAATATACATTTTGGATACTCATTTAGTGGTTAAAATTAATTTTTTTTTGTGATACGAGTATTATCGAGATAAATATTAATAGTGAAGAATTATTGGTATAAGAGGTATTAATAGATGGGTAGGCCTAGGTAATAGGCTCAAAAAAAGGGTAAATATTGTAGTGAGTGCGGAAGAATACGTCAAGATGTACACGGTGTCCCGTGGACCCAGCAGAATCATAAACCGGACCAGGAGGGGTGAGAAACACATATTTCACCTTAATTAACCCCTATAATAACCTCCCCTCCCCCGTGACACACTGCCTATATCAGATTAACACCAGTCTACGTGTAATTAACATTAATTTAACCCGCAGATTTAAGCCAGAAACTTGAAAATTTGGATCAAGTTAACAGGAAGAAAAGTGACCAACAACACACTGACATGAGGTTAGTACCGCTATGTAAACTAGTTCCTTATTTTTCACCTCTGTTTATCTTATTTCATACTTGTTTATTCGCTTATTTCTCTGTTTATTCGTATTTTTGGTATTTGGTTATTACTGTTGTATTCTGTGTTGTATTTTAAGTACGTAAATTAAGTTTCTTTATTTCACCTCTATTTATCTTATTTAATCGTTATTTATTCGCTTATTTCTCTGTTTATTCGTATTTTTGGTATTTGGTTATTACTGTTGTATTCTGTGTTGTATTTTAAGTACGTAAATTAAGTTTCTTTATTTCACCTCTATTTATCTTATTTAATCGTTATTTATTCGCTTATTTCTCTTTTTATTCGTATTTTTGGTATTTGGTTATTACTGTTGTATTCTGTGTTTTATTTTAAGTACGTAAATCAACTGTCTTTATTTCACCTCTATTTATCTTATTTAATCGTTATTTATTCGCTTATTTCTCTGTTTATTCGTATTTTTCGTATTTGGTTATCACTGTTGTATTCTATGTATTATTTTAAGTACGTAAATTAAGTTTCTTTATTTCACCTCTATTTATCTTATTTAATCGTTATTTATTCGCTTATTTCTCTTTTTATTCGTATTTTTGGTATTTGGTTATCACTGTTGTATTCTATGTATTATTTTAAGTACGTAAATTAAGTTTCTTTATTTCACCTCTATCTTATTTAATCATTATTTATTCGGTTATTTCTCAAATTATCTTATTTAAACCTTATTTATTCGCTTATTTCTGTTTATTCGTATTTTTGTTATTTGCTTATTACTGTTTTATTCTATATTATTTTAAGTTCATAAATCAAATGTCTTTATTTCACTTATATTATCTCGAAATTATCAAATATATAATAACGTTATTTAACATTTTTTTATATTTAACTATTACAGTACTTCAACCTGGGTTAAATAAATAATTTAACCTGGCAGATCCAGTCACATTATTACACTTAAATTATCTAATTATTATTTATTTACTAAATAATTTAGTTATTTAGCATCATTTCTTATATTTGAATTATCAAAATATTTAACTTTAATTCCAAAGATAATTATTTTACCCAGGCAGATCCAGTCACATTATTACATGTCTAATTATCATTTATTTACTCATTTACATGTCTAATTATCATTTATTTACTCATTTACATGTCTAATTATCATTTATTTACACATTTACATGTCTAATTATCATTTATTTACACATTTACATGTCTAATTATCATTTACTAATTTACATGTCTAATTATTTACTCATTTACATGTCTAATTATCATTTACTCATTTACATGTCTAATTATCATTTACTCATTTGCATGTCTAATTATTCATTTACTCATTTAGTTATTTATTTACTAAGTCAGTAAGTTTATCCAGGTATACATAAACACAGATACATGTATTATCATACATAGCAGTATATGTGTAGACAACATGTATTATCATACATAGCAGTATATGTGTAGACAACCTACATTATCATACATAGCAGTATATGTGTAGACAACCTGCATTATCATACATAGCAGTATATGTGTAGACAACCTGTATTATCATACATAGCAGTATATGTGTAGACAACCTGCATGATCATACATAGCAGTATATGTGTAGACAACCTGCATTATCATACATAGCAGTATATGTGTAGACAACCTGCATGATCAAACATAGCAGTATATTGGGAGCGCTTGAGGTTTCTAAACCTGTATTCCCTGGAACGCAGGAGGGAGAGATACATGATTATATACACCTGGAAAATCCTAGAGGGACTAGTACCGAACTTGCACACGAAAATCACTCACTACGAAAGCAAAAGACTTGGCAGACGATGCACCATCCCCCCAATGAAAAGCAGGGGTGTCACTAGCACGTTAAGAGACCATACAATAAGTGTCAGGGGCCCGAGACTATTCAACTGCCTCCCAGCACACATAAGGGGGATTACCAACAGACCCCTGGCAGTCTTCAAGCTGGCACTGGACAAGCACCTAAAGTCAGTTCCTGATCAGCCGGGCTGTGGCTTGTGCGTTGGTTTGCGTGCAGCCAGCAGCAACAGCCTGGTTGATCAGGCTCTGATCCACCAGGAGGCCTGGTCACAGACCGGGCCGCGGGGGCGCTGACCCCCGGAACTCTCTCCAGGTAAACTCCAGGTAATATGTGTAGACAACCTGTATTATCATACATAGCAGTATATGTGTAGACAACCTACATTATCATACATAGCAGTATATGTGTAGACAACCTACATTATCATACATAGCAGTATATGTGTAGACAACCTGTATTATCATACATAGCAGTATATGTGTAGACAACCTACATTATCATACATAGCAGTATATGTGTAGACAACCTACATTATCATACATAGCAGTATATGTGTAGACAACCTGTATTATCATACATAGCAGTATATGTGTAGACAACCTGTATTATCATACATAGCAGTATATGTGTAGACAACCTGTATTATCATACATAGCAGTATATGTGTAGACAACCTACATTATCATACATAGCAGTATATGTGTAGACAACCTACATTATCATACATAGCAGTATATGTGTAGACAACCTGTATTATCATACATAGCAGTATATGTGTAGACAACCTGTATTATCATACATAGCAGTATATGTGTAGACAACCTACATTATCATACATAGCAGTATATGTGTAGACAACCTACATTATCATACATAGCAGTATATGTGTAGACAACCTACATTATCATACATAGCAGTATATGTGTAGACAACCTGTATTATCATACATAGCAGTATATGTGTAGACAACCTACATTATCATACATAGCAGTATATGTGTAGACAACCTACATTATCATACATAGCAGTATATGTGTAGACAACATGTTTTTATTTATTTATTTATTTACAATTTAAGCATACATACAGAGGTACAAAAAATACAGGTAAGAGCAGTATGCCAAAGCCACTTATACTATGCATAGCATTACGGGCTGGCTTAAAATTAACTTAAGATTAACTAAGCAATGATGAAATCAGTGATAAAACATTAATGTAAACAGATAACTATAAAGCACAAGTGAGTATTACAAAGACAGCTCATATGGTTGCATGCATTGTTGTACATTCAGTCGTATGAAGGATTCTGTTAGGTAGTGTATTTAAAAAATAATAAAGTTAGATTGGGTTTTAGGTTTAACATTTATGTGATATAATTGTGAGAAACATTTAAGATATACAATTTATAAGGTTCAGTTATTCAGTATTTATTTGGTTTTGAGTGAGTAAGTGATCTTTGAGAAGAGACTTGAATTTATAAACAGGTAGCGTTTCTTTTATATTTACAGGTAATGAATTCCAGATTTTAGGGCCTTCTTATGTGCATTGAGTTTTTGCATAGTGTGAGATGGACACGAGGAACATCAAAGAGTGATTTGTGCCTTGTGTTATGGTCATGTGTTCTGTTGAGGTTGGCAAGGAGATGTTTGAGGGGAGGGTTAATATCAGAGTTAAGTGTTCTATGTATGTAATAGGTGCAATAATAAGTATGGATGTTTTGTATGGTGAGTAGGTTGAGTGTTTTGAATATTGTTGGAGTGTGTTGCCTGTAGTGAGAATTTATCATTCTAACTGCAGCCTTTTGTTGGGTAATTAATGGTCTGATATGGTTAATTGTTGTTGAGCCCCATGCACAAATTCCATAGGTGAGATAGGGGTAAATAAGAGAGTGATATAGGGCCAGGAGGGCTGACTGTGGAACATAGTACAGTATCTTCGATAGTATGCCTACAGTCTTGGAAATTTTCTTAGAAATTTGTTGTATATGTGTATGAAATTTGAGTCTATTATCGAGGTGGATTCCTAAGAATTTTCCCTCTGTTAGCTTTGTGATAGGTGATCCGTTTATCATTATGTTAAGAGGGACATCTGTAGCTCTGTTACCAAACTGAATGAAGTAGGTTTTGTCAATGTTTAGTGTAAGTTTGTTAGTCCTCATCCAGGTAGATATTTTCTGTAATTCGGTGTTTACAGTATTGGCTAGCGTGACTGGGCTCGGGTGAGAGAAGACGTATGTAGTATCATCTGCAAATAGTGTGGGTTTGAGTAATTGCGAAGCATTTGGTAGGTCATTTATGTATAGGAGAAAGAGAAGAGGGCCAAGGACACTTCCCTGTGGGACACCAACTGTAATTGGTTGTGCAGAAGAGTTTGCCCCATTTGTGTACACATATTGGCTTCTGTTGCTGAGGTAAGACTTGAGGTAGTTGAGGGAGTGCCCTCTTATACCATAGTGTGACAATTTTACGTGGAGCAAGTCATGGTCAACTGTATCAAAAGCTTTACGTAAGTCAATGAAGATCCCCAGTGGGACTTCTTTTTTCTCTATTGCAGTGTATATATGTTCTAGCATGTGTATAATAGCATCATTAGTATTTTTATTAGGCCTGAATCCAAATTGGCAGGGGTTGAGTATGTTTTGGGAGATAAGGTAGGAGTAGATTCGTTTATGAATTAATTTTTCGAAGATTTTTGAGAGAGGGTGTAAGTTGGATATTGGCCTATAGTTATTCAACTCTGTTTGGTCTCCTCCTTTGTGGATCGGGGTGACCCTTGCTATTTTGAGTACTGTAGGGAAGGTGGAGGATTCAATGGATTTGTTAAAGAGTGTTGCAATGATTTGTGATAGCACTTGTGACACTTTTTTGTATATAAAGGGTGGTAAGGTATTTAAATCTCTTGCCTTTTTTTTAGTGCGTTGATAATAAGGGAGACTTCGTATGGGTTAGTCGGAGCTAGGAACAGTGTATTCGGGTAGTTGCCGGTGAGGTAGTCATTTGGTGGGGTATCTGAGCTTGGGATTTTATTGGCAAGGTTTTGTCCTATAGTGGAGAAGAAATCATTGAGTCTGTTTGCTGTTTCTGTTGGTGGGAGTTGGGGTTCATCTGATTTTGCTAATTTTATTGCGCTATTTCGTGATATCTTTTTTGTTCCCAGAATTTCTGATAGGGTTTTCCAGGTCTTTTTTATATCACCTCATAAGTTGGATAATCTGTTCTCATAATACAATTTTTTTGCCCTTCTTATCAGACTGGTTAGGATTGACGAGTAACGTTTTGTTTGGTCTCTGGTTATGTGACCCATTCTGTACTGTTTTTCATATTGGTGTTTTGTATTTATGGATTTGAGAATGCTGGGTGTTAGCCAGGGACTGTTCAGTCTCTTAGCTGTCATCTGTTTAGTTTTTTTAGGGCAGTGCTTGTTATAGAGGTATTGGGTCTTTTTTAGAAAATTAGTAATACATTCGTCAATATCTGTATAGATTTCTAGCTCAGTGTGCCAGTCAATGTTTGCTACTGCTGTTGTGAAGTTATTAATGGCTGCCTCATTGTGAAGTCTGAAGGTGACTTCAGTAGTGTCTTGGGGTAGTTTACCAAGAGTTGTTATGAGGAAAGTAGGGTAGTGGTCTGTGGTATTATCTGTAATTATGCCTGATTTTAAAGGGGATATGGTGTTGGTCCAGATGTGGTCAAGTAGGGAAACACTAGTCTCTGTAACTCTTGTAGGTTTTGTTACTGTTGGTAGCAACATACAGTTACTCATTGTGTTTGTGAATTCAGTAACGTGTGGGTCCTGGTCTTGCAGGAGATTTATATTGAAGTCACCTGAGAGTAGTAAGTGATCTTTGTTCATGCGTGCATCAGTTATCATACTTCCTAGGTTTTGACTAAATTGGCTAATGTTTGACTGTGGAACTCTGTAGATGTTTATCAATGTGAGAGGTTTTTGTAGGTATTTGGATTTGAATTTGGCTATTATATACTCCCCATGTTCATCCCTTGTGCAAGTATTAGTGATACTATGTATTATCATACATAGCAGTATATGTGTAGACAACATGTATTATCATACATAGCAGTATATGTGTAGACAACATGTATTATCATACATAGCAGTATATGTGTAGACAACATGTTGGAGTGTGAGCAAAGTAACATTTATGAAGGGATTCAGGGAAACCGGCAGGCCGGACTTGAGTCCTGGAGATGGGAAGTACAGTGCCTGCACTCTGAAGGAGGGGTGTTAATGTTGCAGTTTAGAAACTGTAGTGTAAAGCACCCTTCTGGCAAGACAGTGATGGAGTGAATGATGGTGAAAGTTTTTCTTTTTCGGGCCACCCTGCCTTGGTGGGAATCGGCCGGTGTGATAATAAAAAATAATAACATGTATTATCATACATAGCAGTATATGTGTAGACAACCTGCATTATCATACATAGCAGTATATGTGTAGACAACCTGCATTATCATACATAGCAGTATATGTTCTTATGTTCTTATATGTGTAGACAACCTGCATTATCATACATAGCAGTATATGTGTAGACAACATGTATTATCATACATAGCAGTATGTGTAGACAATATGTATTATCATACATAGCAGTGTATGTGTAGACAACATGTGTTATCATACATAGCAGTATATGTGTAGACAACATGTGTTATCATACATAGCAGTATATGTGTAGACAACATGTATTATACATAGCAGTATATGTGTAGACAACATGTATTATCATACATAGCAGTATATGTGTAGACAACATGTATTATCATACATAGCAGTATATGTGTAGACAACATGTATTATCATACATAGCAGTATATGTGTAGACAACATGTATTATCATACATAGCAGTATATGTGTAGACAACATGTATTATCATACATAGCAGTATATGTGTAGACAACATGTATTATCATACATAGCAGTATGTGTAGACAACATGTATTATCATACATAGCAGTATATGTGTAGACAACCTGCAATATCATACATAGCAGTATATGTGTAGACAACATGTATTATCATACATAGCAGTATATGTGTAGACAACCTGCATTATCATACATAGCAGTATATGTGTAGACAACATGTATTATCATACATAGCAGTATATGTGTAGACAACATGTATTATCATACATAGCAGTATATGTGTAGACAACATGTATTATCATACATAGCAGTATATGTGTAGACAACCTGGGATAACACAATCAATCAGTGACTTATTTCCATTGGGGTCCTTCTAATGCCTTATTATTACACTATAATAGATAATAATATCTTATACTGTGAAGGTGATATATTAGCAATAAGGTAATAGGAATTGTTTACGTTGATATGTGTGTAACCTAAACAAAATATACAGAGTCATTCTTCTGCCTTTCTGTGGCTACATTCTTTAGGTACCTTTCTGTGGCTACATTCATTAGGTACCTTTCTGTGGCTACATTCATTAGTTGCCTGTCTGTGGCTACATTCATTAGGTGCCTGTCTGTGGCTACATTCATTAGGTACCTTTCTGTGGCTACATTCGTTAGGTGCCTGTCTGTGGCTACATTCATTAGGTACCTTTCTGTGGCTACATTCATTAGGTGCCTGTCTGTGGCTACATACATTAGGTACCTTTCTGTGGCTACATTCATTAGTTGCCTGTCTGTGGCTACATTCATTAGGTACCTTTCTGTGGCAACATTCATTAGGTGCCTGTCTGTGGCTACATTCATTAGGTACCTTTCTGTGGCTACATTCGTTAGGTGCCTGTCTGTGGCTACATTCATTAGGTACCTTTCTGTGGCTACATTCATTAGGTGCCTGTCTGTGGCTACATTCATTAGGTACCTTTCTGTGGCTACATTCATTAGTTGCCTGTCTGTGGCTACATTCATTAGGTACCTTTCTATGGCAACATTCATTAGGTGCCTGTCTGTGGCTACATTCATTAGGTACCTTTCTGTGGCTACATTCGTTAGGTGCCTGTCTGTGGCTACATTCATTAGGTACCTTTCTGTGGCTACATTCATTAGGTGCCTGTCTGTGTCTACATTCATTAGGTGCCTGTCTGTGGCTACAGTCATTACATTTCTGTGGCTACATTCATTAGGTACCTTTCTGTGGCTACATTCATTAGGTGCCTTTCTGTGGCTACATTCATTAGGTACCTTTCTGTGGCTACATTCATTAGGTACCTTTGGCTACATTCATTAGGTACCTTTGGCTACATTCATTAGGTACCTTTCTGTGGCTACATTCATTAGGTGCCTGTCTGTGGCTACATTCATTAGGTACCTTTCTGTGGCTACATTCATTAGGTGCCTGTCTGTGGCTACATTCATTAGGTACCTTTCTGTGGCTACATTCATTAGGTGCCTGTGTGGCTACATTCATTAGGTACCTTTCTGTGGCTACATTCATTAGGTGCCTGTCTGTGGCTACATTCATTAGGTGCCTGTCTGTGGCTACAGTCATTGGGTACCTTTCTGTGGCTACATTCATTAGGTACCTTTCTGTGGCTACATTCATTAGGTACCTTTCTGTGGCTACATTCATTAGGTACCTTTCTGTGGCTACATAAATTAGGTGCCTGTCTGTGGGTGCATTCATTAGGTACCTTTCTGTGACTACATTCATTAGGTACCTTTGGCTACATTCATTAGGTACCTTTGGCTACATTCATTAGGTACCTTTCTGTGGCTACATTCATTAGGTACCTTTGGCTACATTCATTAGGTAACTTTGGCTACATTCATTAGGTACCTTTCTGTGGCTACATTCATTTGGTACCTTTCTGTGGCTACATTCATTAGGTACCTTTCTGTGGCTACATTAATTAGGTACCTTTCTGAGGTCACATTCATCAGGTACCTTTCTGTGGCCACATTCATTAAGTACCTTTCTGTGGCCACATTCATTAGGTACCTTTCTGTGGCCACATTCATCAGGTACCTTTCTGTGGCTACATTCATTAGGTACCTTTTTGTGGCCACATTCATTAGGTACCTTTCTGTGGCTACATTCATAAGGTACCTTTCTGTGGCTACATTCATTAGGTACCTTTGTGGCTACATTCATTAGGTACCTTTCCGTGGCTACATTCATTAGGTACCTTTCTGTGGCTACATTCATTAGGTACCTTTCTGTGGCTACATTAGGTACCTTTGGCTACATTCATTAGGTACCTTTCTGTGGCTATGTTCATTAGGTACCTTTCTGTGGCTACATTCATTAGGTACCTTTCTGTGGCTACATTCATTAGGTACCTTTGGCTACATTCATTAGGTACCTTTCTGTGGCTACATTCATTAGGTACCTTTCTGTGGCCACATTCATTAGGTACCGTTCTGTTTCTACATTCATTAGGTACCTTTCTGTGGCTACATTCATTAGGTACTTTTCTGTGGCCACATTCATCAGGTACCTTTCTGTGGCCACATTCATCAGGTACCTTTCTGTGGCCACATTAGGTACGTTTCTGTGGCTACATTCATTAGGTACCTTTGTGGCGACATTCATTTGGTACCTTTCTGTGGCTACATTCATTAGGTGCCTTTCTGTGGCTACATTCATTAGGTACCTTTCTGTGGCCACATTCATTAGGTATTTCTGTGGCCACATTCATTAGGTACCTTTCTGTGGCCACATTAGGTACCTTTCTGTGGCAACATTCATTAGGTACCTTTCTGTGGCCACATTCATTAGGTACATTTCTGTGGCTACATTCATTAGGTACCTTTGGCTACATTCATTAGGTACCTTTCTGTGGCTACATTCATTAGGTACCTTTCTGTGGCTACATTCATTAGGTACCTTTCTGTGGCTACATTCATTAGGTACCTTTCTGTGGCTACATTCATTAGGTGCCTGTCTGTGGCTACATTCATTAGGTACCTTTCTGTGGCTACATTCATTAGGTACCGTTGGCTACATTCATTACCTTTCTGTGGTTTTTGTGGCTACATTCATTAGGTACCTTTCTGTGGCTACATTCATTAGGTACCTTTCTGTGGCTACATTCATTAGGTACCTTTGGCTACATTCATTAGGTACCTTTGGCTACATTCATTAGGTACCTTTGGCTACATTCATTAGGTACCTTTCTGTGGCTACATTCATTAGGTACCTTTCTGTGGCTACATTCATTAGGTACCTTTCTGTGGCTACATTCATTAGGTACCTTTGTGGCTACATTCATTAGGTACCTTTCTGTGGCTACATTCATTAGGTACCTTTGGCTACATTCATTAGGTACCTTTCTGTGGCTACATTCATTAGGTACGTTTCTGTGGCTACATTCGTTAGGTACCTTTCTGTGGCTACATTCATTAGGTACCTTTCTGTGGCTACATTCATTAGGTACCTTTCTGTGGCTACATTCATTAGGTACCTTTCTGTGGCCACATTAGGTACCGTTCTGTGGCTACATTCATTAGGTACCTTTCTGTGGCTACATTCATTAGGTACCTTTCTGTGGCCACATTCATCAGGTACCGTTCTGTGGCTACATTCATTAGGTACCTTACGGTTGTCTTCTTGAACTGGTTCATGTTATGACTGAGTTTAACATGTGCAGGCAGTCTGTTCCATTCCTTTATTGCTGTACAATAAAAGGTGTTTGAAGCCTTGACACTGACTGAGGCTACCACAAACTTGTCTTCTCTCCCTCTAGTTATGTAGTTGCTTTGGTTCCCACACTTGACACTGACTGTGGCTACCACAAACTTGTCTTCTCTCCCCCTAGTTATGTAGTTGCTTTGGTTCCCACACTTGACACTGACTGTGGCTACCACAAACTTGTCTTCTCTCCCTCTAGTTATGTAGTTGCTTTGGTTCCCACACTTGACACTGACTGTGGCTACCACAAACTTGTCTTCTCTCCCCCTAGTTATGTAGTTGCTTTGGTTCCCACACTTGACACTGACTGTGGCTACCACAAACTTGTCTTCTCTCCCCCTAGTTATGTAGTTGCTTTGGTTCCCACACTTGACACTGACTGTGGCTACCACAAACTTGTCTTCTCTCCCCCTAGTTATGTAGTTGCTTTGGTTCCCACACTTGACACTGACTGAGGCTACCACAAACTTGTCTTCTCTCCCCCTAGTTATGTAGTTGCTTTGGTTCCCACACTTGACACTGACTGTGGCTACCACAAACTTGTCTTCTCTCCCCCTAGTTATGTAGTTGCTTTGGTTCCCACACTTGACACTGACTGTGGCTACCACAAACTTGTCTTCTCTCCCCCTAGTTATGTAATTGCTTTGGTTCCCACACTTGACACTGACTGTGGCTACCACAAACTTGTCTTCTCTCCCCCTAGTTATGTAGTTGATTTGGTTCCCAGACTTGACACTGACTGAGGCTACCACAAACTTGTCTTCTCTCCCCCTAGTTATGTAGTTGCTTTGGTTCCCAGACTTGACACTGACTGAGGGTACCACAAACTTGTCTTCTCTCCCCCTAGTTATGTAGTTGCTTTGGTTCCCACACTTGACACTGACTGTGGCTACCACAAACTTGTCTTCTCTCCCCCTAGTTATGTAGTTACTTTGGTTCGCACACTTGACACTGACTGTGGCTACCACAAACTTGTCTTCTCTCCCCCTAGTTATGTAGTTGATTTGGTTCCCAGACTTGACACTGACTGAGGCTACCACAAACTTGTCTTCTCTCCCCCTAGTTATGTAGTTGCTTTGGTTCCCACACTTGACACTGACTGTGGCTACCACAAACTTGTCTTCTCTCCCCCTAGTTATGTAGTTGCTTTGGTTCCCACACTTGACACTGACTGTGGCTACCACAAACTTGTCTTCTCTCCCCCTAGTTATGTAGTTGCTTTGGTTCCCACACTTGACACTGACTGTGGCTACCACAAACTTGTCTTCTCTCCCCCTAGTTATGTAGTTGCTTTGGTTCCCACACTTGACACTGACTGTGGCTACCACAAACTTGTCTTCTCTCCCCCTAGTTATGTAGTTACTTTGGTTCCCACACTTGACACTGACTGTGGCTACCACAAACTTGTCTTCTCTCCCCCTAGTTATGTAGTTGCTTTGGTTCCCACACTTGACACTGACTGTGGCTACCACAAACTTGTCTTCTCTCCCCCTAGTTATGTAGTTGCTTTGGTTCCCACACTTGACACTGACTGTGGCTACCACAAACTTGTCTTCTCTCCCCCTAGTTATGTAGTTGCTTTGGTTCCCACACTTGACACTGACTGTGGCTACCACAAACTTGTCTTCTCTCCCCCTAGTTATGTAGTTGCTTTGGTTCCCACACTTGACACTGACTGTGGCTACCACAAACTTGTCTTCTCTCCCCCTAGTTATGTAGTTGCTTTGGTTCCCACACTTGACACTGACTGTGGCTACCACAAACTTGTCTTCTCTCCCCCTAGTTATGTAGTTGCTTTGGTTCCCACACTTGACACTGACTGTGGCTACCACAAACTTGTCTTCTCTCCCCCTAGTTATGTAGTTGCTTTGGTTCCCACACTTGACACTGACTGTGGCTACCACAAACTTGTCTTCTCTCCCCCTAGTTATGTAGTTGATTTGGTTCCCACACTTGACACTGACTGTGGCTACCACAAACTTGTCTTCTCTCCCCCTAGTTATGTAGTTGCTTTGGTTCCCACACTTGACACTGACTGTGGCTACCACAAACTTGTCTTCTCTCCCCCTAGTTATGTAGTTGCTTTGGTTCCCACACTTGACACTGACTGTGGCTACCACAAACTTGTCTTCTCTCCCCCTAGTTATGTAGTTGCTTTGGTTCCCACACTTGACACTGACTGTGGCTACCACAAACTTGTCTTCTCTCCCCCTACTTATGTAGTTGCTTTGGTTCCCACACTTGACACTGACTGTGGCTACCACAAACTTGTCTTCTCTCCCTCTAGTTATGTAGTTGCTTTGGTTCCCACACTTGACACTGACTGTGGCTACCACAAACTTGTCTTCTCTCCCCCTAGTTATGTAGTTGCTTTGGTTCCCACACTTGACACTGACTGTGGCTACCACAAACTTGTCTTCTCTCCCCCTAGTTATGTAGTTGCTTTGGTTCCCACACTTGACACTGACTGAGGCTACCACAAACTTGTCTTCTCTCCCCCTAGTTATGTAGTTGCTTTGGTTCGTCTTCTCTCCCCCTAGTTATGTAGTTGCTTTGGTTCCCACACTTGACACTGACTGTGGCTACCACAAACTTGTCTTCTCTCCCCCTAGTTATGTAGTTGCTTTGGTTCCCACACTTGACACTGACTGTGGCTACCACAAACTTGTCTTCTCTCCCCCTAGTTATGTAGTTGCTTTGGTTCCCACACTTGACACTGACTGTGGCTACCACAAACTTGTCTTCTCTCCCCCTAGTTATGTAGTTGCTTTGGTTCCCACACTTGACACTGACTGTGGCTACCACAAACTTGTCTTCTCTCCCCCTAGTTATGTAGTTGCTTTGGTTCCCACACTTGACACTGACTGTGGCTACCACAAACTTGTCTTCTCTCCCCCTAGTTATGTAGTTGCTTTGGTTCCCACACTTGACACTGACTGTGGCTACCACAAACTTGTCTTCTCTCCCCCTAGTTATGTAGTTGCTTTGGTTCCCACACTTGACACTGACTGTGGCTACCACAAACTTGTCTTCTCTCCCCCTACTTATGTAGTTGCTTTGGTTCCCACACTTGACACTGACTGTGGCTACCACAAACTTGTCTTCTCTCCCTCTAGTTATGTAGTTGCTTTGGTTCCCACACTTGACACTGACTGTGGCTACCACAAACTTGTCTTCTCTCCCCCTAGTTATGTAGTTGCTTTGGTTCCCACACTTGACACTGACTGTGGCTACCACAAACTTGTCTTCTCTCCCCCTAGTTATGTAGTTGCTTTGGTTCCCACACTTGACACTGACTGTGGCTACCACAAACTTGTCTTCTCTCCCTCTAGTTATGTAGTTGCTTTGGTTCCCACACTTGACACTGACTGTGGCTACCACAAACTTGTCTTCTCTCCCCCTAGTTATGTAGTTGCTTTGGTTCCCACACTTGACACTGACTGTGGCTACCACAAACTTGTCTTCTCTCCCCCTAGTTATGTAGTTGCTTTGGTTCCCACACTTGACACTGACTGTGGCTATCACAAACTTGTCTTCTCTCCCCCTAGTTATGTAGTTGATTTGGTTCCCACACTTGACACTGACTGTGGCTACCACAAACTTGTCTTCTCTCCCCCTAGTTATGTAGTTGCTTTGGTTCCCACACTTGACACTGACTGTGGCTACCACAAACTTGTCTTCTCTCCCTCTAGTTATGTAGTTGCTTTGGTTCCCACACTTGACACTGACTGTGGCTACCACAAACTTGTCTTCTCTCCCCCTAGTTATGTAGTTGCTTTGGTTCCCACACTTGACACTGACTGTGGCTACCACAAACTTGTCTTCTCTCCCCCTAGTTATGTAGTTGCTTTGGTTCCCACACTTGACACTGACTGTGGCTACCACAAACTTGACAAAATTAGCAGCAAGATTTAACTTCAGTTGTTTTACTCTGTCTTCAACATTCAGCATATCTAATTGTTGTAATTCGTTCTGGCCTACGTGTTCTCTTGTACCCAGGCCTACGTGTTCTCTTGGACCCTGGCCTACATGTTCTCTTGGACCCAGGCCTACATGTTCTCTTGGACCCAGGCCTACATGTTCTCTTGGACCCTGGCCTACATGTTCTCTTGTACCCTGGCCTACATGTTCTCTTGGACCCTGGCCTACATGTTCTCTTGTACCCTGGCCTACATGTTCTCTTGGACCCTGGCCTACATGTTCTCTTGTACCCTGGCCTACATGTTCTCTTGGACCCTGGCCTACATGTTCTCTTGTACCCTGGCCTACATGTTCTCTTGGACCCAGGCCTACATGTTCTTTTGGACCCTGGCCTACATGTTCTCTTGGACCCTGGCCTACATGTTCTCTTGGACCCTGGCCTACATGTTCTCTTGGACCCTGGCCTACATGTTCTCTTGGACCCTGGCCTACATGTTCTCTTGGACCCAGGCCTACATGTTCTCTTAGACCCAGGCCTACATGTTCTCTTAGACCCAGGCCTACGTGTTCTCTTGTACCCAGGTCTACGTGTTCTCTTAGACCCTGGCCTACATGTTCTCTTGTACCCAGGCCTCCATTTTCTCTTGGACCCTGGCCTACATGTTCTCTTAGACCCAGGCCTACATGTTCTCTTGGACCCTGGCCTACATGTTCTCTTGGAACCAGGCCTACATGTTCTTTTGGACCCAGGCCTACATGTTCTCTTGGACCCTGGCCTACATGTTCTCTTGGACCCTGGCCTACATGTTCTCTTGGACCCTGGCCTACATGTTCTCTTGGACCCAAGCCTACATGTTCTCTTGGACCCTGGCCTACATGTTCTCTTGGACCCTGGCCTACATGCTCACTTGGACCCTGGCCTACATGTTCTTAGCCCCAGGCCTACATGTTCTTAGACCCTGGCCTACATGTTCTCTTGGACCCTGGCCTACATGTTCTCTTGGACCCTGGCCTACATGTTCTCTTGGACACAGGCCTACATGTTCTCTTAGACCCAGGCCTACATGTTCTCTTAGACCCAGGCCTACATGTTCTCTTAGACCCAGGCCTACGTGTTCTCTTGTACCCAGGCCTCCATTTTCTCTTGGACCCTGGCCTACATGTTCTCTTAGACCCAGGCCTACATGTTCTCTTGGACCCTGGCCTACATGTTCTCTTGGAACCAGGCCTACATGTTCTTTTGGACCCAGGCCTACATGTTCTCTTGGACCCTGGCCTACATGTTCTCTTGGAAACTGGCCTACATGTTCTCTTGGACCCTGGCCCACATGTTCCCTTGGACCCTGGCCTACATGTTCTCTTGAACCCTGGCCTACATGTTCTCTTGAACCCTGGCCTACATGTTCTCTTGGACCCTGGCCCACATGTCCCCTTGGATCCTGGCCTACATGTTCTCTTGAACCCTGGCCTACATGTTCTCTTGGACCCTGGCCCACATGTTCCCTTGGACCCTGGCCTACATGTTCTCTTGGACCCTGGCCTACATGTTCTCTTGGACCCTGGCCTACATGTTCTCTTGGACCCTGGCCTACATGTTCTCTTGGACCCTGGCCTACATGTTCTCTTGGACCCTGGCCTACATGTTCTCTTGGACCCAGGCCTACATGTTCTCTTGGACCCTGGCCCACATGTTCCCTTGGACCCTGGCCTACATGTTTTCTTGGACCCTGGCCTACATGTTCTCTTGGACCCTGGCCTACATGTTCTCTCGGACCCTGGCCTACATGTTTTCTTGGACCCTGGCCTTCATGTTCTCTTGGACCCTGGCGTATATGTTCTCTTGGACCCAGGCCTACATGTTCTCTTGTACCCTGGCCTACATGTTCTCTTGGACCCTGGCCTACATGTTCTCTTGGACCCTGACCTACATGTTCTCTTGGACCCTGGCGTACATGTTCTCTTGGACCCTGGCCTACATGTTCTCTTGGACCCTGGCCTACATGTTCTCTTGGACCCTGGCCTACATGTTCTCGTGGAGCCTGGCCTACATGTTCTCTTGGACCCTGGCCTACATGTTCTCTTGGACCCTGGCCTACATGTTCTCTTGGACCCTGGCCTACATGTTCTCTTGGACCCAGGCCTACATGTTCTCTTGGACCCTGGCCTACATGTTCTCTTGGACCCTGGCCTACATGTTCTCTTGGACCCTGGCCTACATGTTCTCTTGGACCCAGGCCTTCATGTTCTCTTGGACCCTGGCCTACATGTTCTCTTGGACCCTGGCTTACATGTTCTCTTGGACCCAGGCCTATATGTTCTCTTTGACCCAGGCCTACATGTTCTCTTGGACCCTGGCCTACATGTTCTCTTGGACCCAGGCCTACATGTTCTTAGACCCAGGCCTACATGTTCTCTTTGACCCAGGCCTACATGTTTTTAGACCCAGGCCTACATGTTCTCTTGGACCCAGGCCTTCATGTTCTCTTGGACCCTGGCCTACATGTTCTTAGCCCTATGCCTACATGTTCTTAGACCCAGGCCTACATGTTCTCTTGGACACAGGCCTACATGTTCTCTTAGACCCAGGCCTACATGTTCTTAGACCCAGGCCTACATGTTCTCTTAGACCCCGGCTTACATGTTCTCTTAGACAAAGGCCTACATGTTCTCTTAGACCCAGGCCTACGTGTTCTCTTGTACCCAGGTCTATGTGTTCTCTTAGACCCTGGCCTACATGTTCTCTTAGACCCAGGCCTACATGTTCTCTTGGACCCTGGCCTACATGTTCTCTTGTACCCAGGCCTCCATGTTCTCTTGGACCCTTGCCTACATGTTCTCTTGGACCCTGGCCTACATGTTCTCTTAGACCCAGGCCTACATGTTCTCTTGTACCCAGGCCTCCATGTTCTCTTAGACTCTGCCCTACATGTTCTCTTAGACCCAGGCCTACATGTTCTCTTGGACCCTGGCCTACATGTTCTCTTGTACCCAGGCCTCCATGTTCTCTTGGACCCTGGCCTACATGTTCTCTTGGACCCTGGCCTACATGTTCTCTTAGACCCAGGCCTACATGTTCTCTTGGACCCTGGCCTACATGTTCTCTTGGAACCAGGCCTACATGTTCTTTTGGACCCAGGCCTACATGTTCTCTTGGACCCTGGCCTACATGTTCTCTTGGAAACTGGCCTACATGTTCTCTTGGACCCTGGCCTACATGTTCTCTTGGACCCTGGCCCACATGTTCCATTGGACCCTGGCCTACATGTTCTCTTGGACCCTGGCCTACATGTTCTCTTGGACCCTGGCCTACATGTTCTCTTGGACCCAGGCCTACATGTTCTCTTGAACCCTGGCCTACATGTTCTCTTGAACCCTGGCCTACATGTTTTCTTGGACCCTGGCCCACATGTTCTCTTGGACCCTGGCCTACATGTTCTCTTGGACCCAGGCCTACATGTTCTCTTGGACCCTGGCCTACATGTTCTCTTGGACCCTGGCGTACATGTTCTCTTGGACCCTGGCCTACATGTTCTCTTAGACCCAGGCCTACATGTTCTCTTGGACCCAGGCCTACATGTTCTCTTGGACCCTGGCCTACATGTTCTCTTGGACCCTGGCCTACATGTTCTCTTGGACCCTGGCCTACATGTTCTCTTGGACCCTGGCCTACATGTTCTCTTGTACCCTGTCCTACATTTTCTCTTGGACCCAGGCCTACATGTTCTCATGGACCCTGGCCTACATGTTCTCTGGGACCCTGGCCTACATGTTCTCTTGGACCCAGGCCTACATGTTCTCTTGAACCCTGGCCTACATGTTCTCTTGGACCCTGGCCTACATGTTCTCTTGAACCCAGGCCTACATGTTCTCTTGGACCCAGGCCTACATGTTCTCTTGGACCCTGGCCTACATGTTCTCTTGGACCCTGGCCTACATGTTCTCTTGGACCCTGGCCTACATGTTCTCTTGGACCCAGGCCTCCATGTTCTCTTGTACCCTGGCCTACATGTTCTCTTGGACCCTGACCTACATGTTCTCTTGGACCCTGGCGTACATGTTCTCTTGGACCCAGGCCTACATCTTCTCTTGAACCCTGGCCTACATGTTCTCGTGGATCCTGGCCTTCATGTTCTCTTGGACCCTGGCCTACATGTTCTCTTGGACCCTGGCCTACATGTTCTCTTGGACCCTGGCCTACATGTTCTCTTGGACCCTGGCCTACATGTTCTCTTGGACCCTGGCCTACATGTTCTCTTGGGCCCTGGCCTACATGTTCTTAGACCCAATCCTACATGTTCTTAGACCCAGGCCTACATGTTCTCTTGGACCCAGGCCTACATGTTCTCTTGGACCCAGGCCTACATGTTCTTATACCCAGGCCTACATGTTCTCTTTGACCCAGGCCTACATGTTCTTAGACCCAGGCCTACATGTTCTTAGACCCAGGCCGACATGTTCTCTTGGACACTGGCCTACGTGTTCTTAGACCCAGGCCTACATGTTCTCTTGGACCCAGGTCAACATGTTCTCTTGGACCCAGGCCTACATGTTCTTACACCCAGGCCTACATGTTCTTAGACCCAGGCCTATATGTTCTTAGACCCAGGCCTACATGTTCTCTTGGACCCTGGCCTACATGTTCTCTTGAACCCCGGCCTACATGTTCTCTTGGACCCTGGCCTACATGTTCTCTTGAACCCTGGCCTACATGTTCTCTTGGACCCTGGCCTACATGTTCTCTTGTACCCTGGCCTACATGTTCTCTTGAACCCTGGCCTACATGTTCTCTTGGACCCTGACCTACATGTTCTCTTGGACCCTGACCTACATGTTCTCTTGAACCCTGGCCTACATGTTCTCTTGAACCCTGGCCTACATGTTCTCTTGGACCCTGGCCTACATGTTCTCTTGGACCCTGGCCTACATGTTCTCTTGGACCCTGGCCTACATGTTCTCTTGGACCCTGGCCTACATGTTCTCTTGGACCCTGGCCTACATGTTCTCATAGACCCTGGCCTACATGTTCTCTTGAACCCTGGCCTACATGTTCTCTTGAACCCTGGCCTACATGTAGGCCAGGGTACAAGAGAACATGTTCTCTTGAACCCTGGCCTACATGTTTTCTTGAACCCTGGCCTATATGTTCTCTTGGACACAGGCCTTCATGTTCTCTTGGACCCTGGCCTACATGTTCTCTTGGACCCAGGCCTACATGTTCTCTTAGACCCAGGCCTACATGTTCTTAGACCCAGGCCTACATGTTCTCTTGGACCCAGGCCTACATGCTCTCTTAGACCCAGGCCTACCTACTCTTAGACCCTGGCCTTCATGTTCTCTTAGACCCAGGCCTACATGTTCTCTTAGACCCAGGCCTACATGTTCTCTTAGACTCAGGCCTACATGTTCTCTAGGATCCAGATCCAGGATGAATCTTGCCATTTTGTTCTGGCTGATTTGTAGTCTATCTTTCAGTTTTTTTGTCAAGGCAGAGTAGCAAGCGTAGTCCACACGACATTGTATAAGGGCTAGACGTAGGGTCCTGCGAGCCTTAGTTGTTAGACAGTGTCTCAGTAGGTAGGCACTGTGTCTCAGTAGGTAGGCACTGTGTCTCAGTAGGTAGGCACAGTGTCTCAGTAGGTAGGCACTGTCTCAGTAGGTAGGCACTGTCTCAGTAGGTAGGCACTGTCTCAGTAGGTAGGCACTGTCTCAGTAGGTAGACAGTCTCAGTAGGTACACAGTGTGTCTCAGTAGGTAGGCACTGTGCATCAGTAGTTAGACACTGTGCCTCAGTAGTTAGACAGTGTCTCAGTAGGTAGACACTGTCTCAATAGGTAGACACTGTGTCTCAGTAGTTAGACACTGTCTCGGTTGGTAGGCACTGTCTCAGTAGGTAGACACTGTCTCAGTAGGTAGACACTGTGCCTCGGTTGGTAGACACTGTGTCTCAGCAGGTAGACAGTGTGTCTCAGTAGGTAGATACAGTCTCAGTAGGTAGGCACTGTGCCTCAGTTGGTAGACACTGTCTCAGTAGGTAGACACTGTGTCTCAGTAGGTAGGTACTGTGCCTCAGTTGGTAGGCCCTGTACCTCAGTTGCTAGACACTGTCTCAGTAGGTAGGCACTCAGTAGGTAGACACTGTCTCAGTTCGTAGGCACTGTGCCTCAGTTCGTAGGCACTGTGCCTCAGTTCGTAGGCACTGTGCCTCAGTTCGTAGGCACTGTGCCTCAGTAGGTAGGCACTGTGTCTCAGTAGGTAGACACTGTGTCTCAGTAGGTAGACACTGTGTCTCAGTAGGTAGACACTGTGTCTCAGTAGGTAGGCACTGTCTCAGTAGGTAGGCACTGTCTCAGTAGGTAGACACTGTCTCAGTAGGTAGACACTGTCTCAGTAGGTAGACACTGTGTCTCAGTAGGTAGACACTGTGTCTCAGTAGGTAGACACTGTGTCTCAGTAGGTAGACACTGTGTCTCAGTAGGTAGACACTGTGTCTCAGTAGGTAGACACTGTGTCTCAGTAGGTAGACACTGTGTCTCAGTAGGTAGACACTGTGTCTCAGTAGGTAGACACTGTGTCTCAGTAGGTAGACACTGTGTCTCAGTAGGTAGACACTGTGTCTCAGTAGGTAGACACTGTGTCTCAGTAGGTAGACACTGTGTCTCAGTAGGTAGACACTGTGTCTCAGTAGGTAGACACTGTGTCTCAGTAGGTAGACACTGTGTCTCAGTAGGTAGACACTGTGTCTCAGTAGGTAGACACTGTGTCTCAGTAGGTAGACACTGTGTCTCAGTAGGTAGACACTGTGTCTCAGTAGGTAGACACTGTGTCTCAGTAGGTAGACACTGTGTCTCAGTAGGTAGACACTGTGTCTCAGTAGGTAGATACTGTGTCTCAGTAGGTAGACACTGTGTCTCAGGTAGACACTGTGTCTCAGTAGGTAGTCTCAGTAGGTAGACACTGTGTCTCAGTAGGTAGACACTGTGTCTCAGTAGGTAGACAGTGTCTCAGTAGGTAGACACTGTGTCTCAGTAGGTAGACACTGTCTCAGTAGGTAGACACTGTCTCAGTAGGTAGACACTGTGCTTGTCTGTAGAGGAACTTCAGTCTGACATTCGTTTTCTTCACTACACTTCCCTATCAATTCTCTTGACATGCACAGGTTAAAGGGGATTCCCAGCTATTATATTTTGCACTGGACATTAAAATTATTTGCCCTTCTCAGTTTGTTTCGTGCCAAAGAGCATGGCTTCAGTTTTTCTGAGGTGTAACGATAGTTTGTCTACTAACCATTTGCTGCAGGACTCTAGTTCCAGTGTTATTACTTTAGCTATATCTTGTGGGTATTTACCAGACACCTGACACTGATGGGCATGTCGTTTACATAACATAGAACTAAGGGACCCAGAATACTACTTTGGGGAACTCCACATGCTATCGACAGGAGTCCTGATTCTGTTTTGTTAATTTTGACAATGTTTCCTGCCGATAACTTGAAGTTTCTTACATAATATATTGTGGATGACAGTATCGAAGGCCTTTTGCAAGTCTAAGGTTACCATTCATATGAGGTTCCCTTTATACGTATCACTTCTCATGTAATCCATCAGATTAATTAGGGAGATGTCAGTTGAATAGGATCTCCTGAAACCTGATTGGTAACTATGGAGAATGTTGTGGTCATTAACATACTTAACTACTTAACAGTACATCGCCCTCTATAGAATTTTGGATATTACACTGAGTATACTAACAGGCCTATTGTTGCTGACATCAGACCTACTATTTTTCTTGAAGATAGAAGTAATTCTGGCCTCCTTGAACCCCTCTGGTGCGGTATTAGTAGTGATGGACTTATTGCGTGAAAAAGACTTGGGAGTCACGGTGCTCTTCACGCCAACTCCAAGGCTGAGGGACTGATATCCTCATCTTTTGTATATAGGTCTTTTGTCTTCCAGTCATGTCCTTGAATTTGTGTGTGTGTTAGGTAAGACACATATGGAACAGTTAGGTATCGAAATAGATACCTAACTGTTGCCTATGTGTCTTACCTAACAACCTGTCGGTATTTTATACCATTTTAATGTTCACTCCTTGAATTTGTATTGATGAAGCCAATGGAAGGCGAAACGTTGCCACAGTAAAATGTTATATTAGTTGCACTAGTGTCCTTTTACCTAACATGGATTGAAGAAACCACTGGCTGGCGAAGCGTTTCCAAAATCAACACACCCACATGTTGGAAATAAATGGTATAAAATACCGACACAATGGAAATATAAACACATATGCAGTATAATGTGATCCTTTATTGACTACGTTTCGCCCACAGTGGGCTTTTTCAAGTCACAAACAGATCTGTTTGTGACTTGAAAAAGCCCACTGTGTGGCCGAAACGTAGTTAATAAAGGATCACATTATTATGCACGTGTGTTTATATACCCACATGTTCCACAAAGTATCTCAACTTGTGCCTTTTCTAAATTATTTATCCGTGTCTTTTTCTACATTGTAAGGTCGATGCAATAGATAGGAGTGTAATGATGACATTGGTTTTTGTGTTATCTGCAGCACTCCGCGGCCTGTCTTCCAATCTGTGGGTGGGAACAACAAGGGTGGAAGATCCACTAATGGCCGTGTCCAGCCGCATGACGTTATCTCTCCACAACACGAGGAACTAATTCGGTTTTTCAATGAGTGTAAGTATTGCTTTTTTTTTGTTTTCGAATGCGGGAGGTGTCTGCCGGGAGTAGATTTTAGATTTTGCCACCGAAGTGGCTGGTTTATTGTGTACCTCATATCCATCCTGTGGATGGTAGCACAAGAATATATGGATACACAAAAGGCCTAGGAACTAGGCCCCAAAAGGGGTTAACCAAAGTACATCTGGATTATCTGCAGTTCACGTATCTGTGGTTGTTATGCATCCTGAGTAACGTGATGTAGCCTCGTGTGTGTGTGTTAATGTCTGGCGGCTTCTTCATTGAATAACATTTATTATATGTGAATGGTATACAGTACCGACAAGATGAAAATTAGACACATGTACAACATCTGGGTATCTTTATTGTAGACGTTTCGTCATTCAGTGGCTTTATCAATGCAAATTCTAGGACTTAACTTGAAGATAGTAGAACTATGTACCAAAGATTAGGTAATCAGTCCTTTAGCCTTGGATTTGGTGTGAAGAGCACCGTAGTCGTGAAGATTCTGGGCACAGGCAAGAAGGCTGGCGCTTATATACTTGCTGAGGGACTGATTACCTCACCCAGGTACCTACTTACTGCTAGGTGAACAGGGACAACAGTTGTCTCAAGGAGACGCTATATATATATATATTTTTTTTCAGTACCATGAATGTTAAGATCCTGCAGTTGGTAATTTTATTGCGGTATCTGCTTTCCTTTACCTAACATTCTCTCGTTAATTCTATCCCTTAATAACAGTTGAGACAGGGGCAGGATCTATATATGCTAGACTTTGATGTCTGTATTGCCATAACGTTTCGCCTTTTCCATACGTTACATAAGTGTCTCAATCTTCAACTTGTCGGTTTTCAAACCCGTTTCTCACATGTCTTAATCTTCAGCTTGTCAGCATTTTAAGGACCTACCTTGCTTGGGCCAGTAGGTCTTCTGCAGTGTTCCTCCATTCTTATGTTACCGGGGCAGACAAGGCTGGTTTGTGTGTCTAGCTTCGCCTTGGCATTTACGCTTCTTGTTGGCAAGCTTGTCAGTCATTATTTGTTGTCTGTATGTGTTTGGTAGATATACCATTGATATACCATACTACTACTAGTAGGTTATAAGTTCATTGTAATCCCTTACACACACACACACACACACACACACACACACACACACACACACACACACACACACACACACACACACACACACACACACACACACACACACACACACACACACTGGAACACTCTGTAGAGTGATGTAGTGGAGTCAGGATCTATACATAGCTTTAAGAAGAGGTATAATAAAGTTCATGGAGCAGAGAGAGAGTGGACTTAGTAGCGACAAGTGAAGAGGCGGGGCCAGGAGCTATGAATAGACTCCTGCAACCACAAATAGGTGAGTACACAGACACACACTCACCTACGTACATGACCTTTACTACAGAACCGGCTGGGAGCTCCTCCTTTATGAGGATGATGATGTGTTAGGTATCTCGTAGCAAGTGCTACAACATACATGTGGTGACACAGTTAAGCTCAGATACGTATATGTGTGTGTACTCACCTAATTGTGGCTACAGGGGTCGAGTTATAGCTCCTGGCCCCGTGTCTTAGCTGGTCGCTACTAGGTTTACACACTCCCTGCTCCATGAGCTTTATTATACCTCTTCTTAAAGCTGTGTATGGCTCCTACCTCCACTGAGAGAGAGAGAGAGAGAGAGAGAGAGAGAGAGAGAGAGAGAGAGAGAATTTGAACGTAGAGGACAAGATGTTATTTCTCTTTAGGCAGGGCCGAGGGGTCACTGCCCCTGCGGCCCTATCCCAAACCCGGCCTTCTGATCAGTCAGGTTGTTGGTGTTAGTCACACGGAAACCTAGGCACCACAGCCCGGCTGATCATAAGACTGGAGGAACATTGTAGCAGGCCTACTGGCCCATACCTAACAAGACCTCCTCAAAAACATTTTCCTAAACTTATCAAAGATATTAGCTTCACACTTGTCCACACTGAACGACATCTGCCACTTTTCAGACCAGTACAGTACTGTTTACAAATCTTCCCGGTGTTAAGTGGTACCCGTCTCAGAGTTTACAGTGTTTCAAAAAGATTGACCCAATTTCATAAGAGTTTGTTTCACGATCAGGTCCATCATTTGAAACACTATATCGACCGTCTCTTTTTCATCGGTCAAGGTCGTTAATATTAATTATGCATAAAGCCACTAGAGGGAGAAACGTCTACAAATTAAAGATACCCAGATGTTGCACATGTGTATCAATCTTCAATGTGTATTTCTTCACCGTCGTTAATGTGAATTACGGATAATAATGAACGTAAAACTGGAACGCCACTTACAGAACTCAATATTTTCCGATAAATTCTCTAGTTGTTTCTTCACGTGTTTTTCCAACCAAAAATTCTTCTCCTATACTGTTAGTCATTTTTTGGACTCTATCAAAAAATCTTCTTAAAATCCAAATATATTTTTTTTTATGGTGGCTGGCAACCTCAGATGCTGTACCGAGTCATTAACTCGGTACAGCATCGTTAATTTTGTCAGACATGAACGACAGTTTTGTTACCCCGTATCGAGACTAATCAAATTACAGTCATTAAGTAGACTGCTTATATCATCTGTAATTAATTCTAGCAGTTTGTCTACTGTTGATGTCAGGGTTATCTGACGGGACTGATTTATGACTGCTGTTAGGTAAGACACATATGCAACATATGTGTCTTATGTTGCATATGTGTCTTACCTAACAACCTGTCGGTATTGTATACCATTTTGATGATTTATGACTCATGACATCGTAATGACACGATTGCAAACAAACCATACCACGGGTGGGGATAGAACCCGCGGTCAGAGACTCTCAGAACTCCAGATTTATCTCAGTTTTAACCCTTAAACTGTCCAAACGTAGATCTACGTTTTTTCAACATTTGAAAGTATGTAAAACACGTAAATCATCTTTGTGTTTTTTTTTGACATTTGAAAACGCGTAAAAAAAAACTCTATTCCACGTTTTTTTGGGGTTATATTTGAAAAAATGTAAGAAAACGTATATGGAAGTGAACGTAGATCTGCTTGGGCAGTTTAAGATGGTAATTGGTGACCTGGTGGCTAAAGCTCCCACTTCACACACGGAGGACCCGGGTTCGATTCCCGGCGGGTGGAAACATTTTGACACGTTTCCTTACACCTGTTGTCCTGTTCACCTAGCAGCAAATAGGTACCTGGGTGTTAGTCGACTGGTGTGGGTGGCATCCTGGGTGTTAGTGGACTGGTGTGGGTCGCATCCTGGGTGTTAGTCGACTGGTGTGGGTCACATCCTGTGTGTTAGTCGACTGGTGTGGGTCACATCCTGGGTGTTAGTGGACTGGTGTGGGTCGCATCCTGGGTGTTAGTGGACTGGTGTGGGTGGCATCCTGGGTGGTAGTGGACTGGTGTGGGTCGCATCCTGGGTGTTAGTGGACTGGTGTGGGTGGCATCCTGGGTGTTAGTGGACTGGTGTGGGTCGCATCCTGGGTGTTAGTGGACTGGTGTGGGTGGCATCCTGGGTGTTAGTGGACTGGTGTGGGTGGCATCCTGGGTGTTAGTGGACTGGTGTGGGTCGCATCCTGGGTGGTAGTGGACTGGTGTGGGTCGCATCCTGGGTGGTAGTGGACTGGTGTGGGTGGCATCCTGGGTGGTAGTGGACTGGTGTGGGTGGCATCCTGGGTGTTAGTGGACTGGTGTGGGTCGCATCCTGGGTGGTAGTGGACTGGTGTGGGTCGCATCCTGGGTGGTAGTGGACTGGTGTGGGTGGCATCCTGGGTGTTAGTGGACTGGTGTGGGTGGCATCCTGGGTGTTAGTCGACTGGTGTGGGTTGCATCCTGGGGGACAAGATTAAGGACTCCAATGGAAATAAGTTAGACAGTCCTCGATGACGCACTGACTTTCTTGGGTTATCCTGGGTGGCTAACCCCCCCGGGGTTAAAAATCCAAACAAAATCTTATCTTATCTTATTACACTAGCTGTCTCGCGCATCTTTCACAACAGTTTCGACTGATACCGTGGAACCCGCGGCAATGTGAGACACAGAGTCATGTTGACGGCAGTGAGGGGACTTGAGCTAGAGTTCATCACGGCCACGCTAGCTGGAGATTCGTCTGTAAAAACTTGCATTTGTGGTCACAGTGGTGGCCTATGCTAACCTTCCTATGGTGTAGAAATATACCTAGTTGGATGAATCTTATTGTGGCTAGCTGGTCCAGTGGCTAACAACGACTGTCTGGAGTTTTGAGATTATTAGGCTTGTGCAAGAAAGGTATAAAATACCGACAATATGAAAGTTAAGACACACGTGCAACATCTGGATATCTTTATTGTAGACGTTTCGCCATCCAGTGGCTTTATCAATACAGATTCTAGGACATAATAGGAAGACAGTAGAACTATATACAAAAGATGAGGTAATCAGTCCCTCGGCCTTGGAGTTAGTGTTCACAGCATCGTGGTGGAGGAGAGTCTGGAGCAAAGGCAAGAAGACTGGCGCTTTTATAGGCGTCAGTGGAAGGGACGGGCAGCAGACGAGGGCAGTCACTGGTAGGCGGGACCCCCCAGTGGAAGTAGGTCCTTCCCAAAGAGATGGGTTAGTTGCGGGAAGGACCTACTTCCACTGGGGGGTCCCGCCTACCAGTGACTGCCCTCGTCTGCTGCCCGTCCCTTCCACTGACGCCTATAAAAGCGCCAGTCTTCTTGCCTTTGCTCCAGACTCTCCTCCACCACGATGCTGTGAACACTAACTCCAAGGCCGAGGGACTGATTACCTCATCTTTTGTATATAGTTCTACTGTCTTCCTATTATGTCCTAGAATCTGTATTGATAAAGCCACTGGATGGCGAAACGTCTACAATAAAGATATCCAGATGTTGCACGTGTGTCTTAACTTTCATTATTAGGCTTATTGGCCCATATTAGGCAGGTCCCTCTCCCACCCAGACTCGGTCATGTGCTCTTTTTTCCCTCAAGGGAGGTTCCCTGACGCAGGTGAGGGGCTCTTGATCTAGGGAATTGGATCTGTACTCCAGTCCCCTGAATTAATACCTTCCATCCCAATTCGCTGTATAATCCTATGGGTTTAGCGTTCCCCCATTATTATTATTATTATTACGTATTATTATTATATACTTATTTAATATATTTTAAACCTACATAAGGTTCTTGCTTTAATAACGATATTCGGGAGTTTATTCCCACTCGTCCACAAATATTATCAAACCAGTGTTGACCTATATCATTTCTGGCTATTTTTTTCCCCCTACTTGAAGCTGTTATTGCGAGTTCTGTCTTGGTTATTTTCAGCACGTTATTTATATGTATATATGACTGACGCACTGTGATGCATTTGTTCCGTCGTGTTGATATTTTGTACCTGGAGAGACCTGCAGTTTACCTGGAGGGAGTTCCGGGGGTCAACGCCCTCCCCCCCGCGGCCCGGTCTGTGACCAGGCTTCATGTTAGGTAAATGTAACTAATGTGACATTTTATCGTGGCGATGTTTCGCTCACCAGGACTTTGCTAAGTATCTCTCTCTATTTATTTAGCATTTTGTCGGTGATTTTTATTATTTTATGCTATTTTAATATACCATGACAAACCTAACTTAGTGTGAATATACGCCAGAGCTAGCTCTCTCTCTCTGTCTCTCTCTGTCTCTTTCTCTCTCTCTGTCTCTTTCTCTCTCTCTGTCTCTTTCTCTCTGTCTCTTTCTCTCTGTCTCTTTCTGTCTCTTTCTCTGTCTCTCTCTCTGTCTCTCTCTCTGTCTCTGTCTGTCTGTCTGTCTCTCTCTGTCTCTCTGTCTCTCTGTCTCTGTCTGTCTCTCTGTCTCTCTCTGTCTCTCTCTCTCTCTCTCTCTCTCTCTCTCTCTCTCTCACGAGGTATGAGTAGGGAGAGTGACGTAGTAGCGACCAGTGAAGAGGCGGGGCCAGGAGCTATGACTAGACCCCTGCAACCACAACTAGGAGATTACATATACATATATACACAGATACATGAGAGAGTGAGTGAGTGAGTTTACCACAACGTATCGGTCCTACTCAACCAGTTACGAAGTGGGAGCGAAACATCGTGGCCAGTTTCTCTCTCCTGTGCTCGGGTTTATTTTTGTTAATTTGGATACGCTTGTTAACCCTGAGTTATCTTCCGATGTTTTACCCTTCCAGTGGTGCGCCTTGACGCTGGTGACGGGCTCTTGATCTAGGGAATTGGATCTGTGTACTAGTTCCCTAAATTAAGTCTGAATACCTTCCATTCCCCCCCCCGGGCACTGCATAGTCCTACGGGTTTAGCGCTTTCCCTTGATTGTACTTGTAACACACAGAGGTGTTAGAAGGTTCCAGGAGCGAAACGTTTTCTAAAAACGTTTGCTGACGTGTCTTTTGAAGCCTATTTCTCCGTTTCACTTACCGAGGTTTATACCACCTTTGATGTACTTTCGCTGAGAGTCCAGAATTTGTCTACTGGAGGAGGCCGGTCTTGGACCAGGCTCGTACAGTACTTGTCACATGGCCATATTGTCAACTAATGTGACGTTGTGGTAACGTTTCTCTCTCCAGCTTTAAGCCATTACAAATTACAAGGGCACGGAGAGTATATATATGTAGGTACCACGAGAGGTGAAAGATAGGTAGTAGTTAGTGATAGTTGCAGTAGTAATAGTAGTAGTAGTGGAGGTAACTAGAGTGTTGTGTGATGGCCAGGTTTATTGTCTGGAGAACAATTCTGCCAGCAGACGTTACTTGCACATCTCTTCCCTTGGTAAAACACTTGTGTGACATTGTCCAGTTGCATGTGTCTCTAGGTTGAGGGACTGGCCACACCAAACGTACTGCAGGGTTGAGGGACTGGCCACATCAAGTGTACTGCAGGGTTGAGGGACTGGCCACATCAAGTGTACTGCAAGGTTGAGGGACTGGCCACATCAAACGTACTGCAGGGTTGAGGGACTGGCCACATCAAGTGTACTGCAGGGTTGAGGGACTGGCCACATCAAGTGTACTGCAAGGTTGAGGGACTGGCCACATCAAGTGTACTGCAAGGTTGAGGGACTGGCCACATCAAGTGTACTGCAGGGTTGAGGGACTGGCCACATCAAGTGTACTGCAGGGTTGAGGGACTGGCCACATCAAGTGTACTGCAGGGTTGAGGGACTGGCCACATCAAGTGTACTGCAGGGTTGAGGGACTGGCCACATCAAGTGTACTGCAGGGTTGAGGGACTGGCCACATCAAGTGTACTGCAGGGTTGAGGGACTGGCCACATCAAGTGTACTGCAAGGTTGAGGGACTGGCCACATCAAGTGTACTGCAAGGTTGAGGGACTGGCCACATCAAGTGTACTGCAAGGTTGAGGGACTGGCCACATCATGTGTACTGCAAGGTTGAGGGACTGGCCACATCAAGTGTACTGCAGGGTTGAGGGACTGGCCACATCAAGTGTACTGCAGGGTTGAGGGACTGGCCACATCAAGTGTACTGCAAGGTTGAGGGACTGGCCACATCATGTGTACTGCAAGGTTGAGGGACTGGCCACATCAAGTGTACTGCAGGGTTGAGGGACTGGCCACATCAAGTGTACTGCAAGGTTGAGGGACTGGCCACATCAAGTGTACTGCAAGGTTGAGGGACTGGCCACATCACATTTTACCTCTCCACTGCTTCTGTTGTCTCTATATTTACAGCCTCTATATTTGATAAAGCCTGCTGTGTAGTCGGAACGTTTCGGTATAAACATTAACTGTTACATTTCTGTATTGTTTGATGTTATCTACCCTTCGTTGTGTGGGGCTGGCCTAGTTAACCAGGGTGTTAATACTGGCGGTTCTGGTCCATATATCCAGCCTGTCGGTTCTCTAAACCGGTTATCTACACATCCTGGTTAATCTTTGCTAAGTGACGAGGGTGCCAGGAGCGAAACGTCTTAGACTGTACTACGTTTTCCCCTCGTGTTTATGTGAACAATCTGACTGTGTGTGGTGTTAGAGATGGTGTCAGGAGAACAAGGCGAGATATATAATAGCGGTGAATACGTCAGCTAACTTGCTCTCAAGGATACCTGGCTTCATGGCAGGCTACTTGGTGCTATTACGGTGCCCCGTGGCCTTGTAGCTAGAGCTCTCGCTTCACACGGCGATGTCTGGGTTCGGTTCCCATCGAGGGTAGAAACATTGGGCGTGTTTCTTTGCACCTGTTGTCTCTGTTCACCCATCAGTAAAATGGGTACCTGGGTGTTAGTGAGCTGGTGTGGGTCACATCCTGGGTGTTAGTGGACTGGTGTGGGTCACATCCTGGGTGTTAGTGGACTGGTGTGGGTCACATCCTGGGTGTTAGTGGACTGGTGTGGGTCACATCCTGGGTGTTAGTGGACTGGTGTGGGTCACATCCTGGGACAAAACTGACATAATTTACGGGAAATGCTCAACATAACAAGTGACTTTCTATATAGTAGTATGTCATTGGTGTGAGCTATGGTCTGTATAAGTTGTGTCATGTACTGGTAGAAAATAAACATTATTATTATTATTATTATTATTATTATTATTATTATTATTATTATTATTATTATTGTTATTGGAGGGGTTCCTCAACCAGGGAATCGAATCTGTGTTGACAGAGTTGTGGATGATTGAAAGTCTCTGGTAGTCTGGAAGACTACGGTGATCTTCAACTCCAAGACTGATATATCTTTGAAGAATTAGGAATTACCTTTGGAGAATTTCGAGAGTATATTTACTCTCTGAGCCCGGCCATGGGCCAGGCTCGTCTAGTGCTTGCCTGGTCAGCCAGGCTGTTGCTGTCTTCCCGTCATGTCCTGGAGTTGATAAAGCCACTGGATGGCGAAACGTCTGGGGAAAAGGACACCCAGATGTGGTGTCTAATTCTGCATAAATGCTAGTAGTCACGTGACCTTTGTGTTTAACCCCTCCACACTTGGCACGGTGGACCAGTGACGCCATCACCTAACATCAGCTGACGTCAGTAGCGTGACATCCTCCTCTCACTATATTACAGTTGTACCTGATGACGTCATGACATAAGTCGACTTTCCTGCGTCTCGACTGAAATTTATATATTAAACTGTGTTGGGCCAGTATTTTTGTTAGTGGGTTTGGGTTTGAGAAGGACCTGCCTAGTATGGGCCAGTAGGCCCACTGCAGTGTTCCTCCTCATGTTCTTAAATTATGATAGAAAACCATATTAGAAAGACGAAGGTTATGGAGGAGAAAGAGTGAGAGAGAGAGAGAGAGAGAGAGAGAGAGAGAGAGAGAGAGAGAGAGAGAGAGAGAGAGAGAGAGAAAGAGACGGTGACAGACACAATGAGAATATATGAGAGACGGTGACAGACACAATGAGAATGTGTGAGAGAGACGGTGACAGACACAATGAGAATGTGAGAGAGAGACGGTGACAGACACAATGAGAATGTGTGTGTGAGAGAGAGAGACGGTGACAGACACAATAAGAATGTGAGAGAGACGGTGAGACACAATGAGAATGTGTGAGAGAGACGGTGACAGACACAATGAGAATGTGTGAGAGAGAGAGAGAGACGGTGACAGATACAATGAGAATGTGTGTGTGTGAGAGAGAGAGAGAGACGGTGACAGACACAATGAGAATGTGTGTGAGAGAGAGAGACGGTGACAGACACAATAAGAATGTGAGAGAGACGGTGACAGACACAATGAGAATGTGTGTGTGTGTGAGAGAGAGAGAGAGAGAGAGAGAGAGAGACGGTGACAGACACAATGAGAATGTGTGTGTGAGAGAGACGGTGACAGACACAATGAGAATGTGTTTGTGAGAGAGAGAGAGAGAGAGAGAGAGACGGTGACAGACACAATGAGAATGTGTGAGAGAGAGAGAGAGACGGTGACAGACACAATGAGAATGTGTGTGAGAGAGAGAGAGAGAGAGAGAGAGACGGTGACAGACACAATGAGAATGTGAGAGAGATGGTGACAGACACAATGAGAATGTGTGTGTGAGAGAGAGAGAGAGAGAGAGAGAGAGAGAGAGACGATGAGACACAATGAGAATGTGAGAGAGAGACGGTGACAGACACAATGAGAATGTGTGTGTGAGAGAGAGAGACGGTGACAGACACAATAAGAATGTGAGAGAGACGGTGAGACACAATGAGAATGTGTGTGTGAGAGAGAGAGAGAGAGAGACGGTGACAGACACAATGAGAATGTGTGAGAGAGAGAGACGGTGACAGACACAATGAGAATGTGTGTGAGAGAGAGACGGTGACAGACACAATAAGAATGTGAGAGAGACGGTGACAGACACAATGAGAATGTGAGAGAGAGAGAGAGAGAGAGACGGTGACAGACACAATAAGAATGTGAGAGAGACGGTGACAGACACAATGAGAATGTGTGAGAGAGAGAGAGAGAGACGGTGAGACACAATGAGAATGTGTGTGTGAGAGAGAGAGAGACGGTGACAGACACAATGAGAATGTGTGTGAGAGAGAGACGGTGACAGACACAATAAGAATGTGTGTGTGTGAGAGAGAGAGAGAGAGAGAGACGGTGACAGACACAATGAGAATGTGTGTGTGTGTGTGAGAGAGAGAGAGAGAGACGGTGACAGACACAATAAGAATGTGTGTGTGTGTGAGAGAGAGAGAGAGAGAGACGGTGACAGACACAATGAGAATGTGTGTGTGTGAGAGAGAGAGACGGTGACAGACACAATGAGAATGTGTGTGTGAGAGAGAGAGAGAGAGAGAGAGAGAGAGACGGTGACAGACACAATGAGAATGTGTGTGTGAGAGAGAGAGAGAGAGAGACGGTGACAGACACAATGAGAATGTGTGTGTGTGAGAGAGAGAGAGAGAGAGAGAGAGAGAGAGAGAGAGAGAGAGAGAGAGAGAGAGAGAGAGACGGTGACAGACACAATGAGAATGTGAGAGAGACGGTGACAGACACAATGAGAATGTGTGTGTGAGAGAGAGAGACGGTGACAGACACAATGAGAATATGCGAGAGAGACGGTGACAGACACAATGAGAATGTGTGTGTGAGAGAGAGAGACGGTGACAGACACAACGAGAATATGTGAGAGAGAGACGGTGACAGACACAATGAGAATGTGAGAGAGACGGTGACAGACACAATGAGAATATATGAGAGACGGTGACAGACACAATGAGAATGTGTGAGAGAGACGGTGACACACACAATGAGAATGTGTGTGTGTGTGTGAGAGAGAGAGAGAGAGAGAGAGAGAGAGAGAGAGAGAGAGAGAGAGAGAGAGAGAGAGAGAGAGAGAGAGAGAGAGAGACGGTGACAGACACAACGAGAATATGTGAGAGAGAGACGGTGACAGACACAATGAGAATGTGAGAGAGACGGTGACAGACACAATGAGAATGTGTGTGAGAGAGAGAGAGAGAGAGTAATGTGTAGGTAGCTATATATGGGAATGCCTTGCAATTGGTTCTTGCGGTCTTACTGGCAGTGACGGTCATCTTATATTAACTTCGTTGCTAGGGCAGATGTCTTTATTGCATGATGACAGTTAGCAACAATGTCGCTTTTAACTCTCTCTTACGTTATGCTCTTCCACGAAGTGAAAGACTCTTTGTAATTATTATCCCAAGATAACTCGATTATTATTAGCCCAGGATAACTCAATAATAATTATTAACCCAGGATAACTCGCTAATAATTATTAGCCCAGGATAACTCGCTAATAATTATTAGCCCAGGATAACTCGCTAATAATTATTAGCCCAGGATAACTCAATAATCTCTATTTCTACCAGTACATGATGTAACTTATACAGACCATAGCTCACATCAGTGACATATAGAACGCATTTCCCACAGCTTGGGTTAATTTTGACCCCAGGATGCCACCCACACCAGTCCACTAACACCCAGGTACCTATTTTACTGTTGAGTGAACAGGGACATCAGGTGTCTTAAGGAAACAATGTTTCCACTCGTACCGGAGATCGAACCACAGACCTCAGTGTGTGAGCTGAGTGCGCTACCAATCGAACAAATGCCTCTTGTGCCTGTCAGTGTTTTGTTACATGTAGATAAGAAATAATATTATTATTATTATTTTAATTATTAGAGTAATAGGTAATTACTGGTAGGCTGATAGTGTCGGCAAGTGTAAGGGCACTTCGCTATGTACGTCTAGTCTGCCCAGGATGCCAATAGTCTACTAGCATCCAGGTGCCTATTTACTGCTATGTCAACATAAGCGGCACTGCCAGGGGAATTAATACACTATCTTGGTTCACCTGGAGGGAGGGAGGGAGAGGGGTGTTGATTCTCTCTATCTATTGTATGTTCTTGGTCGTCATGGTATGATAACATGTGTTAACGATGTTAAATATTCTTGATTATCATGGTATAACATGTGCTGGTAGTTATTTTAACCCATGTGTCGTGACTGTAGTGGTTGTAGACACACTCATAATTAGCTATATCTACCACTCAACCCCTACTTTCCAACCCCCATCTTCCACTACCCCCTCTTCACCTCCATTCTCCACCCCCAACCCCTACACTATATTAGCACAGTCACTCTGTATTGCATTTTATCGTTGTGAACAGTTTGGAAAATCGAACGAAAATTGTACTGTCCTGCGTGTGTATTCTGTACTTTTATCAAGAGGGACTGACTGCTTCAAACTCGCTCTTCCACTCTTCTCCCCGTATTGGACTGATGAAGCTACGGACTGGCGAAACGCTACATTAAAGACCCAAATGTTGTAGAAGTGTATTTGTGGTCACTGTGGTGCCTATGCTAACCTTCCTATGGTGTATAAATATACCTAGTTGGATGAATCACTGTAGCCAGCTGGCCCAGTGGCCAGGGCGTCGGTCTGGAGTTTTATGACTGTGATCGCGGGTTCAAACCCCCACCCGTGGTATGGTTCGAAGTACCTTATTCTTTGTTCAGTTTGTTAACTCAGAGCAGTGGCCAGGTCGAGACAGTATGAACTGGACTTGTAGGCTTCACTATCCCATGTTGATTCACGTACACGTACACATAAGTACACTTATCATAAGTATATTTAAGTACAGGTACACATAAGTACGCTTATAAGTATATTTAAGTACAGGTACACATAAGTACACTTATCATAAGTATATTTAAGTACAGATACACATAAGTACACTTAAGTATATTTAAGTACAGGTACACATAAGTACACTTATCATAAGTATATTTAAGTACAGGTACACATAAGTACACTTATCATAAGTATATTTAAGTACAGGTACACATAAGTACACTTATAAGTATATTTAAGCACAGGTACACATAAGTACACTTATGATAAGTATATTTAAGCACAGGTACACAAGTACACTTATCATAAGTATATTTAAGTACAGGTACACATAAGTACACTTAAGTATATTTAAGCACAGGTATACATAAGTACACTTATCGTAAGTATATTTAAGTACAGGTACACATAAGTACACTTATGATAAGTATATTTAAGTACAGGTACACATAGGTACACTTATCATAAGTATATTTAAGTACAGGTACACATAAGTACACTTATCATAAGTATATTTAAGTACAGGTACACATAAGTACACTTATCATAAGTATATTTAAGTACAGGTACACATAAGTACACTTAAGTATATTTAAGTACAGGTACACATAGGTACACTTATAAGTATATTTAAGTACAGGTACACATAAGTACACTTATCATAAGTATATTTAAGTACAGGTACACATAGGTACACTTATCATAAGTATATTTAAGTACAGGTACACATAAGTACACTTATCATAAGTATATTTAAGTACAGGTACACATAAGTACACTTAAGTATATTTAAGTACAGGTACACATAGGTACACTTATCATAAGTATATTTAAGTACAGGTACACATAAGTACACTTATAAGTATATTTAAGTACAGGTACACATAAGTACACTTATAAGTATATTTAAGTACAGGTACACATAAGTACACTTAAGTATATTTAAGCACAGGTACACATAAGTACACTTATCATAAGTATATTTAAGTACAGGTACACATAAGTACACTTATCATAAGTATATTTAAGTACAGGTACACATAGGTACACTTATCATAAGTATATTTAAGTACAGGTACACGTAAGTACACTTATCATAAGTATATTTAAGTACAGGTACACATAAGTACACTTACCATAAGTATATTTAAGTACAGGTACACATAAGTACACTTATCATAAGTATATTTAAGTACAGGTACACATAAGTACACTTAAGTATATTTAAGTACAGGTACACATAGGTACACTTATCATAAGTATATTTAAGTACAGGTACACATAAGTAGACTTATCATAAGTATATTTAAGTACAGGTACACATAAGTACACTTAAGTATATTTAAGTACAGGTACACATAGGTACACTTATCATAAGTATATTTAAGTACAGGTACACATAAGTACACTTATCATAAGTATATTTAAGTACAGGTACACATAAGTACACTTAAGTATATTTAAGTACAGGTACACATAGGTACACTTATCATAAGTATATTTAAGTACAGGTACACATAAGTACACTTATCATAAGTATATTTAAGTACAGGTACACATAAGTACACTTATCATAAGTATATTTAAGTACAGGTACACATAAGTACACTTATCATAAGTATATTTAAGTACAGGTACACATAAGTACACTTATCATAAGTATATTTAAGTACAGGTACACATAAGTACACATATCATACGTACTAACGTGTAAATCACCTTCTAGGTTAACCCAGAAAAGTTAGGCAAAGTGACTTACTTCCATTTGTTTTAATTAACATTAGATACACCATAATGTGGAGATATATTTTACCCATCATTTGCATACCTCTTGCAAGGTTTAAGTCATCTTACACTTGGTGTAATATTCAATACAGCTAGAATTTCCTCATAAAACAGGTGAAAAAACCATACCCCGGCCGGGATTGAACCCGCGGTCAGAGAGTCTCAAAACTCCAGCCCGTCGCGTTAGCCACTAGACCAGCTAGCCACAATATACCTAGTTGGATGAATCTTATTGTGGCTAGCTGGTCTAGTGGCTAACGCGACGGGCTGGAGTTTTGACTCTCTGACCGCGGGTTCAATCCAGGCCGTGGTATGGTTTGTTTGCAATCGTGTCATTACGATTTCGTGAGTCAAAACAGGTGAAGGTTAAACTCAGTGGGCGCTAAAACTTATCCGTGTTCCAGGATTTGTTAAGTTTTCTTACAGAAGAGTTGACGTCCAGCAGATCAAGAGTGTTTTAGAGTTCTATATTTGTGTGTTCTCTTTTTATCATGGACTTATTACATCGTCTTCAAGTATCTTCTGCTTCTATCAACTTTTCTGTACTCGACTGAAGAAGCCTACTGTGTAGGCGAAACGTTTCGAAATAAAGATACCTAACTGTTGCATATGTCTTACCTAACAACACTGCTAACAGCCGGGTACCTGAAGAACTATACATGTGTAACATCTGGGTGTCTTTATTTGTTGGCGTTTTGCTATCCAGTGACTTTATCAGTACGAGGACATAATGTGATGACTGCAGAACGATATACTAAAGTGAGGTTATAGTCCCTCAGCCTTGGAGTTGAGCATCGTATTAGTCACCAACTCCAAGACAGAGGGACTGTTTACCTCATCTTTGTATGTCGTTGTATAGTCTTCACATTATGTACTTGTACTGATAAAACCACTAGAATGCGAAAGGTATACGAAAAAAGATACATATTATACATGTCTTAATTCTTCACCTTATCGGTGCTGTATACCATGTTTGTAGATGAATGGTTCAGAGAATCGACATGTTGATAAATTAGACACATGTGCAACTCTTGGGTATCTTTATTGAGGAAACGTTTCGCCACACAGTGGCTTCATCAGTCCATACAAAGGAGAATCTTGAAGAACAGGAGGAGAATATACCATGTACACTGGGTATATATAGGGGTGAGAGGAACTTTTGGCAGACGTATCACATTATAGTATACAACACTACTGACAAGTTGTGCTCGGTCTTTACGCACTCAGCACCTCAGTATGATCTCTGTGAACTTGTTCCACGGTCTCCAGTATTAAAATAACTTTTGTACTCGTCTGAAGAAAGCTGCTGTGTAGGCGAAACGTTTATCAAGATACAAAAGTGCTGTTCATGTCCTATCAGTTAAAACATGCCTCGGGACTTCATTCCGTGCGGGCCTTCTCAAATCCATCCTCTTACAAGCATTCCCCACTTGACTCTTCACGTCACTACGCTCGCTCTATATACTCAGGTACGCTCTACAAATCAGCGGGCTTCCAGCAGCAGCAGCCTGGTTGACCAGGCAAGCACCAGACGAGCCTGGCCCATGGCCGGGCTCCGAAAGCAGTAAAACTCTCGTATATCACCCTACACAGGGCCCAGAGACAATGATGGGGAGCCGCATGGCCTCAGCATAGTCATGATCCCGGCCACAGAACAACTGAATTATATCTACGTCTTGGAGATCCTCAGGCGAGTCATCTTAGAATTCAGACCCTTGTCAGGGCGCAGTTCCTGGCTAATCAGTCATTCTTTTCTGGACACCAGACGTTGTGCCTGTTCATAAGCTTCTAAAGTCAAAGGAGGTAACAGACTTAGTGAAGATGTAGGTGTGCGATCAGTCCCCCTAAGCTTGAACAAGAGGTTTGGGGTGGTGAGTCCCTCATCCTTGAGTGTGTTCAGCTCTCCATAGCTTCAATGACTGCAGGCAGTGATCTGTGAGCGTTTTCCAGCTCTAATATCTCGTAACATGAATGGGGTTGTGAGCACAACATTATTGTAGACGTGAATTGCATATCTCCTTTCCTTTATTTCTCTTGGTTACAAAGTTGTCTTTATCAACACTGATTTTTTCTTGATTTTGTCTTACGGTTTTTGTCTCAAAATATAAATAATTGTGCAAGTTGCTATTTTCATTTGACCATTAGAAGACTTATGTTAATATCTGATAACAAGGAACGCAAGATGGCCGCACTTTCTATATCTGGCAACAAGGAACGTAAGATGGCCACACTTTCTATATCTGGCAACAAGGAACGCAAGATGGCCGCACTTTCTATATCTGGCAACAAGGAACGCAAGATGGCCGCACTTTCTATATCTGGCAACAAGGAACGTAAGATGGCCGCACTTTCTATATCTGGCAACAAGGAACGTAAGATGGCCGCACTTTTTACATCTGACAACAAGGAACGCAAGATGGCCGCACTTTCTATATCTAATAACACGGAACGTAAGATGGCCTCACTTTCTATATCTAATAACAAGGAACGTAAGATGGCCTCACTTTCTATATATAATAACAAGGAACGTAAGATGGCCTCACTTTCTATATCTAATAAGGAACGTAAGATGGCCTCACTTTCTATATCTAATAACAAGGAACGTAAGATGGCCACACTTTCTATATCTAATAACAAGGAACGTAAGATGGCCGCACTTTCTACATCTGACAACAAGGAACGTAAGATGGCCTCACTTTCTACATCTGACAACAAGGAACGTAAGATGGCCTCACTTTCTATATCTGACAACAAGGAATGCAAGATGGCCGCACTTTCTACATCTGACAACAAGGAACACAAGATGGCCGCACTTTCTATATCTGACAACAAGGAATGCAAGATGGCCGCACTTTCTATATCTGACAACAAGGAATGCAAGATGGCCGCACTTTCTATATCTGACAACAAGGAATGCAAGATGGCCGCACTTTCTACATCTGACAACAAGGAACACAAGATGGCCGCACTTTCTATATCTGACAACAAGGAACGCAAGATGGCCGCACTTTCTACATCTGACAACAAGGAACGTAAGATGGCCGCACTTTCTATGACAACAAGGAACGCAAGATGGCCGCACTTTCTACATCTGTCAACAAGGAACGCAAGATGGCCTCACTTTCTACATCTGACAACAAGGAACGTAAGATGGCCGCACTTTCTATATCTGTCAACAAGGAACGTAAGATGGCCGCACTTTCTATGACAACAAGGAACGCAAGATGGCCGCACTTTCTACATCTGTCAACAAGGAACGCAAGATGGCCGCACTTTCTACATCTGTCAAGGAACGTAAGATGGCCGCACTTTCTACATCTGACAACAAGGAACGTAAGATGGCCGCACTTTCTACATCTGACAACAAGGAACGTAAGATGGCCGCACTTTCTACATCTGACAACAAGGAACGTAAGATGGCCGCACTTTCTACATCTGTCAACAAGGAACGCAAGATGGCCGCACTTTCTACATCTGTCAACAAGGAACGCAAGATGGCCGCACTTTGTATATCTGACCGTCGTATTTCCTATACGTTGTATGGCTGCCTTGTTTTTCACATTCTCATGAATATATACAATCCTGAGTATGAAGATTGAGACACGCAACATATGGGAATCTTTATTCAGGAAACGTTTCGCCACACAGTGGTTTCCTCAGTCCAATACAAAGTAGAAATGCGTACTACTACTGTTGTTACTACTATTATTACTGGCACAACTATTACTAGTACTACTGTTAATACTGTTGTTAGTACTATTATTACTGGTACTATTACTGTTATTACTAGTACTATTATGACTACTAGTACTATTATGACTACTAGTACTACTATTATGACTATCACTAGTACTGTCACTAGTACTATTACTAGTACTATTAGTAATACTATGTATATATTTTTTCACCGTGCCATCTAAGGCAGTATCTTCAGGTCTCCTCCTCTCCCCAGTTTTGTTTAGATAATAATTGAAAACGAACCGAAATATCAGCCTAAGGTTGCAGTCGTAAGTACAGATTTATAGTGAAGTGAACCCCCCCCCCCCTACTCGTCTATTTGCAGAGGAGGTGCTAGTAAGAACAGGCCTGTTTGTATTCAACTCACGGCTGCAATTTGTATTCCGCGTTACGAGAATATCACCTGCTTCTCCCTCCTCTATATATATGTTAAGCAACACTTACAGATATATTCATATATCTGTTAGTGTTGCTTAATATATTCTTTGTACATTTAGCGCTGTTCAGACATGATATATACTCTGTGAGGTGTATATCCCTCAGTGTATATTTACTGAGAGTTTGTATTACGAGGATATACTCTTGTAAATTTGTACGTGTAGTATATTGCTGAGTTTTTAAGGGGTTTATCAAGTTCCACATATGATTTGGAGGTCTCCACCTTATTTTCGACAGTGTTTAATACAATGCCTTCGTCTGCTGCATGTCCTAGACTCCAAAACTGTGCTTATACTCACTGAATGGTTATAACTATGACCATAACTTCTAAAGGGGTAAGCCAGCGGAAGGCCTTGGTCAGATGACCAAAAGCTGCAACGGCGGGTACCATCATCCAAGACCCACGTCAGGAAACACTTGTCCTGTTTCCTGACTTCCCTAACCTAAAACTGTGCTTCAGTTCCTTGAAAACTAAGGTGCTTTTCAACACTGAGGGACTGACCACCTCAAATATTTATTATGAATTTTAATTATAAGGGCACACACGTTATTGGTTCATAAAATATACATGTAGATTTAATCAAACATAATGTTATAATTTTAAGTTACTTCTACCCTGGTCTTCGTTATTATACGATATTTGTCGTACGTCACGTAATACTGTACATGTTTGTCAGCATTGTTTATACAAAAATGGGTGACACAATAATAATAATAATATTTTCGTTTAATACAAGTATATGTACAAGGTATACAGACCATAGCTGACATCAGTGACTTACTGCTATAGAGAAAGATTAGGTCAGTTTTGTCCCAGGATGCGATCCACGCCAGTTCACTAACACCCAGGATGTGACCCACACCAGCTCACTAACACCCAGGATGTGACCCACACCAGTCCACTAACACCCAAGATGTGACCCACACCAGTCCACTAACACCCAGGATGTGACCCACACCAGTCCACTAACACCCAGGATGTGACCCACACCAGTCCACTAACACCCAGGATGTGACCCACACAGTTCACTAACACCCAGGATGTTACCCACACCAGTCCACTCACACCCAGGATGTGACCCACACCAGTTCACTAACACCGAGGATGTTACCCACACCAGTTCACTAACACCCAGGATGCGACCCACACCAGTTCACTAACACCCAGGATGCGACCCACACCAGTTCACTAACATCCAGGATGTGACCCACACCAGCTCACTAACACCCAGGTACCCATTTTACTGATGGGTGAACATAGACAACAGGTGCAAAGAAACACGCCCAATGTTTCTACCCTCGATGGGAATCGAACCCAGACTCTCGCCGTGGGAAGCGAGAGCTTTAGCCACCAGGCCACTATGAAATGTGTCAGCCTGAGCTGAGATTTTAAGATATCAGTAGGCATTCTACGGGTGATAGATATACACTTTTAAAGGGTAATAAGTCACAATACCGTGACTGGACCAATACACAAATAACCCGCACATAGGTGAAACAAATTCGTGATAATGTTTGTTCTACTTGAGACATTAATAAGGCGCACCTTTAGTTCAGTTAAGTATTGAATGGGAATGTTGTATGATCATTCTCTTGTTTCAACATCATTACCTAACTTAACCTATCCAAACCTAACTTGTACATTAAACACAACAGATTTACCACTTTTTCTGAATTACGCTTTTATTCAGTATTAAGTGTAGTGCTCCCTTTATTCAGTATTAAGTGTAGTGCTCCCTTTATTCAGTATTAAGTGTAGCACTCCCTTTATTCAGTATTAAGTGTAGCACTCCCTTTATTCAGTATTAAGTGTAGCACTCCCTTTATTCAGTATTAAGTGTAGCACTCCCTTTATTCAGTATTAAGCGTAGCGCTCCCTTTATTCAGTATTAAGTGTTACAATGTGTGTATTCAGTAGGTTGGGAACATGAAGGGTAGGTTGCATCATCCCTGAGGTACACCTCCACGCCACTGCTGCTGATTGGCTGGTCTGGCACGCCTCTGGTTCTTATTGGCTGTTGGCCAACCTTGCCGGCTCATGGGGTAACTTGCCTCACATATCAGCATCACCAGCGCATCTCGTGCCCTTATTACGACCACTCTACATAATATATTACTTTATATACACGTTTCACTGTATAAACATTGTATCAGATAAATTATGGATAATGTGTATTTATCGGTTAAGCCATTACACACAAGTACATTTCAGCTGATTACAATTATCGTGCATGTTAATATATGTGTAAATTATCTAGGATAATCCAAAAATAGTCGAAGTGACTTATACCTTGTATCTATCTACCTGGAGGGTATTCTGGGGATCAACGCCCCCGCGGCCCGGTTCACAACCAGGTCTCCTGGTGGATCAGGGCCTGATCAACCAGGCTGTTACTGCTGTCCGCACGCAGCCCAATGTACGAGCCACAAGAATTTACGAGAAGATAAAATGATTCTTAGATTTATATCAGGAAGTATAAAAATGTAAATCTTTGGTATATACAGTACTTCAACTTGGAATATTTGTCTAGTTCTCGCTCCCACTATTGGTCTGTCACAGAATACACACAAAGGCGATGGAAAATGTACATAAAACAGTGAAGCTGGTCCCTAGTATCAGAAATCTTCCCTGGGACGATATACTGAAGGCACAGAATTTGCACTCTGGGAAATCTTTTCTTTCTTTCAACAAACCGGCCGTATCCCACCGAGGCAGGGTGACCCTAATGGAAAAACGAAAGTTTCTCCTTTTACATTTAGTAGTATATACAGGAGAAGAGGTTACTAGCCCCTTGCTCCCACTCTGGGAAATATATATTATTGTATCTATATGAAACACTAAACCCATGTGGATCATCCAGTACAAGTAGTAATGAAGGCTCAGTCCTCCGTACGTTAATACTAAGACTGACGCACTCTTACAGTCAGTCGGACTTAATTCCAAGTCTACACTCAGGAAAGACATGTAATGGGGGCAGGGCCAGATTAAGAAGTCTCCGGGCCCTAGGCTATTCAGATTGGCCCCCTCAAGGAAGGTTCCTTGATGTTGGTGAGGGGCTCTTGATTTAGGGAATTGGATCTGTGCTCCAGTTCCCCGAATTAAGCCTGAATCCCTTCCACATCCCCCCCCCCAGGCGCTGTATAATCCTCCGGGTTTAGCGCTTCCCCCTTGATTATAATAATAATAATATTTAGATTGGCGGGGCCCCTTTGAGTTACGGGTAAATGAAGCGACCCCTTCCAGCTTGGGGGTGGGGGTGGGGGGGGTCAGTGTGAGCCTGTTTAAGGTCTAATTAAATACATTCTGGCTATTTAGATTAAATTTAATAGAGAAAGTACATCAAGACAACCAAAACCATTTACCAACAGCCATTATAACTATCTTGTTAAATCATGCATTTTAAAGAGAATAAACTCAAGACAGCATAGTATTACTAGATTAGGCTATTAAAGTAGTGACATCATGTACCTATTATATTCAGCATAACCACTACAGCACTATTATTCCCTTTATAAATCACTGACCATTATTATCATTGCATCATGCATAAGACTATCAAATCATATAAACTCAAGAAAGTAAAGAATTGTTTATATTCACAGGCACTTCTTAAATAAACTTTTTTCTGGATTTCATATTGGCAAAATCATCAATTATATTCTGAAAATCAATATTTCTTGTTAGATCAGACTCAATGGTCAACAAGGCTAGGTTACACAATTTGTCTTGGCTCATTGTTGAACGGAGCTGGTTTTTCACTCTTTTCAAAACAGAAAATGAACGTTCTCCTTCACAGTTAGTAGCTGGAAGTGTTAGGTAAAGGCGATACACTATGTCAACATTAGGGAAGGTTTCTGAGATACCTGCATTTCTTAAATGTTTCAAAGCACATTTTTCAGATGGAGCTTTAATCTGATTCATATACCCAGAAAAATGAACTATTTCTCCAACAAATGTGTCCTGAACATCTGCTGAAAGGTGTTGTTGCAACTTTAATGCAGCTTCTCTCAATTCTGCATCTGGCATAGTAGTAATTTTGAACAAAAATCCAAACTTGTCATTGAGATTCTGGTAGATTTCTTTTCTTTTCACCAATTCTGTAATCAGTGAATCCAGAATGACGAAGTATGTAGCTGTCTTACATTTCTGCCTTTGTAGCAACACAATTTCATTGTCTGGCTCTTCAAAATTGCGTTTCCTCTTCCTTGACCGCTGATGATCAGCCCGGTAACTGTAGTCTTTCACCAGCAGTTTAGCTTTCTCTTCAAACATTTCAAAAGCTTCATCATTGCGAAGTGAGCTTACAAATTCCACTAAACCTGCATAGAGGTTAGCACAAGTAGCCATTTCAATTTCAATTTTCTGCAGAGACAATTTTCAGTTTCACCCAACCAACGATTTTCTGATGTGGCTTATGTGTTTCTGGGGAAATATGTAGTAAATTAATTGATGTTCTACATCACTTCCGTCGCAACTTGAAAACTAAGCATTTGCGACGGAAGTGATGTAGAACATCAGTCAATTGAGATCTGTTACTGAAATGATAAAGACTTAAAGACAGGACAAAGTGCTTTTAAAACCTACAAACGGAAGTCAGTTTGCGTTTTTAGGTTTTTCTTTATAGTATTTTTACCAAAAATGCGTCTTTACTGGTCAATTAACCCTATCAGGTACCTCCCTTAACATTTAGAGGCGAAAACAAACATTTATCCATACACATCAATGTCTATCAACAACACTTCAGTTAATTTGTCACAGTACAAGTCTAGATAACGTGTAATTACTACAGAAAATTGGAGAGGAATCTCCCATACTCACCCATTAGCGGGAAAACACAGCTGTTCTGATGTAAACAAAGGCGTGTTGAGTGTTGCCATCTATGGTTAGGTTTATTTATTTTTATTTTATTTTATTTCATTATTTATTTTTGTTTTGATTAATTTTTAAAAATCAATTTTACTCTCCAAACACTTGAACTTTTTAGGTAGGGACCCCTTTGCACTTGCACCATGTGCGCAGTCTTGGATGAGCCCCTGAACCCCTTGGACCGCGGTGCCCCCAAATGCGCGGGGCCCTAGGCAAATGCCTAGTTTGCCTATGCGGTAATCCGGCCCTGAATCGGGGGGAGGTATATTTACCTGGAGTTTACCTGGAGAGAGTTCCGGGGGTCAACGCCCCCGTGGCCCGGTCTGTGACCAGGTGAAGTGTACAAATAGAAAACTGTAATAAATTAAAGGAGTATAAAAAACTGTTTAACTTTCTGAGATGACATTAATGTCTCTTATCGCTTCTGTGAAGAAAATGATAGATAATAGAAACCTTCAAAACTAGGGATGCCAAACCCATGTTGATTCTCGTCAGATCACTTGTTCTTCCTAGGCTGGAATATTGCTGTGCACTAATAGCCCCTTACAAGGCTGGCGAAACTGCTGACCTGGAGAATGCACAGAGAACTTTTATGACACGTATAAGTACAATAAAACACCTCAGTTACTGGGAACGGTTGAAATCCCTTGGAATGCAGGCGAGAAAGATACATCATAATTTACACCTGGAAAATCCTAGAGGTACTAGTCCCAAATTTGCACATGGAAATCACTCCTTATGAAATCAAGATGGGGGAGGAGATGCAACATCCTCCCAGTGAAAAGCAAGGGTGTCATGAGTACACTAAGAGATAACACAACAAATGTCAGGGGCCCAAGACTGTTCATCTGTCTCCTAGCATACATAAATGGGATTATCAGTGGACCCCTGGCTGTCTTCAAGAGGGAGCTGGACAGACACCTAAAGTCAGTACCTGACCAGGCAGGCTGTGGTTCGTATGTTGGAATGCATGCATCCAGCAGTAACAACCTCATTGATCAGACCTTAATCCACCACTAGGCCCAATCATGGACCAGGCTGTGGGGGGGCATTGACCCCTGAAACCCCCTCCGGGTAGGTAAAGTTTCTAAGACCAGACTCACAGCAGTAAATTCAAGTTGGATGAATGTAAATTTAGAAAGTATGTAGGGAAGCAGTGGTTTAGCAATAGAGTTGTAAATGAGTGGCACAAACTGCCAGGAATTGTCATTGTCGGGAGAAGGTTGGGAAACTTTGAATATAGGTTGAACAGGTATGTGAATTGAACCTGTCTAGCATGGGCTGGTAGACCTGCTGCAGTGTTCATTTGTATGTTTATATGTAAAACCATGAGGGAAAGGATTGTGGGAGGGTGCCTTCATGAATGATCCAAGGAATTGGAGCAATCCTCAACTTCCTCAGATTTAACTTGATTATACCATTTCCGAGACACTTTCTGGTCTTTAACCCGTAAACGGTCCAAGCAGATCTACGTTCACATGTGTAGCGCTACAAAAGTAGATCTAAGTTTTTTTTACACATTTTCAAATGTAAAAAAACAAAAAGATGATCTACTTTTTTTACATACTTTCAAATGTTGAAAAAACGTATATACAGTGGACCCCCGGTTAACGATATTTTTTCACTCCATAAGTATGTTCAGGTGCCAGTACTGACCGAATTTATTCCCGTAAGGAATATTGTGAAGTAGATTAGTCCATTTCAGACCCCCAAACATACACGTACAAACGCACTTACATAAATACACTTACATAATTGGTCGCATTCGGAGGTAATCGTTATGCGGGGGGTCCACTGTATACGTTTGGACCGTTTACGGGTTAAGACGTCCTGTTGGTCCATTAATATACCATTATAATAAGAGATGTACATAATTATGGCTAAAGAATGAAAAGAAACACAAACATAAGAACAAGGAAACATGGAAGTATTTTGGTCCGACTTGGACTAGTTAATGGTCTAAGTCAAACTGAATCGTCATACGTTTTCCTGAATGCAGGTTATTTGTGTATGATCATGGATGTAAAAGGCACAGACATATCTTTTCGTATATCAAATAGCCATTGCAATGATTCTGTTTATTTGCTTAAAACTGGTATTCACGATGAATCTTATGTAAGATATTTTTTCCAGCCTGGGGCAGAGTATGTAAAGAGCTGGAGATGGGAAGACAGAATGGCCATGACCCCAGAGGTAAGACTTGAAATTAATGTTCACGTAATGTATATTTTGTAGTTAATGTAGTTAATAGTATACAGTAGGACCGCCGTATCCACGAGTCCATTAACACACAAACTGTCAAGTAGGGTAAACTGAAATTGTGTTCTGATGCCCAAATATTTATGGAAATTATTTTGTTTTACTAAATACTTATCCTTGTTTCTACCTGTGTTTTAAACAAAACACAGGTAGAATGATATAATACCTTAAAGCAAACTGTTGCCATAATGCCCAGTGTGGCGGAGGAATTTTTTATTGGTGCTCACACTGGTGTCACAGGCTTACTTTATCCCATGTAGGCCTGACATTCCCGATCGTAGCCATTTTGAGGGAGTTAGTGGTGTGGGATTATGTGGGAAATCAATAAAATATGATACAATAGAATTGAGCAGGAAGAATTATCAGTTAGCGACATTTTGAGTTTTAGGGAAACCAGTTATGGGCAGAATGAGGTAGAGATGTTGGTGAATATTGGAAACCTATAATTAACATTAATCTGTGTGTGTGTGTGGCAGTACATGCACACATGTTGATCAACCTGTGTGGCAGTTTAAGGGTTACGTAATCAAACACAAGTGCGTAGGGAAGGGAGCCATATTATGTAAGAGAGTGGGCAGGGTACAGGAGAGGTAGAACAGGAAGAGGGAGAAGTAATATTGTAGTAGTTGTAGTAGTAGTAGTTGTAGTAGTAGTTGTAGTAGCAGTAGTAGTTGTAGTAGCAGTAGTAGTTGTTGTAGTAGCAGTAGTAGTTGTAGTAGCAGGTCAGTCATTACTGATCCAGCAAGTCACTAATCCGGTTCCATCACTAATCCAGCACTAATTTCAGCTAACATAAGTATTTCACCCATTTTATGAGGCACTTATTGAGTGCAGTTCACTCTGACATACCAGCATGTGAATTTCTTAAGGAATTTAATGATCCCAATGATGCCGGATTAGTGATGGTCATCCTGTAGTTATTAGTACTAATAATACAAGTACAGTGGACCCCGCCTTACGATATTATTTCATTCCAGAGGTCTGTTCAGGTGTCGTTACCGACCGAATTTGTTCCCATAAGGAATATTGTGAATTAGATTAGTCCATTTCAGACCCCCAAAAATACACGTACAAAAGCACTTGCAAAAATACACTTACATAATTGGTCGAGTTGGGAGCTGATGGTAAGGCGGAGGTCTGTTCAGGTGTCGTTACCGACCGAATTTGTTCCCATAAGGAATATTGGTCGAGTTGGGAGGTGATGGTAAGGCGGGGGTCCACTGTATAGTGAAAGTATGGCAGTGTCTAGTTTATTATTTAAAGAAAACTATAATAAAGTGGACCCCGGTTTACGATCAGCTCCCAATGCGACCAATTATGTAAGTGTATTTATGTAAGTGCGTTTGCATATGTATGTTTAGGGGTCTGAAATGGACTAATCTAATTCACAATATTCCTTATGGGAACAAATTCGGTCAGTACTGGCACCCAAACATACTTCTGGAATGAAATAATATCGTAAACCGGGGGTCCACTGTACATCCTGACAACATAATCTGTTATTGGCAATTCATAAAGAAATAATCAGTTTATGTAGTAACATAAGAGAAAGTAGATAAAAGAAGATTGGCAATAAGTGTTTTTTTTAAGTGGGAAAGATTTACTTTGTGATTAGATTTGTAGATTGTGTCAGCGTTAGTTTTACCTTTGATGAGTTGTGAGAGCCTGGTCTTGGACCAGGCTTGTTTGGTGCTTGCCTGGTCAACCAGGCTGCTGCTGCTGGTGGTCCTGGTCCAGGCTTGTCTGGTGCTTGCCTGGTCAACCAGGCTGTTGCTGCTGATGGTTCACTGACCCACATATCCATCATAGCCTGGTTGATCTGGCACCTGGTGAAGATACTTGTCCAGTTTCCTCTTGAAGACTTCTGTAATTGTTCCAGCAGTTTTTCTGACATACAGTGGTACCTCGGGGTATGAACAGCTCAAAACTCGACCAATAATGCAAGTGTATTTGTGTAAGTGCTTTTGTAAGTGCATTTTTGGGGGTCTGGAACAGATTTATCTAATTTACATTATCCCTTATGGGAATAAATTTGTTCAGTATCAGCACAGGAACAGCCTTGTGGAACGAATTAAGTTCGTATCCCGAGGTACCACTGTATTCTGCTAAGATGTTGAATAGTCTGGGACCACAGATGTTGATACAGTGTTTCCTTATTGTGCCCATGTCACCCCTGCTTATCACTGGGTTCATTTTGTATCTCCTTTCATATCTCTCACTCCAGTGTTACAGTAGTGTGCAGATTCAGGATACGACCCTCAAGTACTTTCCAGGTACACCTACCATCCGACTTACGACCTGCTCGACTTACGACCTGCTCGACTTATGACCACTCAACTTACGACCGTGTTTTTTATGCCAAATTTCTGGGAAATAAACAAGTATTTGTGTTGTACACAGTGTTTATCCTAAACCTTACAGTATAAAATACAGTACTAACAACATAAAAAGTAAACTAAAACATGAAATACCAAAATAAAACAATAAAATAGTCATTACAAAAATGTTTTGTTGATATTCAGTAGTAAAGTTCGACTTATGACCATTTCAACTTACGACCGGCTTCTCGGAACTGAACTCAGTCGTAAGTCGGATGGTAGGTGTATATATTTTTATGAAGAAAAAAGGCACAATACCATGACTGGAATCATACACAGATATACTATGTATAAATGGTTTATAAAACCAAGTTGATAAGACATTTGTGCAACATTTGGGAATCTTTATTCTGGAAATGTTTTGCCAGCCAGCGGCTTCTTCAGTTCGATCAGTCCCTCAGCCAGCGGCTTCCTCAGTTCGATCAGTCCCCCAGCCAGCGGCTTCTTCAGTTCAATCAGTCCCTCAGCCTGCGGCTTCTTCAGTTCGATCAGTCCCCCAGCCAGCGGCTTCTTCAGTTCGATCAGTCCCCCAGCCAGCGGCTTCTTCAGTTCGATCAGTCCCTCAGCCAAGGCTGAGAGACTGATTGTTAATGACCTTCGTGTAGTAGATTACACTTTACACTCCATTAACCAAGCAACCAGTCTTAATGACCCTTGTGTAGCAAATTGCACTTTAAATCCCATTAACCCCCCAGCCAGTCTTAATGACCCTTGTATAGTAAATTACGCTTTAAACCCCATTAACCAATCAACCAGCTTAGCATAATGACCAACCCTCATGTAGTAGATAGACTTTAAACTCCATTAATCCACCATCCAGCCTTAATAACCCTTGCATAGTAGATAGACTTTAAACCCTGTTAACCAACCAGCCTTAATGACCCACATGAAGCAGAATGTCTGTAAATGTCATTAATCATTGACTAATCAAGACTTAAGTGATTTTCTTTAAGTTTTAATGAACCCGAGCTTATTACCTCTGTAACTGTTATTTTTTTCTATTTGCAGGGAGTGGGATTGCGTATTATCAGGAAAACAGTGAACACCCAGCACTACAAGGTATGTATCTGCCTCATCCCAGTCTGGCTAACTGGTCTCCCTGAATTCCTTCACAAAATGTTACCTCACTCACACTCCATGAGCTTGTGGGGTCCCAGAAACCTGATAAGCAAGAAAATAGAGTAATATTAAGAAGTATAGTCTGTATTAGTGTATTTTGAAAAAGTGTCAGAAGTGTTGTATGATACAGAAGTTATTTATTTGTATATATGGATGTGGCCTTTTAATTTGTTGCAGACCATACCACGGGCGGGATTGAACCCGCGGTCAGAGAGTCTCAGAACTCCAGACCGTCACATTAGCCACTGGACCAGCTAGCCACAATAAGATTCGTCCAACTAGGTATATTTCTGCACCATAGGAAGGTTAGCATAGGCACCACTGTGACCACAAATGCAAGTTTTTACAGACGAATCTCCAACTAGCGTGGCTGTGACGAACTCTAGCTCAAGTCCCCTCAATGCCGTCAACATGACTCGCGAAATCATAACGACACGATTGCAAACAAACCATACCACGGGCGGGATTGAACCCACGGTCAGAGAGTCTCAAAACTCCAGACCGTCGCATTAGCCACTGGTATGGTTTGTTTGCAATCGTGCCATTACGATTTTGAGAGTCAGTTTGTTGCAGATTTTAAACCACATCTGTATTAGTGTACAGCCTCTCTTCACTTAGCGACATACTTGTTTACCGACGACTCGGACTTACAACAGGCTCTCTGACCAGTATGCATACCTAAATAGTGTATATTAGAGCTGATTTTCTCTATTCTGTTTATTACAATATACAGTACACTACTGTATAAAAATTAAAAAAAATACCAGAAATGTTATAAATGGTGCAAAAGTGACATTAAAAATATCAAAGATGGCTGACAAACCCACTACCATTATAGTAGTATTCTCCTTGCTTAGCGATGAATTCATTGCCAATGTGGTCTTAGGCATGGAACTCCATCATTAAGTGAGGAGAGGCTGTATTTTGAAAAGGTGTCAGAAGTGTTGTATAATATACATGTTATTTATTTGTACATGCTGATGTGGCCTTTTAATTTGTTGCAGATTTTAAACCATTTGACCTGGAGGCCTGGTGGGGCAAGAGACTATACCAGAATTTGACGCAGTCTTAAAACATAGATTTGGTATACCTGTAGTTTACAACAGGTAACTTAGGCTTAATGTTTTCTCAAAAACAGCATTGTAATAACTTTGATAATGACCATATACACAGCAAACACTGTAGCTATACAGCAGTGACCATAATTGAGTCTCATACTTTAACAAGTATTGCCTTATGATTTTTAAACCATTGAAGCGTTTTGTGAGCACGCTTAGCCATTTACTGTATCCTTAAGCATTTAATTCTAAGAAGCTCAGTGTACAGATGCTCCTTGACTTACAATGGGGTTACATTCCAACAAACCCATTGTAAGTCAAATATGAATGCGATGTGGTGAATAAGTAAGTAAATAAATACTGTCACTAAATAAGTCAATAAACAAATAATTACTATAACTAAATACCGGTATTGAAAAGCAAATGAATACAAGTTATGGACTTCCCGTCATGCTGGATAATTTTCTTAAGTTTCACCGTAAAGTAAATGCTTTAGCATCGTCACAAGTCGAGGAGCACCTATAAATACACCCTTTATCAGGTAGAGAGAGTTGGTGTTTACTGGCTCTTCTTCCAGGAAAAATGAGTGTGATGTGTCAGTATTGCAGGTTAAAATAAATTACCATGTTGATGGCATACTTGATGAGACTGTTGAAATGTGTGAAAGAGCAGATGATCTGTATGCAAGTAGTTTCCCTAGATTCCGGGGAATAGTATCCTAGCAGATGAGTAGGTTAAATGAGATGCAGTAGTTCAACTTTGTAGCATTCCATAAAAAAAAAGGAATTCTCCAGATACTTAATGTATTTTCTGGCATATAAGGTGCACAAGTGTAGGTTGCTTGCTGGCGCCATGTTCAAAGCATTTGTAACATAACGTTAGTAAACAACTGCTAATGCATAACACAAAGCCTACCCTTGACCCTTAGGTATATATAAGACTCAGGCTGATTTTCCTAGACTTTCTGTGAGGGGGGGAGGGAAAAAAACGAGCCGTATATACCAGAAAATACAGTAATTATTCCTTGGCACACACATGGGATGACCCCAACTTGCAAATGCCCGGAGTTATAAGTATTCACAAATACTAATGGGGCACTGAGAAACAAATTAGATTTGTACTACTGCCTATTCACACTTATAAACATGAGGATCATAAGCAGCCTTTGTAATGTTTTTTTATGGGAAAAATATGTTCTGTGTCACAAATAACTCGATTGCAATTTTGACCATCAGGATTGCAACTCTCTCATTAGTTTTTTATCCCTTATTCATGGAAACCACTCAAGCTATAGTCTTGTAGCTCACATTATCTTGGCCACTCATTTAGTGGGTCCATGCTTAACACTACTGTACCTATGACCCCTTTGGATTTTGTACTTTTTAAAAAAGTATATGACAACTCTTGCATATTTTAATTACAAGATCAAAATAGCTTTTATAAGCAAATTGTTGCAAGTTCTGAAGATGTCAATGTATTGTTTGTCATGTATTTTTGTACAAACGACCCAGTGTTATTGACGGATACATAGTGGGCGCTACGGTAATTTATACTCTGGCGCCACAATGGTGTTTTCATGCTTTCCAAACGACGTACATTTTGAGTGTGGCAGGTTAAGAAATATTATATATTTCTGATTCTGTTTGCCATACAGTACAAAACCACTGACTACAGACACCGGAAAGGCAAGTTAATAAACAAGATAATTTTAACATCTGTATACACATGCTGTTAGTTACAGTCTCATACCCAAGATTTTTCTGCAGTAAAGTCTTCAAAGTAAAGTCTTTTCTTCAGTAAAGTATTGTCAAAGTAGAGTATTTTCAAAGAAAAATCTACTTTCATTTTGCATTTATATTAGTTTACACCCTGCCTCGGTGGGAGACGGCCGACTTGTTGAAAAAAAAAAAAACAAGAAATTACTGTTGAAATATCTTTTTCATTGTGTTTGTCCTGTTTCTCTAATAACATGTGTATAGCAGTTTTATTTACACCAACATTTCACAAATTTTGTAATCAATCTCTTGCACAAATTGAGTTAATTGTATAAATTAAGCAAGAATACACACACGATGTGTAGATATGGATGATTTTTATGTATAATGTTGACTTGTGTCTATAGTTACTTGTTGCATTGGGTTCCCTCAGTCATCTTTCTTTGCAGTTGATTGCAACGTACTTTACTGAGGTCTATTTTGTTGTACTTTTTTATAGGAAGATTACCTCTCATAGGAGGTGCCTTGATGCCATTTACGGGCTCGTGATCCAAGGAAATGGACTTGTCTTGGGATCAAATGTGAATGCCTCCTATGGGTCACGTACCGCATGTAATGTATGTGCGATGTACATAATGTATGTGTATGATGTACGTGCTCACACAATGTATGTGTATGATGTACGTGCTCACACAATGTATGTGCACACAATGTATGTGTATGATGTACATGCTCACATAATGTATGTGCACACACAATCTTTGTGTATGATGTACGTGCTCACACAATGTTCATGCACACATAATGTTTGTGTATGCACATGTGCGTGCACATTGTGTGTTATGAACAAAAGCATTGGTTTTTTTTTTACAAGTGAAGCTTTTTACAATAGCCTAATTTATATTGACATGGCGTATGTTTTGCATTTTTGAGGTGATGTTGAAAAATTGGGCAATTTCAGTCCATAGTACTTTTTACGATATGGAAAACCCAGCTAAGCATTTTTAATATGAACAAGTTGAACAAGAGGCTTCTGAAATAGCTGAATAGTTTGGTTATTCACTAATATTATATGATCCTTATGGGCAAAAATATAATTATTGTACATTTTGAACAATATGTACATTAGTGTTCAATTTTGGCTGCTTTATTTTTGTTTTAATATAGCATAGTGTTTGTAAATTCCTAAAGTCTTGAAATTATTGTACATAGTAAATTTTTATTTATATTATTCATTTTAGGTGGGTATTTTACGTGTTTTGTGTGCGTGTAAAAATATTTTGTTTGACCTTAGGACGATGATAGAGGGCGTTACTGTACACCTTACTTAAACAGTAATATATTTAATTTATTGTACAAAATGTTTTTATGTTAACTTTATCAGTGTTTGATAAAATAGGTTTGTGTACAAATTCACTTCCCATAGTTTGGGATTCATTTTTTTCAAGAGGAGGAAAAATTGTGGAGTCACGAGGCTCCGAGCGTAGTATTGCCCTGTGTGTCGCGTGTCACCCATGTCCAGTGTCAGTTGGTTGAAGAGGTTGTCTCCCTTAGGGCCTAAGACTCAGATCCCCTATTGACACGTGTCAAGTGTGATTTTTTTATTTAACTGTTACCATAATAAGTACAGTTTATCATTATAGCTTTGATATATTTTTTTAATGTGTATTCTGGCCATGTGATACAATAGTCGAAGTAGCAAAATGAGCGCAGTTCCTTGGGGGCACAACCTAATTGTTTAGTCTGTGATATTATTTTGTTTCTGGTGACACTTTTCACACATTGAGACAAAGTATTTTGAACCAGTCTTGATGCTGGATATCTTTGACCTGACATAGTTTGTACAAATAAACATGGAAATTGCTATTCTATTTATAACCTTTTGTTAAGCTTGAGTTCTGATGGTGAAAAGTAACATAGTGCTTGTACTCAGAGCTGGATTAATATTTTGTAGGCCCCTGAGCTACAGGTACTGTGAGACCCCAGTGATACTTTGAAGAGGAGGAAAGGGGGTAAAAGGGGTTTTGTGTGCAAAGGCCTCTTCAAGGGGGGCTGCTTGGCGTGGTGAAGAGGCTCTTGGTCTGAGGAATTAGCCCTGTCGGTCTTCTTCCTCAGACTGAACCTAATTACCCCCCATTCTCCCCTCCCCTATCCCATCCTCCCCTTTTTCCATTCCTCCTCCTCCTCCCCACCCCTCCCTTTTGCCCTTCCACTTTTTGGCCTTTTGGATTTCTCCCACAGGCGCGCTAGTTCCTAGGTAGGGGAAAGGACACCGGGGTCCATCCCATTCCGTTGAGGTTCTTGGCGGTGGCGTAGTTTGCCATGGAATCTGGATTGCCTGGGGATGTCCCGATCCCTCTCCGGTATCCCGGAGTAGCTTTGGGTGTCTTTCGGGCGATGGGTGTATCTCTGGAAGCCACCTTTCGGATTCCAGGGGTGGTGGCCGAAGGAGGTATGCTTTGTGGCGGATATCCGGCCGCCCTCTCTTTTGTCCACCGAGGTAGCTCGGCAGATGTGAGGTTGCTATCCCGGATTGCTGGTTTACTGGCATGAAGGGTAGGGTATGGCACGGGTTCCATGCTGCATCTGCGCTACTAGCGGTGCTGAGGTCTTCTTGGGCGCGGAGGAAGATTTCCGGCCCTTTCATTCCTCCTGGGAACTATTCCTCCCCGCTCCCCCCTTTTTTTATTCTTTTTTTTATTTTTATTTTCTTCTCTTCTCTTCTTTTTTTTTTCTTAAAAACAAAAAGCAAAGGAGTAACCTAACCATGGAGAACCCAATCCATGAACCCACTACCCCCGGGCCCCTTCTTGATACCGCACCCCATTCTGACCCTGCCTTGTGTTTAGACCACTCTTCGGACACTCCTGATGCCCCTGTACCTCTTGCTGGTGCTGTTTCCTCACCCGCTTCAGGTACCGGGGCTTTGACTGACTCCTTCGATTTGTCTGACCTCCGCTCTCCTTTGACTATGCTTCCGGCTTCTCCCTCTATGGTACGGCAATTTTCGAATCGCCCGCCCATTTCACGCCGGACCAACTCCGGTCCTACTCCTAAACGCCAACGTCAATCTCCTGATGATGCTCCTTCGTTACCTTCCCATTCTACTCGGAAAAGACCGACACGTCAAACACTCCCTCTCCACGCTCTGTTTCTGACCACACAATGGACTAAATTCTTTACTTTAAGACCGACTTCTTCTGCCTACCTTTCTGACCATAGTATTGGCAAAGCGCTCCTGCGTCATGTTGGTAGAGATATTTCATTTCATGCTCTCAAGAGCGGTATGTGCATCGTCACTGTCCAGAATGCTGCCCAAGCTCATGATCTTTCTCTCCTTTCGAATATCAATACTACTCCTGTCACTATTGAAGAACATCTTTCTCTCAATTCTTGTAGTGGTACTGTCATTCTGCCCCATACCATAGTCCAACAGAATTTCCAGTCATGTGGCAATGACATTTTTGAACAGCTGGAACTCCAGGATCTCCCAATCCTCAAAGTAGACACTTATGTCCTTCCTGCCCGGGGGCGGAGACGTTACCCTTGCAATGTGGCTCGTTTAACTTTTGACAGCCGAGAACTCCCGTCCTCTGTATATGTCGCGGGACATCGGTTACAAGTTCGAAAGGTGATACCTACACCGCAACAATGTAGAAATTGCTGGCGTTTTGGTCACCCAGCGAAATATTGCAGATCTATGGCCGAATGCCCAGTCTGTGGTGTCGACGACCATTCTAATACATCTTGCAGTCAACCTCCATCTTGTCTTAATTGTAATGAAGCTCACCCTTCGTACTCCCGCCGTTGCCAGGTCTACTTAAATGAACGTGAAATCCGTTGCCTCAAAGAGGCAGAAGGTCTCCCTTATGCTATGGCAGTTACTCATCTCCGCCTCCAGGGGAGACTACCCCGTGTTTCTTATTCTCGTGTTTCCAAACATCCCCCCACTTCTGGGGTCCCATCTTCTGCAGCCTCCTCTGTTGTTACCCCTCCCATAGCCACTACGGCATCTAATCCTTTTGCTGTCCTTGGCTTTGACGTCCCGACTATAACTCGGTCTGTTCTCACATCTTCGCGTCCTTCCTCACAAGCCCCAGTATCGACAAGACCTCGTACGACACCTAATACCAATCGCCCCTCTACTCAGAAGTCCAAAAAATCCACATTGCTCAAATCTTCTTTGCCCCTTCCTTCCCTTCTTCCACCTCCACACTTTACCTTTCCAGTCTCTGTACCTAGTTCTTCCCCTCTCTCTGGCTCTATTACAAGTGTGGAGATTCACCCTCCTCCTCGTACTATGCCTTCCACCCCCGTCCCCTCCCAAGTTTCTCCCTCTTCTGCCACCTCCCAGGTTTCTGCCTCTTCTGTCCCCCCCCACACTTCATCTCCAGTCCCTTACACTCTTCCCTCCCCCTCTACTTTGGTACAGTCCATTACTGTCCCAATCTTTACTCACCCTCCTCCTTCTATCTCCAATATGGTCTCCCATACATCTTTGAATTCAGAAACACTTGAAGCCATTTCAGAATATATTGCAGAGACTAAACCTTCAATGGACACTGATTCACTTCCTGTTCCTTCTCTTCCCTCTCCTCCATCTTCACAACCCCATTCTTCGCAACGCTCCGTTCCTTTGCTACTTGAACGTCTTCCAATGCCACCACACGTTGACTTTTCTAACCCCTCTAGTCCGTAGGTGCCTTTACCTACAGATTCCTGGTATTTTCTTCATCGCCAATCATGGCCTATTTACAGTGGAATATCCGCGGCCTCAGGGGTAATCGGGGTGAGCTTCAGATGTTGCTTTCCAGGTTTTCCCCTGTTGGTGCTTGCTTACAAGAACCAAAATTACACTCGGCTGTCTTCCAACCTATCTCAGGCTATAATTTATTGTATTCTTCGGATCGTTTCTCAGATGGGACCTTTAATGAAAGTGCCTTCTTCTACGCAATGATATTCCGTACTGTCAACTATTTGTCCATACCTCGCTGCATTACACTGCAGCCCGTATCCACTTGAATAAGTGGTTTACAATATGTTCTTTATATCTCTCTCCTTCTCGAGCATTTTCTATCCCAGACTTTGCCTTTCTTGTTTCATCCTTACCACCACCACTTCTGTTACTTGGTGATTTTAATGCCCACCATTTCCTCTGGGGGAGGTCTCATTGTGACTCATGTGGCATCCAGTTGGAGGCTTTTCTCGCTTCTCGCCCCCTCCATGTTTTAAATACGGGTACTCCCACCCATTTTGATCCTCGTACTCATACTCTCTCTTGCATCGATCTATCAGTCTGCTCTTCCTCCACTGCACTAGACTTCACCTGGTCTGTTCTACCGGACTTACATGACAGCGATCATTTTCCGATCATTCTTACTTCTCCTTCCTATTCACCACCTTTCCGTAGCCCTCGCTGGCAATTTGATCGGGCAAATTGGGATCTTTACTCACACCTCACTGCTTTTAGTGAGGTTCCTTCTTCATCCTCCATTGATGAGCTTCTACACATCTTCTCGACGTCAGTTTACACCGCAGCTTCTCATTCTATACCCCAAACCTCAGGCAGGCATTCTCAGAAGTGTGTGCCTTGGTGGTCTCCTGCTTGTGCTCGTGCAGTACGTTTGAAACGTGCTGCATGGGGCAGGTACTGGTGCAATAGAACTGCTGAGAGACTTCTTGATTTTAAGCAGAAGCGTGCGATCGCTCGCCGTGTCATCCGTGAAGCTAAACGCACTTGTTGGTGAGACTATGTTTCCACCATCACCTCTGCTTCTTCTATGAGTGCAGTCTGGAAAAAAGTGAGGAAATTGAGACGGCTGACAAGTCAGCTGTCTCCCACCGAGGCAGGGTGACCCAAAAAAGAAAAAATCCCCAAAAAGAAAATAGTTTCATCATCATTCAACGCTTTCACCACACTCACACATAATATATATATATATATATGTGTGTATATTTTTTTTTTTTTTCCTCAACAAGTTGGTCGTCTCCCACCGAGGCAGGGTGACCCAAAAAAGAAAAAATCCCAAAAAGAAAATACTTTCATCATCATTCAACACTTTCACCACACTCACACATTATCACTGTTTTTGCAGAGTTGCTCAGAACACAACAGTTTAGAAGCATACACATATAAAGATACACAACATATCCCTCCAAACTGCCAATATCCCAAACCCCTCCTTTAAAGTGCAGGCATTGTACTTCCCATTTCCAGGACTCAAGTCCGACTATATGAAAATAACCGGTTTCCCTGAATCCCTTCACTAAATATTACCCTGCTCACACTCCAACAGATCGTCAGGTCCCAAGTACCATTCGTCTCCATTCACTCCTATCTAACACGCTAATGCGCGCTTGCTGGAAGTCCAAGCCCCTTTCCCACAAAACCTCCTTTACCCCCTCTCTCCAACCCTTTCGAGGACGACCCCTACCCCGCCTTCCTTCCCCTATAGATTTATATGCTTTCCATGTCATTCTACTTTGATCCATTCTCTCTAAATGACCAAACCACCTCAACAACCCCTCTTCTGCTCTCTGACTAATACTTTTATTAACTCCACACCTTCTCCTAATTTCCACACTCCGAATTTTCTGCATAATATTTACACCACACATTGCCCTTAAACAGGACATCTCCACTGCCTCCAACCGTCTCCTCGCTGCTGCATTTACCACCCAAGCTTCACACCCATATAAGAGTGTTGGTACTACTATACTTTCATACATTCCCTTCTTTGCCTCCATAGATAACGTTTTTTGACTCCACATATTTACCTGGAGTTTACCTGGAGAGAGTTTCGGGGGTCAACGCCCCTGCGGCCCGGTCTGTGACCAGGCCTCCTGGTGGATCAGCCCCTAATCAACCAGGCTGTTGCTGCTGGCTGCACGCAAACCAACGTACGAGCCACAGCCCGGCTGATCAACGCACCACTCACCTTTTTTCCCTCATCAATTCTATGATTAACCTCGTCCTTCATAAATCCATCCTCCGACACGTCAACTCCCAAGTATCTGAAAACATTCACTTCTTCCATACTCCTCCTCCCCAATTTGATATCCAATTTTTCTTTATCTAAATCATTTGATACCCTCATCACCTTACTCTTTTCTATGTTCACTTTCAACTTTCTACCTTTACACACATTCCCAAACTCATCCACTAACCTTTGCAATTTTTCTTTAGAATCTCCCATAAGCACAGTATCATCAGCAAAAAGTAACTGTGTCAATTCTCATTTTGAATTTGATTCCCCAAAATTTAATCCCACCCCTCTCCCGAACACCCTAGCATTTACTTCTTTTACAACCCCATCTATAAATATATTAAACAACCATGGTGACATTACACATCCCTGTCTAAGACCTACTTTTACCGGGAAGTAGTCTCCCTCTCTTCTACACACCCTAACCTGAGCCTCACTATCCTCATAAAAACTCTTTACAGCATTTAGTAACTTACCACCTATTCCATATACTTGCAACATCTGCCACATTGCTCCTCTATCCACTCTATCATATGCCTTTTCTAAATCCATAAATGCAATAAAAACTTCCCTACCTTTATCTAAATACTGTTCACATATATGCTTCAATGTAAACACTTGATCTACACATCCCCTACCCACTCTGAAACCTCCTTGCTCGTCCGCAACCCTACATTCTGTCTTACCTCTAATTCTTTCAATTATAACCCTACCATACGCTTTTCCTGGTATACTCAGTAAACTTATTCCTCTTTAATTTTTACAATCTCTTTTGCCCCCTTTCCTTTTATATAAAGGGACTATACATGCTCTCCACCAATCCCTAGGTACCTTCCCCTCTTTCATACATTTATTAAACAAAAGTACCAACCACTCCAACACTAATATATATATATATATATATATATATATATATATATATATATATATATATATATATATATATTCTTTCTTTCAACACACCGGCCGTATCCCACCGAGGCAGGGTGGCCCAAAAGGAAAAACGAAAGTTTCTCCTTTTACATTTAGTAATATATACAGGAGAAGAGGTTACTAGCCCCTTGCTCCCGGCATTTTAGTCGCCTCTTACAACACGCATGGCTTACGGAGGAAGAATTCTGTTCCACTTCCCCATGGAGATAAGAGGAAATAAACAAGAATAAGAACTAGAAAGAAAATAGAAGAAAACCCAGAGGGGTGTGTATATATGTGCTTGTACATGTATGTGTAGTGTGACCTAAGTGTAAGTAGAAGTAGCAAGACGTACCTGAAATCTTGCATGTTCATGAGACAGAAAAAAGGACACCAGCAATCCTACCATCATGTAAAACAATTACAGGCTTTCGTTTTACACTCACTTGGCAGGACGGTAGTACCTCCCTGGGCGGTTGCTGTCTACCAACCTACTACCTATATATATATATATATATATATATATTATTTATTTATTTATTTATTTATTTTTAATTTTATTTATTTTTAATTTTATTTATTTTTAATTTTATTTATTTATTTATTTATTTTGTTGTTTGTCCGTTGATTCGGCGAGGACCATCTAGTCATCCTGGGATCAAAGTTGGTGGGTACGCAGATGACTTGTCAGGCCAATCCGCGCATGAAACGTTCTCTGGCAGTGTGGACAGGGAAGGGTGGTGGCACACACACACACGCACATACACACACATACACATACACACACGTATATAAGTGAGCAGGGTAATATTTTTGTGAAGATATTCTGGGAAACTGGTTAGCTGGACTTGAGTCCTGGAGGTAGGAAGTTCAGCACCTGCACTTTACAGAAGGGGTTTGGGAACCTCAGATGTTGACTGCATTACTTGTCGAACAAATTGGTTTTCAAATGAGGAATTTGTGAAAAATGTGTCCTAGTTTTCGTACGTTCTCTTGGTTGTCAACCAACAACACGAACGGCTCGGATCATATGCTCTCAGAATGTGCACTGGGTAATGCAGAGACTCAGTCCTTCAAGGCTAGTACGGGATGGTTTGAAGAAATGAAGTGGCATTCATAGTGTGGAATTTTTTTATTGCGTTGGTTCATGAGGTCTTTGTTCCTTATGTTTTAATAAATTATTATATTGTCATTTGGGGTCTGAACCGGATTAATTTTATTTACATTATTCTTTATGGGAAAAATTGCTTGGTTCTTGACTCACGAAATCGTAATGACACGATTGCAAACAAACCATACCCCAGCCGGTCTGGAGTTTTGAGACTCTCTGACCGCGGGTTCAATCCCGGCCAGGGTATGGTTTGCTTGGTTCTTGTCCATTTTGGTTGTCAAATTGACATCTGAAACAAATTAAATTTGACAGCCAGGGTTCCACTGTATTGGCTGCTTCGAGTGGCATATGAACTGTCATATCTGTGTGCCTCTAGCAAGCCAGTGATAGTGTGAATGATGGTGAAAGTGTTTCTTTTGTGTGTCAATAAATAAAAAAAAGGCACAATATCGTGACTGGAACGATACACAAATAACCCGGCCGACTTGTTGAAAAAAAAAAAAAAAGAGAGAGAGAGAAGCTTACGACGACTCGGTCCGACTTGGACCATCTGCCTTGATGGGAGATGACTAGCTTGTTAAAAAAATCTCATGGTTATATTCATAACCCTAACTTTTAAGGGTGTGGAGGGGTAAGCCAGTGGAAGGCCTGACTAAGACCCGTGTCAGGAAACACTTGTCCTGTTTCCTAACAAATCTTACCTAACCTAGCCTAAAGACAGGCTGCTGTTTGTAGATGTCAAGTTACAGTTCATTTGTATCACATGAAAAGCAGTATTTTAATTATCACAATTGTTTTGTCTGTAAAACTGTCAAATCGGCACCTACACAGACCTGGAGTATACCTGGAGAAGATTTTGGGGATCAACTCCACCACGGCCCAGTCCATGACCAGGCCTTGTGGTGGATCTGAGCCTGATCAACCGGACTGTTACTGATGGCCGCACACAGACCAACTTACAAACCACAACCCAACTGGTCAGGTACTGACTTCAGGTGTCTGTCCAATGCCTTCTTGAAGACAGCCAGGGGTCTATTGGTAATCCCTCTTATGTATGCTGGGAGGCAGTTGAACAATCTTAACATAACTTAATATGACCCTAGTGGGTTTAGCACTTCTTTTTATTATAATAATAATTAAGATATCTTAAGATAGTCTTAAGACACACATGCAACAGTTAGGTATCTTTATTCCGAAACATTTTGTCTAAACAGTAGGCTGCTTCAGTCGAATACATTAGAGTTTAGCAGAAGCAGTAGAGATGTGAAGACTATATAATCAAGATACCTAACAGTTGCATATGTGTCTTACTTATCAATTTATTAAATACTATTGTCATATTCAGTCTTAAGATATCTTAAGATAGACCAGTGTTTTGGGTTTGAAACCATCCAGAAGAGACGAGCACCAATTCCAGTATTCCACTGAACAAATACGAGTTAGATTCTAAACCTGTCGTAAAGTGAACCATTGCTTTTTTTTTCACTTGCCAGTGCATATAAAAGCCTAAAAACATGTTTACACTATCGTTTACTAAATGCACAATAGCACTATTCCTAAAAAAATATACAAAAGTACAAATTAATAAAAAAAAAAAACGAAAAGTGATGAAAACATCTTAAGAACAAGACAAGCACTGAAAATAATAAACATGAATATAATTGATGTAGGTAGTAGGTTGGTAGACAGCAACCACCCAGGGAGGTACTACCGTCCTGTGGTAGTAGGTTGGTAGACAGCAACCACCCAGGGAGGTACTACCGTCCTGCCAAGTGAGTGTAAAACGAAAGCCTGTAATTGTTTTACATGATGGTAAGATTGCTGGTGTCTTTTGTCTGTCTCATAAATATGCAAGATTATAGGCGAGTCTTGCTACTTCTACTTACACTTAGGTCACACTACACATACATGTACAAGCATATATATACACACCTCTCTGGGTTTTCTTCTATTTTCTTTCTAATTCTTGTTCTTGTTTATTTCCTCTTATCTCCATGGGGAAGTGGAACAGAATTCTTCCTCTGTAAGCCATGCGTGTCATAAGAGGTGACTAAAATGCCGGGAGCAAGGGGCTAGTAACCCCTTCTCCTGTATATATTACTAAATTTAAAAGGAGAAACTTCAGTTTTTTCTTTTGGGCCACCCCGCCTCGGTGGGATACGGCTGGTACGTTGAAAGAAGAAAGAAGAATATAATTGAAAAACGCCATTTTGTAGAGGTCTCACAAGTGAAGTGCTCTAAAGCGGGTGTCGTATTAACGAGGTATGCCTCTACTACATTTTAAAAAATAGGCAAATTTGCACCTAAACACAACAATCTCAATTTGCACCTAAACACTACAATCTCAATTTGCACCTAAATACTACAATCTCAATTTGCACCTAAACACTACAATCTCAATTTGCACCTAAATACTACAATCTCAATTTGCACCTAAACACAACAATCTCAATTTGCACCTAAATACAACAATCTCAATTTGCACCTAAACACTACAATCTCAATTTGCACCTAAACACTACAATCTCAATTTGCACCTAAACACAATCTCAATTTGCACCTAAACACTACAATCTCAATTTGCACCTAAACACAACAATCTCAATTTGCACCTAAATACAACAATCTCAATTTGCACCTAAACACAACAATCTCAATTTGCACCTAAACACAACAATCTCAATTTGCACCTAAACACAACAATCTCAATTTGCACCTAAACACAACAATCTCAATTTGCACCTAAACACAACAATCTCAATTTGCACCTAAACACTACAATCTCAATTTATCACATAGAAAATGAATCCAGGAATGGGCTATATAAAATTTGAGTACAGGACACCTGGACACAATTTTTGGCAGTAATTACACAGTACTGTGTGGTCACTGGGAGAAAAATGTATAGAAGAAACAGACAAGAATTAATGAATATAGAAGTGCTTGAGGCAGGGATGGGTAGTTATGATTATAATAATTGAGGCAGTGATGGGTAGTTATGATTATAATAATTGAGGCAGTGATGGGTAGTTATGATTATAATAATTGAGGCAGTGATGGGTAGTTATGATTATAATAATTAAGGCAGGGATGGGTAGTTATGATTATAATAATTAAGGCAGGGATGGGTAGTTATGATTATAATAATTAAGGCAGGGATGGGTAGTTATGATTATAATAATTAAGGCAGGGATGGGTAGTTGAAGCTAAAACCTTGGGTAGCCTCAAATTTAGATTGGATAAAAACATGAGTGAGAGAGGTTGGATTTAAGTGGAAGTTGCACATGAGTTAATAGTATTATCAAAGTTTATTGATTGGGCAGCATTGAAAATGGGTTGGGCAAATATTTTTGTTTAGTGTGTTTGGGTTTGAGAAGAACCTGCCCAGTATGGGCCAGTAGGCCTGCTGCAGAGTTCCTCCATTCTTATGTTATAGTTTCTTCACATTGAAGACCCCTCAAGGAAGGTTCCTTGATGTTGGTGAGGGGCTCTTGATTTAGGGACCCTCAGGGAAGGTTCCTTGATGTTGGTGAGGGGCTCTTGATTTAGGGAATTGGATCTGTGCTCCAGTTCCCCGAATTAAGCCTGAATGCCTTCCACATCCCCCCCCCAGGCACTGTATAATCCTCCGGGTTTAGTGCTTCCCCTTGATTATAATAATAATAATTCACATTGAAGATTGAGACACTTATGCAACATATGGAAATCTTTATTAAGGAAACATTTTACCACTGTGGCATCATCAGTCCAATACATTGAAAGGTGGAAGATGAGGAGGAGTTTGAGGTAATCGGTCCCTCAGCCTGGAATCGATGTGGTCAGTCCATCACTCTTCACATTGTGCAAGACAGGTATACAATACCAACAAGATGAAAGTTAAGACACTTGTGCAACATCTGGGTATCTTTATTGTAGACGTTTCGCCATCCAGTGGCTTTATCAATACAGATTCTACGACATAACTGGAAGACAGTAGAACTATATACGAAAGATGAGGTAATCAGTCCCTCAGCCTTGGAGTTGGTGTGGAGAGCACCGTGGTTGTAGAGATTCTAGAGCAAAGGTAAGGAGACTGGTGCTTATATAGGTGTCAGTGAATAGAGACGTGTAGCAGACGAGGGCATAGTTACTGGTAGGTGGGATTCCCCAGTGAAAATAGGTCCTACTCAAAGGGATGGGTTAGTTGTAGCAGCCGTGAAGAAGGACATGTAGATGTCCTCTGAACCAAGATTCCATGATGTTGCAGTGTCTGACAAGTTGTGCAAGAAAGGTATACAATACCTGATGCCCATATAAACGCCAGTCTCCTTGCCTATGCTCCAGAATATCTATAACCACGATGCTCTTCACACCAAGGCTGAGACACTGATTACCTCATCTTCTGTACATAGTCCTACTGTCTTCAAGTTATGTCCAAGAATCTATATTGATAAAGCCACTGGATGGCGCAACGTCTACAATAAAGATACCCAGATGTTGCAAAAGTGTCTTAACTTTCATTCTTCACATTCTTTAAGAGAGACATGTCATAGGCTTCACCTAGCTATATAAACCTCTTCATACCTATATAAACCTTCATACCTATATAAACCTCTTCATACTTATATAAACCTCTTCATACCTATATAAACCTCTTCATACCTATATAAACCTCTTCATACCTATATAAACCTCTTCATACCTATATAAACCTCTTCATACCTATATAAACACTTCATACAATCACTCCTTTGGGGTGATTGTATGAAGTGTTTAAAAGTTATAAAGGAAAAAGTGTGAGGCAGGAAAAAATCAGGCAACCACTTTGAAAGTAGTGTGAGTTGGACTTGCCTTACATGGGCTGGTAGATAACTTAGACACATGTGCAACACTTGGGTATCTTTATCGAGAAAATGTTTCGCCACACACTGGCTTCATCAGTCCGATACAAAGAAGAATGTTGACACAGCAACATCTTGGAATCTTGATACAGGGAATTCTTCACTTGCCTAACGTATAGGCCTATAGGCATGGTCAGTCCCTGACTCTCTTCACATCTCTACTGCTTCTGCTAACTCTTCTGTACTTGCCTAAAGAAGCTTATTGTGTAAGCAAAACATTTCAGAATAAAAACACCTAACTATTGCACATGTGTCTTACTTATCAGGATGACTTGTGACATCTCTGCCGCCCCACCACACTCACTCTACCAAACCTCAATGAAAATCCTGAATTTGTGCAGTCTCACCCCTTCAAGGAAGGTTCCTTGATGTTGGTGAGGGGCTCTTGATTTAGGGAATTGGATCTGTGCTCCAATTCCCTGAATTAAGCCTGAATGCCTTCCACATCCCCCCCCAGGCGCTGTATAATCCTCCGGGTTTAGCGCTTCCCCCTTGATTATAATAATAATAATCTAGGCTAAGGGACAGATAGCCTCAAACTCATGATCTTCACCATTCTTCTCTGTATAGGACTGATGAAACCACTGTGTGGAGAAACGTTTCCTCAGTAAATATACCTAAGTGCTATTGCACATGTGTGTAATTTATCAACTAGTCTACTGCACCAGCTTTTACTACAGTATTTAATTTGATTATTTGAGGGGTGGGAATACAGTGGACCCCCGCTTTACGATCAGCTCCCAATGCGACCAATTATGTAAGTGTATTTATGTAAGTGTGTTTGTACGTGTATGTTTGGGGGTCTGAAATGGACTAATCTAATTCACAATATTCCTTATGGGAACAGATTCGTTCAGTACTGGCACCTGAACATACTTCTGGAATGAAATAATATCGTTAACCGGGGGTCCACTGTATTTGCAGTTTGGAGAGGCATCTGAACTACAGCATCCATGTGCCTTTGGCAAGACACTGGAGTGAAGAATTTAACACAAATGTAGTATAATGTGATTATTGGTAGGTAAGACACATAGGCAACAGTTAGGCAACTTTATTCCGAAACGTTTCGCCTACACAGTAGGCTTCTTCAGTCGAATACAGTAAGTAGGCAGGAACAGTAGAGAAGACGATGTAATCAGTCCATCACCCTTAAAGTCGTAGAATTTGAGGTTGTCAGTCCCTCGGCCTGGAGAAGTTCAGTTCCATAGTCAGGAACTATCCTGACTATGGAACTGAACTGCTCCAGGCTGAGGGACTGACAACCTCAAATTCTACGACTTTAAGGGTGATGGACTGATTACATCGTCTTCTCTACTGTTCCTGCCTACTTACTGTATTCGACTGAAGAAGCCTACTGTGTAGGCGAAACGTTTCGGAATAAAGTTGCCTAACTGTTGCCTATGTGTCTTACCTACCAACCTGTCGGTATTGTATACCATTTTAATGTTCAATGTGATTATTGCCAATAAAGGATCACATTATGCTGTATCTGTGGTTAATTTTTCCTCTGAGTTAATATTTTATACCATTTATCTCCACATTGGAGTGAATGATGGTGAAAGTATTTTTTTTAGGTCATCTGACCTCGGTGGGAGACAGCCAGCATGTTAGTAAGTTTATTCAGGTATACACAAATACAGTTACATAGAATTATCATACATAGCAGCATATGTGTAGAGAACCGGGGATAACCCAAAAAAGTCAGACAGAGTGACTTATTTCCATTGGGGTCCTTTTACCTTATTATAATATAAAGGTTATAATATTTTCTTATTAGAGAAAATAATAATAATAATCTTTCTGGATTATTAAATTGGGGTATCAAGTGGGCAGTCCCATGGTGGGCAGTCCCATGGTGGGCAGTCCCACAGTGGGCAATCCCACAGTGGGCAGTCCCACAGTGGGCAGTCCCACAGTGGGCAATCCCACAGTATAATTGACTTCCACCTTGAGAGCGTATACCCTTGCTGTGTTATCATTTTATCGTACATTTGAAGGTCATTCAGTGTGAGACATGACAGGTGTATGCTGTCTTAGTGATAATTTAACCATATCTGTGTCTTCAAGATGTGTTGATGCTTGTGAAGGGTTCTTGATGTGAGGAGTCAAAATATCCTCCTCTTCCTCTCCATGTCCTTGATGCTGTATGATCACTTTGGGCTGACCTCTTCCCTGTTAATATATAATAATATATGCAAAATAACCACGGGGAATCGAATGATAGCTCTAGGCCTTTCATGTTGCAATTGTCACATCAGGGACTTGCAATTTTCCAGAAATAGAGCAGGAAATTCAGGATGATCCTCTCATAAGAACAACTCTCTTGGAGAGAGCTGTTACCATAAACGGATCTTCTGGATTCCTTACTCAATTTCTTCAACATTGCAGGCTCCTGATGATGTGTTGATTGCAACATGAAAGGCCTAGAGCTATCATTCAAATACCCCTGTGGTTATTTCATCACTCGTTTGCGATTATTGCTTAATAACATATATTTGCCTTGGTTACCTTACTCGGTGGGAGACAGCGAGTGGGTTAAAGAGAAAACATTTACCTGGAAGCTGTTTTGTGATGGGAAACTTTTGGCAAGACAGCTATTGAGTGAATGATGGCGACTGTGTTTCCTTCTTTGGGTCACACCGCTTTGTTAGGTGATTGCTGAGGTAAAAAAATAAGGTCTCTTATGGAGCTAATTTTCATAGTGGAGTCACTTATTTCCACTGGGGTCCTTATAGGACCCCAATGGAAATAAGTGACTTTGACTTTTTTGGGGTTATTATAGGTTGTCTACACACATACTCAAAATCAAGAGCCCCTCATGTTGGTGAGGGGCTCTTGATTTAGGGAATTGGATCTGTGCTCCAGTTCCCCGAATTAAGCTTGAATGCCTTCCACATCCCCCCCCCCCAGGCGCTGTATAATCCTCCGGGTTTAGCGTTTCCCCCTTGATTATAATAATAATAATACACACATACTGCTATGTATAATTTATGTAACTATATATATGTATACCTGAATAAACTTACTGACCTAATTACATGAGTAGTGAAGTACCAGTGTTGTATTATGCACTTATAATGACCCCTGAAGGGAGGTTCCTTGGTGCTGGTGAGGGGCTCTAGATCTGAGGAAGTGAAACCATTCTATCCTTCAGATTAAACCTGATGTTTGTCCTGTCATAAACCATCACAGGATGGTTTAACTGTCATAAACCATCACATAGGATGGTTTAACTGTCATAACTATCACATAGGATGGTTTAACTGATATAAACCATCACATAGGATGGTTTAACCGATATAAACCATCACAGGATGGTTTAACTGTCATAAACCATCACATAGGATGGTTTAACTCATAAACCATCACATAGGAAGGTTTAACTGTCATAACTTCACATAGGATGGTTTAACTCATAAACCATCACACAGGATGGTTTAACTGTCATAAACCATCACATAGGATGGTTTAACTGTCATAAACCATCACACAGGATGGTTTAACTGATATAAACCATCACATAGGATGGTTTAACTGATATAAACCATCACATAGGATGGTTTAACTGACATAAACCATCACATAGGATGGTTTAACTGACATAAACCATAACATAGGATGGTTTAACTGACATAAACCCTTACTGGCTCGTCTAGGGAGGTTCCCTGATGCTATTTAAGGGCTCTTGATCCAAGGACTGAATGATCCCCATGATTAATGTTTGTGTGAACATTAATGTTGATCCAAGGATTAAGAACCACTCTTTCCTCAGATCAAACCTGATTACCTGGTTTATTTTAGGATTTATTAACAAGCGAAGTTCTTTATAATGTCAGTAAAAGCTCTTGATCCAAGTGTAGTGATACTGCTCCTGTGGGGAGCAGCAGCAGCAGGATAATACTGCACCACCTCTCGGGGCCCTTAACAATAACAACAGTTTGGTGTGTGTCATGAAGTATACAGTAGCACTCTGTCTTCTCCAGTGGTAAGTTACTGTGGAACCTGCCTCAGTGACAGCAGCAGCAGGTATGGTGTGTTTCTTTTGTGGTTTTTCAAGACATCCACGGTAGCAGAGCAGGTGATGCACAAATTAACATTAAGATCGACAACACTCTAATTACCAGACATAATGAGGGCAAATTCCTAGGCCTATACCTTGACAACAACCTGAATTTCAGCACCCATATCCAACACATAACCAAAAAAGTATCCAAAACAGTTGGGATCCTCTCCAAGATACGATACTACGTGCCGCAAACTGCCCTTCTCACACTATACCATTCACTTATTTATCCATACCTCACCTATGCTATTTGTGCTTGGGGATCAACTGCAGCAACACACCTAAAGCCAATAATAACACAACAAAAAGCTGCAGCAAGAATAATCACTAAATCCCATCCCTGGCAACACCTCCCCCACCCCCCCACTCTTCATAGACCTAAACTTACTCCCTGTTCAGTACATCCACACTTACTACTGTGCAATCTACATCTACAGGACCTTAAATTCCAATATTAACCTTGACCTAAAACGCTTTCTTGATAGTTGTGACAGAACCCACAGGCATAACACCAGACACAAACATCTCTACGACATTCCCCGTGTTCGACTAAACCTTTACAAAAATTCAATGTATGTCAAAGGCCCTAAAATCTGGAATACCCTACCTGAGAACTCTAGAACTGCAGACACATTCATCACCTTCAAAACTACCATTAGAAAACATCTTATCTCCCTGACACACCCCGTCAACTAACTACACGAATACCACCTGGTGGTTCACACTTACACTCACTCACCCATTTGACCATAAACAGAAATATTAATCTCAATCTTAAAATAATGAATCCTATGATACTCCAATACTGAAACTATGTCCTGTGCCAAAACAAAAGCATTCACATTGCTAAACTCACAAACTAGTATTTAGTCACTTAGCCATAATACCAACTTATCTCATAATTTGTAATATTTTAAAATAAAGAATTAAACTAAGTCTGCCCGAAATACCTAGCCATGCTAGGTGTTCTAGTGGTACACTCTGTAATACCTAGCCATGCTAGGCGTTCTAGTGGTACACTCTGTAATACCTAGCCATGCTAGGCGTTCTAGTGGTACACTCTGTAATACCTAGCCATGCTAGGCGTTCTAGTGGTACACTCTGTAATACCTAGCCATGCTAGGTGTTCTAGTGGTACACTCTGTAATACCTAGCCATGCTAGGCGTTCTAGTGGTACACTCTGTAATACCTAGCCATGCTAGGCGTTCTAGTGGTACACTCTGTAATACCTAGCCATGCTAGGCGTTCTAGTGGTACACTCTGTAATACCTAGCCATGCTAGGCGTTCTAGTGGTACACTCTGTAATACCTAGCCATGCTAGGCGTTCTAGTGGTACACTCTGTAATACCTAGCCATGCTAGGCGTTCTAGTGGTACACTCTGTAATACCTAGCCATGCTAGGCGTTCTAGTGGTACACTCTGTAATACCTAGCCATGCTAGGCATTCTAGTGGTACACTCTGTAATACCTAGCCATGCTAGGCGTTCTAGTGGTACACTCTGTAATACCTAGCCATGCTAGGTGTTCTAGTGGTACACTCTGTAATACCTAGCCATGCTAGGCGTTCTAGTGGTACACTCTGTAATGCCTAGCCATGCTAGGCGTTCTAGTGGTACACTCTGTAATGCCTAGCCATGCTAGGTGTTCTAGTGGTACACTCTGTAATACCTAGCCATGCTAGGTGTTCTAGTGGTACACTCTGTAATACCTAGCCATGCTAGGCGTTATAGTGGTACACTCTGTAATGCCTAGCCATGCTAGGCGTTCTAGTGGTACACTCTGTAATACCTAGCCATGCTAGGTGTTCTAGTGGTACACTCTGTAATACCTAGCCATGCTAGGTGTTCTAGTGGTACACTCTGTAATACCTAGCCATGCTAGGCGTTCTAGTGGTACACTCTGTAATACCTAGCCATGCTAGGCGTTCTAGTGGTACACTCTGTAATGCCTACCCATGCTAGGCGTTCTAGTGGTACACTGTAATACCTAGCCATGCTAGGTGTTCTAGTGGTACACTGTAATACCTAGCCATGCTAGGCATTCTAGTGGTACACTCTGTAATACCTAGCCATGCTAGGCATTCTAGTGGTACACTCTGTAATACCTAGCCATGCTAGGTGTTCTAGTGGTACACTGTAATACCTAGCCATGCTAGGCGTTCTAGTGGTACACTCTGTAATGCCTAGCCATGCTAGGCGTTCTAGTGGTACACTCTGTAATACCTAGCCATGCTAGGCATTCTAGTGGTACACTCTGTAATACCTAGCCATGCTAGGCATTCTAGTGGTACACTCTGTAATACCTAGCCATGCTAGGCATTCTAGTGGTACACTCTGTAATACCTAGCCATGCTAGGCGTTCTAGTGGTACACTCTGTAATGCCTAGCCATGCTAGGCGTTCTAGTGGTACACTCTGTAATGCCTAGCCATGCTAGGTGTTCTAGTGGTACACTCTGTAATACCTAGCCATGCTAGGCGTTCTAGTGGTACACTGTAATACCTAGCCATGCTAGGCATTCTAGTGGTACACTCTGTAATACCTAGCCATGCTAGGCATTCTAGTGGTACACTCTGTAATACCTAGCCATGCTAGGCATTCTAGTGGTACACTCTGTAATACCTAGCCATGCTAGGCATTCTAGTGATACACTCTGTAATACCTAGCCATGCTAGGCATTCTAGTGGTACACTCTGTAATACCTAGCCATGCTAGGCATTCTAGTGGTACACTCTGTAATACCTAGCCATGCTAGGCATTCTAGTGGTACACTCTGTAATACCTAGCCATGCTAGGCATTCTAGTGGTACACTCTGTAATACCTAGCCATGCTAGGCATTCTAGTGGTACACTCTGTAATGCCTAGCCATGCTAGGTGTTCTAGTGGTACACTCTGTAATACCTAGCCATGCTAGGTGTTCTAGTGGTACACTGTAATACCTAGCCATGCTAGGCGTTCTAGTGGTACACTCTGTAATGCCTAGCCATGCTAGGCGTTCTAGTGGTACACTCTGTAATACCTAGCCATGCTAGGTGTTCTAGTGGTACACTCTGTAATACCTAGCCATGCTAGGTGTTCTAGTGGTACACTCTGTAATACCTAGCCATGCTAGGTGTTCTAGTGGTACACTCTGTAATACCTAGCCATGCTAGGCGTTCTAGTGGTACACTCTGTAATGCCTACCCATGCTAGGCGTTCTAGTGGTACACTCTGTAATACCTAGCCATGCTAGGTGTTCTAGTGGTACACTGTAATACCTAGCCATGCTAGGCATTCTAGTGGTACACTCTGTAATACCTAGCCATGCTAGGCATTCTAGTGGTACACTCTGTAATACCTAGCCATGCTAGGTGTTCTAGTGGTACACTGTAATACCTAGCCATGCTAGGCGTTCTAGTGGTACACTCTGTAATGCCTAGCCATGCTAGGCGTTCTAGTGGTACACTCTGTAATACCTAGCCATGCTAGGCATTCTAGTGGTACACTCTGTAATACCTAGCCATGCTAGGCATTCTAGTGGTACACTCTGTAATACCTAGCCATGCTAGGCATTCTAGTGGTACACTCTGTAATACCTAGGCATGCTAGGCGTTCTAGTGGTACACTCTGTAATGCCTAGCCATGCTAGGCGTTCTAGTGGTACACTCTGTAATGCCTAGCCATGCTAGGCGTTCTAGTGGTACACTCTGTAATGCCTAGCCATGCTAGGTGTTCTAGTGGTACACTCTGTAATACCTAGCCATGCTAGGCGTTCTAGTGGTACACTGTAATACCTAGCCATGCTAGGCATTCTAGTGGTACACTCTGTAATACCTAGCCATGCTAGGCATTCTAGTGGTACACTCTGTAATACCTAGCCATGCTAGGCATTCTAGTGGTACACTCTGTAATACCTAGCCATGCTAGGCATTCTAGTGATACACTCTGTAATACCTAGCCATGCTAGGCATTCTAGTGGTACACTCTGTAATACCTAGCCATGCTAGGCATTCTAGTGGTACACTCTGTAATACCTAGCCATGCTAGGCATTCTAGTGGTACACTCTGTAATGCCTAGCCATGCTAGGTGTTCTAGTGGTACACTCTGTAATACCTAGCCATGCTAGGTGTTCTAGTGGTACACTCTGTAATACCTAGCCATGCTAGGCGTTCTAGTGGTACACTGTAATACCTAGCCATGCTAGGCGTTCTAGTGGTACACTCTGTAATACCTAGCCATGCTAGGCGTTCTAGTGGTACACTCTGTAATCATTATTTAACTACATGTAAACCACACAACAACCAAATTCTGTAAATTCAACATTGTAATCTTTATAGAGAATAAACTTTGAATTTGAATTTGAATTTGAAAGTGTCCTGCTCGTGAAGCAATGTGCAGTAAATGCAAACCTTGATAAGTTTTTGGAAGCCGCCAAGAAGAAAAATATCAGTTACAATGAGGAAAAGTGTACTTTTTCAACTAAAAAGCTTAGCATCCTTGGTTATGTAGTGGAAGGAGGTTCAATATTCCCAGACCCTGAACGACTACGACCTCTACGGGAACTTCCAATGCCTCAAGACAAAAAGTCACTCCGAAGAACTCTTGGTCTCGCTTATTACTCACAATGGATCTACAACTATTCAAGTAAAGTCCGCCCATTGAGTGCTACCACATTTCCTGTGACAAAGGAAGCAGAAGTCGCTTTCCATACTCTCAAACAGGACATTGAAAACTCAGTAGTTCAAGCCATTGATGAGTCCCTACCATTCGAAGTGGAAACGGATGCATCTGACATTACCATTGCTGCAGTCTTATCTCAGGCAGGACGACCAGTAGCCTTCTTTTCGAGAACTTTTCAAGGATCAGAGAAGTGTTACACTGCTGTAGAAAAGGAAGCCCAGGCCATCATAGAAGCAGTTCTCCACTGGAGGCATTATTTAACTGGTAGACATTTCACCATAAGGACTGACCAACCGTCCGTGATGTATATGTTCGACAAGAAGCACAAAAGTAGGATAAAGAATGACAAGATATTACGCTGGAGGATGGAACTATCGTGTTATGACTTTGATATTCTGTACCGACTGGGTCAAGAGAACATCTCACCTGATGCATTCTCTAGGTCCCACTGTGGAGCAGCATGTCATGATTTGCAATCGCTCTCAGCGCTCCACAAGGCTTTGTGTCACCCAGGAGTTACACGCCTGTACCATTTTGTCAAATCAAAGAACATGCCCTACTCAGTGGAAGATGTGCGACAAGTGATCAGAGCATGCAGAGTATGTGCAGAGTGCAAGCCAAACTTTCATCAGCCAGAGAAGACTCATCTCGTAAAATCTACCCAGCCTTTCGAGAGACTGAATATAGATTTCAAAGGACCTCTACCAAGCACAAACCAGAATAGGTATTTCCTTAACATAGATGAATATTCAAGGTTTCCCTTTGTATTCCCCTGTGCAAATATGACTGCTTCAACTGTTATTAGTTGTCTTTCACAGTTGTTCTCTATTTTTGGTATGCCAGCTTATATCCATTCAGACAGGGGATCCTCGTTCATGAGTAACGAACTTCAGGAGTTTTTGGCTAGCAAAGGTATTGCCTGCAGCAGAACAACAAGCTACAACCCTCAAGGCAATGGTCAAGTGGAGCGGTTCAATGGTACTATATGGAAGGCAGTTACAATGACATTGAAGTCGCGCAATCTACCTGTTCAAGAAATCGTAATGACACGATTGCAAACAAACCATACCCCCAGCCGGGATTGAACCCGCGGTCATAGTCTCAAAACTCCAGCCCGTCGCGTTAGCCACTAGACCAGCTACCAAAATAAGATTCATCCAACTAGGTATATTTCTACACCATAGGAAGGTTAGCATAGGCACCACTGTGACCACAAATGCAAGTTTTTACAGACGAATCTCCAGCTAGCGTGGCCGTGACGAACTCTAGCTCAAGTCCCTTCACTGCCGTCAACATGACGGGCTGGAGTTTTGAGACTCTATGACCGCGGGTTCAATCCTGGCCAGGGGTATGGTTTGTTTGCAATCGTGTCATTACGATTTCTTGAGTCATGTTGACGGCAGTGAAGGGACTTGAGCTAGAGTTTGTCACGGCCACGCTAGCTGGAGATTCGTCTGTAAAAACTTGCATTTGTGGTCACAGTGGTGCCTGTGCTAACCTTCCTATGGTGTAGAAATATACCTAGTTGGATGAATCTTATTGTGGCTAGCTGGTCTAGTGGCTAACGCGACGGGCTGGAGTTTTGAGACTCTATGACCGCGGGTTCAATCCCGGCCGGGGGTATGGTTTACCTGTTCAACACTTCTGAAGTTGTTACAATTCCCTTATGCTTCTGCAGACTAGTGATGGACGATACACCTAGAATCAATTTAGATGTTCCACGGTACGATCAGTCGCAGTTCATCGGACGTCTGCGTCATTTCTTTGGTATTACAGACTGGAGACTGTGTTTCAAAACTGACAGAGAGCTTGAGGAAGTTAAAGAACTGCTTGAGAGGTACCGGTAAGTGTCACAGTTGATCATTGGTTCAGAGAACCCCATAAGTTGATAAATTAGACACGTGTGCAACGCCTGTGTGTCTTTATCATGGAAAAGCATCACCACACAGTGACTTCATCAGTCTAGTACAAAAAAGAATGGTTAAGATCAGAAAGAGACTGAGCTAATCAGTTCCCCAACGTGAAGTCTTATCAAGACTGATGGACTGATTACGTTGACTCTAAACTGAGGGACTGATTACCTCAAACTCCTGATCTTCACTATTCTTCTTTGTATTGACTGATGAAGGTGCTGTGTAGCAAAATTTTTCCAACATTAAGATTCCCAATTCTTGCACATATATCTAATTTATGAGGTGCCAAAGTATTGTTTAATTAATAAATTACATTTATGAAGAGATTCAAGGGAACCAGTTGGCCAGACTTGAGTCCTGGAGGTGGAAAGTGCAGTGCCTGCACTCTGAAGGACAAGTGGAGATATGTCGCAGTTTTGAACTGGAGTAACGTCACATCTCCGGCAAGACTGATGGAGTGAGTGATGATAGAAGTGTTTCTTCTCTTTTGGATCACTCTGCCTAAGTGGCAGATATCAGATGGGTTAAAAAGATAATCTTATGTTCAAAATATTAATTACAACCCATTTAAGTAGACCCTGAACTTATTTTCACCTCTATATTTCTCCCTCCAATAATTATTATAGCCAAAATTGTCATTCTATTTCTGTATTAGCTCATCATATTAAAATATACTCATTAATAACCCACATGGAGAGAAAAACTCAGAAGATTAATGATCTGTATATTTTCTGGGGTCCTCTTCAGCAGAAGAGGGTCCTGAAAGGGGGTTGAAATATAGAGATCAATTAATCACTGCCCACACATGTCAAAGCCAGTCATAGCGTGAACCAGTTCAAGAAGACTGCCAAAATGTGTCTGATGAATGTAGCTACAGAAAGGGAGGGGAATGATTTTCTATTTTTTAGCTAACATACGTGTAAATTTGACCTTATTCCTAGTAATGACCCTCGTATTGTAGATAGTCTTAATGACCCTCGTGTAGTAGATAGTCTTAATGACCCTCATGTAGTAGATAGTCTTAATGACCCTCGTGTAGTAGATAGTCTTTTTAGTATGATAATAAGATGTTATCTTCATTATAGAATAATAAGAAAATATTATAACCTTTATATTATAATAAGGTAAAAGGACTCCAATGGAAATAAGTCACTCTGTCTGACTTTTTTTGGGTTATCCCAGGTTCTCTACACATATGTTGCTATGTATGATAGTCTATGTAACAGTATTTGTGTTACCTGAATAAACTTACTTACTTACCTGGGTGTCTGTCTCCGTGTGGCTTACCTTGTTTATATGGTGCTCACTTTGGAGTTCTTCGCTGATATGGCACTTTTCAATTATATTTTTGTTTGTTATTTTTGGCGCTTGTCTTGCTCTTAACCCTTTGACTGTCGCAACCCCCGATCCTAAAGTGTCTCTCTGTGTCACAAAATATTCGATTTTTTTTTTTTTCTTATGAAATGATAGAGAATCTTTTCTTGATGGTAATGACACCAAAAGTATGAAATTTGATGGACAACTTACGGAATTACGCTCTAGCGAAGTTAGCGATCTCAGCGATATTTACTCATCAGCGATTTCGCCCAATTTGAGCCCTATTTTCGGCCAGTTCCATTGTTCCAGTCTACCAAACTCATAGCTATTTCTTTAGAACTCTACAGTGGACCCCCGGTTAATGATATTTTTTCACTCAAGAAGTATGTTCAGGTGCCAGTACTGACTGAATTTGTTCCCATAAGGAATATTGTGAAGTAGATTAGTCCATTTCAGACCCCCAAACATACACGTACAAACGCACTTACATAAATACACTTACATAATTGGTCGCATTGGGAGCTGATCGTTAAGTGGGAGTCCACTGTATTTTTTCTATCAATTGATTGCAAGAAACCACCCATTTACTTATATCAACTACCCAATAAAGTGGTCAGAAATTGGCAATTTGGCCAATTTCATGCAAATTAAAAGAGATGCCAATTTCAAAATAGGGTCCAGAATAAACAATGCAGACATTCCTGGCATTAAAATAACATTTTTCTCTGTTCATCAGACACATCTCCAGGTCCCTTTTATATTACTCTTCCTTTCTATTTTGAATTTTTATTCACAGAAAAAATAGAAGATTTACTGTTATGCAGACTACTGCAATATTGTAATAATTCTATAAATAATGTCAACCCATTCATGACTGCATATTAGAATTGCTAGTTGGACATTTATTGGACAATAACATCATTTGTTTACTCTTGAACATCGGTAAAAAATCGAACATTTCCACTACTTTTAACTCCATTTCAAGGTTCTTTTCATCGTGAAACCAATATGTCTTTCATTCTATCAAATGAGACCAAGAAAACGAGAATACAACCATAAATACTATGCGAAAATACACCTCTAAGTCGGCATTTTAATCCAAAAACACGGTCTTTTTTTTTTTTATTATGCACTGCGTGCTGCAGGATTTTTTTTATACTGCTCACACTGACCACACAGACCCATTCTCTCACATGTGGGCCTACCAGCTTTCTCCCGCTTGATTTGAAGCTGCTAGAATTTTGGAGTATACATACGTCAAACACATTGGCTCATAAGACGTATACATACGATTGAAACAGTCGAGGGGTTAAAGTGGTTTTCTGCAGTTTTCGTGTAATTTTTAGTTCTACACACTTGTACATTTTTTTTTTAAGGCCTAATGCTATTGTGTACTTGATAAGTGATAGTGTAAACATGCTTTTAGGCTTTTATATGTACTGGCAAGTGAAAAAATGCTGTGACTTGCTTTAAAGCAATACGTATTCGCTTTACCATGGCAGTCTGGAACCTAACCTGCCATATTAATGAGGTACTATTCCTGTACAGGAGGAAGCCGCATATACAGCTCCTCTTTGCAGTGTTGTACACTTTTGTTGGGTTTCGATTGAGTCATTGTTCATTATGTTCGGTGCTTTTAACCCTTTCAGGGTCCATCCCGTAGATCTATGGCTGGTCGGTGAGCGTCCAAACCGTAGATCTACGCCAAAATTCTAGCGCTGTCAAATTTAGCGCGAAAGCGCTCATAGGCCTACATATGAGAGAATGGGTCTGCGCGGTGGGTGTGCGCCATAAACAAAAAATCTAGGCGCCTGCATAGCATTGTGGGAACGCCGGCTCAGTCACCCTTGTTCACCATGTCTCGTCGCAAGTCAGCTCTCACTCCCCGGAAAATTGGGACTCTCCTCTTCCTGTCTGATAGTTCTGACACTGATGGAAGTGGAAATGAAGACGAATTCTACGGCTTTGATGAGTTAGTGACCGAAAATAATGACCAGGATATCGATAATAGTGCAGAAAACCCCGACGATCCTCGACCTTCTACCTCTGGTGTGGGCACTCGTGACTCACGGTCGGTTGTTCCTAAACGTAAGAGAAAACTAATATTTTCCCGTGGCCTGGCCTCTGACTTCAGTAATGACGATGATTCTGACGTGGATTGTGATTTTATTGCGCTCGACGATCATTCGAGTAGTGATAGTGAGGAAACATATTCACCAGTGAAGCGTCGGTATGTGCGCCGCCGCATGCGCTCGGGTAGTGTACCCTATGCTATGCCCAGGGGACGGAGTACATCCCGTAGTACATCCCGGAGTACATCCCATGGCCCTACACCCGTTTTAGGTAGTGATAGTGAGGATGATGTGGCTACACTTGGCATGGATGGGCCACAGACATCAGTGGATGGTGTTAGTGGGGCTGGTGGTGGTAGTGGCACCGCCATGCGTGACTCGCTGTGCCACGCGGGAACCCACGCTGCTGACTCGTCAGTTCAAGGACAAAGCGGAGCGTCACCCACCAGCCCGCCACAACCACCCGTACAACCAGCCTATGATGTCCAGTATCCACCAGCAAACCGTATCTGGGATTGGCAGCAAAATCCCAATTTTGTTCCCAGCCCTCACCACTTTGATGACTCGCAAAGTGGAATTCTACCTACCTGTCCCCTTGGAACCACGGCCAATGAACTGGAATTCTTTGAATTATTCTTTGACCAGCCATTGATGGAAACTATTGTCAGGGAAAGTAATAAGTATTTTCAGTACACCATGGCAAATACGATCTTATCACCACAGTCAAGACTACACAGGTGGAAAGAGACGACTGTTGCAGAAATGTATTTGCTTTTTCCAACAATAATGCTTATGCCTCACGTCTATAAGCATAATATAAAAGCATACTGGTCCACAGATCGGCTAATTTGTACCCCATCCTTCAGTGAAATAATACCAGTGAACAGGTTTATCTTACTCTTACGTATGTTGCACTTCTCTGACAAAACCAGGCCTGACAGAAGTGACAGGTTATACAAGATTAGAAATGTTTTCATGTATCTCAAACAAAAGTTCAGGATATACTTTTATCCATTCAAGAATCTTGTAATTGACGAGTCTTTGATTTTGTTCAAAGGTAGACTGTCATTCAAGCAGTATATACCGAGCAAGAGGAACCGCTTTGGTATAAAATTGTTTGTACTCTGTGATTGTGACAGTGGCCTGGTGTTGGATATTGTTGTATACACGGGTAGTAAAACATTGAAAGATACCAAGATGTTATTGGGTATATCAGGTGACGTAGTGAGAAACATGATGGCACCTTATCTTGGTAAGGGCCATACATTATATACCGATAACTGGTACACAAGCCCATTACTCAGTGATTTCATGCGAGTGAACAAGACAGATGTGTGTGGCACAGTGCGTTCTAATCGTAAACATATGCCCAGGCTCAACGCAGGTGTTCGTGGTGATGACGTGCAGGTGTTTACTGCCAATGACATCATGGCATTACGGTGGCATGACAAACGAGATGTCACATTGTTGACAACCATTCACCGTAATGAAATGCAAGACAGTGGCAAAGTTGATCGAGTGACTAATGAACGTATTCGAAAACCAGTGACAGTGATTGATTATACACAAAACATGCGCTTGGTTGACAAGTGTGACATGCAGATTGGTTTTGTTGACTGTGTTCGTAAGAGTTACAAGTGGTACATGAAACTTTTCTTCCATCTCATGGACATTTCAATGCTGAATGCATATAATATGTACCAAATAAAGACTGGTAACAGACCACCGTATGGTGAATTTTGTTTGTCTGTTGTCAGACAACTCATAATGAAGTACCAGGTAACAACACCTGCAATACAACATGGTCCTCGAATTCATCACAATATACCCAAGCGTTTGAGAAGAGAAGGTGATCATTTCATAATACAGCTTCCTTCAACTCAAAAGAAATTTGCTCAGAAGAGATGCATTGTCTGTGCACAAACAAAACGACGGCAACAAAGACGCAAAGACACTCGGTTTATGTGTGAGGAATGTAAGGTGCCTCTGTGCATGGTGCCTTGTTTCAAGGAGTTCCACAAGCTCCAGCAGTTCTAAAACCATGTCCAGTGATTGTAAATATGTAAATATATGATAGAACATTAGTATTATACAATATTTGTGCATGTTTATTGTAATAAACAACAGTGGTAAACAATAATATGATAATAACTTTAGTGCGGTTATTGTGTTCAATACAGTGAGTTTATATATATAAATTATATACAGTATTGGTCTCTCAGGCCCCAAATGTTAGTAGGAATAGAAAAAAATTGGAAAAGAAAAGAAAAAACAACTAAAACAACAAAATAATATAATACGCGTATGTGGAATTCGTCGATGTTGCCGCCACCACATCATTTTCTACAAACTTCTTGGCACTGTATCTCGGTAAGTACTGATCAGATTCTAATTTTTTTTGTTTTATTACCTTCACAAAAATATGCTCTTTAATTCTGTAAGAAAAAATAATTTTTTTTTTTTCAAAATTTCTTGGACACTGGTGCGTGACTTCAGATTTTGGCCTTGGACCCTGAAAGGGTTAACGATTTTCCATTGTTTTAATACAGTATAAGATAGGGACAACCGGCACCATATTTTAAGGTGTGTATTGTGTGTACTGTGTATTTATTTTGCATTTTTATCTTTTTTTTTTTATGCCTAGTTATTAACCTGTAAACGGTCCAAACGTATATATACGTTTTTTCAACATTTGAAAGTATGTAAAAAAAGTAGATCTTTTTTTTTTTTTACATTTGAAAATGTGTAAAAAAACTTTGATCTACTTTTTTTTTTGTTATATATTTAAAAACGTAAAAAAACGTAGATCTACTTTTGGAGCATTACGCATGTGAACATAGATTTGCCTGGACCGTTTACGGGTTAAGCACTTTGTATATGATAGTGTAAACACATTATCAGGTCTTTTAGATGCATTCAAAAATGAAAAATAAAATGCCCTTTTTCCTCCTGCTGGTGATTTTGATTTATGCAGAACCTGGAAGTCATACAAACAGGGTCCTCCTGTACTGTATTTCATTATTAAAACATACTCCCAAAATAACAGTGTAAAAGTTCCTGAATTTTTTTTTCTCAATGTATCAAGCAGAATAAAAATGTCATTCTGTATTGTGAGACTAAAACATTTGGTTAATATGCTTAGTCTGCCTGAAATTCACTTCATGTTAGTGGCTTTCTCTTGTGCTTGATAATATTTTATTACAGTGGACCCCCGCATAACGATCAGCTCCCAACGCGACCAATTATGTAAGTGTATTTTTGTAAGTGCTTTTGTAGGTGTATTTTTGGGGGTCTCAAACGGACTAATCTACTTCACAATATCTCTTATGGGAACAAATTCGGTCTATAACGGCACCCAGACAGACTTCTGGATTGAAATAATCGTTATGCGGGGGTCCACTGTATATGTAAACTACATTATCTGTATACTGCAGAAAAGAAATAAATTACAGTAAGTACTTGACTTACAGACACATTGAGAATCTTCTGTATTGTGTATATCATTATTATATCATTATTGTGTATAATATCATTATTATACACAATTCAGGAGGGCCCCAACATGTTCGTAAGTTGAAGACTTTCTGTATTATGAATATCATACAGAATTCAGGAGATTCCCAATATGTTTGTAAGTCAAGGATTTACTGTATTTGTATTTGTATATGTTGTGCTTTATTGTCTTCATGTGGCTGTGTTTATTATCTAATCTTTAATACTTTTGTGTGCTTATTTAAAAATTATATGGATAAAATTTCAGACATGGACAAGAGCCTCCAGGTACCACTGAAGAGAAGATCTGGTACGCAAAACGAGCATATGAATCAGCGTTCCACCCAGACACCGGTGATAAACAGAATGTCATTGGTCGCATGTGCTTCCAAGTTCCTGGTGGAATGATTCTTACTGGTGCTATGCTCACATTTTATAAGTAAGTTGTTTGTAGGTTTGAATTGTGTCTGATAGATTGTAGTCCAGGTAGACTGACTTGTTTGTACTATGCTTACATTATTAAGAGCTGATTTCCTCTATTCTATTTATTACAATACACAGTACACTGCTGTATCAACATTTAAAATATACCAGAGATGTTGTAAATGGTGCAAAGGTGACATTAAATCAATATGAAACATTGTTGACACAAACCCACTACTATTATAGTATACTCCTCACTTAGCAACGATAATGTTTACTGATGTGGTCTTAGGAACGGAACTCCATTGTTAAGTGAGGAAATGCTGTATAAGTGCACCTTGACTTATGATGGGCTTACGTTTAACCTTTTCAGGGTTGGCAGGGCCTCACCTAAACTTGTTCTCAGGGTCGGAAATTTAAAAAAAAAAAATATTTTTTCTTATGAAATGATATAGAATCTTTTCCCGATCATAATGACACCAAAAATATGAAATTTGATGGAAAACTTATGGAGTTATGCTCTCGTGAAGTTAGCGGTCTCGATGATGTTTATGCATCGGCTATTTCGCCCACTTTGAGCCCTATTTTCGGCCAATTCCAATGTACCAGCTGACAAAAATCATAACTATTTCGCTAGAACTCCATTTTTTCTATCGAATGAGTACAAGAAACTACCCATTTACCTATTTCCACTACCCAGTAAAGTGGTCCAGAAATTGGCAATTTTGCCAATTTCACACAAATTTAAAAAAATGCCAATTTCCAAATAGGGTCCAAAATAAACAAGACAGACATTTCTGGCACTAAAATAACATTTCCTCTGTTCATTACTCATGTCCCCAGGCCTCTGTCACATTTCTTTTGCTTTCCACTTTGAATTTTTATTCTCACAAAAAAATAGAAGATTTATGTTATGCAGACTACTGCATTCGTGTAGAAGTGGCATAGAAATGGTATAAATAATATCAGGGCACTTGTGAAAGAATATTACACTCACCAGTTGATGTGTATTGGACACGTGGCGTGATTTGTTTACCTTTGAACGTTAGCTACTTTGAGCTCAGTTTCGAGGTACTTTTCATTGTGAAACCAATTAAAATCATCTCATTTTCCATAATATGTCTTCAGTTCTATAAAATGAGAACAGGAAAACTAGAATACAGTGGACCCCCGGTTAACGATATTTTTTCACTCCAGAAGTATGTTCAGGTGCCAGTACTGACCGAATTTGTTCCCATAAGAAATATTGTGAAGTAGATTAGTCCATTTCAGACCCCCAAACATACACGTACAAACGCACTTACATAAATACACTTACATAATTGTTGCATTCGGAGGTAATCGTTATGCGGGGGTCCACTGTACAACCATATATAGCATACGAAAATACGCTGCAAATTCGTTGTTTTAAACCAAAAACACGGTCGGAATTTTTTTTCTCGTTATGCACTGTATGCTGCAGGATTTTTTTTATACTGCGCACACTGACCACATAGATCCATTCTTTCATATGTAGGCCTACCAGCTTTCTCTGGCTAGATTTGAAGGTGCTAGAATTTATGTGTACTAGTACGGCACCAACCCTGGTGTGCAAGCTGTATTAGTACGGCACCAACCCTGAAAGGGTTAATCAAACTCTCATGATATGACAAATAAATAACTAATGTCACTGAGTAGTAAATAAACAGTTGTTGTAACTAAATACCAGTATTGAAAGGTAAATAAATGGATACAAGCTAGGGACTTACTGCCTTCATGCTGGGTAATTATCTTAAGTTACATAAATGGAAAAACTTTCGTTTTTCTTTTTAGGTCACCATGCCTTGGTAGAATACGGGCACTTTGTTGAAAAAAAATTATTTCAGCATGATACAATGTTTGTAGAGATGGGTAACATTGAGGAGTACATGCAGAAAGTCTATTAGCTATGCAGAACATTTCTGGCAAACTTAAGTTTAACTTAAGACTACAATGGCAATAACTAATTAATTGCTTATATACAGTAGAATCCCTGTATCCACTGATTTGTTATCCACAGTTTCAATTATCCATGGTTTACTGTGTCCCAAAAATTCCTCTTAATTTTGCATAATAATGGGCCCCAGGTGCAAAAGTAGAGAAGCTGGCAGTTCGTCTATGTCTAAGAGAAGCTGTGAAGTGTTTCCCATCAGTTAAAAAGTGATACTTCTCCACTTATTGTGCATAATTTATCAATTAAACTTTATAATAGGTATCTATAGAACTTATATATAGGGTTTGCTACTGTCCGTGGTTTCGGTATCCATGGCAGGTCCTTGGAACACATTCCTGCTGATACAGGGGTCCTACTGCTTATGACATCATTAAGGGCTCATAAATAATAAATTTAGGAATTACAAGGATCACGACAATGAAGTTTAACCCTTAAACTGTCCAAACAGATCTATGTTCACATGCGTAGTGCTCCAAAAGTAGATCTACGTTTTTTTTACATATTTTCAAAACGTAGACCACAGTTTTTTACACGTTTTCAAATGTAAAAAAACAAAACGCAGATCTACATTTTTTTACATACTTTCAAATGTTGAAAAAACGTAGATCTACGTTTGGACAGTTTAAGGGTTAATGGGCGGATCCTTGACTAGTTGCCCATGATGGTGCTTAACCTAGTTAGCATAAACAGCATGAACACACATTGGCAATACAATAGCTCATAGAATATAAAAAATATTAGTTACAGTTAAATTAATTTTAAAATATTCTGAATAATTATAATAATATTTAGAGAATATGCTAAATATTTATGGTAAGTATTGTTTTGAAATTAAGTTTAATGATTCTTGCAGGTCCACTTCAGCTGTTGTATTCTGGCAATGGGCAAATCAATCCTTCAATGCTCTAGTTAATTTTACCAATCGTAATGCTAAGTCTCCTCTGAGTGAAACTCAGTTGGCTGTAGCATACGTGTCTGCTACAGGTGCAGCTCTTGCAACTGCTCTAGGACTGAAGAGTTTCTTGGCTGGAAGAGCATCAACTCTACTTCAGGTAAAGATATTACATTTTTAACACACCAGCTGTCTCCCACAGAGACAAGGTGACCTGAAAGAAAAGAAATGAAACTGTTTCCTCTTTTCACATGTAGTAATTTATATAGGTAATTTTTTTTTCAACATGTTGGCCATCTTCCACCGAGACAGAGTGACCCAATAAAAGAAACACTTCCACCATCATTCACACATAATCACTATCTTTGCAGAGGCACTCAGGCACGACAGTTTGGATGTCACTCCAAACAGTCATGTAACATATCTTTCAACACACCGGCCGTATCCCACCGAGGCGGGGTGGTCCAAAAGGAAAAACAAAAGTTTCGCCTTTTAAATTTAGTAATATATACAGGAGAAGGGGTTACTAGCCCCTTGCTCCCGGCATTTTAGTCGCCTCTTACAACACGCATGGCTTACGGAGGAAGAATTCTGTTCCACTTCCCCATGGAGATAAGAGGAAATAAACAAGAACAAGAACTAGAAAGAAAATAGAAGAAAACCCAGAGGTGTGTGTATATATATGCTTGTACATGTATGTGTAGTGTGACCTAAGTGTAAGTAGAAGTAGCAAGATATACCTGAAGTCTTTCATGTTTATGAAACAGAAAAAGGGACACCAGCAATCCTACCATCATGTAAAACAAATACAGGCTTTTGTTTTACACTCACTTGGCAGGACGGTAGTACCTCCCTAACTAGTATTTATTTTATTTATCTTTCAATACTGGTTCTTTTTAAACTTAGTAATTTATACAGGAGAAAGCGTTACTAGCCCCTTGCTTCTGGTATTTTAGTTGACTCTTACAACACAAGTGGTTTACATAGGAAGAATTCTGTTCCACTTCCCCATGGAGATGAGCAGAAATAAGCAAGAACAAGAACCAGGAAGAAAACAAAAGAAAACCCAGAGGGTTATGTAAATACAGTGGACCCCCGCTTTACGATCAACTCCCAATGCGACCAATTATGTAAGTGTATTTATGTAAGTGCGTTTGTACGTGTATGTTTGGGGGTCTGAAATGGACTAATCTAATTCACAATATTCCTTATGGGACCAAATTCATTCAGTAATGGCACCTGAACATACTTCTGGAATGAAATAATATCGTAAACCGGGGGTCCACTGTATATGCTTGTACATGCAAGTGTAGTGTGACCTACTGTAGCAAGATATACCTGAAACCTTGCACGTTTGTGAGACAGAGAAAAGACGCCAGCAATCCTACCATCATGTAAAACAATTACAGGCTTTTGTGTTACACTCACTTGGCAGGACGGTAGTACCTCCCTGGGCGGCTGCTGTCTACCAACCATCCACCTAGGGACAGATATTTATCTTCTTATTTATTTATCATATTCATATTGAGCTTAGGATATTTTCCACCTACAGTGGTTTACTGGAACATAACCCGTTTGTAAGGTGAGGAGCACCGGTAGTCATGTCTTGATTAGTGGACATTTTGACTTATTGCAAAATAAATTAATACTAATTTTTTACTCCAAACTCTTCAAATTGTGAGCAGAAATTACATATAATTTGAATAGTGTGAATTTGATTAAGGCGACCACTTTAGGGGATTCACTGGGTGCCAGATCAACCAGACTGTGATGGATATGTGGGTTGGTAGGCCACCAGCAACAGCAACCTGGTTGACCAGGCAAACACCATACAAGCCTGGCCCATGGCCAGGCTCCAAGTGTAGTAAGATTCAAAACTCACCATAGGTGAAGGTAACATTTGTTTGTTATAGGGGTAATACATTCCAGGTCCCAAAATACAACAACTTAATAAGGAAAAATAAAAAATTTTAGGAAAAGTGCATAAATGTACATTTAAACTTAGGAATTAAAGAATATCATTAATGTTGTAATAAAAAAAATAAATTAGTACAAAAAATAATAAAAAGTACAGTACAGTAGTCCCTCGTTTATCGTAATTAATCCGTTCCTGGAGGTGTTACCGTTATTGAAATTACGATTTTCGAATCAATTTTCCCCGTAAGAAATAATGTAAATACAATTAATCCGTTCCTGACACCCAGAAGTATTAAAACAAAAATTTTTTTACACGAAATATAGATGTAGTACATAAACAATACAATGGGAAATGATGAATGAAACATTAACAGCATAACACTTACCTTTATTGGTGATTCTTCTTAGTGTATGGAAGACTGGAGGAGGAGAGAGATTGAATTACTGTTTGGAATGGGAATCCCCTTCCACCAACACCTCGGGTACCAAGTGCTTTTCTGGGGTTACTTCTCTTCTCTGTTTCTTAATGCCACTAGGACCACCTTGAGAGTCACTGGAGTCCTGTCCTCTCTTTAAAACTTCCCTAAAATGGGCCAAGACTTTGTCACTGTACATGTTGCCAACATGGCTTGCAACAGCCTTGTCAGGGTGATGTTTCTCCATAAATCTTTCCATCTTACCCATTTCAAAAATCTCCTTAATTTCTGAAGAAGGCACCTTCTTCCATCTCTCTTCCTCCTCCTCTGCAGCAAGATTCTAAGCTGCGAGATGTTGCTGTTCCTGCTGAAGCTCTTGCAGCTCCTCAGTGGTGAGCTCTTCGATGTGGTCTTCCGCCAATTCTTCCACATCCTCCAAACTCACATCCAACCCCATGGAACTCCCCAGTGCCACATTAGATTTAACAACAGACATAGGCTCATCAGGGTCAGCCCGAAACCCTTCAAAATCCCTCTTGTCGACACACAATCTGGCCACAATTTTCTCCAAGCAGAGTTCAAAGTCCTGGTAGTCACTCCCTCCCAAGCTGTATCTGTAAGGGTTATGCAATGGAGGATGCTGAAAGTGTTCTCTCCAAAAATCTCTTAGGGTCAAGTGAGTGTCTGAGGTCACATTAAAGCACCTTTGAAACATTGCTTTGATGTAGAGTTTTTTAAAGTTTGCAATGACCTGCTGGTCCATGGGTTGGAGGAGAGGAGTGGTATTGGGGGGCAAGAATTTTACTGTGATGAACCCAAACTCCTCGAAAATTAGGTCATCCAAATTTGGAGGATGAGCAGATGCATTGTCCATTACTAGGAGGCACTTGAGATCCAATTTCTTTTCCAGGAGATACTCCTTCACACTAGGGCCAAACACTTCATTGAACCACTCGACGAAAATTTCCCTCGTGACCCATGCCTTACTATTAGATTTCCAAAACACACACAATTTACTCTTCATAACATTGTTTTTCCTGAACACTCTGGGATTTTCTGAATGGTACACTAGTAATGGCTTCACTTTGAAATCCCCACTAGCATTAGCACAGAACATTAGCATCAGCCTGTCTTTCATAGGCTTGTGTCCTGGCATTGCCTTGTCCTCTTGTGTAATGAAGGTCCTCTTTGGCATTTTCTTCCAAAAGAGGCCTGTTTTGTCACAATTGAACACTTGTTCAGGTTTCAGTTCTTCAGCCTCTATGTACTCCTTGAATTCCTGCACATATTTTTCAGCCACTTTGTGGTCCGAACTGGCAGCCTCACCATGCCTTACCACACTGTGTATGCCAGTACGGTTCTTAAAACTCTCAAACCAACCTTTGCTGGCCTTAAATTCACTCACATCACCACTATTTGCAGGCAATTTCTTTACCAGATTGTCTTTCAACTGCTAGCCTTTTCACAAATAATCGACGTCATAAGACTATCTCCTGCTAATTGTTTCTCGTTTATCCACACCAATAATAACTTCTCAACATCTTCGAGTACTGGTGATCTCATTTTTGTCAGCATATTTACCCCCTTTGCAACAACAGTGTCATTGATTTCCTTTTTCTTGGCCACGATGGAACATATGGTTGTATAGGGTTTGTTATACATCCTGGCCAGTTCGGCCACACTTACGCCACTTTCATATTGTTCATTGATGTTTTTCTTAAATTCAATCATATTTCTCACCTTCTTTACCAAAGGCTTGGCACTAGGAGCTTTCTTTGGAGCCATGGTAGCTTATTTAGTGCTTGCAAGCTGTGGCATGCAAAGAGTACGTAACCTTTATTCGGCGCATGGACACACCCTCATTTACAGGCTATCTCCCCCAACCAGCGAACCAGGTTGCTAAGAGTTGATGATGGGGCCCCATCGTTCAACTAGTGACCAGGTTCTAGCCAATAAGAAGGTGGGATTGACAATCGCAGAGGTTATGTGGATACCGCTCTCCTGTCTGCCCTTGTCATTCCCATTCTAGAGCTGGTTGAAGCACGGTCTGCTATCTTGTGGCTTCTAGTTCTGCCTTGCTTACCGTGGAGTGCACTATATTTATCACTGTACATAGTGTACATATTGCTGTTATAATTGGTGAAGGATAATATAAGTCTATACTTTTTCTACTGTGTTTATTTGCTCCCATTACACCTGGGATAACAGGCCATTTGAAATCCTAGGTTGTAATATGGGTAGCCTGTCCGAGAGCTGGACTTAGAGAAACGGTTGAGCTTAGGGTGAAGCTTGTAGCAGGAACATTGTGTAGCTTGCTGTTTCGCTTCGCTTTAAAAAATTTTGCGTGTCAGTTGCTTATGATCAGCCTTGCTATTGTGTGATCGTTCAACAGCTCGCTACTAGCTTGTTCAGTGTGCTCGCTTCGCTACGGTCAATCTTGTGTGCAGTCGGCTTTGCTTGTATGCGTATTCTGCAATCGTACTGTGCATAGCTAAGCGTGTTCTGCAAATTAACGTGTTACGTTGGGGTATTCGTACTGTGCATAGCGAATAACTTATGCCACCTAGACGAGTCAGACGCCTGGTGTCGGCATATACTTTGCATAACCTACCTAAATTGTCCCTACAGCGTTGTTGGCAAATTGCTCGTTCCATTGGCATTCCCTATAAACGCACTCTCACAGCTGCGCAACTGCGTTCACTTATTGCTGACATACTTATTGAAGAAGAGATGGCACATCAAACTCCTCCCTCTACGGGAGCTAGGGAAAAAACTACTATGTTCTCGCAGGAGGAAGATGATACACCTACGGAGCAAAATGGTCAGTATAGTGCAGCTGGGTTGTCTCAGGGTGAATCAGCGTCGTTGGCACTTGAGCTGGCAAAAATCACGCTGGAGCAAACTAGGGAACAGAGAGCATTCGCAAGGGAAGAATTTGATAGGGAAAGAGAAAGGAGGCAGTTTTCGCATTCTGTAAACGATTTCAGTTTACAAAAAGCAGTACAGCTTGTTCCCCGCTTCAATGAGGCCGAACCAGAGCAATTTTTCGAAAGCTTCGAAAATCAGGCTCGAGCCTTGAGGTGGCCGGAACAGCACTGGGCAGCGTTGGTTCATACAGCATTATTGGGTAAGGCACAGGAATTTACGTCGGTATTAACTGACGCTGAATTCTCTGATTATCAAGTAGTGAAGACCACAGTGTTGGGAGCATATACATGTATCCCAGCTAAATATCGTAAGACCTTCAAATTGAACAGGCGGCAGCTTGGTCAATCCCTGGTGGACTTTGTGAGACAGCAAACCAAAGCTTTTACCAGCTGGTATAAAGCGAGTGGTGTCTCTAACTTTGAGGAGCTGGTGCAGCTTATTCTGATTGATAACCTGCTGGAGTCTGTGGGACCAGAGGTTCGTGTCTTTCTGCAGGATCGTGACTTAACCACTGCATTGGAGGCGGCCAGGTTGGCTGATACCTTCGAAACGAACCGCTCCTTGTCCGAGCGGTCCCGTCTCTCTTTTCAACAGTCTGGCGTGAGCAGAGATCGACAACATTGGAGAATGAAGTGCCAGCCGGAGGGAGAGCGTCTACGTCATCCAACCAAGTCACCTGGTGAGCCACGCTTCTCAACATATGGTCCCCCTGCGGAGAGGCAAACTACTTATGGAGCATCTCGACAACAATATCCAGAGAGGCACCAGCCAGAACGACACCACTTGCAACGTCATCAGGGAGTAAAGGGCAAGCCTGTCGTCTGCTTCAGATGCAATAAAGTAGGTCACATCAGTTCCAACTGCCCCCAAAAACCTCAACCCATCGGGAAAATCTCTAATATCCCTAGTAACATGTCCCCTAGAGAAGTAGAAAAAGGTATGGCCCCTTATTATTGCGAAAGTCTTATTTCCCTTCAGGAAAACTCAGAACCAACTAAAGTAAATACCTTTAGAGATACTGGAGCATATTGCTCACTTGTCAGAGAAGGAATATTACCCCTTTCAGAGAATACTTCCTTGAATTCCTCAGTTTTATTGGAAGCTTACGGAGGAGCTATATATTCAGTTCCTTTGCATAAAATTTATGTACAGTGCAAATATTACACTGGGTACTTGACTGTAGGTATCTCAAAAGGATTTCCCATGAAAAATGCCATGTTATTACTGGGTAATAACATTACTACTGTTACTTCGTGTCCTGAACCTATAATGATTAATGCTTCTCCAGTGTTGGCCATAACTCGGGCAACATCCCAAGGGTTGTCTGGGGAGAATGTTGACCTATCCTTGGACGACTCCGATCTCGGAATAGCCACGTTGTTTTATGAGACACACCGGCCGGAGTCTCGTAAATCAAGTGAACAGACCCCGATCAAGCCTTCCTATTCCCAGGTTGCAGGATTCCCAGATGTCTCTGTTTCCATGCCCGAGGGACTGTCCTTCCGGGAGGAACAACGAAAGGACCCTTCTTTAAAATTCGCTTTTGAGGCAGCCATGGGTAAATCCTCTTTGGGTCATCCAGTCAAGTATGAATTAAAAATGATTATTTGGTATGCACTGAGACTGGTAAGGAGATAGAGGGCCGGCAATTATACGACAGGTTAGTGGTTCCAACCAAGTATAGACCTCAGATATTAAATATAGCTCATAATACGTCATTAGGAGGTCACTTAGGAATTACAAAAACCTTGTATAGAATCACAAAAGAATTTTATTGGCCAAAATTAAAGAAAGATGTGAAGAATCATATTAGGTGTTGCCGAGAATGTCAGCAAGTTGGAAAACCTGGACATTCCATTAAACCTGCACCTCTCCAACCCATACCTGCTGATGGAGAACCTTTTGCAGATTTAATTATAGATTGTGTAGGTCCACTACCTAAGTCAAAGTCTGGAAATCAGTATTTATTTACAATTATGGATAAAGTAACCAGATATCCTGAAGCAATCCCTATGCGTAGTATCAATACTAAAGCTATTCTCAAAGCTTTAACAAAATTCATTTCTTGTTTTGGCATTCCTAAAACTATACAAAGTGATCAAGGTACTAACTTCACTGCCAAAGCATTTAGGGAAGTATTAACTAGGTTAGGGATAATTCACAACTTATCCACTGCCTATCACCCTCAGTCCCAAGGCGCCTTGGAAAGATTCCACCAAACATTAAAAACAATGATGAGAAGTTTTTGCATGCACTTTCCGACAGATTGGGATGAATCTCTACCGTTGTTGCTATTCTCAGTACGAGAGACGGTGCAAGAGTCTACAGGGTATAGTCCGTTTGAGCTGATCTTTGGGCACAATGTACGAGGTCCTCTTCGGGTGCTCAAAGAAGGATGGATGGGAGAAGACGTAAGCTCAGCACTCTACAACCCGTCTTCAAGGTTGCAGGTGGCACGTGAGTTAGCCACGGCTAACCTAAAGATAGCTCAAAGTAAGATGAAACAGAGGTATGACAAAAGTGCAAAATTCCGCTCCTTCTATCCAGGAGACAAGGTGTTGGTGCAGGAACCTATACCTGGCCACACCTTGAAAGCTAGATTTACGGGACCTATGCAGATAGTAAGTAGATTATCTGATTTAAATTATGTGGTAGCTCCCATTGGTAAGACCTCAAAAACAAAAACTTACCACATTAATCAAATCAAGGCCTTTCATACACCAGATAAAGTCCCAGTAATGACTCTGTCCTCTACCTCTGAGGACGACTCTGACTCTTTGCACTCTATCTCTGAAATTAATACTAAACTTTCCAATTCTGTCCTCCTCAAGGATCCTAGCCCTTTAATGGATGGATTATCTGAAATACAAGCAACCAATTTAACTGAGCTTCTACAGTCATATCCTAATATTTTTTCGGATGTGCCGAAAAAATGTACGTTAGGTTACCATGATGTAGATGTGGGAAAATCTAAACCAATTAAACTCTCCCCCTACAGAGCTAATCCTGAAAAGCAAAGGCTACTTCAGCAGGAAGTAGACTTCTTGTTAGAACATGGTTTAGTGGAGGAGTCATCTAGTCCATGGGCTTCACCGTGCATCCTAGTAAAGAAGGCTGATGGAGGGTTTCGTATGTGCACAGACTACCGTAAAGTGAACGAGGTCACAATTACAGATGCTTACCCTCTTCCTCGTCTGGATGACGTAATTGACTTTGTGGGTAAGGCTACTTTTGTGTCCAAATTAGATCTCCTTAAAGGTTACTATCAGGTACCTTTGACAGATAAGGCGAAGGAAATCTCTGCCTTCGTAATTCCAGGAGGTCATTATCAGTATACAGTTACCCCCTTCGGAATGAAAAATTCCCCCTCTTCATTCCAGAAACTCATCCATCAGGCTATTAAAGGACTTGAAGGCACGGCAGCATACCTAGATGATATTGTTGTGGTGTCTGATACTTGGGATCAACACCTACTTAGACTTAAAGCTCTGTTTGAGACCTTTAAGAATTCCCAATTAACAGTTAATTTATCTAAATCTTCCTTTGGCCAGGCCACTATCACTTTTCTAGGCCATGAAGTAGGTAGTGGTAATGTTGCACCTAAACTTGCTAAAGTTCTTTCGATTAAAGATTATCCAGTTCCTCATGATAGGAAATCTCTTCAACGTTTCCTAGGCATGATAGGATTTTACAGAAGATTCTGTAAGAATTTCTCAGATATTGTAGCCCCTCTTACCTCTCTTACCAGTCATAAAGTTCCCTTTAATTGGACGTCAGATTGTAACACTGCTTTTAATAAAGCAAAAAGATTATTGTGCTCTGCACCCATTCTCCTGTCTCCAGACTTCTCCAAACCTTTTTCATTACAGGTTGATGCTTGTGAGTCTGGGGTTGGGGCGGTACTATTACAAATCGGGAACAAGGAGTTGCAGCCTGTAGCATACTTTTCAGCCAAGTTCCAGCCACATCAGAGAGCTTACTCTACCATTGAAAAAGAAGCCCTCGCGCTGGTACTGGCTTTGGAACATTTCGATGTTTATGTGGGCCAGACATCGCAGGTGGTCACAGTCTACAGTGATCACAACCCGTTAGTCTATCTCCAAGCCATGAAGAATCACAACACAAGGCTTATGCGTTGGACGCTCAGGCTGCAGCCCTACAATTTCAAAATTCAGTACATTGCCGGCAAAGAAAATGTGTTGGCAGACTCTTTGTCAAGAGTCTAGTTTAATATTTTATTTAGGTTAGGATGTATTTGTGGTAACCCCCCTTTCAAGCTCTTTTTTTTTATCCCCTGATGTGGGGTTTTTTTTTTTAGTGAGGGGATACGGGCTACCGTCCGCTTGTATCTTGGACCTATGTTGGCCTATCTGACTGCTGTCTCACTCTGAGTTTAGGGTTTGGCTTTTGGTCACTAGGAAAGCTGAGCTCTATCTAAGAGTGGGATGGTGGAGAGGATAGGCGGTCCCATTATTTTGTGCCATGGCGGCACGGTTACCACTGGGAGGTGGCAGCCTAATCCTGAGCCTTCTCGGGGGTGGGGGTGTGGCATGCAAAGAGTACGTAACCTTTATTCGGCGCATGGACACACCCTCATTTACAGGCTATCTCCCCCAACCAGCGAACCAGGTTGCTAAGAGTTGATGATGGGGCCCCATCGTTCAACTAGTGACCAGGTTCTAGCCAATAAGAAGGTGGGATTGACAATCGCAGAGGTTATGTGGATACCGCTCTCCTGTCTGCCCTTGTCATTCCCACTCTAGAGCTGGTTGAAGCACGGTCTGCTATCTTGTGGCTTCTATTTCTGCCTTGCTTACCGTGGAGTGCACTATATTTATCACTGTACATAGTGTACATATTGCTGTTATAATTGGTGAAGGATAATATAAGTCTAAACTTTTTCTACTGTGTTTATTTGCTCCCATTACACCTGGGATAACAGGCCATTTGAAATCCTAGGTTGTAATACAAGCACTAAAATGGATGGAATATTATGAAATATTTCGTAGGGGCAAGTGAGGGGACCTTCGCTCACTGGTAAACAATACCACACTGGCTGGGTAGGGAGGCCGCCCCGGCTCACAGTGTGCGTACTTGTCCCGGACAAACTACTATTCATGTTTTTATGAAAATATCGCCATGATTTCCAAAATTTACGACTCTCGAACCCTACGATTATCGAGGGACCACTGTACTTTATCCTAGCTTAGTGTTGTTGAGCATGCAGGACAGGTGGCAGAGGAGAGAATTACAGTGGACCCCTGACTTACGATATTAATTCCTTCCAGAAAGCTGTTCTGGTGCTGTTACCGAACGAATTTGCTTCCATAAGGAATATTGTAAATTAGATTAGTCTGTTTCAGACCCCCAAAAATACACTTACAGAAGCACTTACAAAAATTATTTTTTTATTTATTATCACACTGGCCGATTCCCACCAAGGCAGGGTGGCCCGAAAAAGAAAAACTTTCACCATCATTCACTCCATCACTGTCTTGCCAGAAGGGTGCTTTACACTACAGTTTTTTAACTGCAACATTAACACCCCTCCTTCAGAGTGCAGGCACTGTACTTCCCATCTCCAGGACTCAAGTCCGGCCTGCCGGTTTCCCTGAACCCCTTCATAAATGTTACTTTGCTCACACTCCAACAGCACGTCAAGTATTAAAAATCATTTGTCTCCATTCACTCCTATCAAACACGCTCACGCATGCCTGCTGGAAGTCCAAGCCCCTCGCACACAAAACCTCCTTTACCCCCTCCCTCTAACCTTTCCTAGGCCGACCCCTACCCCGCCTTCCTTCCACTACAGACTGATACACTCTTGAAGTTATTCTGTTTCGCTCCATTCTCTCTACATGTCCGAACCACCTCAACAACCCTTCCTCAGCCCTCTGGACAACAGTTTTGGTAATCCCGCACCTCCTCCTAACTTCCAAACTACGAATTCTCTGCATTATATTCACACCACACATTGCCCTCAGACATGACATCTCCACTGCCTCCAGCCTTCTCCTCGCTGCAACATTCATCACCCATGCTTCACACCCATATAAGAGCGTTGGTAAAACTATACTCTCATACATTCCCCTCTTACATAATTGTTCGAGTTGGGAGCTGTTCGTAAGTCGGGGGTCCACTGTATATTGAGATGTGGAAGGAGTGAAGTCATCCTTCCTAGTCCTCTTTGGTGACTGTCCTCGGGCAGTTCTTCTGTAGGATCGTTGTGAATTTTTTAATATTTTTAGTTTTTAGGGAAAACTGTTTATGTAAATAGACAAATAACCTGCACATAGAAGTGAGGAGCTTAGGACGATGTTTCGGTCCGACTTGGACCATTTACAAAGTGTGACTTTGTAAATGGTCCAAGTCGGACCAAAATGTCATCGTAAGCTCCTCTCTTCCATGTGCAGGTTATTTGTGTATTGTTGCAGTCACGGTATTGTGCCTTTATTAAGTTATTTGTTATGTAAATATTTGTTTATAAATCGTGTGTTATAGCGCACCCTGCTGTAAATGAATACAAGTTTCATCTCCAAGGTAATTATTTTTGCACCATTGTAAAGTTGAAATATCGTAAGTCAAACTATCCGAGGTCAAGGAGCGCCTGTATACATTGTCATACTTTGTATCATTTGTATTATTTTACTTCTGGGCTTTACCCGATCCTCATTTTTTTTCAGAGATATGTTCCCTTTGCTGCTGTTGCTGCAGCCAACTGTATCAACATTCCTTTAATGCGTCAGAACGAGCTTGTGAACGGCATTGTTGTGTGTGACGAAGATGGTAATGAGTTGGCCAACTCAAGGGTGAGTTAAGATAATTTTTATAGCTAACTCGATAAAACCTTTTTTATCTCTAAAACCTCCATTGAAGGAAAGGGGTTGGGGAGGGTTTGGTGCTGGTTAAGGACTCTTGCCGCATGGAATCGGAGCTGCCTTCTCTTTGCTCTGATCAAACCTGATTGTGTCTCATTCCCAGACACTATACGAGTGCTATGTGTTTACTGCTTCCCCATGAGTACAATAATATAATACATGTAATTGGTAAACAAACCAGGGAACGGGTGGTGTTTAAACCCATGGCAAATGAGTGCTATAACTCACAGGCCCGTCTGTTAACCACTGGGCCAACTGCCTCTGATAAGATTTATCCAATTAGATATATTTCTATACACCATAAGAAGGTTAACATGGGCCACCACTGTGACCACAAATGCAGTTATTTTACAGATGAAACCCACAACAGTGTGGCTGTGTCGTACTCTAACTCAAGTCCCTTCTAAGATGCTATCATAACTCGCAAGACAATTTGCAATTGTGTTATGATTTTGTGAGTCCAAATGTGGTAAGGCAAAATGTGGCAGTTAATATATAGTAAATAAGTAAGTTTATTTAGACACAGGTACACGTAAATACAGTTATCACACATAGTGTAAATTACCCACTGGAATGACCAAAGAAATTCAGACAAAGTGACTTATTTCTGTTGTGGTCCTTGAATAATTTACAGGCAGGCCCCTCTTATACAGCAGGTTAGGTTTTGGACTACTGCTGTATAGGAGTGCCCCTCTTATGCAGCAGGTTAGGTTCTGGGCTACTGCTGTATAGGAGCACCCCTCTTATACAGCAGGTTAGGTTCTGGGCTACTGCTGTATAGGAGTGCCCCTCTTATACAGCAGGTTAGGTTCTGGACTACTGCTATATAGGAGGGCCCCTCTTATACAGCAGGTTAGGTTCTGGGCTACTGCTGTATAGGAGTGCCCCTCTTATACAGCAGGTTAGGTTCTGGGCTACTACTGTATAGGAGTGCCCCTCTTATACAGCAGGTTAGGTTCTGGGCTACTGCTGTATAGGAGTGCCCCTCTTATACAGCAGGTTAGGTTCTGGGCTACTGCTGTATAGGAGCACCCCTCTTATACAGCAGGTTAGGTTCTGAGCTACTGCTGTATAGGAGTGCCCCTCTTATACAGCAGGTTAGGTTCTGGACTACTGCTATATAGGAGGGCCCCTCTTATACAGCAGGTTAGGTTCTGGACTACTGCTGTATAGGAGTGCCCCTCTTATACAGCAGGTTAGGTTCTGGGCTACTGCTGTATAGGAGTGCCCCTCTTATGCAGCAGGTTAGGTTCTGGACTACTGCTGTATAGGAGGGCCCCTCTTATACAGCAGGTTAGGTTCTGGACTACTGCTGTATAGGAGGGCCCCTCTTATACAGCAGGTTAGGTTCTGGGCTACTGTTGTATAGGAGTGCCCCTCTTATACAGCAGGTTAGGTTCTGGGCTACTGCTGTATAGGAGTGCCCCTCTTATACAGCAGGTTAGGTTCTGGGCTACTGCTGTAAAGTGAAACAGCTTTTTTTTTTTCACTTTCAGAGGCATATAAATGCCTGATAAGATGTTTACACTATCATATATCAAGTGAGGAATATAGCTAGGTCTAAAAAATACATATACAGTACACACATTACTTACCGTAAATTACTTCCATTCTTAGTTTATATTGAGTGGTGAATATATTTATTGTAGGAAGTCTGAATAAATCAAGAATGGCTATAATTGAAAACTGCTGCATTAGCGAAATACCTTAAAATGAAGTGCTGTAAAGCAGGGCCTGCCTATACTGGCTCCCATCTAAATATATAGCTTCTTCTTTTCTTTCAATGTACCAGCCGTATCCCACCGAGGCGGAGTGGCCCAAAAGGAAAAACGAAAGTTTCTCCTTTTATATTTAGTAATATATACAGGAGAAGGGGTTACTAGACCCTTGCTCCTGGCATTTTAGTCGCCTCTTACAACATGCATGGCTTACGGAGGAAGAATTCTGTTCCACTTCCCCATGGAGGTAATATATAGCTGTCATACTATATTTGTTGACTGTGTAGCCACTAATGCTAGATGTTGCAGTAGTCTCATATGAGCCTTAACCTATCTTCTGTTGATGTTACTAGTTAGCCAGGCTTACCTATACAGCTTGGGCTCACTAAACGTGAATATTGAATCCTGTGAGGGGCTCACATTATTTGAATAGGCACTATTCAAATTGTATGTAATTTTTGTGCAGGATTTGAAAAGTTTGTGAGAAAACTAGCACTAATTAATTTCACATTAAATCAAAATTCGCCCTAATCAGTATCTCACTAATTGAGATCCAGCTGTATGTTGCATACAATATGCTGTCTTTACATATTAATACAGCCTTATTTCTTTTTTGCATTATACATAATGTAGTTTACATGTAATAAAATATTGTTAAGTACAAAACTGAGTGTAAAACGGAAGCTTGTAATTGTTTTACATGATGGTAGGATTGCTGGTGTCTTTTTATTCTGTCTCATAAATATGCAAGATTTCAGGTACGTCTTGCTACTTCTACTTACACTTAGGTCACACTACACATACATGTACAAGCATATATATACACACACCCCTTTGGGTTTTCTTCTATTTTTCTTTCTAGTTCTTGTTCTTGTTTATTTCCTCTTATCTCCATGGGAAAGTGAAACAAAATTCTTCCTCCGTAAGCCTTGCGTGTTGTAAGAGGCGACTAAAATGCCGGGAGCAAGGGGCTACTAACCTCTTCTCCTGTATATATTACTAAATGTAAAAGGAGAAACTTTCGTTTTTCCTTTTGGACCACCCCGCCTCGGTGGACCACCCCGCCTCGGTGGACCACCCCGCCTCGGTGGACCACCCCGCCTCGGTGGACCACCCCGCCTCGGTGGACCACCCCGCCTCGGTGGACCACCCCGCCTCAGTGGACCACCCCACCTCGGTGGGCCACCCCGCCTCGGTGGACCACCCCGCCTCAGTGGTATACGGCCGGTGTGTTGAAAGAAGTACAAAAGAAAGCCAATAACATGTTGTGCATTTCAGGCAGAGTAATACTAATGACTCACGAAATTGTAATGAATTTATGATATAATCGTAATGAATTTATGGTATAACCCAGACACCACAGGACTTTGAAACAGCAATAAATGATATGTCCATGCAGTCAACCCCAGGCCCAGACTTGTGAGACTCTGTGTTCATCAAGAACTGCAGGAAACTCCTTTCATGTGCCTTAAATATTCATTGTTGAGGGATCATAGACACAAGGGTCATTTATCCCACAGTCACTAAAAACAATGGATATAGCCCCACTCCACAAAGGTGGCAGTAAAGCATGAAACCAATCAAAATCATCTCTATTTCTGTAATTTTTTTTCTATTCTATCAAATGAGACCAAGAGACAGAGAATACACCACAAATTCACTGTTTTAAACCCAAAACACTGTCGCAGTTTTTCTCTGTTATGCATTGCTTGCTGCAGGACTTTTTTAAATGATGCACACTTACTGCATAGACCCATTCTCTCATATCTAGGCCCAGATTTACCACTCATAACTTATATATGAGTCCTAGGTAGTAGGTTGATAGACAGCAACTGCCCAGGGAGGTACTACCGTCTTGCCAAGTGAGTGTAAAACGGAAACCTGTAATTGTTTTACCCCCTCAAGGAAGGTTCCTTGATGTTGGTGAGGGGCTCTTGATTTAGGGAATTGGATCTGTGCTCCAGTTCCCCGAATTAAGCCTGAATGCCTTCCACATCCCCCCCCCAGGCGCTGTATAATCCTCCGGGTTTAGCGCTTCCCCCTTAATTATAATAATAATAATGTAATTGTTTTACATGATGGTAGGATTGCTGGTGTCCATTTTTCTGTCTCATAAATATGCAAGGTTTCATGTACGTCTTGCTACTTCTACTTACACTTAGGTCACACTACACATACATGTACAAGCATATATATACATACCCATCTGGGTTTTCTTCTATTTTTCTTACTAGTTCTTGTTCTTGTTTATTTCCTCTTACCTCCATGGGGAAGTGGAACAGAATTCTTCCTCCGTAAGCCATGCATGTTGTAAGAGGCGACTAAAATGCCGGGAGCAAGGGGCTAGTAACCCCTTCTCCTGTATATATTACTAAATTTAATAGGAGAAACTTTCGTTTTTCCTTTTGGACCACCCCGCCTTGGTGGACCACCCCGCCTCGGTGGGATACAGCCGGTTTGTTGAAAGAAAGAACTTATATGAGTGAGCTGAGCTCATGGCGTACTACTACAGGACCGACCCGGGCTTCAGAGATGTAGTACAGTGGGATTGACACTGAAAGTGCAGGCACTATGCTTTCCACCTCCAGGACTCAAGTCCGGCTAATCAGTTTCCCAAAATCCCTTCTCAAAATATTACCCTGCTCACTCTCCAACAGCTCATCAAGTCCCAAAAACCATTTATAGATAAAATTTTTTGACAGAGTAGGAATGGGAGTATGGTATATAGCCAGGTCTTGATTACTGCTAGTTCAATTAGTGCAAATTTTGATTTAGTGCAAAATTAAATAATGCTAATCTTCCCCTTTCAAACTCTTCAAATCGTGCGTAAAAATTAAATACAATTTGCACTATTCAAATTACAGTATATGTAATTTTTGTGCAAGATTTAGTTATGGACAGGGTAACCCCAAAGAGAAAGAAAACCTTTCACCATCATTCACACCATAACTGTTTTGCCAGAGGCACACAGATAAGACAGAGTAGATTTCCCTCCATTATTGTTAATAAAATCTTCACAGATAGCTGCCGTTAAAGGAATATCACAAGTTGTCTTCTCTCGGATCTTCATGGCTGCTCCTGGGATGACACTTCTTCCTGTGATCATGGAAAATTTGGAAAAAAGGCATTTTTTCATTAAAAATCCCCGGTTAAATGCTCCTTTTCAAGCTGTGGCGTGTGGTGTGATCCTCACATTTATGACACCAGCAGCTTGTGCACTTTTCAGTCAGAAATGGTAAGTACTACCACCACCTCTTCCTGCCTGTATATAGCCGTCCTGCTTCACTTCTGGTTAGTGTGACTTTGTAAATGGTCCAAGTCGGACCGAAACGTCGTCGTAAGTTCTCTCTCTTATGTGCAGGTTATTTGTGTATCGTTCCAGTCACGGTATTGTGCCTTTTTTGTTATTTGTTACGCATTTCAGAAGAGAATTTCTACTTTATTGTTGCACCTTGATTTACAAACACTTTGGGGACTTGAATTGTGTATAATATTCATAATATTCCTGATTTGTGTATAATAGTTTTTTTGTTTTATTAACACATCGGCCGATTCCCACCAAGGCAGGGTGGCCCGAAAAAGAAAAACTTTCATCATCATTCACTCCATCACTGTCTTACCAGAAGGGTGCTTTACACTACAGTTTATAAAACTGCAACATTAACACCCAATATTAACATTAACACCCACCGTTAACACACAATAATGATATAATAATGATATTACACTCAATACAGAAGATTCTTAAAGTGTTTGTAAGTCTAGGACTTAGTGTAGTTGCTCTTGGACTTACGACGGGGTTGCGTCTAGCCGAACCCATCGTAAGTTAAAATATAAATCGAATATGAATACACTATAATGTATATTAGACAAGAAATAACTACTGTCACTGAATAAGTAGATAAATAATTACTCCAAGTAAATACCAATATTGAAAAGTAAATAAATGAATACAAGTTTATCAATAAATGTACAGTTCTGTGTGCTGGACAGTCATGTAAAGTCAACTTGCATTTGTGGTCACAGTGGTGCCTGTGCTAACCTTCCTATGGTGTAGAAATATACCTAGTTGGATGAATCTTATTGTGGCTAGCTGGTCTAGTGGCTAACGCGACGGGCTGGAGTTTTGAGACTCTATGACCGCGGGTTCAGTCCCGGCCGGGGGTATGGTTTATTTGCAATCGTGTCATTACGATTTCTTGAGTCACCTAAAGTCAGTACCTGACCAGCCGGGCTGTGATTCCTACATCAATTTGCGTCCAGCCAGCAATAACAGCCTGGTTGTTCAGGCCTTGATCCACCATGAGGCCTTGTTACAGACTGGGACATGGGGGCGTTGACCCCCCGAAACCCCCTCCAGGAATGTGCATTGCTATCAGACTATCGTAAAGTTGAAACATCGTAAATGGAACCATTGTAAATCAAGGAGCGTCTGTATTGTTTAATATAGTACAACTTGATTTCTTTTCTGCAGTATACAGATAATGTAGTTCACATGAAACAATAGTCCGTACCCCGGCCGGGACTGAACCCGCACTCGTAGAGTCTCAAAACTCCAGTCCGTCGTGTTAGCCACTAGACCAACTAGCCACAATAAGATTCATCCAACTAGGTATATTTCTACACCATAGGAAGGTTAGCATAGACCACCACTGTGACCACAAATGCAAGTTTTTACAGACGAATCTCCAGCTAGCGTGGCCGTGACGAACTCTAGCTCAAGTCCCTTCACTGCCGTCAACATGACTATGAGCGCGGGTTCAATCCCGGCCGGGGGTATGGTTTGTTTGCAATCGTGTCATTACGATTTCTTGAGTCAACTAGACATAGGTTGTTAAGTGGGAGTTTTATGTTTTTAAATGTACAGAAAGTGAGGTAGCGAGGTGAAGAATAGTACAATCTTAAGTATGCAATAATACAAAAAAAAGAGAGGTAGCTATGGTAAGTGTAAGTTGCATGTTTGTAGGGCATGTAAGTGGTTGTAGCGACCACTTAAGAGCTGAGCACTTTATTATACCAGCTGGGAATTCTTTTCTTGTGAAGAAAAAGAATTCTTCTTTCTTTCAACACACCGGCCGTATCCCACCGAGGCGGGGTGGTCCACCAAGGCGGGGTGGTCCACCGAGGCGGGGTGGTCCACCGAGGTGGGGTGGTCCACCGAGGCGGGGTGGTCCACCGAGGCGGGGTGGTCCACCGAGGCAGGGTGGCCCAAAAGGAAAAACGAAAGTTTCTCCTTTTACATTTAGTAATATATACAGAAGAAGAGGTTACTAGCCCCTTGCTCCCGGCATTTTAGTTGCCTCTTACAACACACATGGCTTACGGAGGAAGAATTCTGTTCCACTTCCCCATGGAGATAAGAAATAAACAAGAATAAGAACTAGAAAGAAAATACAAGAAAACCCAGAGGGGTGTGTATATATGTGCTTGTACATGTATGTGTAGTGTGACCTAAGTGTAAGTAGAAGTAGCAAGATGTACATGAAACCTTGCATGTGTATGAGACAGAAAAAATGACACCAGCAATCCTACCATCATGTAAAACAATTACAGGCTTTCGTTTTACACTCACTTGGCAGGACGGTAGTACCTCCCTGGGCGGTTGCTGTCTACCAACCTACTACCTACAAAGAAAAAGAATATTTTTCAATATATCTGTTCTTGCTGAGGCAGGGTGACCTAAAAAAGAAGAAAAACTTTCACCATCATTCACTTACACCCTGCCAGAGGCATGCCTACACTACAGTTCAAAACTGCAAATATTCCCAGCCCTCCTTCTGGAAAAATTAAATCATGGTGTAAGTTACTGCCCTTCTAGATTGAGTCAAGGTCACTGTTATAAATGTGAAATGTTTCTCACTGGCTTGCACTCAGGTGACACTTCTATCAGGTAACAAATTGGGTAAAGTGCAGTATCAGTGTATCTTAGAAACCGTTAACGAACATATTCACTAATTAAAAGGTTATATAACCTGATACAAAACCTATGGGGAAGTGGAACAGAGTTCTTCCTCTGTAAGTCATACGTGTTGTAAGAGGCGACTAAAATGCCGGGAGCAAGGGGCTAGTAACCCCTTCTGTATAAATTACTAAATTTTTTATTTTTTTTTTTTCAACAAGTCGGTCGTCTCCCACCGAGGCAGGGTGACCCAAAAAAAGAAAGAAAATCCCCAAAAAGAAAATACTTTCATCATCATTCAACACTTTCACCTCACTCACACATTATCACTGCTTTTGCAGAGGTGCTCAGAATACAACAGCTTAGAAGCATATATGTATAAAGATACACAACATATCCCTCCAAACTGCCAATATCCTAAACCCCTCCTTTAAAGTGCAGGCATTGTACTTCCCATTTCCAGGACTCAAGTCCGACTGTATGAAAATAACCAGTTTCCCTGAATCCCTTCACTAAATATTACCCTGCTCACACTCCAACAGATCGTCAGGTCCCAAGTATCATTCGTCTCCATTCACTCCTATCTAACACGCTCATGCTAAATATAAAAAGATATTGGCAGTTTGGAGGGATATGTTGTGTATCTTTATATGTGTATGCTTCTAGACTGTTGTATTCTGAGCACCTCTGCAAAAGCAGTGATAATGTGTGAGTGTGGTGAAAGTGTTGAATGATGATGAAAGTATTTTCTTTTTGGGGATTTTCTTTCTTTTTGGGTCACCCTGCCTCGGTGGGAGACGGCTGACTTGTTGAAAAAAAAAGAAAAACTTGTGTTTATCTTTTTAGGTCACCCTGCTTCAGTGGGATACAGCTGGTTTGTTGAAAAAAAAATTAACCTGGTTAGGGCATCTAGGAGAGAGGAATATTTGCTGTTTGGAGGGACATCTAAACTGTCATATCTGCGTGCCTCTGGCAAGACAATGATGGTGTGAATAATAGTAAAAGTGGAAGTGTTTGTATGTGAGGGGCTTGGACATCCAGCAGGCATGTGTGTGTGTGTGTGTGTTAGATAGGAGTGATTGGAGTCAATTGGTTTTTATGACTTGACGTACTGTTGGAGTGTGATTCGAGGAAACCGGTTAGCTGGACTTGAGTCCTGGAGGTGGGAGGTACAGTGCCTGCACTCTGAAGGTGGTGTGGGGACATGTGCAGTTTGGAGGTGCATCTGAATTGTAGTATCTACACACCTCTGGCAAAAGTGATAATGAAAGTGCTTCTTTTTTGGGTGACCGTACCTCGGTGGGAGATGGGTGGTGTGTTAAAAGAGAATAATACTGAACTGAGATAATCTGTATAGGTTCCTTGAATATCTTAATGACATCCCGTGTACCTCAGAAAGGTGTCGTAGGATTTTCTCTTCCCACAGACCTGAGCAAGGCCAGACTTGTGTCTTGACTTTATCAAAATCCTTGAATCTTTCTTGCCGTTGCAGCATAATTTTTGTTGTATACAGTAATGTTTTTGTATTTTCAGTGCAATCAGTACATCTACATTAGCCCAGCTGGAGCCAGACGCCTTTGCAACACTGAAGACAAAGTGTAGTGAGGGTGTACCACAGTCAGTGTACTTCAACAAGGGGTTGTGAGCAGCAGCACCAATCTAATAATATTATCTACACGTAATGTGGCTTCAGAGCCTGTGAATGAATATGAGTGTTTTAATTGATGTAATCTGCACATGGTAATGTGGCGAGACAACCAGTGAATGTGTAATGGTGACTACGGTTTGTTGTATATAATTTTCACGTGGTAATGGAGCAAGACTGCCAGAGTGATGGAAAATCTGTTTATTTGTGTCATCACACTTTGGTGGTTCATATAGCAAGATAGAATGAGTGATGGTGAATGTGTTTCTTTGACTCGCCCTACTTTGATGTGTAATGGCCAGTATGTAAAACAATATTGTGGTTGACAATAAATGTAATAATAATGTGTAATTTGTGTTGATGACTTGAATGTTATGAGTGTAATGTAACTTATGCTGAAGGCTACATCAATGGGATTAATACTTGATAATATAACTAAAGTATAATGAACACTTGTTAGTGCTCAATAATAACTCACATGGAGACAGAAACTCAGGAGATTAATTGACCTCTATATTTCAACCCCCTTCTGGGGTCCTCTTCAGCAGATCTGAGTTTCTGCCTATCTCTGTTATTATTGAGCACTTGATAACATCTCAGAGTTGAGGTTATTATTTGTTCTTGTCTGCTGCAGATGCAATTTATTTTGTTAAAAATGTTAGTTATGTAATTCATGGAGTAGTCGTAATTTACGAAGTAGAAATGATTAGCTTCACTTTCAAACGTGTCTAATTTGGATGCTACTTCTATTGAATTTTATTAAAGACAAATGATTTGTTGAAGTCTGTACAGAATATGTAAGTTTGTTTTTAAGATGAATTATTAATAAATTGAGAAATAGGTTAAAACTTAATAGGTGAGAACATAACTTGTTGGCTCATTTTAATTTGATGTGTGTGTGCATGCCTGGCAAGACAGCTATTGAATGGGTAATTGAATACATATTTTCATTGAGTCGTCCTACTGTAGCAGTTGTAATGTCTGTACATTTCTGAAAAGACACCTTTTAGACGAATGCTGGTGAATGTGTTTATTTGTTGGATTAAAAACAATGCTTGGTGCCCAGGGGTATAATTCAGAGGGCTGAGGAGGGGTTATTGATGTGGTTTAGGCATGTAGAGAGAATGGAGAGGGATTGGTTGATATTGAGGGTGTATAAATATGAAGTGGAAGATGAGAGAACGGATGTAATTCTAGGAATGATTGGAGGGAGGGGGTACAGGAGGCTTTAATTTTAAGTGGCTTAAGCATCCAACAGGTTTGAGTAAGCGTATTAGATAGGAGTCAGTAGATACTAGTATTCTTTAATGTGAGCAGGGTAACCTATAGAAAGGGATTAGGGGAAAGTGGTTAGCCGGACTTGAGTCCTGGAGGTGGAAGGGCAGTGTCTGCACTCCGAAGGCAGAGTGGAAATGTTGCAGTCGCAGGGTAGTCTGATTGTGGTGTCAACACACTTGTGGAAAGATAGTGATTCACTGGATGTTGATGAACGTGCTTTCTTGTTTGGTCACCTTACCTTGGTGTGAGATAGCCATTAAGTTGAAAAACAAATGTATATAGAGTATATATATACTAGTCATATAGAAATACATATTTTTATTATTTTATTATCACACTGGCCGATTCCCACAAAGGCAGGGTGGCCCGAAAAAGAAAAACTTTCACCATCATTCGCTCCATCACTGTCTTGCGAGAAGGGTGCTTTACACTACAGTTTTTAAACTGCAACATTAACACCCCTCCTTCAGAGTGCAGGCACTGTACTTCCCATCTCCAGGACTCAAGTCCGGCCTGCCGGTTTCCCTGAATCCCTTCATAAATGTTACTTTGCTCACAGTCCAACAGCATGTCAAGTATTAAAAACCATTTCTCTCCATCCAATCCTATCAAACACGCTCACGCATGCCTGCTGGAAGTCCAAGCCCCTCGCACACTAAACCTCCTTTACCCCCTCCCTCCAACCTTTCTTAGGCCGACCCCTACCCCGCCTTCCTTCCACTACACACTGATACACTCTTGAAGTCATTCTGTTTCGCTCCATTCTCTCTACATGTCCGAACCACCTCAACAACCCTTCCTCAGCCCTCTGGACAACAGTTTTGGTAATCCCGCACCTCCTCCTAACTTCCAAACTACGAATTCTCTGCATTATATTCACACCACACATTGCCCTCAGACGTGACATCTCCACTGCCTCCAGCCTCCTCGCTGCAACATTCATCACCCATGCTTCACACCCATATAAGAGTGTTGGTAAAACTATACTCTCGTACATTCCCTTCTTTGCCTCCAAGGACAAAGTTCTTTGTCTCCACAGACTCCTAAGTGCACCACTCACCCTTTTCCCCTCATCAATTCTATGATTCACCTCATCTTTTATAGACCCATCCACTGACACGTCTAAATACCACAGTGAAAATAAGTAAAATATCAGAAGGTGTGTGTGTGTAAGCACATGAAAGTTCTCAGGTGTTTTTCCTATTTTCATTTTGGTATTTTTATATACAATGAAACCTTGGTTTTCATATGCCCCAGCTTGCACATATAACCACAGTTTTTTTTTTTTCAACAAATCGGCCATCTCCCACCGAGGCAAGGTGACCCAAAAAAGAAAGAAAATCCCCAAAAAGAAAATACTTTCATCATCATTCAACACTTTCACCTCACTCACACATAATCACTGTTTTTGCAGAGGTGCTCAGAATACAACAGTTTAGAAGCATATACGTATAAAGATACACAACATATCCCTCCAAACTGCCAATATCCCAAACCCCTCCTTTAAAGTGCAGGCATTGTACTTCCCATTTCCAGGACTCAAGTCTGACTATATGAAAATAACCGGTTTCCCTGAATCCCTTCACTAAATATTACCCTGCTCACACTCCAACAGATCGTCAGGTCACAAGTACCATTCGTCTCCATTCACTCCTATCTAACACGCTCATGCACGCTTGCTGGAAGTCCTAGCCCCTTGCCCACAAAACCTCCTTTACCCCCTCTCTCCAACCCTTTCGAGGACGACCCCTACCCCGCCTTCCTTCCCCTATAGATTTATATGCTTTCCATGTCATTCTACTTTGATCCATTCTCTCTAAATGACCAAACCACCTCAACAACCCCTCTTCTGCCCTCTGACTAATACTTTTATTAACTCCACACCTTTTCCTAATTTCCACACTCCAAATTTTCTGCTTAATATTTACACCACACATTGCCCTTAGACAGGACATCTCCACTGCCTCCAACCGTCTCCTCGCTGCTGCATTTACCACCCAAGCTTCACACCCATATAAGAGTGTTGGTACTACTATACTTTCATACATTCCCTTCTTTGCCTCCATAGATAATGTTTTTTGACTCCACATATACCTCAATGCATCACTCACCTTTTTTACCTCATCAATTCTATGATTAACCTCATCCTTCATAAATCCATCCGCCGACACGTCAACTCCCAAGTATCTGAAAACATTCACTTCTTACATACTCCTCCTCCCCAATTTGATATCCAATTTTTCTTTATCTAAATCATTTGATACCCTCATCACCTTACTCTTTTCTATGTTCACTTTCAACTTTCTACCTTTACACACATTCCCAAACTTATCCACTAACCTTTGCAATTTTTCTTTAGAATCTCCCATAAGCACAGTATCATCAGCAAAAAGTAACTGTGCCAATTCCCATTTTGAATTTGATTCCCCATAATTTAATCCCACCCCTCTCCCGAACACCCTAGCATTTACTTCCTTTACAACCCCATCTATAAATATATTAAACAACCATGGTGACATTACACATCCCTGTCTAAGACCTACTTTTACCGGGAAGTATTCTTTCCTCCGTAAGCCATGCGTGTCGTATGAGGCGACTAAAATGCCGGGAGCAATGGGCTAGTAACCCCTTCTCCTGTATACAATTACTAAAAAAGAGAAGAAGAAAAACTTTATAAAACTGGGTTGCTTAAATGTGCGTGGATGTAGTGCGGATGACAAGAAACAGATGATTGCTGATGTTATGAATGAAAAGAAGTTGGATGTCCTGGCCCTAAGCGAAACAAAGCTGAAGGGGGTAGGAGAGTTTCAGTGGGGGGAAATAAATGGGATTAAATCTGGAGTATCTGAGAGAGTTAGAGCAAAGGAAGGGGTAGCAGTAATGTTAAATGATCAGTTATGGAAGGAGAAAAGAGAATATGAATGTGTAAATTCAAGAATTATGTGGATTAAAGTAAAGGTTGGATGTGAGAAGTGGGTCATAATAAGCGTGTATGCACCTGGAGAAGAGAGGAATGCAGAGGAGAGAGAGAGATTTTGGGAGATGTTAAGTGAATGTATAGGAGCCTTTGAACCAAGTGAGAGAGTAATTGTGGTAGGGGACTTGAATGCTAAAGTAGGAGAAACTTTTAGAGAGGGTGTGGTAGGTAAGTTTGGGGTGCCAGGTGTAAATGATAATGGGAGCCCTTTGATTGAACTTTGTATAGAAAGGGGTTTAGTTATAGGTAATACATATTTTAAGAAAAAGAGGATAAATAAGTATACACGATATGATGTAGGGCGAAATGACAGTAGTTTGTTGGATTATGTATTGGTAGATAAAAGACTGTTGAGTAGACTTCAGGATGTACATGTTTATAGAGGGGCCACAGATATATCAGATCACTTTCTAGTTGTAGCTACACTGAGAGTAAAAGGTAGATGGGATACAAGGAGAATAGAAGCATCAGGGAAGAGAGAGGTGAAGGTTTATAAACTAAAAGAGGAGGCAGTTAGGGTAAGATATAAACAGCTATTGGAGGATAGATGGGCTAATGAGAGCATAGGCAATGGGGTCGAAGAGGTATGGGGTAGGTTTAAAAATGTAGTGTTAGAGTGTTCAGCAGAAGTTTGTGGTTACAGGAAAGTGGGTGCAGGAGGGAAGAGGAGCGATTGGTGGAATGATGATGTAAAGAGAGTAGTAAGGGAGAAAAAGTTAGCATATGAGAAGTTTTTACAAAGTAGAAGTGATGCAAGGAGGGAAGAGTATATGGAGAAAAAGAGAGAAGTTAAGAGAGTGGTGAAGCAATGTAAAAAGAGAGCAAATGAGAGAGTGGGTGAGATGTTATCAACAAATTTTGTTGAAAATAAGAAAAAGTTTTGGAGTGAGATTAACAAGTTAAGAAAGCCTAGAGAACAAATGGATTTGTCAGTTAAAAATAGGAGAGGAGAGTTATTAAATGGAGAGTTAGAGGTATTGGGAAGATGGAAGGAATATTTTGAGGAATTGTTAAATGTTGATGAAGATAGGGAAGCTGTGATTTCGTGTATAGGGCAAGGAGGAATAACATCTTGTAGGAGTGAGGAAGAGCCAGTTGTGAGTGTGGGGGAAGTTCGTGAGGCAGTAGGTAAAATGAAAGGGGGTAAGGCAGCCGGGATTGATGGGATAAAGATAGAAATGTTAAAAGCAGGTGGGGATATAGTTTTGGAGTGGTTGGTGCAATTATTTAATAAATGTATGGAAGAGGGTAAGGTACCTAGGGATTGGCAGAGAGCATGCATAGTTCCTTTGTATAAAGGCAAAGGGGATAAAAGAGAGTGCAAAAATTATAGGGGGATAAGTCTGTAGTCAGGTAGTAGGTTGGTAGACAGGAACCACCCAGGGAAGTACTACCGTCCTGCCAGATGACTGTGAAACAAAAACCTGTAACTGTTTTGCATGATGGTAGGATTGCTGGTTTCTTTTTCTGTCTCATAAACACGCTAAGATAACAGGGATATCTTGCTACTCCTACTTACACTTTGGTCACACTTCACAGACACGCACATGCATATATATATATACATACATCTAGGTTTTTCTCCTTTTTCTAAATAGCTCTTGTTCTTTTTTATTTCTTCTATTGTCCATGGGGAAGTGGAAAAGAATCTTTCCTCCGTAAGCCATGCGTGTCGTATGAGGCGACTAAAATGCCGGGAGCAATGGGCTAGTAACCCCTTCTCCTGTATACAATTACTAAAAAAGAGAAGAAGAAAAACTTTATAAAACTGGGTTGCTTAAATGTGCGTGGATGCAGTGCGGATGACAAGAAACAGATGATTGCTGATGTTATGAATGAAAAGAAGTTGGATGTCCTGGCCCTAAGCGAAACAAAGCTGAAGGGGGTAGGAGAGTTTCAGTGGGGGGAAATAAATGGGATTAAATCTGGAGTATCTGAGAGAGTTAGAGCAAAGGAAGGGGTAGCAGTAATGTTAAATGATCAGTTATGGAAGGAGAAAAGAGAATATGAATGTGTAAATTCAAGAATTATGTGGATTAAAGTAAAGGTTGGATGCGAGAAGTGGGTCATAATAAGCGTGTATGCACCTGGAGAAGAGAGGAATGCAGAGGAGAGAGAGAGATTTTGGGAGATGTTAAGTGAATGTATAGGAGCCTTTGAACCAAGTGAGAGAGTAATTGTGGTAGGGGACTTGAATGCTAAAGTAGGAGAAACTTTTAGAGAGGGTGTGGTAGGTAAGTTTGGGGTGCCAGGTGTAAATGATAATGGGAGCCCTTTGATTGAACTTTGTATAGAAAGGGGTTTAGTTATAGGTAATACATATTTTAAGAAAAAGAGGATAAATAAGTATACACGATATGATGTAGGGCGAAATGACAGTAGTTTGTTGGATTATGTATTGGTAGATAAAAGACTGTTGAGTAGACTTCAGGATGTACATGTTTATAGAGGGGCCACAGATATATCAGATCACTTTCTAGTTGTAGCTACACTGAGAGTAAAAGGTAGATGGGATACAAGGAGAATAGAAGCATCAGGGAAGAGAGAGGTGAAGGTTTATAAACTAAAAGAGGAGGCAGTTAGGGTAAGATATAAACAGCTATTGGAGGATAGATGGGCTAATGAGAGCATAGGCAATGGGGTCGAAGAGGTATGGGGTAGGTTTAAAAATGTAGTGTTAGAGTGTTCAGCAGAAGTTTGTGGTTACAGGAAAGTGGGTGCAGGAGGGAAGAGGAGCGATTGGTGGAATGATGATGTAAAGAGAGTAGTAAGGGAGAAAAAGTTAGCATATGAGAAGTTTTTACAAAGTAGAAGTGATGCAAGGAGGGAAGAGTATATGGAGAAAAAGAGAGAAGTTAAGAGAGTGGTGAAGCAATGTAAAAAGAGAGCAAATGAGAGAGTGGGTGAGATGTTATCAACAAATTTTGTTGAAAATAAGAAAAAGTTTTGGAGTGAGATTAACAAGTTAAGAAAGCCTAGAGAACAAATGGATTTGTCAGTTAAAAATAGGAGAGGAGAGTTATTAAATGGAGAGTTAGAGGTATTGGGAAGATGGAAGGAATATTTTGAGGAATTGTTAAATGTTGATGAAGATAGGGAAGCTGTGATTTCGTGTATAGGGCAAGGAGGAATAACATCTTGTAGGAGTGAGGAAGAGCCAGTTGTGAGTGTGGGGGAAGTTCGTGAGGCAGTAGGTAAAATGAAAGGGGGTAAGGCAGCCGGGATTGATGGGATAAAGATAGAAATGTTAAAAGCAGGTGGGGATATAGTTTTGGAGTGGTTGGTGCAATTATTTAATAAATGTATGGAAGAGGGTAAGGTACCTAGGGATTGGCAGAGAGCATGCATAGTTCCTTTGTATAAAGGCAAAGGGGATAAAAGAGAGTGCAAAAATTATAGGGGGATAAGTCTGTTGAGTGTACCTGGTAAAGTGTATGGTAGAGTTATAATTGAAAGAATTAAGAGTAAGACGGAGAATAGGATAGCAGATGAACAAGGAGGCTTTAGGAAAGGTAGGGGGTGTGTGGACCAGGTGTTTACAGTGAAACATATAAGTGAACAGTATTTAGATAAGGCTAAAGAGGTCTTTGTGGCATTTATGGATTTGGAAAAGGCGTATGACAGGGTGGATAGGGGGGCAATGTGGCAGATGTTGCAAGTGTATGGTGTAGGAGGTAGGTTACTGAAAGCAGTGAAGAGTTTTTACGAGGATAGTGAGGCTCAAGTTAGAGTATGTAGGAAAGAGGGAAATTTTTTCCCAGTAAAAGTAGGCCTTAGACAAGGATGTGTGATGTCACCGTGGTTGTTTAATATATTTATAGATGGGGTTGTAAGAGAAGTAAATGCGAGGGTCTTGGCAAGAGGCGTGGAGTTAAAAGATAAAGAATCACACACAAAGTGGGAGTTGTCACAGCTGCTCTTTGCTGATGACACTGTGCTCTTGGGAGATTCTGAAGAGAAGTTGCAGAGATTGGTGGATGAATTTGGTAGGGTGTGCAAAAGAAGAAAATTAAAGGTGAATACAGGAAAGAGTAAGGTTATGAGGATAACAAAAAGATTAGGTGATGAAAGATTGAATATCAGATTGGAGGGAGAGAGTATGGAGGAGGTGAACGTATTCAGATATTTGGGAGTGGACGTGTCAGCGGATGGGTCTATGAAAGATGAGGTGAATCATAGAATTGATGAGGGAAAAAGAGTGAGTGGTGCACTTAGGAGTCTGTGGAGACAAAGAACTTTGTCCTTGGAGGCAAAGAGGGGAATGTATGAGAGTATAGTTTTACCAACGCTCTTATATGGGTGTGAAGCGTGGGTGATGAATGTTGCAGCGAGGAGAAGGCTGGAGGCAGTGGAGATGTCATGTCTGAGAGCAATGTGTGGTGTGAATATAATGCAGAGAATTCGTAGTTTGGAAGTTAGGAGGAGGTGCGGGATTACCAAAACTGTTGTCCAGAGGGCTGAGGAAGGGTTGTTGAGGTGGTTCGGACATGTAGAGAGAATGGAGCGAAACAGAATGACTTCAAGAGTATATCAGTCTGTAGTGGAAGGAAGGCGGGGTAGGGGTCGGCCTAGGAAGGGTTGGAGGGAGGGGGTAAAGGAGGTTTTGTGTGCGAGGGGCTTGGACTTCCAGCAGGCATGCGTGAGCGTGTTTGATAGGAGTGAATGGAGACAAATGGTTTTTAATACTTGACGTGCTGTTGGAGTGTGAGCAAAGTAACATTTATGAAGGGATTCAGGGAAACCGGCAGGCCGGACTTGAGTCCTGGAGATGGGAAGTACAGTGCCTGCACTCTGAAGGAGGGGTGTTAATGTTGCAGTTTAAAAACTGTAGTGTAAAGCACCCTTCTGGCAAGACAGTGATGGAGTGAATGATGGTGAAAGTTTTTCTTTTTCGGGCCACCCTGCCTTGGTGGGAATCGGCCGGTGTGATAATAAAAAAAAAAAAAATAATAAGTCTGTTGAGTGTACCTGGTAAAGTGTATGGTAGAGTTATAATTGAAAGAATTAAGAGTAAGACGGAGAATAGGATAGCAGATGAACAAGGAGGTTTTAGGAAAGGTAGGGGGTGTGTGGACCAGGTGTTTACAGTGAAACATATAAGTGAACAGTATTTAGATAAGGCTAAAGAGGTCTTTGTGGCATTTATGGATTTGGAAAAGGCGTATGACAGGGTGGATAGGGGGGCAATGTGGCAGATGTTGCAAGTGTATGGTGTAGGAGGTAGGTTACTGAAAGCAGTGAAGAGTTTTTACGAGGATAGTGAGGCTCAAGTTAGAGTATGTAGGAAAGAGGGAAATTTTTTCCCAGTAAAAGTAGGCCTTAGACAAGGATGTGTGATGTCACCGTGGTTGTTTAATATACTTATAGATGGGGTTGTAAGAGAAGTAAATGCGATTGTCTTGGCAAGAGGCGTGGAGTTAAAAGATAAAGAATCACACACAAAGTGGGAGTTGTCACAGCTGCTCTTTGCTGATGACACTGTGCTCTTGGGAGATTCTGAAGAGAAGTTGCAGAGATTGGTGGATGAATTTGGTAGGGTGTGCAAAAGAAGAAAATTAAAGGTGAATACAGGAAAGAGTAAGGTTATGAGGATAACAAAAGATTAGGTGATGAAAGATTGAATATCAGATTGGAGGGAGAGAGTATGGAGGAGGTGAACGTATTCAGATATTTGGGAGTGGACGTGTCAGCGGATGGGTCTATGAAAGATGAGGTGAATCATAGAATTGATGAGGGAAAAAGAGTGAGTGGTGCACTTAGGAGTCTGTGGAGACAAAGAACTTTGTCCTTGGAGGCAAAGAGGGGAATGTATGAGAGTATAGTTTTACCAACGCTCTTATATGGGTGTGAAGCGTGGGTGATGAATGTTGCAGCGAGGAGAAGGCTGGAGGCAGTGGAGATGTCATGTCTGAGGGCAATGTGTGGTGTGAATATAATGCAGAGAATTCGTAGTTTGGAAGTTAGGAGGAGGTGCGGGATTACCAAAACTGTTGTCCAGAGGGCTGAGGAAGGGTTGTTGAGGTGGTTCGGACATGTAGAGAGAATGGAGCGAAACAGAATGACTTCAAGAGTGTATCAGTCTGTAGTGGAAGGAAGGCGGGGTAGGGGTCGGCCTAGGAAGGGTTGGAGGGAGGGGGTAAAGGAGGTTTTGTGTGCGAGGGGCTTGGACTTCCAGCAGGCATGCGTGAGTGTGTTTGATAGGAGTGAATGGAGACAAATGGTTTTTAATACTTGACGTGCTGTTGGAGTGTGAGCAAAGTAACATTTATGAAGGGATTCAGGGAAACCGGCAGGCCGGACTTGAGTCCTGGAGATGGGAAGTACAGTGCCTGCACTCTGAAGGAGGGGTGTTAATGTTGCAGTTTAAAAACTGTAGTGTAAAGCACCCTTCTGGCAAGACAGTGATGGAGTGAGTGATGGTGAAGGTTTTTCTTTTTCGGGCCACCCTGCCTTGGTGGGAGTCGGCCGGTGTGATAATAAAAAAAAAAATAAAAATATTCTCCCTCTCTTCTACACACCCTAACCTGAGTTATTCTTCATAAAATGTATATTTTTATATTTCCCATAAGAAATAATGAAAATCCAATTAATCTGTTCCAGGCACCCAAAAATATTAACAAAAAATACATTTTATGGAGAATAACTATGGTTTTACACGCAAGCTGGGGCATACAAAAACTGAAGTTCCACTGTATTTGCAATCACGTATTTATTGTGATTTCTTCCATACATATAAACAAAACTCCATGGGGAAGTGGAACAGAATTCTTCCTCCGTAAGCCATGCGTGTCATAAGAGGCGACTTAAATGCCGGAAGCAAGGGGCTAGTAACCCCTTTTGTATATACTATTACTAAATTTAAAAGGAGAAACTTTCGTTTTTCCTTTTGAGCCACCCCACCTAAGTGGGATACGCCTGGTACGTTGAAAGAAGAAAGAATATATACAAAACACAGACACAATGCAGTAGATACTGCACAAGTGATATTTCCCTCCATTACTCTAATATGATCAAACCATACTTGGTTACCATAGCTAATTGATTTTGTTGAGTAACTTTGAGTACATAGTGGATCATTGAAGGCAGTGCTTGTAGAACGAACTACGGTCTATAAATTGACAATTGAACGCTCTACCATCTAGACTAACCTACGGCCTCTAATAGAAAGGAATTGGAGCTGATACACACTGTATTCCATCAGAGGAAGTCACATAATGCTTATAATCATAACCATAATTTTTAAAGGGGTTGACTGGAAAGCCAGTGGAAGGCATCAGTCAGATGACCAAAAGCTCCAGCTGTGGGTCATCATCTGACTAAGACCCATGTCAGGAAATACTTATCCTGTTTCCTGACAAACCTAACCTAGCCCAACCTTCCATCCGAGGCACCAACTGTAACCCAACTGTAACCCAACTGTAACCCAACTGAACTAGGTGCATTAGAATTTTTCAACTCCTCTACTGGTATTTTAGTCGTAAGAAACCAAAGAGAGAGGTACAGGGGCTCCTCAGCTTACCATGGTTTGATTTACGACATTTCAACTGTATGACGGTGCTGCAGCAATTACTTTGGAGATGAAACTTAAGATAATTACCCAGCATGAAGGCAGCAAGTCCATAACTTGTATTCATTTATTGACTTTTCAATACTGGTATTTATTTACAGTAAATATTTGTTTATTTACTGAATCAGTGACAGTACAGTGGACCCCCGCTTAACGATCACCTCCAAATGCGACCAATTATGTAAGTGTATTTATGTAAGTGCGTTTGTACGTGTATGTTTGGGGGTCTGAAATGGACTAATCTACTTCACAATATTCCTTATGGGAACAAATTCGGTCAGTACTGGCACCTGAACATACTTCTGGAATGAAAAAATATCGTTAACCGGGGGTCCACTGTATTTATTTACTTATTGATCATACATTCATATTTGGCTTAAGATATTTTTGACTTACAGTGGGTTCATTGGAACATATAAGTCGAAGAATTGAGACACTTATGCAACATATGGGAATCTTTACTGAAGAAACGTTTCGCCACACAGTGGCTTCATCAGTCCAATACAAATCGGTTTTCAAAACCATTCATCACAAACATGTAAGTCAAGGAGCACGTGTATATTGAAAATGTTCTCATATTGGATTAGAAAATAGAAGTACATCAGGCAATGTTTCTGAAATTGCTGTTACTCTTCTAACAGGTCTTGACTGACTCAAAATCATAATGACACGATTGCAAACAAACCATACCACAGGCAGGGATTGAACTTGTGGTGAGTCAGTCATAAAAATACAGGCCAGCACGTAAGCCACCGGACCATCTGGCTATTGTAGCCAGCTGGTCCAGTGGCTTACATGCTGGCCTGGAGTTTTCCAACTCACTCAACACGAGTTCAATTCCCGCTCATGGTAGAGTTTTTCTTAGGTCTTCAGTGTTTACGTGTTCTCTTTGTAAGCAAATAACTGACATATATGTGAGTACTTGTCAAGGATTTTCTGTCTATTATAGTCTACTTCATTTATTCCATCTGTATTTTTGGTAGCTGGTGATAGAAGGTTGAATAGTTGTTGGTCATCAGTTTTGATGCTGAAATATTAACTGTTGTCTGACCTTTCACTATTTACACTAAAATTCCAGTTACTTTACACATTCCCTTAAAAAATGGCTGACAAAGACTTAATAGTGTATGCATGTATGTACGTGCATGCGTGTGCGCTTGCTGTTTGCGTGTTCATGTGTGCTTGTCGTTTGCGTGTGCATGCTTGCTTCCTGTTAGCATGTGCAGGCATGTGTGTGCGCTTGTGTATGTGTTTGTGTTTATGAGTGAATGTGTGTGTATTTGAGTGAATGTGTGCGTATTTGAGTGAACGTGTGCTCGCAGGCTCCTGACACAGTCATGAGTTACATCATAAAGTGTGGACCAGGGTATATGAGAAGCACCTGTAGTGTTTGTGATCCACCCCATTAAGAATTCATTAAAGACAGTGACTCCAGCATTATTTCATGGCTTCTGAATACCAGTGATATCCCACACAAAATTGAATTGTAAAATATGCAAAATGAATGTAGAGATACTAAAATGAATGTTATTTACAAAAAAGGCTTATGTAAAGTAAAAGGACACAAGTGCAACTAATGTGACATTTATTGTGGCAACGTTTCGCTCTCCAGGAGCTTTATCAAGCCTCCTCTTCAAGGGGGGCTCCTTGGCGTGGTGAAGAGGCTCTTGGTCTGAGGAATTAGACCTATCGGTCTTCTTCCTCAGACCGAACCTAATTACCCCCCAATCTCCCCTCCCCTATCCCATCCTCCCCATCCTCCCCTTTTTCCTTTCCTCCTCTTCCTCCCCACTCCTCCCTTTTGCCCTTCCTCTTTTTGTCCTTTGGGATTTCTCCCACAGGCGCGCTAGTTCCTAGGTAGGGGAAAGGACACCGGGGTCCATCCCATTCCGTTGAGGTTTCTTGGCGGTGGCGTAGTTTGCCGTGGAATCTGGATTGCCTAGGGATGTCCCGATCCCTCTCCGGTATCCCGGAGTAGCTTTGGGTGTCTTTTGGGCGACGGGTGTATCTCTGGAAGCCACCTTTCGGATTCCGGGGGTGGTGGCTGAAGGAGGTATGCTTTGTGGCGGATATCCGGCCGCCCTCTCTTTTGTCCACCGAGGTAGCTCGGCAGATGTGAGGTTGCTATCCCAGATTGCTGGTTTACTGGCATGAAGGGTAGGGTATGGCACGGGTTCCATGCTGCATCTGCGCTACTAGCGGTGTCGAGTCCTCTTGGGCGCGGAGGGAGATTTCTGGCCCTTTCATTCCTCCTAGGAACTATCCCTCCCCGGTCCCCCCTTTTTTTTTCTTTTTTTTATTTTTATTTTCTTTTCTTCTTTCTTTTTTTTTCTTAAAAACAAAAAGAAAGAAGTAACCTAACCATGGCAGCCCTAGTCCATGAACCTGGTACCCCCGGGCCCCTTCTTGATACCGCACCCCGTTCTGACCCCGCCTCGTCTTTGGACCACTCTTCAGACATTCCTCATGCCTCTGTACCTATTGCCGGTGCTGTTTCCTCACCCGCTTCAGGTACTGAGGCCTCGACTGACTCCTTCGATTTATCAGACCTTCGCTCTCCTTTGACTATGCTTCCGGCCTCTCCCTCTACGGTGCGGCAATTTTCAAATCGCCGACCCGTTCCACGTCGGACCAACTCTGGTCCCACGCCTAAACGTCAACGACAATTACCTGCTGATGATACTTCTCCACCTTCACCTTCTCGTTCTTCTCAGAAACGATCGACACGTCCTTCACTACCTTTCCACGCTCAGTTTCAGACTGAACAGTGGACTAAATTCTTCACTTTACGACCAACTTCCTCTACTGCCTATCTTTCTGACCATAGTATTGGCAAGGCACTCCTACGCCATGTTGGTAAAGATATTTCTTTTCATGCTCTTAAGAGCGGTACGCGCATCATTACCGTACAGAATGCTACCCAGGCTCGTGAGCTCTCTCGTCTTTCCCATATAGATACTGTTCCTGTCACCCTTGAAAAACATCATTCCCTCAATTCTTGTAGTGGTACCGTTATTCTGCCCCATACCATAGTTCAACAAAATTTCCAGACATGTGGCACCGACATTCTAGAACAGCTGGAACTCCAAGATCTCCCAATCCTCAAGGTAGACACTTACGTTCTTCCTGCCCGTGGGCGGAGACGATACCCTAGCAATGTGGCTCGTTTAACTTTTGACAGCCGAGAACTCCCATCCTCAGTTTATATAGCAGGACATCGGTTACAAGTTCGAAAGGTGATCCCTACACCACAACAGTGTAGAAATTGCTGGCGATTTGGCCATCCAGCGAAATATTGCAGATCTATCGCCGAATGCCCAGTCTGTGGTGCCGATGACCATTCTAATACGTCTTGCAATCGATCTCCCTCTTGCCTTAACTGTCATGAGGCTCACCCTTCGTACTCTCGCCGTTGTCAGGTCTATTTAAACGAGCGGGAAATCCGTTACCTCAAAGAGACAGAAGGTCTCCCTTATGCCATGGCAGTTTCTCATCTCCGCCTCCAAGGGAGACTCCCACGTGTTTCTTATTCCCGTGTTTCAAAACGTCCCCCCACTTCTGGTATCCCATCTTCTACACCCACCTCTGTGGTTACCTCTCCCATAATCACTCCTGTATCTAATCCTTTTGCTGTCCTCGGCTCAGACGTCCCTACTTCAACGCCTCAGTCTAATCTCGCTTCTTCGAGTTCTCTCTTACAAGCCTCAGTATCGACGAGACCTCGTACGACACCTCTTCCCAATCGTCCCTCTACTTCTCAAAAGTCAAAAAAAGGTCCGGTAACACCTCCTACCCATCTTCCACCTCCTCATTTTACCCTCCCTGTCTCTGTCCCTAGTTCTTCCCCTCTCACTGGCTCAGTTACAAGTGCAGAGGTTCACCCTCCTCCTCGTAATGTACCTTCCTCCCCTGTTCCCTCCCAAGTTTCTTCCTCTTCTGCCACCTCCCAGGTTCCTGTCTCTTCTGTCCCCTGCCACGCTTCTCCAGTTCCCTCCACCCTTTCGCCCCCCCCTACCTTGGTACAGTCCAATACAGTTCCAATCTTTACTCATCCTCCCCCTACCATTCCCAATATTGTCTCCCATACGACATCTCTGAATTCCGAAACACTTGAAGCAATCTCTGAATATATTGCAGAGACCAAACCATCAATGGACACTGATCCACCTTCCGCTCTTTCTCTCTCCTCTGCTCCATCTGCGCAACTCCTTTCTTCACAGCGCACCGTTCCTTCGCTGCTTGAACATTTTCCACTGCCTCCGCATGTGGACTTTTCTAACCCTTCTAGTCCGTAGGAACCCTTACCTGCGGATTTCAAGTATCTCTATCATTGCCAATCATGGCCTTTTTACAGTGGAATATACGCGGCCTCAGGGGTAATCGGGGTGAGCTTCAGATGTTACTCTCCCAGTTTGCCCCTGTTGGTGTTTGCTTACAAGAACCAAAATTACACTCTGCTGTTATTTCTCACATCTCAGGCTATAATTTATTGTATTCTTCAGATCCTTTTCCTGATGGGACCTTTAATGAAAGTGCCCTTCTTCTCCGCACTGATATTCCGTACCATCAGCTATTTGTTCATACTTCGCTGCATTACACAGCAGCCCGTATCCACTTACATAGGTGGTATACGCTCTGTTCTTTATATCTCTCTCCTTCTCGGGCATTATCTATTCCGGATTTTGCCTTCCTTGTTTCGTCATTACCGCCACCGATTCTGTTACTTGGTGATTTTAATGCCCACCATTTCCTCTGGGGAGGGTCTCACTGTGATTCCCGAGGAATTCAGTTAGAGGCTTTTCTTGCCACCCACCCCCTCCATGTTTTAAATACAGGTACTCACACCCATTTTGATCCTCGGACTCATACTCTCTCTTGCATCGATCTCTCAGTTTGCTCTTCCTCCACCGCATTAGACTTTACTTGGTCTGTTCTCCCGGACTTACATGACAGTGATCATTTCCCAATCATTCTTACTTCCCCTTCATATTCGCCACCTCTTCGCACCCCACGCTGGCAATTTAATCGGGCAAATTGGGACCTTTACTCACACCTGACTGTTTTTAAAGAGGTTCCTTCTTCGTCCTCCATCGATGAGCTTTTACACCTCTTCTCGTCCTCCGTTTTCACCGCAGCTTCTCATTCTATACCCCAAACTTCGGGCAGGCATTCTCAGAAATGCGTGCCTTGGTGGTCTCCTGCTTGTGCTCGTGCAGTACGTTTGAAACGCGCTGCATGGGGCAGGTACCGGTACAATAGAACCACAGAGCGACTCCTTGATTTTAAACAGAAGCGTGCGATCGCTCGCCGTGTCATCCGTGACGCTAAACGCACTTGCTGGCGAGATTATGTCTCCACCATCACCTCTGCTTCCTCTATGAGTGCAGTCTGGAAAAAAGTACGAAAACTGAGTGGTAAATATTCTCCTGACCCGGCTCCTGTTCTGCGGGTTGCCGGTGTTGATATAGCAAACCCACTAGATGTTGCCAATGAAATTGGCAATCATCTGGTCCGTATTTCTCAGGGACTCCATCTATGCCCCTCATTTCTTTCCTCAAAGTCTGCCAGAGAGTTAGCACCCTTGGACTTTTCTTCTCTCAGAGAAGAACAGTATAATGTGCCTTTTACACTTCAAGAACTGGAGGCAACACTCTCAGCTTGTCGATCATCGGCAGCTGGGCCCGACGACATTCATATTCGTATGCTACAACATTTACATCAGTCAGCCCTTGCAGTCCTATTACGCCTTTACAATCTTATTTGGTCACAAGGAGTTCTTCCACAGCTGTGGAAATCCGCCATTGTTCTCCCTTTCCGCAAACCAGGCACTACGGGACATGAAACCTCCCACTATCGTCCCATTGCTCTTACCAGTGCAGTTTGCAAAGTAATGGAACGTCTAGTAAATAGACGTTTAGTGTGGTATTTAGAGACACACAACAGTCTCTCCACTCGTCAATATGGCTTTCGTAAGGGACGTTCTACCATAGACCCCTTACTGCGCTTGGATACGTATGTTCGTAATGCCTTTGCGAATAACCAGTCAGTTATTGCCATATTTTTTGACCTTGAGAAGGCATATGACACAACTTGGAGGTATAATATTTTATCCCAAGCCCACTCCTTAGGCCTTCGAGGCAATCTACCATCCTTCCTTAAGAACTTTTTAACTGACAGGCATTTCCGTGTTCGGGTTAATAATGTGCTCTCCCCGGACTTTATCCAAGCTGAAGGTGTCCCCCAGGGATGTGTTCTGAGCACAACACTTTTTCTCCTTGCTATTAATGATTTGGCCTCTAGTCTTCCATCAAATATTTGGTCATCACTCTATGTTGATGACTTCGCTATTGCCTGTGCAGGCGCTGACTGTCACCTCCTTACAGTTTCTCTCCAGCATGCAGTCGACCGTGTTTCCAATTGGGCCACCACACATGGGTTTAAATTTTCCAGCACTAAAACCCACCAAATCACTTTCACTAGACGCTCTGTCATCTCCGATCATCCTTTGTACCTCTATGGCTCACGTATCCCTGAACGTGATACAGTCAAGTTTCTGGGCCTCCTCTTTGATCGTAGGTTATCCTGGAAACCTCACATTACCTCTCTGAAGGCAACTTGTCACAGCCGGCTGAACCTTCTTAAAACCCTTGCTCATCTTTCGTGGGGAGCTGATCGTCGAACCCTCCTTCACCTACATTCCACCCTTATTTTATTGAAACTTGATTATGGTGACCAGATTTATTCAGCGGCATCTCCTGCTACTCTCTCTAGCCTTAACCCCATTCATCACCAAGGATTACGTTTATGCCTTGGTGCTTTTCGCTCTTCCCCTGTCGAAAGCCTCTATGCAGAAGCGAACGTTCCATCCTTATCCGATCGCCGTGATGCCCATTGCCTGCGCTATTATGTACGCTCTCATGATCTCCGCAATCCTTCCATTTATAGAATGGTCACTGATATTAGTAGACATTCTTTATTTGTTCGCCGCCCCTGCTTACTCCGTCCCTTCTCTCTTCGCCTTCATTCGCTCTTGTCTTCTCTTCAACTACCACCTTTCTATGTACATGTAGCATCTCACTTTTCCCTACCCCCCTGGGAAGTTCCAGCTGTTCGAGTCTGTTCTTTCTCCCTCCCTTGCTCGAAAGCCCAACTGTCTACGGTCGCTTCCCGCTCTCTTTTTCTTGACCACTTTCACTCTCATTCTCATGCCATTGCTGTGTACACAGATGGCTCTAAGTCTTCTGACGGCGTAGGATTCGCAGCAGTGTTTCCGGACAGCGTCGTACAAGGGCATTTACTATCTTCAGCTAGTATTTTTACTGCTGAATTATATGCCATCCTTACAGCGCTTATCCGTATTGCATCTATGCCTGTGTCATCATTTGTGGTTGTCTCAGACTCCCTTAGTGCTTTACAGGCTATACAAAAATTTGATACACCTCACCCCTTAGTCCTCCGTATCCAACTTTGGCTACGCCGCATCTTTACTAAGCATAAAGATATTGTTTTTTGTTGGGTCCCTGGTCATGTTGACGTACAGGGCAATGAACAGGCAGACACTGCTGCGCGGTCAGCAGTACATGACCTACCAGTTTCTTATAGAGGTATTCCATGTACGGACTATTTTGCTGTAATATCTTCCCACCTTCACACCCGTTGGCAACAACGTTGGTCTACTATGCTCGGCAACAAACTTCAGTCTATTAAACCGAGTATAGGTTACTGGCCGTCTTCTTATCACCAGTGTCGAGGTTGGGAGACTACTCTCTCCCGTCTTCGCATTGGCCATACTCGTCTTACTCATGGATATCTCATGGAGAGGCGACTTGCTCCTCTCTGTGAGAATTGCCAAGCTCCATTATCAGTCAGCCACATTCTGTTGGACTGCCCACTTTATCAACGAGCACGCAGAATTTACCTCTGTCGTCGTCTTCGCCCCGCTGCTCTCTCTTTACCTTCCCTTCTCGCTGATGGACCCACCTTTCATCCGGACTCTCTCATTGACTTTTTGACAACGACTGACTTACTTCACAAATTCTGATACTTTCAGCCCTTTCTACTTGAATCTCTTGCTACCCTCTACCCCCGTACTATCCCCTGCCCCGCTGTTTTCTGTAACCTGCTGATCATCCCCCCTCCCTTCTGCCATCCAATTCCCTTGCTTCCTTCCCTACCCTGCAGCGCTGTATAGCCCTTGTGGCTTAGCGCTTCTTTTTGATTATAATAATAATTTATCAAGCCTGGCTTGATAAAGCTCCTGGAGAGCGAAACGTTGCCACAATAAATGTCACATTAGTTGCACTTGTGTCCTTTTACTTTACATATTGTCGGTAATTCTACCAACTTTATTACAAAAAAGGCTTATTTGCATAACCTAAATAATGTCTCTAGTCTACCTTGCTGGTCTTTCCTTGCCATTTAAGACTGAGGGAGGTATCTTAATATATCTGAAAGATTTTTGAATCAATAATCTGTTTTATTTTTCCTTTTGCATTTTGGTTTTTGATGTTTGCATCAAAAAAGGCTGTTTAAGAATATATTTTTTATTAATGTGAAATGGGTTTTGGGACTTGATAAGCTGTTGGAGTATGAGCAGGGTAATATTTTGTGAAGGGATTCAGGGAACCCGGTTAGCTGGACTTGAGTCCTGGAGGTGGGAAGTTCAGTGCCTACACTGTTTGGAAGTCCATCTGAGCTGTCGTATCTGCGTACCTCTGGCAAGACAGTGATAGTGTGTATAATGGTGAAAGTGTTATTTTTTAGGTTACCCTGCCTTAAAATATAGAACCATATTATTACTACAGTAACAAAAGGGCTTAACCCAATTTGTTAAGCACATTGGACGTGTGCTAAGAAGGCAGGGTGACCCAAAAAAGGAAATGTATTTACTGTCATAAACACATGGTCATAAATGGTAGATGGTAAAAGTTCTTGTAAGTGCTATTATGATACTTGGTACATCTGATATACCTTTGAAAAGTTTCGAGTTTCACTACTCTCAAGAGCCTCGCCATGGGCCAGGCTTGTCTGGTGCTTGCCTGGTCAACCAGGCTGTTGCTGCTGGAGGCCTGCTGGTGCTGATGTTTGGGTTGTATAGTAAGTCTTGGGTGTCTCTCTTGATGCTGAGTGAACCACATGGGTTGAGTGCTGCTGATATAGAGTAAAAAGTTACAGTATCGTGACTGGTTAGCTTTTCCTCACTTAGCGACATACTCGTTTACCGACAACTCGGACTTACGACGGGCTCTCTGACCTGTGTGCTACCTAAATAATGTATATTAGAGCTGATTTCTTCTATTCTGTTTATTACACTTTACAGTACACTACTGTATAAACATTTAAAAATATACCAGAAATGTTATAAACGGTAGTGGGTTTCTATCAACCATCTTTGATGGTTGACAGAAACCCACTACCATTATAGTATGCTCCTTGCTTAGCGATAAATTCGTTTACCGATGTTGTCTTAGGAACACAACTTTGTCGTTAAGTGAGGAGAGGCTGTACAATAATGTGCGGATTATTTTTGTATAATGAAAGTTCTTGACTTAACTGAGAAGTCACTGTCAAATGCTTCATGTCCCTCAAGATAGGTTCCCTGATGCTAGTAAAGGGCTCTTGATTCTAGAAATGTGATGCGCCTTTCCATTAGCCCCATCCTTGAAAGCCCTTGAGTCCTAGAGGTGGGAAGTTCAGTGCCTACACTGTTTGGAAGTCCATCTGAACTTCGGGATGTTAAAGGGCTCTTAATCCAAAGAATAAGGTGTTATGTGACCCTGCTATGGGTTTAGCATTTTTCCTTGATTAAGAGAATCCATTGAGTAGGAGGTACCGTTTCCTCAATGATTATGATGAAAATTTTTATTTCTACAAGTACGTACATGATATAACTTATACTGAAGAAAATAAATGGTATACAATACCGACACAATGGAAACATAAACATATGTGCAGTTTAATGCGATCCTTTATTGACAACGTTTCACCCACACAGTGGGCTTTTTCAAGTCACAAACAGATCTACCTGGGGTGGAAGGTACGTGAATATTTATAGTCAGGTTCAGAATGCTGAGGTCAGGTGGAGAATGCTGCATCTGATGATCTACCAGGTGGGGTTATAGAGTCTAAAATCTTGGGTAGCTTGCATATGTGTTTGTTTCCATAGCTTATACTGACATAGTACATAATACAGCTTATACAGACCATAGCTGACATCAGTGACATGCTACTATATAGAAAGTCCCTTGTTATGCAGAGCATTTCCTGCAAATTGGATAAATTTTGTCCCCCAAGATGTGGCCCATGCTAGTCAACTAACACCCAGGTACCTATTTCACTACTAGGAGAGCATGAGAAGCAGGTGTCTTAAGGAAACACATCCTAATGTTTCCAGCCATACCGGGGATCGAACCATGGACCTCAGTGTGTGAGCTGAGTGCACTACCAACCCAGCTACGGGCTTTCAACATGACCCAAAGAATCACCCATTGCTGTGTGAATGATGTATCGTGTTTAAAAATAATTTGTATTGTGGCAGGGGTGTTTCCAGAATCGTGACAGAAAGGTTATACAGAATAGATAGCTCCAGAGGTTAACCTGGAATATAAGCAAGCTCATTCAGGTATACACAAATACAGTTACATAGATTATCATATATAGCAGCATGTGTGTAGAGAACCTGGGATAACCCAAAAAAGTCAGACGTAGCTCGAACACTAGCGCACTCGGCTCACACACTGAGGTCTGGAGTTTGAATCTCCAGTACGGCTGGAAAACATTAGCGAAGTGTTTCCGTAAGACACCTGCTGTCCATGTTCACCCATTAGTATAAAATGGGTACCTGTGTGTTAGTGGACTGGTGTGGGTCACATCCTGGGTGTTAGTGGACTGGTGTGGGTCACATCCTGGGTGTTAGTGGACTGGTGTGGGTCACATCCTGGGTGTTAGTGGACTGGTGAGGGTCACATCCTGGGTGTTAGTGGACTGGTGTGGGTCACATCCTGGGTGTTAGTGGACTGGTGTGGGTCACATCCTGGGTGTTAGTGGACTGGTGTGGGTCACATCCTGGGTGTTAGTGGACTGGTGTGGGTCACATCCTGGGTGTTAGTGGAGTGGTGTGGGTCACATCCTGGGTGTTAGTGGACTGGTGTGGGTCATATCCTGGGTGTTAGTGGACTGATGTGGGTCACATCCTGGGTGTTAGTGGACTGGTGTGGGTCACATCCTGGGTGTTAGTGGACTGGTGTGGGTCACATCCTGGGTGTTAGTGGACTGGTGTGGGTCACATCCTGGGTGTTAGTGGACTGGTGTGGGTCACATCCTGGGTGTTAGTGGACTGGTGTGGGTCACATCCTGGGTGTTAGTGGACTGGTGTGGGTCACATCCTGGGTGTTAGTGGGCTGGTGTGGGTCACATCCTGGGACAAAACTGACCTAATTTGCAGGAAATGCTCTACATAATAAGTGGCTTTCTGTATAGTAGTATGTCATTGATGTCAGCTATGGTCTGTATAAGTTGTACATGTTCAGTACTTGTAGAAATAAAGATATTATTATTATTATTGGGCTCTCTTAGAAGGCTGGTAAAAATTATGTATGTAAACATCTAGAGACTGTTTGTGTTTGACCTTAAGTTTAGATAATGGGTTTCTAGACAGTGCAGTATGACCCTTGTGGGTTAGCACTTTTTATTGTAATAATAATTGGGTTTCCAAGGAAAGTTTTGAGCCAGGAACAGGCCTAATTAGGCCTATCCCTAGTGAATTAAGTTACCCTATGAATGTAATAATGCCCCATTAGCCGACAGAAACAGCCCTCAATAGGTCTATTGCTACCGGCCCTCAATAGGCCTATTGCTACTGGCTTAATTCCCCCATGCCCCTCAAGGGAGGTTCCTTGAGACTGGTGAGGGGCTCTTGATCTAGGGAATTGGATCTGTGCTCCAGTTCCCTGAATTAAGCCTGAATACCTTCCACCCCCCCCCAACAGGCACTGCATAATCCTACGTATTTAGCGCTCCCCCATTTTTATAATAATAGCATTTCCCTGAACATAACAGTAATCTTCACGAAGAATATTAGTAGAGAGATAGTTGAGTTGAGCGCCTCTGGTGGTGAGAGTTGTCCTTGAGAAAGGTTCCTTGATGGTGGTGGTGAGGGGCTCTTGATCAAAGGAATGTGATCAGTGCCATCTAGGACTGATCTTAAATATCCCAGGTGGTGCATGACCCCAACGGGTTGAGCGCTCCACCATGAGTAGTGATTATAGTTGTGTGTGTTAGCAGTGGCATCTAGTGGTAGAAGTGAGAGTTGTCAGTGACGGTGTTACAGTGAAGGTCACTATAGTGAACAATCTCAAGGTCACTAACGTTCAGTTGAACTTTAGTGGTCGTAGAGGAAGGACGTGTTGATCCTGCTCCTTCCACCCCCCCCACGGTTTTACCGCTTCCTCGTCCTCTTAAGTGTTGGTTAGTGCCGTATTTGTCAGTACAAGAGTTGAGCTGTTGCTCCTGGTCCCCTGAACTAGTGTGCTCACTGAATTTGGTCCAGGAACTGTACCTCAACATTACAGAGGTACATAATGGGTCCAGGGACTGCACCTCAACATTACAGAGGTACATAATGGGTCCAGGGACTGTACCTCAACATTACAGAGGTACATAATGGGTCCAGGGACTGTACCTCAACATTACAGAGGTACATAATGGGTCCAGGAACTGTACCTCAACATTACAGAGGTACATAATGGGTCCAGGGACTGCACCTCAACATTACAGAGGTACATAATGGGTCCAGGGACTGTACCTCAACATTACAGAGGTACATAATGGGTCCAGGGACTGTACCTCAACATTACAGAGGTACATAATGGGTCCAGGAACTGTACCTCAACATTAGAGGTACATAATGGGTCCAGGGACTGTACCTCAACATTACAGAGGTACATAATGGGTCCAGGGACTGTACCTCAACATTACAGAGGTACATAATGGGTCCAGGGACTGTACCTCAACATTACAGAGGTACATAATGGGTCCAGGAACTGTACCTCAACATTACAGAGGTGCATAATGGGTCCAGGGACTGTACCTCAACATTACAGAGGTACATAATGGGTCCAGGGACTGCACCTCAACATTACAGAGGTACATAATGGGTCCAGGAACTGTACCTCAACATTACAGAGGTACATAATGGGTCCAGGGACTGTACCTCAACATTACAGAGGTACATAATGGGTCCAGGGACTGCACCTCAACATTACAGAGGTACATAATGGGTCCAGGAACTGTACCTCAACATTAGAGGTACATAATGGGTCCAGGGACTGCACCTCAACATTACAGAGGTACATAATGGGTCCAGGGACTGTACCTCAACATTACAGAGGTACATAATGGGTCCAGGAACTGTACCACAACATTACAGAGGTACATAATGGGTCCAGGGACTGTATCTCAACATTAGAGGTACATAATTGGTCCAGGAACTGTACCTCAACATTACAGAGGTACATAATGGGTCCAGGGAGTGTACCACAACATTACAGAGGTACATAATGGGTCCAGGGACTGCACCTCAACATTACAGAGGTACATAATGGGTCCAGGAACTGTACCTCAACATTATAGAGGTACATAATGGGTCCAGGGAGTGTACCACATTACAGAGGTACATAATGGGTCCAGGGACTGAACCACAACATTACAGAGGTACATAATGGGTCCAAGGACTGAACCACAACATTACAGAGGTACATAATGGGTCCAGGGACTGAACCACAACATTACAGAGGTACATAATGGGTCCAGGGACTGCACCTCAACATTACAGAGGTACATAATGGGTCCAGGGAGTGTACCACAACATTACAGAGGTACATAATGGGTCCAGGGAGTGTACCACAACATTACAGAGGTACATAATGGGTCCAGGGACTGAACCTCAACATTACAGAGGTACATAATGGGTCCAGGGACTGTACCTCAACATTACAGAGGCACATAATGGGTCCAGGGACTGTACCACAACATTACAGAGGTACATAATGGGTCCAGGGACTGAACGACAACATTACAGAGGTACATAATGGGTCCAGGGACTGAACCACAACATTACAGAGGTACATAATGGGTCCAGGGACTGAACCACAACATTACAGAGGTACATAATGGGTCCAGGGAGTGTACTACAACATTACAGAGGTACATAATGGGTCCAGGGACTGAACCACAACATTACAGAGGTACATAATGGGTCCAGGGAGTGTACCACAACATTACAGAGGTACATAATGGATCCAGGGACTGAACCACAACATTACAGAGGTACATAATGGGTCCAGGGACTGAACCACAACATTACAGAGGTACATAATGGGTCCAGGGACTGAACCACACCATTACAGAGGTACATAATGGGTCCAGGGACTGAACCACAACATCACAGAGGTACATAATGGGTCCAGGGAGTGTACCACAACATTACAGAGGTACATAATGGGTCCAGGGACTGAACCACAACATTACAGAGGTACATAATGGGTCCAGGGACTGAACCACAACATTACAAAGGTACATAATGGGTCCAGGGACTGAACCACAACATTACAGAGGTACCTAATGGGTCCAGGGACTGTACCTCAACATTACAGAGGTACATAATGGGTCCAGGGACTGCACCTCAACATTACAGAGGTACATAATGGGTCCAGGAACTGTACCTCAACATTACAGAGGTACATAATGGGTCCAGGGACTGTACCTCAACATTACAGAGGTACATAATGGGTCCAGGGACTGCACCTCAACATTACAGAGGTACATAATGGGTCCAGGAACTGTACCTCAACATTAGAGGTACATAATGGGTCCAGGGACTGCACCTCAACATTACAGAGGTACATAATGGGTCCAGGGACTGTACCTCAACATTACAGAGGTACATAATGGGTCCAGGAACTGTACCTCAACATTACAGAGGTACATAATGGGTCCAGGGACTGTACCTCAACATTACAGAGGTACATAATGGGTCCAGGAACTGTACCACAACATTACAGAGGTACATAATGGGTCCAGGGACTGTATCTCAACATTAGAGGTACATAATGGGTCCAGGAACTGTACCTCAACATTACAGAGGTACATAATGGGTCCAGGGAGTGTACCACAACATTACAGAGTACATAATGGGTCCAGGGAATGCACCTCAACATTAGAGGTACATAATGGGTCCAGGAACTGTACCTCAACATTACAGAGGTACATAATGGGTCCAGGGAGTGTACCACAACATTACAGAGGTACATAATGGGTCCAGGGACTGAACCACAACATACAGAGGTACATAATGGGTCCAAGGACTGAACCACAACATTACAGAGGTACATAATGGGTCCAGGGACTGAACCACAACATTACAGAGGTACATAATGGGTCCAGGGACTGCACCTCAACATTACAGAGGTACATAATGGGTCCAGGGAGTGTACCACAACATTACAGAGGTACATAATGGGTCCAGGGAGTGTACCACAACATTACAGAGGTACATAATGGGTCCAGGGACTGAACCACAACATTACAGAGGTACATAATGGGTCCAGGGACTGTACCTCAACATTACAGAGGCACATAATGGGTCCAGGGACTGTACCACAACATTACAGAGGTACATAATGGGTCCAGGGACTGAACGACAACATTACAGAGGTACATAATGGGTCCAGGGACTGAACCACAACATTACAGAGGTACATAATGGGTCCAGGGACTGAACCACAACATTACAGAGGTACATAATGGGTCCAGGGAGTGTACTACAACATTACAGAGGTACATAATGGGTCCAGGGACTGAACCACAACATTACAGAGGTACATAATGGGTCCAGGGAGTGTACCACAACATTACAGAGGTACATAATGGATCCAGGGACTGAACCACAACATTACAGAGGTACATAATGGGTCCAGGGACTGAACCACAACATTACAGAGGTACATAATGGGTCCAGGGACTGAACCACACCATTACAGAGGTACATAATGGGTCCAGGGACTGAACCACAACATCACAGAGGTACATAATGGGTCCAGGGAGTGTACCACAACATTACAGAGGTACATAATGGGTCCAGGGACTGAACCACAACATTACAGAGGTACATAATGGGTCCAGGGACTGAACCACAACATTACAAAGGTACATAATGGGTCCAGGGACTGAACCACAACATTACAGAGGTACATAATGGGTCCAGGGACTGAACCACAACATTACAGAGGTACATAATGGGTCCAGGGAGTGTACCACAATATTACAGAGGTACATAATGGGTCCAGGGACTGAACCACAACATTACAGAGGTACATAATGGGTCCAGGGACTGTACCTCAACATTACAGAGGTACATAATGGGTCCAGGGAATGTACCACATTAGAGGTACATAATGGGTCCAGGAACTGTACCTCAACATTACAGAGGTACATAATGGGTCCAGGGACTGTACCTCAACATTACAAGTTACAAAGGTAATGAACAAAGTCACAACATAACGAGTTATTTACGCAGAAATTAATTTGGTCGCGCACGCGCGCGCGCACACCTTGTGGTTTACCTCATGTTCTTTTGTTTACCTTTTGTATTTAAATTTTGTTTACCTTGTGTTAACCTCATTAACCTTCTGTTTACCCCATTTTTACCTTGCGTTTACCTCATTAACCTTCTGTTTACCCCATGTTTACCTTGCGTTAACCTCATTAACCTTCTGTTTACCCCATGTTTACCTTGCGTTTACCTCATTAACCTTCTGTTTACCCCGTGTTTACCTTGCGTTTACCACGTGTTTACCTTGCGTTTACCCCGTGTTTACCTTGCGTTTACCTCATTAACCTTCTGTTTACCCCGTGTTTGCCACGTGTTTACCTTGCGTTTACCACGTGTTTACCTTGCGTTTACCTCATTAACCTTCTGTTTACCCCGTGTTTGCCACGTGTTTACCTTGCGTTTACCACGTGTTTACCTTGCGTTTACCCCGTGTTTACCTTGCGTTTACCTCATTAACCTTCTGTTTACCCCGTGTTTGCCACGTGTTTACCTTGCGTTTACCACGTGTTTACCTTGCGTTAACCTCATTAACCTCATTAACTCCCACTTTGCAGCGTTGCGGCAGCGGCAGCAACGGTATCCTACCAGCTCTTCTTTCTCAAAAAAAAACATCGCCCATCAAAACTTGTGATGGCCTAAGTGAAAGTTCAACTACATGAACCCACGGAGACCACAACATGACCCAAGAATACTAAGAATGTAACCCAAATCTTGACAAAATTAGAAGATCTAAGGAAGACAGCCCTGCTAACCCAAACACTGCCTCCGCTGCCAGACAACCACTTAACCCAAGCTCTGAGAAAACAAGCCTTCTCCTCCATTGCTACACAGTATCTACTTCAGTGATACTATGAAAGGATATCGCAGAAGAAACAACACCAGTAATAATAGAATAACAGCAAGGACCCTAGAACTCAACTTGTCTACCCAGCAGGACGCCGGTGTATCATCAACCCCCCTCACCACCGCCACCCAGGGAACAACAACAACAACAACAACAAACATGGCTGACTCCCCCTCCAACTCCACTCCCTTCAAAGGATTCACCCATGATAACTCAGGTATGATTATTCCTGACAATATCAAGGACTACATCGTTGCTCTAGAAAATGAAATCAAAGATATCAAAGCAGCACTCGAGCGACGAGATTCCAAGATAACCAACCTCGAGAATAAGATCCAAAACCTTGAAGAGAAGATTACATCGGGAAGTGTTGACACAGAAAATACTCTAAAAGCAGCTATAGCCAGTCACACTGAGCAAATAACAACAATAAATATGAAGGTTGAAGAAGCAATCAAGGACTGGAATCAGAACATGCACACTCGACTAAATGAATACCTTGATTTCCAAGACGACAAAACTGAACAAGATAAGTTGTCTGATGCAGTTATAATAAACAGTCCACACATTCCTAGTGACATAACACAAGCACAGTGCAAAGAAACTGCTGTCAGGATAATACAGGACCACGTACAAGTCATCGTGCAAAACAATGAAATCAAAGAAACACGTTTGTTAGGAAAACCAGGAAGTAAACACAGTATAATGATCCGACTTCATTCATACGATAAAAGAAAGGACCTAATTAAATCAGCAATTACAATGAAAAATGGAGTGTACATAAATGAGTGTCTAACAAAAAAACGTCAAAACCTTCTGTTCAGGCTGAGAAAACTTAAACAGGAAAACAAAATACATCAGTGTTTCACGCGAGATGGGAAAATACTAATAAGGAAAACATCAACAGGACAACAATATACCATCTCAAACGAACATGATTTCTCTACCTTCCTTAAAAAAGCTGACATTTCTGTAACAGATTAGATAAGTGCCCTTAATACATATATACGTGTGGTGCATATAGTGTACGTTACTATTATATTGTACATTATTATTTTTATTATTTTTCATCACTAGCTAATGCCAACTACCTCCAATACTCTATAACTTTCTTACTGCTATTAATTGCTCATAATTTTAAATTAAAAGTCAAATCTTACTCCAAATTAATAATATTCATTTTTTCTTACCTGTCCATTTAATTTTGTTTATCACTACTTGTTTTTTTTAGTCACTTTACATTGTGTATGCAATTAGTGTATATTCCAATTACTTTTTTGCAAGTACCAAAACTATCTTTTGCTAGCTAGTACCAACTACCTCATTTTTTTTACCTTTATTGTGCAATAAACTGCTCAATTTATCTAATATTACAAATCAGATCTTACTCCTAAACCAATATTATTTCATAGTGACCATCTGTCCATTTAACTTTGTTTACCATTACTTAATTTTAGTCCCTTATATATTTTCTCCTTTATTTTAGCTTTATATAACTACCCTAGCTTATACATTTACAATTGTTAAAATAATCAAGGTGCTATTCTCAGGTGCTAAAGTAGAACAAGTTCACAATTTTGCCATTATATTCCAAAGCTCATTTATCTTATAGTACTACCTACTATCATATTCCCAAGCTCCATTATTTGATAATCACTTTATTTGTACTAGTCCCTTTTATATTGTCTCCTTTATTTTAGCTAAAAAAAAAAAAAAAAAAAAAAAAAAAAAAAAAAAAAAAAACTACCTTAGCTCATTATTTTACATTTGTTAAATAATTCAGGTGCTATTTTTTAGCTTAAGACTATTTACTTTGTTTTATACTTAATTCTAACTATAGATTCACTACAAATCTTATGATTACAAGCATTGATCCAGATACCAACCTCTTATTTAATGACTTAAATGAATCAAACAGTTACTGTAATTACTACACTGCAGAACAATCAAAGGCACTTCTCAGTGCCAACAACAACATAACTATCTTTAACTACAATATCAGATCTTTAAGCAAGCATTACGATGACCTCATAGCATTACTAAATTCCTTACATGCCAATATGTCCATCATTACACTAACTGAAACCTGGCTAAAGCCTGATAGTACAGATGTCTATGCCATTCCTGGTTACACAGCCATACACAACTGTAGGCCAGACCAACAAGGGGGTGGCACAGCCATATACTACTCAGACCAACTAGAATGTATCACTAATACTTGCACAAGAGATGAACATGGGGAATATATAATAGCCAAATTCAAATCCAAATACCTACAAAAACCTCTCACATTGATAAACATCTACAGAGTTCCACAGTCAAACATTAGCCAATTTAGTCAAAACCTAGGAAGTATGATAACTGATGCACGCATGAACAAAGATCACTTACTACTCTCAGGTGACTTCAATATAAATCTCCTGCAAGACCAGGACCCACACGTTACTGAATTCACAAACACAATGAGTAACTGTATGTTGCTACCAACAGTAACAAAACCTACAAGAGTTACAGAGACTAGTGTTTCCCTACTTGACCACATCTGGACCAACACCATATCCCCTTTAAAATCAGGCATAATTACAGATAATACCACAGACCACTACCCTACTTTCCTCATAACAACTCTTGGTAAATTACCCCAAGACACTACTAAAGTCACCTTCAGACTTCACAATGAGGCAGCCATTAATAACTTCACAACAGCAGTAGCAAACATTGACTGGCACACTGAGCTAGAAATCAATACAGATATTGACGAATGTATTAATAATTTTCTAAAAAAGACTCAATACCTCTATAACAAGCACTGCCCTAAAAAAACTAAGCAGATGACAGCTAAGAGACTGAACAGTCCCTGGCTAACACCCAGCATTCTCAAATCCATAAATACAAAACACCAATATGAAAAACAGTACAGAATGGGTCACATAACCAGAGACCAAACAAAACGTTACTCGTCAATCCTAACCAGCCTGATAAGAAGGGCAAAAAAATTGTATTATGAGAACAGATTATCCAACTTACGAGGTGATATAAAAAAGACCTGGAAAACCCTATCAGAAATTCTGGGAACAAAAAAGATATCACGAAATAGCGAAATAAAATTAGCAAAATCAGATGAACCCCAACTCCCACCAACAGAAACAGCAAACAGACTCAATGATTTCTTCTCCACTATAGGACAAAACCTTGCCAATAAAATCCCAAGCTCAGATACCCCACCAAATGACTACCTCACCGGCAACTACCCGAACACACTGTTCCTAGCTCCGACTAACCCATACGAAGTCTCCCTTATTATCAACGCACTAAAAAACAAGGCAGGAGATTTAAATACCTTACCACCCTTTATATACAAAAAAGTGTCACAAGTGCTATCACCAATCATTGCAACACTCTTTAACAAATCCATTGAATCCTCCACCTTCCCTACAGTACTCAAAATAGCAAGGGTCACCCCGATCCACAAAGGAGGAGACCAAACAGAGTTGAATAACTATAGGCCAATATCCAACTTACACCCTCTCTCAAAAATCTTCGAAAAATTAATCCATAAACGAATCTACTCCTACCTTATCTCCCAAAACATACTCAACCCCTGCCAATTTGGATTCAGGCCTAATAAAAATACTAATGATGCTATCATACACATGCTAGAACATATATACACTGCAATAGAGAAAAAAGAAGTCCCACTGGGGATCTTCATTGACTTACGTAAAGCTTTTGATACAGTTGACCATGACTTGCTCCACGTAAAATTGTCACACTATGGTATAAGAGGGCACTCCCTCAACTACCTCAAGTCATACCTCAGCAACAGAAGCCAATATGTGTACGCAAATGGGGCAAACTCTTCTGCACAACCAATTACAGTTGGTGTCCCACAGGGAAGTGTCCTTGGCCCTCTTCTCTTTCTCCTATACATAAATGACCTACCAAATGCTTCTCAATTACTCAAACCCACACTATTTGCTGATGACACAACATACGTCTTCTCCCACCCGAGCCCAGTCACGCTAGCCAATACTGTAAATACCGAATTACAGAAAATATCTACCTGGATGAGTACTAACAAACTTACACTAAACATTGACAAAACCTACTTCATTCAGTTTGGTAACAGAGCTACAGATGTCCCTCTTAACATAATGATAAACGGATCACCTATCACAAAGCTAACAGAGGGAAAATTCTTAGGAATCCACCTTGATAATAGACTCAAATTTCATACACATATACAACAAATTTCTAAGAAAATTTCCAAGACTGTAGGCATACTATCGAAGATACGGTACTATGCTCCACAGTCAGCCCTCCTGGCCCTATATCACTCTCTTATTTACCCCTATCTCACCTATGGAATTTGTGCATGGGGCTCAACAACAAGTAACCATCTCAGACCACTAATTACCCAACAAAAGGCTGCAGTTAGAATGATAACAAATTCTCACTACAGGCAGCACACTCCACCAATATTCAATACACTCAACCTACTCACCATACAAAACATCCATACTTATTACTGCACCTATTACATACATAGAACACTCAACTCTGATATTAACCCTCCCCTCAAACATCTCCTTGCCAACCTCAACAGAACACATGACCATAATACAAGGCACAGATCACTCTTTGATATTCCTCGTGTCCATCTCACGCTATGCAAAAACTCAATGCACATAAAAGGCCCTAAAATCTGGAATTCATTACCTGTAAATATAAAAGAAACACTACCTGTTTATAAATTCAAGTCTCTTCTCAAAGATCACTTACTCACCCAAAACCAAATAAATACTGAATAACTGAACCTTATAAATTGTATATCTTAAATGTTTCTCACAATTATATCACATAAATGTTAAACCTAAAACCCAATCTAACTTTATTATTTTTTAAATACACTACCTAACAGAATACTCCATTCTACTGAATTTACAACAATGCATGCAACCATATGACCTGTCTTTGTAATACTCACTTGTGCTTTATAGTAATCAGTTTACATTAATGTTTTTCACTGATTTCATCATTGCTTAGTTAATCTTAAGTTAATTTTAAGCCAGCCCGTAATGCTATGCATAGTATAAGTGGCTTTGGCATGCTGCTCTTCTGTATTTTTTTGTACCTCTGTAAGTGTGCTCAAATTATAAATAAATAAATAAATAAATAAATTAACCTTTTGTTTACCCCATGTGTACCTTGCGTTTACCCCGTGTTTACCTTGCGTTTACCACGTGTTTACCTTGCGTTTACCCCGTGTTTACCTTGCGTTTACCACGTGTTTACCTTGCGTTTACCCCGTGTTTACCTTGCGTTTACCACGTGTTTACCTTGCGTTTACCCCGTGTTTACCTTGCGTTTACCCCGTGTTTACCTTGCGTTTACCCCGTGTTTACCTTGCGTTAACCTCATTAACCTTCTGTTTACCCCGTGTTTACCTTGCGTTTACCACGTGTTTACCTTGCGTTTACCACGTGTTTACCTTGCGTTAACCTCATTAACCTTTTGTTTACCCCATGTTTACCTTGCGTTTACCCCGTGTTTACCTTGCGTTTACCACGTGTTTACCTTGCGTTTACCCCGTGTTTACCTTGCATTTACCCCGTGTTTACCTTGCGTTTACCCCGTGTTTACCTTGCGTTTACCTCATTAACCTTCTGTTTACCCCGTGTTTACCACGTGTTTACCTTGCGTTTACCACGTGTTTACCTTGCGTTAACCTCATTAACCTTTTGTTTACCCCATGTGTACCTTGCGTTTACCCCGTGTTTACCTTGCGTTTACCCCGTGTTTACCTTGCGTTTACCCCGTGTTTACCTTGCGTTTACCACGTGTTTACCTTGCGTTTACCCCGTGTTTACCTTGCGTTTACCTCATTAACCTTCTGTTTACCCCGTGTTTACCACGTGTTTACCTTGCGTTTACCACGTGTTTACCTTGCGTTAACCTCATTAACCTTTTGTTTACCCCATGTGTACCTTGCGTTTACCCCGTGTTTACCTTGCGTTTACCACGTGTTTACCTTGCGTTTACCCCGCGTTTACCCCGTGTTTACCTTGCATTTACCCCGTGTTTACCTTGCGTTTACCCCATGTTTACCTTGCGTTTACCCCGTGTTTACCGTGTTTACCTTGCTTTTACCCCATGTTTACCTTGCGTTTTCCCCGTGTTTACCTTGCGTTTACCTCGTGTTTACCCCGTGTTTACCCTGTGTTTACCTTGCGTTTACCCCGTGTTTACCTTGCGTTTACCTCGTGTTTACCTCGTGTTTACCTCGTGTTTACCCCGTGTTTACCTTGCGTTTACCTCGTGTTAACCTTACGTTTACCTCGTGTTTACCTCAGCTATACCACGTGTTTACCTCAGCTATACCATGTGTTTACCTCGTGTTTACCTCAGCTATACCACGTGTTTACCTCAGCTATACCATGTGTTTACCTCGTGTTTACCTCAGCTATACCGTGTGTTTACCTTGTGTTTACCTCAGCTATACCATGTGTTTACCTCGTGTTTGCCTCAGCTATACCACGTGTTTACCTCAGCTATACCACGTGTTTACCTCAGCTATAACACGTGTTTACCTCAGCTATGCCACGTGTTTACCTCGTGTTTACCTCGGCTATGCCACGTGTTTACCTCGTGTTTACCTCAGCTATGCCACGTGTTTACCTCAGCTATAACACGTGTTTACCTCAGCTGTGCCACGTGTTTACCTCAGCTATGCCACGTGTTTACCTCGTGTTTACCTCAGCTGTGCCACGTGTGTACCTCGTGTTTACCTCAGCTGTGCCACGTGTTTACCTCAGCTATAACACGTGTTTACCTCAGCTATACCACGTGTTTACCTCAGCTGTGCCACGTGTTTACCTCGTGTTTACCTCAGCTATGCCACGTGTTTACCTCAGCTATACCACGTGTTTACCTCAGCTATGCCACGTGTTTACCTCAGCTATACCACGTGTTTACCTCAGCTATGCCGCGTGTTTACCTCAGCTATGCCACGTGTTTACCTCAGCTATGCCGCGTGTTTACCTCAGCTATGCCGCGTGTTTACCTCAGCTATACCACGTGTTTACCTCAGCTATGCCACGTGTTTACCTCAGCTATACCACGTGGTTTACCTCAGCTATGCCACGTGTTTACCTCAGCTATACCACGTGTTTACCTCAGCTATACCACGTGTTTACCTCAGCTATGACACGTGTTTACCTCAGCTATGCCACGTGTTTACCTCGTGTTTACCTCAGCTATGCCACGTGTTTACCTCGTGTTTACCTCAGCTATACCACGTGTTTACCTCAGCTATGCCACGTGTTTACCTCAGCTATGCCACGTGTTTACCTCAGCTATGCCACGTGTTTACCTCAGCTATACCACGTGTTTACCTCAGCTATGCCACGTGTTTACCTCAGCTATACCACGTGTTTACCTCAGCTATACCACGTGTTTACCTCAGCTATGCCACGTGTTTACCTCAGCTATAACACGTTTTTACCTCGTGTTTACCTCAGCTATACCACGTGTTTACCTCAGCTATACCACGTGTTTACCTCAGCTATGCCACGTGTTTACCTCAGCTATAACACGTGTTTACCTCAGCTATGCCACGTGTTTACCTCGTGTTTACATCAGCTATGCCACGTGTTTACCTCAGCTATACCACGTGTTTACCTCAGCTATACCACGTGTTTACCTCGTGTTTACCTCAGCTATACCACGTGTTTACCTCAGCTATGCCACGTGTTTACCTCAGCTATACCATGTGTTTACCTCGTGTTTACCTCAGCTATGCCACGTGTTTACCTCGTGTTTACCTCAGCTATACCACGTGTTTACCTCAGCTATGCCACGTGTTTACCTCGTGTTTACCTCAGCTATGCCACGTGTTTACCTCAGCTATGCCACGTGTTTACCTCAGCTATACCATGTGTTTACCTCGTGTTTACCTCAGCTATGTCACGTGTTTACCTCGTGTTTACCTCAGCTATGCCATGTGTTTACCTCAGCTATACCACGTGTTTACCTCAGCTATGCCACGTGTTTACCTCAGCTATGCCACGAGTTTACCTCGTTTTTACCTCAGCTATGCCACGTGTTTACCTCGTGTTTACCTCAGCTATACCACGTGTTTACCTCGTGTTTACCTCAGCTATGCCACGTGTTTACCTCGTGTTTACCTCAGCTATACCACGTGTTTACCTCAGCTATACCATATGTTTACCTCAGCTATGCCACGTGTTTACCTCGGCTATACCACGTGTTTACCTCAGCTATAACACGTGTTTACCTCAGCTATGCCACGTGTTTACCTCGTGTTTACCTCAGCTATACCACGTGTTTACCTCGTGTTTACCTCAGCGATGCCACGTGTTTACCTCAGCTATACCATATGTTTACCACATGTTTACCTCAGCTATGCCACGTGTTTACCTCAGCTATACCACGTGTTTACCTCAGCTATACCACGTGTTTACCTCAGCTATGCCACGTGTTTACCTCGCGTTTATCTCAGCTATACCACGTGTTTATCTCAGCTATACCTTGTGTTTACCTCGTGTTTACACTGAGCAGATTACCAGTATGTGTAATAATTTCCTTGTTTTTTGATTATCGTTTATTGAACGACTTGTTAAGGATTATGTATAATGATGTTGGAATTGTTATATGCTTAAAGGCCCGATTTACCATGCGGTTTTAGCGCTTTGTAAAGCACTAATAGTGGTTTGTAGATTTATTAATGCTAGTGGGGAGCACTAAACCCGTGGAAGTTAATGCCCGGGTATGGGTGATAAACAGGTTTGATTCCCATACTGCGCCTCCACCGCCTTATCAACCAGGCTGTTACTACTGGTCGCATGTGAACTAACGTTGGGTAGAATGTGCTGGCTCTCACGCACAAATTTCCTTAAACACTTTCACCATTCACACTATCACACTCTCGCCAGAGGTGCGCAGACACAGCAGTTTAGATGTTACTCTAAACAGCAAAGCTGTATAGCCCTTGTGGTTTAGCGCTTCTTTTTGATTATAATAATTAAACAGCAAATATCCCAAACCCGTCCTTTATTAAAGTGCAGGCATTGTACTGCCCACCTCCAGGACTCGAGGCTGGCTAACCAGTTTCCCTTCACATTTACCTTGATCACACTCCAACAGTAAGTTTATTCAGGTACAGGTACACATACAGTTACATAAATTATCATACATAGCAGCATATAAGTAAGTTCATTCAGGTATACACACATACAGTTACATAGAATTATCATACATAGCAGTATATGTGTAGAGAACCTAGGATAACCCAAAAAAGTCAGACACAGTGACTTATTTCCATTGGGGTCCTATTATCCTATTATCCAGGATATCCCCCCCAAAAATCCTATTTCCCCATTGGAAATGTCACTTTTGACTTTTTTACTCTAGGTTCTCTACATATATGCTGCTATATATTTGTAACTGTATTTGTTTATAATAATAATAATAATTATTTACTACCAGTACATGTACAAGGTATACAGACCATAACTGACATTTTCATGTGGGTTCGATAACGTGGATGGGGTAAAAACACTCACGTAGGCTGGTTAGTACGTATAATATACAACGGAAAGTATGGGAAGCACCATCAGCCGCCCTGCCTCTCTCTGCTCTCTATCTCAGACTGACCCACCAATGCCTAGGGGATGAGCGGTGTTCAAAAACATGCTATGGTCAGCAGCAACGTGAATAACAGTCAGTGATTCACACAGACGGTTGGTAGTGAGTCATCTACTGGTAACTGGTACTACTGAGAACATCAACTATATAGAACGTCGCTTATTATGCTGAGCACTTCGGGCAAATTAGGCCCTTGTCCCAGGATGCGACCCACACCAGTCCACTAACACCCAGGTACCCTTTACATAGACAACCGATGTAAAGAAACACGCCCAATGTTTCTACCCTCGCTGGGAATCGAACACAGACCCTCGCTGTGTGAAGCGAGAGCTTTAGCGGTCCGGCCACGGGGTACCTGAATAATCTTACACCTGCTCTATGTTAAGTCTCCTATAATAAACGCTTATCTCAATATCTGTTATCAGAATTTTCACTGAATACATTTACAGTCAGGTCTAGAATAGTGCGAATTTCACCTTAGTGTGAAATTAATTAGTTGTAGTTTTTCCTCCCCAAAATTAATCAAATCATGCACAAACATGTTATCAGGCTTTTATATGCATGTAAAAAAAGGCTGTGCCTCACTTTACAGCAGTAGCCTGGAACCTAACCTGCTGTGCAAATGGGGCCCTAGAGTAGCCTGGAACCTAACCTGCTGTGTAAGTGGGGCCCTAGAGTAGCCTGGAACCTAACCTGCTGTGTAAGTGGGACCCTAGAGTAGCCTGGACCCTAACCTGCTGTGTAAGTGGGGCCCTAGAGTAGCCTGGAACCATTCATTCATTAGAGGTTCGCCAGTACTTCCGGCCCGGGTCTTCTCCATATGGTGACCCGGCTGTGGCCCCCAGTTGGGGGTGTCGTTCATCTTCTTCTTTCTTGGGCCCTCTAGGTGGAGGGTAACATCGTCATCTCTCTTGCGGCGACTCCCCGGAGGGGAGTGTCATCTCGCTGGAACCTAACCTGCTGTGTAAGTGGGACCCTAGAGTAGCCTGGACCCTAACCTGCTGTGTAAGTGGGGCCCTAGAGTAGCCTGGAACCTAACCTGCTGTGTAAGTGGGGCCCTAGAGTAGCCTGGAACCTAACCTGCTGTGTAGGTGGGGCCCTAGAGTAGCCTGGAACCTAACCTGCTGTGTAAGTGGGGCCCTAGAGTAGCCTGGAACCTAACCTGCTGTGTAAGTGGGGCCCTAGAGTAGCCTGGAACCTAACCTGCTATGTAATGGGACCCTAGAGTAGCCTGGAACCTAACCTGCTGTGTCAGTGGGGCCCTAGATTAGCCTGGAACCTAACCTGCTGTGTCAGTGGGGCCCTAGATTAGCCTGGAACCTAACCTGCTGTGTAATCAGAGCATGCCAAATTTGACCCAAGGAAGGGGAGGTTAGTTCCTAATCCTTCAAACAGTCATTCTGCACCCTCCTCAATTCTCCCCCTTGAAGAATCTTTTATATTTAGGGGAAAGCACTAAACCCCTTTGGGTCATACAGTGCCGGGGAAGTGAGAGGCAATCAGGTTCAACGAAAAGGAGAACAAGTCAAATTCGTTGGATCAAGGTCCCAGGAACCTGCCCTGAGGTGCGTGTACTGTGTATTACAATCAAAACTAAGCACTAAACCCACAAGGGCCATACAGTGCTGGCAAGTGCTGTACAGATTATCACATTGTAGTACTGTCATTGAAACATTTGATACATCGTATACGATGTATCAGATTTGTAACACTAATGATAGTCTGATGCTCTACTGTCTAGGCTAGAAGGTAGAGCCTCAGACTAAATTTATTCACCAGTTCAAACTCCTCGTCCACCCTGGGGTATACCTGGAGGGAGTTTTGGGGTCAACACCCTCGCAGCTCGGTCTGTGACCAGGCCTTGTGATGAAACAGGGTTTGATCAACCAAGCTGTTACTGTTGGCTGCAGGTAATCTGGAGTTTATCTGGAGAGAGTTCCGGGGGTCAACGCCCCCGCGGCCCGGTCTGTGACCAGGCCTCCTTAGGTCAGTGTCCCAGGATGCGACCCACACCAGTCGACTAACACCCAGGTACCCATTTTACTGATGGGGAACATAGACAACAGGTGGAAAGAAACACGTCCAATGTTTCTACTCTGGCTGGGAATCGAACCCAGGCCCTCACCGTGTGAAGCGAGAGCGTTAACCACTAGGCCACCAGAGCCCCGACATACAAACCACAGCCCGGCTGGTCAGGGACTGACTTTAGGTATGTACCCAGCGCCTTCTTGAAGATAGCCAGGGGTCTATTGGTAATCCCCCTTAAGTATGCTGGGAGGCAGTTGAAGAGTCTTGGGCCCCTGACACTTACTGTGTTGTCTCATCATGCTAGTGGTGCCCCGGTTTTTCATAGGGGGATGTTGCATCTCCTGCCCAGTCTTTTGCTTTTGTAAGGAGTGATTTTTATGTGCAAATTTGGTACTAGTCTCTCTAGGATTTTCCACTGACAGTTGTTTAATACAACTTAATTTGAGTTCACTAATGGTAGGTTTAATAATGCTGTACACAAACGTTCGAGGGAATATCATATATTACAATATTATCAAGGAAATCGCAATATATTAAAAGTGTTTTGGGTGTTAGTTCTGTGTTTCAACAAGTACATTGAAATACAGAAATAAGTTACATTGTTTGACTTTATTGAGTCATCTTAGGTTAAATCTACATAGTGTGGGTTTTGATGGAATTCCATTGTTAGTTGCACACCCTGTTGGTGGTGTAACAACAGGTACTGTTTGTCAGTAAGGCAACTATTGGTGGAACAACAGGAACTCTGACATGCTAGTTCGACACTGTTTACTATGATACACTACATCAACTTACCTCCTCTTACACTTCTCCTCAAAGCCACATACACATTGTACAAGACCCAAACAGTTGTACCCCAAGCCACAGAAAACTGTACATACACTAAGTCCTCAACTTACGAACACATTGGGGACCTTTTATTTTGTGTATAATAGTGATTTAATAATGATATTATACACAATACACAAAATTCTCAATGTATTTGAGTTGATGACTTACTGTACTGGTACAACACTCACCTTTGTATCATCATGTACAAAATTAAGGGATCATGAAAAATAATAAATCTTGTAACTCATTTTGGTCCTTTATTCCATTAAAAAAAAATAATATTTATTATCAAAGGGACCACAGTATGCAAGTATTTCATACAAACGTACAAGAATGATATAACCGAGACAGTATTGTATGTTGTTAAAGTCAACTCTGGCTTTAATAAATTTCGGGAATATGTGAAAAATCTGCTGGATCAACTGGTCGAGGGATAACGGACACACTCCACTAGTTCCATAATTGTCCATTATTGGTACGATCCCCATCAAAATTTCCATCTTTATCCACCACAACCCATCACCTTCTCCATCCCTATTTGTTCATAAATCAAGGCTTTATGTATGGTTTGTGCACAATAAGCCCCCTTATACAGCTCCTCTATAAAGTGTCATTACAAAGTTCAATGCTGAGTACTATGCAGCCTTTTCCATGTGCTAGTCAAGTTTACATGTACAGGTGTTCCTTGACTTACATTGGGGTTGTTCCAACGAACCCATCACGAGTCAAATGTGATGTGCTGAATAAACAAGTCAATAAATAACTTCTGCCACTGAATAAATAAAAAAATAATTACTGTAACTAATCAAATACCAGTATTGAAAGGTAAATAAATAGTACAAGTTAGGAACTTGCTGCCTTCATGCTGGGTAATTAAGTTTCATCTCCAAAGCACTGTTCTTGCATCACTATCAAGTCACAATATCCTAAGTCAAGGAGCACCTTTACTGTACACATCTTTTCAAAGCATTTACACAAACTTGCACCATAATAGGAGCTTTAAAAGGGAGCTGACTAGGTTCAAAAGCTCCAATAAACCCACAGAAATATTGTAGAGTAAACCCTCGACTTTTACACAATTCAGGAGGACCCCAATGTGTTTAACATTCATAACACAAGAAGTCTTCAACTTACGAACATATTATGGTCCTTCTGTGTTGTGTACAATAATTTATAATATTATACACGATAATGATATAACAATGATAAACACAATACAGAAGCTTCTCAACATGTTTGTGAGTCAAGGACTTACAATATTCAGTCTTGTGACCCCCTTGGTTTCCTGCGATTATTTTAGCACTAACAACATACAAAGTGGTAACCCTGGAAGAATCCTTGACCTTCAAGCCCAATACCTCTGTCAGTCAGAGGTGCTAGATCCTAGGAACTGGAGATGCCCTCTCATTCTTTGGATCAGATCTGATTACCTTGCAGTCTGCAGGTCCTGTATGACACCTCTCTCCCATCCCTACAGGTTTAATGTTTTTCCCAAGAATATACACACAACCCCATTCAGCAAAACATAAAAAACACATGCTTTGCTTTGCCTACTAGAAATCCAATGCTTTGCCGACTAGAAGCCCAAACAAAAACATATTCACCTTTTTCTGTGTCGTTAAATGTGGGTTATTCGTACATGTGTATATTACTTGTATGGTCAGTGTATGGCTCAAACAACTGTGTATAGTTCAAGCCTGCCAGGAAGCTGTTTACATACACAGTTTTAAGAGCAGGTACAGCAGGGCCCATCAGGCTAGGAGGGAGTGAATCTGGCAAGCAGCAAATTGAAAGGTGGGACCAGGAGGTATGACCCAACCCCTGCAACTACATATAGGTAAGTACTCTGTACGTATATAAATTATTCTCACCTACCCATTACACAATGAAAACACAAAAACAATGAAAACATCAACTCATTGATATTGAGTGACACAAACTGCAGCATTGTAGACATTGCAGTTTTTAGGCTAGGTAAGGTTTGATGAGGTTTTCCGAAAAGCTTTTCACTTGTTCGACACCTCGAACCTCGTGTTCAAGAAGGGGTAGTTTAATCACGTGGAAATCTTCATACAAATCGGCAATCTGAAATAAATGATACAATTTACATTCAACCTTTTATTTATAGCTAGATATACAAGGTAATATTTATGAAGGGATTCAGGGAAACAGGTTAGCTGGAGGTGGGAAATAAAGTGCTTGCACAATGAAGGATGGGTGAGGATGTTGTGGTTCTGTTGGTGGGAAGTACATTGCCTGCTCTCTGAAGGATGGCTGGTACTGTTGTTGGTAAGTACAGTGCCTGCACTCTGAAGGATAGCTGGTACTGCTCTTGGTAAGTACAGTGCCTGCACTCATCCTTCAGAGTGGCTATGTTGGGAAGTACAGTGCCTGCACTCTGAAGGATGGGAGGGGGATGTTGTGGCTCGGTTGCTGGGATGATGATAATTTTACGATCGTGTACATATTTATTAAAACAACTGGAAGATATAAAGTCCCTGGTTATGCTGAGCATTTTGGACAAACTGTACATAAAACATAAGACTAGGTGAACATAGTATCCCTGAATAACAAACAAAGGCACAATACACAACCCGCACATAGAAGAGAGGAGCTTACAACGACGTTTCGGTCCTACTTGGACCATTTACAAAGTCACACTAACCAGAAGTAGAGCAGGATGGCTATATATAGGCAGGAAGAGGTAGTGGTGATAGTAGTAGTAGTAGTAGTGGGGAACTGGCTCTTTCTCCTTAGTTCCCCACTACCACCACCACCACTACTACTACTACCACCACCACCACTACCTCTTCCTGCCTATATATAGCTGTCCTGCTCCACTTCTGGTTAGTGTGACTTTGTAAATGGTCCAAGTCAGACCGAAATGTCGTCGTAAGCTCCCCTCTTCTATGTGCGGGTTGTGTATAGTATCCCTGTGTAGGTGCTATGTATGTCATGGTAAATGGAACAAGGTAAGCAGAGTGAGGAGGGGTACCTTGGAATATATACCTGTGACTTCTGCAAACAGACATATACAATGTAATGAGGTTCTTTTCTGACAGTGTTTTGCTCATGCATTAGTCTTTTTCAAGTCACAATTCAAAAAAGCCCACTGTGTGTGAGTGGAATGTTGTCCATGAGGTCCAATGTGTGGGCAGAACATTGTCAATGAAGGATCTCGTTACACTGATGTTGTTTTTCACTATTTCTGTAAGGCTGTGACTGGTTCTCACATTTTTGGCCCAAGGCTGTCTACTGGAGGAGCTACAGGAGGGGCCTAAATATACAAAATCCTCTTCTTGTTGTTGCATGTTTTTCTTGGCTTTCAACTGAGTCATTGCTCATTTTAAAGTATTGTATGTACTGTGTATTTATTTTAATTTTTTATCCGTTTTCTTATACCTAAGTGTATTGAGCATTTAATGTATGGTAGTGTAAATATGTTATCAGGCATTTTTGATGCATTCCATAGTTAAAAAATGCTATTTTACACCCAGCAGGTGTAAAATAGCATTCGCAGACCTGGTCTCCAGGTGCACGTACAGCAAAGAGCATCTGTACTAGGCTCACCTGGTCAAGGTACTTGGCTTGGATACGGCATCGAGCAGAGCACATAGAGCACGGCTGTTCACCATCTTTTTGGAATAACAATTGATTGACAACTATGTTGTGTGTGTCAATTCCATATCGTGTGAGCTCTTGAACTAGTCGCTCGGTTTCATACAGGGATAAGAACTCGGCAATGCAAACGCAAACAAACGTTGTCTGGTCCTGAAAAAAGAAGAAAGCAAGGTTAGTCACATATTCAGAGCATATAAAGAGGGTCATTTAAATTACGTTAGCACACTTCAGGTAATGCAGCTACTGAATGAATAACGGTGAATGGTAAATGATATATACATGTATATATATATGTATATATAAACAAACTGCAGCAGGCCAGGACTCGACCCTGCCTCCAGAGACAGCACAAGCATGCATCACCTTACCACTATGCCACTGCATTGTGCTGTCTCTGGAGGCAGTACAAGGTTCACAGGGTCGAGTCCTGGCCTGCTGCAGTTTGGTAAATGAATGGAGACGAATGGTATTTGGGACCTGACGAGCTGTTGGAGTGTGAACAAGGTAATATTTAGCGAAGGGATTCAGGGAAACCGGTTATTTTTATATAGCCGGACTTGAGTCCTGGAAATGGGAAGTACATGTACAATGCCTGCACTTTAAAGGAGGGGTTCGGGATATTGGCAGTTTTGAGGGATATGCTGTGTATCTTATACGTATATGCTTCTAAACTGTTGTGTTCTGAGCACCTCTGCATAAACAGTGATTATGTGTGAGTGAGATGAAAGTGTTGAATGATGATGAAAGTATTTTCTTTTTGGGAATTTTTTTTTCTTTCTTTTTGGGTCACCCTGCCTCAGTGGGAGACAGCTGACTTGTTAAAAATATATATATATATATATATATATATATATATATATATATATATATATATATATATATATATATATATATACATATATGCATGTACGTAATTTATTTAACACGCTGGTCATCTCTCACTGAAAAAAGAAGAAACACTTTCACCATCAATCATTCCATCACCATCTCATCAGAGCTGTATATATAGAGACATATACACGTTTCAAGAGGGTGTTTCTATTAGGCCGTGTGGTTAACGTTTAAGGAAATAAATGAATTTCGGTTTGTACACGTACCGGGTTTTTGAACTGCTCGTTGACTTTCTGTATGACTGGTAGGATGCCCTCTAGTTTACCAGACACCTCGTCAGCATTGAATTCCTGCATGCCAAGAAGACCAGCAACCTGAAATGCTTCACTCAATTAATTATAATCAGTGGTGCTACCTTTACAGATGGTTCCACCTACGATATTTCAACTTCATGATGGTGTGATAGCATCATCGTCAACATATCGTACAGTACTGAAAATTTATCGATATAAACTTGTATTCATTTATAAACCCCTCAATACAGTAAGTTCTCAACTTTTGAGCACATTGAGAATACTCTGTATTATTTGTATCATCGTTATTGTGTGTATTTATTATTGTGTGTTTTATTTTTAATAACACATTGGCTGTTTCCCACCACGGTAGGGTGGCCCAAAAAAGAAAAACTTTCATCATTATTCACTCCATCACTGTCTTGCCAGAGGCGTGCTTACACTACAGTTATAAAACTGCAACATTAACACCCCTCCTTCAGTGTGTGGACACTGTACTTCCCATCTCCAGGACTCAAGTCCAGCCTGTCGGTGTATCACCATTATTATACACAATACAGGTCCCCCAACATGTTCATAAGTTGAAGATTTCCTGTATTATGTTTATACACACTCAGGACCTACCTACCTCCAGGTAGGTAGGGAGGTCCCCAATGTGTTTGTAAGTTGACGACTTCTTGCATTTTGTTAGCACACTTCTGAAAAGATGGTGAATGTGCTTTCATCTTTGGGTGCCCCTGCCTGGGTGGGAGACAGCCACTGAGTTCGAAGAGGACAAGTCATTCCCTGAATGAAACTGCTTGGATTTCCTACTGTATTTCTGCAACACTGCAAGCTCCTTATGATGTGTTGCTTGCAACATGAAAGGCCTAGAGCTAGAAAGAATATTTTGTAAGCACAAGAATGTAAGCAAGTTACCTGGTTTACGAATGGACTAATTTGATTCTTGAGTCGTAATAACTTCCCTAATGACTTCTCAATCACTTGAGGAAATGACAGTAGACGCAGTGTGTGTCCAGTCGGAGCAGTGTCAAAGACCACAACACTGAAGTTCATACCCTGAACCAGCCTGAAACACAATCAACATTTTAGGACATAATTCAATATACAGGAAGTCCCTAACTTCCGAACACATTGGGGACCTTCTGTATTGTGTATAACACACAGTAATGATATAATAATATAGTATACAATACATTAGATTCTCAACATGTTTGTTGAGGACTTGCTGTACTATTCTTCCTCTGTAAGTCATCAGTGTTGTAAGAGGTGACTAAAATAACAGGAGCAAGGTGCTAGTAACTCCTCCTGTATAAATTACTGAATGTAAAAAGAGGAAAAACTTTTGTTTATCGGGTCACTGCCTTGGTGGGAGACAAACGGTGTGTTGAAATTTTTTTTGTCGTTTTTCTCACTCCTGAGTCAGAAAGTTCACTTGTCAGAGTGCAAAAAATTACGGTGGAACCTCGGTACTTGAACAATTCAGTATTCAAACGCTTTGTTCGGTACTCTACCAAATAAACACGACCTGCCAGAACTTCACTGTAAGTTATTTTGCACTTCTTTGCATTTTTTGACATTTTTTATATTGTATAAATAAGATCCATAGTGACTTAAGAGGGTTAGTGATAATAGCCAACCAAAAAGAAAATTGGGAAAAATTCATTCTGCACTTAAACAGCCTTCTGGAACCAATTAAGTTTGAGTGTTGAGGTTCCACTGTACTGTTATTTTCTGGCATAAAAGGCATCTCCCCCCCCCCCCCCCACAGAAAGTCTTGAAAAATCAGCCTGTGCCTTATATGCCCAAGGCCAGGGTCAAGGGCAGTGTTTGGGTTATGCTTTAGCATAAAGCAAGAGGGTAAATAGCCCTTGAATATGATTACTGATTTACTGGTAGGATACTTCTGTCGTGCACTTTATATGATGGAAAATATGGTAACAGTTTCCATTTGACACTCCTTTGGCAAGATGGTAGTACAGGGGAGGGCCCCACTTATACAAAATTACATCGCTCACATACCTAAAGTCAGTTTTATATGTTGGTCAGCAGGCCATCAGCAGCAACAGCCTGGTTGACTAGGCAAATGCCAGACAAACCTGGCTCTTGGCTAGGCTCTGGGAGTACAGTAAGTCCCAACTTACAAACATATACAACATTTTCTGTATGTGTATATCGTTATTATACACAATACAGAAGGTCCCCAACATGTGCATAAGTTGAAGACATCCTGTATTATGAATATTATACATAATTCAGAAGGTCCCCGATGTGTTTGTAAGTCAAGGACTTGCTGTACAAAGATTCTTGCAACTCATCAAAGGTATAACGTTACAGAATACTTAAGTTATAAAGATTAAATAGAATAGAGTATACTTCATAAAAGCTGGGCACAAACTTACTTCATAACTTCTGCATAGCTCATAGCTTCATCTATACCCGGGAAGGCCCCCAGTACCTCCTGCATGATGTCTCGACCCATGCGCATGGCATCGGATGCTCCTTCAAAATATTCGTCTGGAAGTTCTCCATACCCAATATTTGGGTCAATTTCCTGCAATACATAAAAATGACACAAACGTATGGGATCCAGAGTACAATATACAAACATGGGATGAAAACAGTTTCAAAACTGAAAAGCTGCCATTTTTACAACACTGGCTGGTGAAACGTTTCCTCGATAAAGATTCCCAAATGCTACACAAGTGTTTTATTCTTCAATACACAAATAACTCGCACACAGAAGAAAAAAATTCATGACAGCGTTTCAGTCTGACTTGGACCCTTAAGAACTAGACATAGGTTAATGTAAGCATTCTTAAATGTACCAAAAGAGAGCTAAATGAACAATGGTACAATTTTAAAAGTATATATTAATACATTTGTACTTCAATGTGATTCAGTGATCTTCAGTTAAGTAGGATTTATTAAGCCTTGTTATGAACATAGTGACTTTTAAACAGACATTGCTGGCAAGTCTCCCCGTACAATAACCGTCAAACCTTACCATGGCATATAGGTTGTCAAACCCTTTGACTTTAATAGGAACCTTGGAGAACTTTTGGTCAAAGGCGTCGGAGATGTTGTGAGCAGGATCCGTAGAGATGATGAGGACCGACTCCCGGATTTTGGCTAACTGCACTGCCAGACTACAGCTGTAATTATTATTAACATTATTAAAAAAAGGAAACGGAGGAAGTCGTCGACTCTAAGGTAACGTTTTATGACGAGAACTCGTAACGCCCCCAATAATAACAATTATGATAACCCGTCAATTAATAATAACATCAACAGTAAACATGATAAGAATTATATCTCATTATTTTTTTTTTCAACAAGTCGGCCGTCTCCCACCGAGGCAGAGTGACCCAAAAAAAGAAAATCCCCAAAAAGAAAATACTTTCATCATCATTCAACACTTTCACCTCGCACATTATCACTGTTTTTGCAGAGGTGCTCAGAATACAACAGTTTAGAAGCATATACTTATAAAGATACACACCATATGTTGTGATATTATTATTATATTTAATTTTATTATATTTTAATCATTACTTTTAGTAAAATCATTATTTATAATTATTATTATGATCATTACTATATTAGAAATATTTTATTATAATTTTTATATAATCATTATCACTTTATCATCAATACTATTATTTTATAATCAAGGTAAGCACAACACCCATGTGGGCCTAAGTGCCAGTGTTAGTCAATAAAGCCTTTGATCTGAGGAACGGGAGGGGCTCCAACTCCTCAACTCAAGATCCCTAACATAAAAAGCCCAGCAATAAGCCCAACATTACAATAATAATTAACATACCTGGTAGTGGTCTTACCAACATAATTATAATTATTATTATTATTATTATAATGTTGGTAAGACCACTACAAGGTATGTTATTATTATTATTATTATTGTAATGTTGGTGAGACCACTACCAGGTACGTTATTATTATTATTGTAATGTTGGTAAGACCACTACCAGGTATGTTATTATTATTATTATTATTATTATTATTATTATTATTATTATAAATGTACCTGATAGTGGTCTTACCAACATTACAATAATAATAATAATAACGTAAGACACATATGCAACAGTTAGGCAACTTTATTCCGAAACGTTTTGCCTACACAGAAGGCTTCTTCAGTCGAATACAGAAAGTAGGCAGGAAGACGATGTAATCAGTCCATCAATCTTGAAGTCGTAGAATTTGAGGTTGTCAGTCCCTCAGCCTGGAGAAGTTCAGTTCCATAGTCAGGAACTATCTGAAGATCAAGCGACAGTGCGGAGACTTAAATACTGATTACATCGTCTTCCTGCCTACTTTCTGTATTCGACTGAAGAAGCCTACTGTGTAGGCGAAACGTTACGGAATAAAGTTGCCTAACTGTTGCATACATGTTTTACCTAACAACCTGTTGGTATTGTATACCATTTTGATGTTCAATAATAATAACGTACCTGGTAGTAGTCTTACCATCATTACATTAATAATAATAATAATAATAATAATAACGTACCTGGTAGTAGTCTTACCATCATTACATTAATAATAATAATAATAATAACGTACCTGGTAGTGGTCTTACCAACACCTCCTTTACCTCCCACAATAATAATAATAATAATAATAATAATAATAATAATAATAACGTACCTGGTAGTGGTCTTACCAACACCTCCTTTACCTCCCACAATAATAATAATAATAATAACGTACCTGGTAGTGGTCTTACCAACACCTCCTTTACCTCCCACAATAATAATAATAATAATAATAATAATAATAACGTACCTGGTAGTGGTCTTACCAACACCTCCTTTACCTCCCACAATAATAATAATAATAATAATAACGTACCTGGTAGTGGTCTTACCAACACCTCCTTTACCTCCCACAATAATAATAATAATAATAATAATAACGTACCTGGTAGTGGTCTTACCAACACCTCCTTTACCTCCCACAATAATAATAATAATAATAATAATAATAATAATAACATACCTGGTAGTGGTCTTACCAACACCTCCTTTACCTCCCACAATAATAATAATAATAATAATAATAATAACGTACCTGGTAGTGGTCTTACCAACACCTCCTTTACCTCCCACAATAATAATAATAATAATAATAATAATAACGTACCTGGTAGTGGTCTTACCAACACCTCCTTTACCTCCCACAATAATAATAATAATAATAATAATAATAATAATAATAATAATAATAATAACGTACCTGGTAGTGGTCTTACCAACACCTCCTTTACCTCCCACAATAATAATAATAATAATAATAATAATAACGTACCTGGTAGTGGTCTTACCAACACCTCCTTTACCTCCCACAATAATAATAATAATAATAATAATAATAATAATAATAACGTACCTGGTAGTGGTCTTACCAACACCTCCTTTACCTCCCACAATAATAATAATAATAATAATAATAATAATAATAATAATAATAATAATAATAATAATAATAATAATAACGTACCTGGTAGTGGTCTTACCAACACCTCCTTTACCTCCCACAATAATAATAATAATAATAATAATAATTAATAATAATAATAATAATAATAATAACGTACCTGGTAGTGGTCTTACCAACACCTCCTTTACCTCCCACAATAATAATAATAATAATAATAATAATAATAATAATAATAATAATAATAATAATAATAACGTACCTGGTAGTGGTCTTACCAACACCTCCTTTACCTCCCACAATAATAATAATAATAATAATAATAATAACGTACCTGGTAGTGGTCTTACCAACACCTCCTTTACCTCCCACAATAATAATAATAATAATAATAATAACGTACCTGGTAGTGGTCTTACCAACACCTCCTTTACCTCCCACAATAATAATAATAATAATAATAATAATAATAATAATAACGTACCTGGTAGTGGTCTTACCAACACCTCCTTTACCTCCCACAATAATAATAATAATAATAATAATAATAATAATAATAATAATAACGTACCTGGTAGTGGTCTTACCAACACCTCCTTTACCTCCCACAAACACCCATTTTAAGGTGTGTTGCTCCACTATATTGTTGAGTGAAGGTTGTAATGGTTGGAGGTGCACTTGTTCACTCATGTTTGTAGGTCACAACACACACACTAACACCACAATATAATGTTAAATATCACACTAACACCACAATATAATGTTAAATATGACACTAACAACTCTCTCCTCCCTCACTCATCTCATCAACACTACCTACCTAACTTTATTTACATTATTTTAGTAACTAGACTAACAACAAATTTGGCAAATTAATTACTAAATTTTATCTAACAATAATAATATTATTAGTAAAATAATATTAAAACTTATTTATAAGTAATATTTGACTTATTGTAACTACGACCCTATGAATATTTATTTTATTAAATCAGGTTTAAAATATTTTTTCCGTAAAAATATACAAATTTTGGTTAACAGAATAACTTTAGCATCATAATAAAACACATGAACAACAAAATTTTATCTGACAATAATAATACTATTATTAAAATAATAATTTATAAGTATTATATGACTTACTGTGAAACAAATACGAACCTAAGAATATTTACATTATATCAACATTAAATTAATTTTTATCAGATACGTAGTTTGCCAATTTTCGTTAATAATAATCAAATATTAAAATACTGTAATGACAGAAAAATATAATAATTAATATTTGTTGCATTGTATGATAAATAGGAGCCTAACAGTATTTACATAATTAAATCGTTCAAAATATTTTTTTTCTATAAAAATATACAAATTTTGGTTAAAATAATTTTAACATCACAGTGAAACATGAGAATAAACAAGAACAATACATGAATAACACTTGGAACATATACAAGTTATATGCAGCTCTGTATAGCCCTTGTGGTTTAGCGCTTCTTTTTGATTATAATAATAAAAGTTAATTGACAAGAGAATTTTAGTTGGTGTAGGTTTGCCAGGACGGGTCCTGACCCGGGTCTTCTCCATGTGACCCAACAGTGACTCCCGAAAATGTGGTGGAGATTGTACACGTCATGTACCGTTTACTGTCCTATGGTCGGTGCAGTCCTATGGTCGGGGCAGTCCTATGGTTGGGGCAGTCCTATGGTCGGGGCAGTCCTATGGTTGGGGCAGTCCTATGGTAGGGGCAGTCCTATGGTCGGGGCAGTCCTATGGTCGGGGCAGTCCTATGGTAGGGGCAGTCCTATGGTTGGGGCAGTCCTATGGTCGGGGCAGTCCTATGGTTGGGGCAGTCCTATGGTCGGGGCAGTCCTATGGTCGGGGCAGTCCTATGGTTGGGGCAGTCCTATGGTCGGGGCAGTAGTATGGTAGGGGCAGTCCTATGGTAGGGGCAGTCCTATGGTCGGGGCAGTCCTATGGTCGGGGCAGTCCTATGGTCGGGGCAGTCCTATGGTAGGGGCAGTCCTATGGTTGGGGCAGTCCTATGGTCGGGGCAGTAGTATGGTAGGGGCAGCCCTATGGTCGGGGCAGTAGTATGGTAGGGGCAGTCCTATGGTCGGGGCAGTCCTATGGTAGGGGCAGTCCTATGGTAGGGGCAGTCCTATGGTAGGGGCAGTCCTATGGTCGGGGTAGCCTTGTGGTAGGGGCAGTCCTATGGTTGGGGTAGCCTTGTGGTAGGGGCAGTCCTATGGTTGGGGTAGCCCTGTGGTAGGGGCAGTCCTATGGTTGGGGTAGTCCTATGGTCAGGGCAGTAGTATGGTAGGGGCAGTCCTATGGTCGGGGCAGTCCTATGGTAGGGGCAGTCCTATGGTTGGGGTAGCCCTGTGGTAGGGGCAGTCCTATGGTAGGGGCAGTCCTATGGTAGGGGCAGTCCTATGGTTGGGGCAGTCCTATGGTCGGGGCAGTAGTATGGTAGGGGCAGTCCTATGGTAGGGGCAGTCCTATGGTCGGGGCAGTCCTATGGTCGGGGCAGTCCTATGGTAGGGGCAGTCCTATGGTAGGGGCAGTCCTATGGTAGGGGCAGTCCTATGGTAGGGGCAGTCCTACGGTCAGGGCAGTCCTATGGTCGGGGCAGTCCTATGGTCAGGGCAGTCCTATGGTTGGGGCAGTCTTATGGTCGGGGCAGTCTTATAGTCGGGGCAGTCCTATGGTCGGGGCAGTCCTATGGTCGGGGCAGTCCTATGGTCAGGGCAGTCCTATGGTCGGGGCAGTCCTATGGTAGGGGCAGTCCTATGGTAGGGGCAGTCCTATGGTCGGGGCAGTCCTATGGTCGGGGCAGTCCTATGGTTGGGGCAGTCCTACGGTTGGGCAGTCCTACGGTCGGGGCAGTCTTATGGCCGGGGCAGTCCTATGGCAGGGGCAGTCCTATGGTCAGGGCAGTCCTATGGTAGGGGCAGTCCTATGGTAGAGGCAGTCCTATGGTTGGGGTAGCCCTGTGGTAGGGGCAGTCCTATGGTCGTTGTAGCCCTATGATAGTACCACTAGTAAGGTGTACTAGTATCATCTAGTAGTGATAGTACTACTAGTAAGGTGTACTAGTACCATCTAGTAGTGACAGTACTACTAGTAAGGTGTACTAATACCGTCTAGTAGTGATACTAGTAAGGTGTACTAGTATCATCTAGTAGTGATACTAGTAAGGTGTACTAGTGCCATCTAGTAGTGATACTAGTAAGGTGTACTAGCGCCATCTAGTAGTGATACTAGTAAGGTGTACTAGTACCATCTAGTGATAGTACTACTAGTAAGGTGTACTAGTACCATCTAGTGGTGATAGTACTACTAGTAAGGTGTACTAGTACCATCTAGTGGTGATAGTACTACTAGTAAGGTGTACTAGTACCATCTAGTGGTGATAGTACTACTAGTAAGGTGTACTAGTACCATCTAGTGGTGATAGTACTACTAGTAAGGTGTACTAGTACCATCTAGTGGTGACAGTACTAGTACCATCTAGTGGTGATAGTACTAGTACCATCTAGTGGTGATAGTACTACTAGTAAGGTGTACTAGTATCATCTAGTAGTGATAGTACTACTAGTAAGGTGTACTAGTATCATCTAGTGGTGATAGTACTACTAGTAAGGTGTACTAGTACCATCTAGTGGTGATAATACTACTAGTAAGGTGTACTAGTACCATCTAGTGGTGATAATACTACTAGTAAGGTGTACTAGTACCATCTAGTGGTGATAATACTACTAGTAAGGTGTACTAGTACCATCTAGTGGTCAGCCCTCCTGGCCCTATATCACTCTCTTATTTACCCCTATCTCACCTATGGAATTTGTGCATGGGGCTCAACAACAAGTAACCATCACAGACCACTAATTACCCAACAAAAGGCTGCAGTTAGAATGATAACAAATTCTCACTATAGGCAGCACACTCCACCAATATTCAATACACTAAACCTACTCACCATACAAAACATCCATACTTATTACTGCACCTATTACATACATAGAACACTTAACTCTGATATTAAACCCTCCCCTCAAACATCTCCTTGCCAACCTCAACAGAACACATGACCATAACACAAGGCACAGATCACTCTTTGATGTTCCTCGTGTCCATCTCACACTATGCAAAAACTCAATGCACATAAAAGGCCCTAAAATCTGGAATTCATTACCTGTAAATATAAAAGAAACACTACCTGTTTATAAATTCAAGTCTCTTCTCAAAGATTACTTACTCACCCAAAACCAAATAAATACTGAATAACTGAACCTTATAAATTGTATATCTTAAATGTTTCTCACAATTATATCACATAAATGTTAAACCTAAAACCCAATCTAACTATTATTTTTTAAATACACTACCTAACAGAATACTCCATTCTACTGAATGTACAACAATGCATACAACCATATGACCTGTCTTTGTAATACTCACTTGTGCTTTATAGTAATCTGTTTACATTAAAGTTTTATCACTGATGTCATCATTGCTTAGTTAATCTTAAGTTAATTTTAAGCCAGCCCGTAATGCTATGCATAGTATAAGTGGCTTTGGCATGCTGCTCTTATCTGTATTTTTTGTACCTCTGTATGTGTGCTCAAATTTTTAAATAAATAAATAAATAAATAAATAATACTACTAGTAAGGTGTACTAGTACCATCTAGTGGTGATAATACTACTAGTAAGGTGTACTAGTACCATCTAGTGATAATACTACTAGTAAGGTGTACTAGTACCATCTAGTGGTGATAATACTACTAGTAAGGTGTACTAGTGCTGTCAGCATAGTTGCTGATCCTTCTTTACATGTGTCGTATGCATAGATTAGATGAGCATTATAAGTGGCTTTGGTATGCTGCTCTTACCTGTATTTTTGTACCTCTGTATGTATGCTTAAATTACTAAATAAATAAAATAAATAAATAAATAGTACCATCCATGTGTTTATATAGAAGATCCCTTAGGCCTGTGACTGTATGACGTCACGGGATGCTGCGAGCGAGCGGGACAGGCTACCTAGGCCTCAGACGACGCATAGGCATCATAGAAGGCAGGACAATATACAGTGTTACCATTCAAAAAGTGAGTTTACCTTATCCATCAATCTCCTACCGAACCCCCACACGACAATTTGGTGGCAGTGGTGTGGGCGTAAAATTGATAATTACGCCGATGTACGGAGATTTCTTTCGATCAGCAAGACGGCCATTTCGTGTCGCCAGTAGGCCGACCTAACCAAGCTACTCTCTCAAGCGTCTACCAGCCTCTACAATATTCACTGGTCAGTCTCTTTGTATTAGTGTTTATCTGCTTATTTGCATAACTCCCGAGGGGTTGACCCGAGTTTGCAAAATAAGCCAGCAACCAGTCTGGTGAGGGAGTCGGTCCAGCCTAGCCTACTCCATCCAGCTTTGCCTGCCAAGCCAGCTTTCCACCCCTGCAGTGCTCATCGTTAGAAGTTATCAAGCTATTCTGTGTGAAGGGTTAAAATAAGCCAGCCTTCAACTAACCCAGGTGACTAACCCAAGTGACTAAACCAGTACTCAAGCAAACCACGTGGGTACAGTCTTCTCATCGGTTTATGCTTCAAGTTCTAGCCATTCTGAGTGCTTTTTCATCCCTGTGGTGTTGTGGTAATTCGTGGGTTTGTTTTTAAGCCAGTCGGCTTAGAAATATTTTCGCGCCAGTGTGGTTGTCCTCAGTGAGGCTTACGCCGTTCATCCCATAGGCCCAGTTACCACGCGGTCTCGGCCTTAGCCCTGTTTCAGCCCACACACCCAACCACCCAACACCGGCCTTAGCCCTGTTTCAGCCCACCCACCCAACACCGGCCTTAGCCCTGTTTCAGCCCACCCACCCAACCACCCCACACCGGCCTTAGCCCTGTTTCAGCCCACCCACCCAACCACCCCACACCGGCCCCAGCCGCCTCACCCAACCATTAACCCACTCGCCCAACCTCTACCATTATTTTGGTACACTACTACGGGTTCCAGCACCAAGGACCACAAAGGGGGTCAAGAGCTAGAGTGTTAAAAGCCTCCTGTGTGAGTTCATCGTGGATGTAATCGTAATTCTACGATCACGTGTGCAGAGGACCGCAGCAAGACCGGTGGCCTGGTGGTTAAGCTCCCGCTTCACACACGGAGGGCCCGGGTTCGATTCCCGGCGGGTGGAAACATTTGACACGTTTCCTTACACCTGTTGTCCTGTTCACCTAGCAGCAAATAGGTACCTGGGTGTTAGTCGACTGGTGTGGGTCGCATCCTGGGGGACAAGATTAAGGACCCCAATGGAAATAAGTTAGACAGTCCTCGATGACGCACTGACTTTCTTGGGTTATCCTGGGTGGCTAACCCTCCGGGGTTAAAAATCCGAACGAAATCTTATCTTATCTTATCTTACCACATGAACAATCCTCCACCTTCCACCATCTACCTCATTCTTCACCAGGTTTTACAGCGATAATATTTTTCATAGAGACATTTGCGAGTGTTCAGACATTTCTTTTTTGTGTTTCCAGTGATTTTTCTTAGTGACATTAAGTGACTTGATTAGACTCGGTGTTTATTATATACTAATTGCAATATTCTTTTTTTTTCTCTTAATTCAGTGTTAATTTCTGTGCATTATCTCATGTCTGTTAAGATTAAGATTTCGTTAGGATTTTTAACCCCGGAGGGTTAGCCACCCAGGATAACCCAAGAAAGTCAGTGCGTCATCGAGGACTGTCTAACTTATTTCCATTGGGGTCCTTAATCTTGTCCCCCAGGATGCGACCCACACCAGTCGACTAACACCCAGGTACCTATTTGCTGCTAGGTGAACAGGACAATAGGTGTAAGGAAACGTGTCGGAATTTCCACCCGCCGGGAATCGAACCCGGGCCCTCCGTGTGTGAAGCGGGAGCTTTAGCCACCTTAGTGTTTTTCCTTTATTGTATGTGCAACATATAAGCAGTATGGTGTGGGTGGCATCCTGGGATAAGATAAGATAAGATAAGATAAGATTTTGTTCGGATTTTTAACCCCGGAAAGAGTTAGTGTCCACTCAGTTCATTCCTTGCTATATTTTTTTTTAATCTTGTGAACTGTATTTACTTGTGTGTGTAATATTTTTTTTTATTATTGCACATTGACTCATTTTGCAATAATTCTTGTGCAAGCATTGTCTTTAAAATTTTTCTCTCAGAAATTTTAAGTAGTGTGTGCAATAATTTTGATTAGCAATTGTTATTTGCAATATTGCTACAGTTTATTTCAGTGCAGTTTCTTATGCTCTGTTCTGTGCATAATATTTTATTGTGTGCCATTTTATTTTATTTTCGTGAATTGTTTCCCAGTTTGTTTTATTTTGCACAAGCTTTATTGAGTCTGTTTTAACATTTTTGAATTATTTTATCATTTTATTGTTGAATTTCCCTATTGCATTGAGAGTAAAGACAACTCACTGTGCCATTAATCCAATTTAAAGTAAAAGTTGAACAAATTAGATTTGAGTAAATTACAAGTTCTCTTGATTTTCAAAGTGTTGTTTATTCAGTTGAGTATTTTCTTGTGTGAGTTTCCTTGCTTTCTCTGTGTCCTGTCAATTTTTAATTACTTACGCAGAATAGTTAAGCATTTTCTTCCCCTTTAAGTTCACTGTGTCGTGTGTTCCTCAGTTACATTTTTCTTTTGTTTCTCTAAATCCTTGTTTTACGTTTTGCAAACATGTCTCAAGTCTTCTCAAGCAATGCCTCAGCAAATGCTGCTAGTACAACCAGTAATGCATCAGTTCACAATTCGAGTAATCCTGTATCAAATAATAGACACACTCAGACTTCTAGCCTGCATAATTTCAGTCGTGATCCGTATGACGCTATGCCATTGTTCAATGGTAACCCAGACAACCTAGAAGGTTGGTTTACCGCTGTTCGAGCCAGAGCTAATGCTTCAGTTGATGGTCTTCCATCTGAGAGTTGTTTAATCAGTATCGGAAAGGAGAGTCTAGCCCTTTCTCCAGCCGCCTCACATGTGTTTAACTTAATTCATATGAAGGCTTTTCAAGACCTAACCAGGTGGCAAGATTATGAACAGTTAATTCGTAACTATCTTGAACTGGTGCGAGAAACTGATCCCTTTGTCGTTCTCAAAGAATTAGTGTGCACAGCTCCGAGGCCTGAGGAGTCATTAGATGAGTTTGCCCTTCGCCTAAATAACCTAATGTCCTCATTCGTTAGAGCGGGTCAAAATTCCAAGTACCTTAAAGATAACGATAAACCAGCCCTTGAAGGGTTTGCTAAATTAGCAGCATTCGGAGTTATCAAACAACTAATGCCACCGACATCTATGTATGTGTACAATTCAAGTCCTCTAGATGCTACTATGGGACTGCTCACAGCTCTCATCCATGTACGAAATTTGTGTCCCGAGGGAACCTTCCCTTATCGAAAGTCTACGCCAACCACTTTGTCTACTCCTGTACTTCCTCTAGTTTGTGCTACTACCAAAACTCCCAACCTTAATCACTCGCGTCCATCATCCAAAGCTAGTGTTAAGAGCCATCATTCCCGTAGCACCCGTAGCATGTATAGTTGGTTTAGAAAGACACGTAAGCAAACACTATAACATATTTATTAGAAAACGTTTCGGTCCTGGGACCTTGATCAAGGTCCCAGGACCGAAACGTTTTCTAATAAATATGTTATAGTGTTTGCTTACGTGTCTTTCTAAACCAACTTGTCGGTATTTATTACCAAGGTTTATACCAGCATGTATAGTACCTACAGTCAAAGAACTTGTTACAATTGTGGTTACCATGGCCATATTGCAATTAATTGTCCAGATAGTCACCCTAAGAGGCGTCATACTGATGATGAGTACCAGTCAGATCTTCCCTACTGTACTTATCATAGAATTCATGGGCATGACACATCTGAGTGCAATGCTCTCTACAACCTGCAGTACTCTAGATCTTTCCGTGGCCATTCCAACCGCAGAGCCAGGAGAGGAAAGACGTCGTGGTTCTCAAACTAACCAGAACCAGGCTCATTCTTCCAATTCGGGGGAATCTGAGTGCTCCAGTCTACTCGTCCAGTCGTGACAGTAGGTGGTAATGAGTACACCATCCCAGTTCAAAATTCGTATGAAGCCTTAGCCAGTCTTGAGTATGACAACCCCGCTGCTGAGGTTGCTTCACACGTCTCTGATGTAGAGGAATTTGGGGATGAAGTAGAAAATGCCTTCTCCGATGACAACCCACCTTTCTGTTTGCACATAACTCCTAACGAAACGATAGGTCCTTTGGTACAAACTTCTATCCATAATGCGCCCGTTCATGTGTTCATGGACTCTGGTGTGCAAGTTAATATCATCAGATCTAGCTTGTTCAAAGAGAAGCAGTTACGACGTGTCCTCCTCGTTGAACCAACTACTGTAACCTCCCTTAGTGGAGTAGCTGGTTCCCTTCTGCGAGTCCGAGGTCAGACTTCGCTCGCCTTTACTATCCAAGGTAGAGACTTTACTGCTGCTTTTCTTGTTGTCGACCAGATTATTTTCCCTGGTGACCTTCTACTGGGATTTGCTTCCATGCGAGACTTATTCATTGTGCTCGACCCTTACCGATGGCATGCCCAAATTGACGACTTGGTCGTTCCATTTTGGGGTTACCAGCTTGGATCAGAAATCTGCCATACTGCTGCAGAGTATGATGTACGGATTAAGTCCTTACAAGCCAATGCATTCTCCAGTAGCATACCCAAGCGGTCAGGCACTAGTAATACTGTCACTCCTGTCTGGACTCCAGCCACAATATCGTGCACGCAGGATAGTGCTGAGACTACTATCCTTGCGATGACGACTTGTTCAAGTACTTGTTCCTTCCCAGGGGACGCTTTGAGAAGAACTTTACTTGCAATGAGTTATGTCATCTCTGGCTGATGCCACAAGCCGTTGCAGAAAGATGTTTCTGTGGCTAGTGTGCTCACTTGAGTGTTGTTGTCCCTTGTGTTCCAGATTGTGATCCCATCCTCGTTGACAGTAATCAGTGCAATGTAAGAAGTTATTTCTCGAGTAACTTTCACATGTTAACGTTTGTAAGTGAAGTTTCTTTATAGCTGATACCTCGTGTCACTGTGTGCGACTCAGTTGAATATCAGCATTGTTCACCGTGTTCATTTCTTTTCCCCTGTGCTTGCAGTGAGAGATAGTAGATTCGTTCTCCCTTGCTCATACAGTGGACCCCCGCATAACGATATTAATCCGTTCATGAGAGCTCATTGTTATGCGAAATTATCGTTATGCGGATGAATTTTCCCCATAAGAAATAATGGAAATCAAATTAATCCGTGCAAGACACCCAAAAGTATGAAAAAAAAACATTTTTACCACATGAAATATTAATTTTAATAAACACAAACTGAAAAAGGCATGCACAATTACATGACACTTACCTTTATTGAAGATCTGGTGATGATTGATGGGATGGGAGGAGGAGAGAGTCTAGTGTTTAGAAGAGGAATCCCCTTCCATTAAGACTTGAGGTGTCAATTCCTTTTCTGGGGTTACTTCCCTTCTTCTTTTAATGCCACTAGGACCAGCTTCAGAGTCACTGGACTTCTGTCGCACAACATATCTGTCCATAGTGGCCTGTACCTCTCGTTCCTTTATGACTTCCCTAAAGTGTTTCACAACATTGTCAGTGTAATAGTCACCAGCACGGCTTGCAATAGCTGTGTGAGGGTGATTTTCATCCATAAAGGTTTGCACTTTCAGCCACATTGCACAGATTTCCTTAATCTTTGTAGTAGGCAACTTCTTCAATTTCTCTCTCCCCTCCTCCGAACCAGTTTCCTCAGGTCTGGCCTCTTGCTGTTGAAGTTGATCTAGCAGCTCATCAGTGGTTAGTTCTTCATTGTTCTCCTCCACCAACTCTTCCACATCATCCCCACTAACCTCCAACCCCAAGGACTTCCCCAATGCCACAATTGATTCCTCAACTGGCATACTCCTCTCAGGGTTAGCCTCAAATCCTTCAAAATCCCTTTGGTCTACACATTCTGGCCACAGTTTCTTCCAAGCAGAGTTCAAGGTCCTCTTAGTCACTCCCTCCCAAGCCTTACCTATAAGGTTTACACAATTGAGGATATTAAAGTGATCTCTCCAAAACTCTCTTAGAGTCAGTTGAGTTTCTGAGGTCACTACAAAGCACCTCTGAACTTTCTGGCTACACGCTGGTATAATTATTATCCTTGTACGATGTTTCTAAAAGGAATTACAGCCATTTATAACAGGCATGGTGACAGCGCTGACGCGACATAGTGCGTACGAAGCGCTGACTCAGCTTTGTTGACGTTTTCGTTACGTTTTTCCCCGTGTTATTTTATCGTTTTCGTACATCTTTTTATGTCTAATATAATACAAATTCACCATCTGAGATCATTGCAGAGTGGGTGGAGCTAATGTGATCAAGGAACCAATCGGGAACCCCTGGGAATAGTGCATAAAATGGCCGACACCTCCAGCCAACAAAATATTCCATACCCACGCTAATATCAATTATAAGGCTTATTTATCTATCACAATTGATCTATTATGATATAATGCAATATAATAATAGCATATAAACATAAAAAGTACACCTCAAAAAAAATATATAGCATAATATGACGCCCCGAGGAATAAATTTCTATCGATATTTCCCCTGAAGGTGAAGAGAGGGTCCGCCCTCTCTCATCAGTGATGAGAGAAAACGGATTTACAATGGTTATCTGTAATAAACACTCGTAGGCCGCGGAAAAAGTGTAAAATAAAGCGAATTTTTCGGGGAAAATTTTTTTTCCCGGGCAGCGGGGGTGCCGCGCGCTGCGGCCTATATCTCGAAAGTAACTTATTTACCTATTTAGGGGGACTCCATCCTTATTTATGAATGAATTGACTTGATTTTCACAACAAACATAGGAGAATGATTGCTTTACAAGGTAGTGTGTACCTTTCTGAACTATCCCAAATATTTTTAGATTTATGTGGGCAACAAGACCGACATCTTCCAATATATCAAAAAAGTTATGAAACTTTATTTTTTTTTAGCAAGAAGATAAGGTTTATTTTAGAATTGTCAATGACAAGTGATGGAATTAGAGTTGTTCTAGCAGCAGCAAGTGTCAAAACCACTTGTCCGAGTACCACTGACAAACTGTGCCCTGCCAAATGCTTCAAACAGAGCTTTTGTGTACAGTTTTTTGAAGTTTGCAATAACCTGCTGGTCCATGGGCTGCAGGAGAGGAGTGGTATTAGGAGGCAAAAACTTCACCTTAATGAACTTCATGTCTCCATAAAGTCGCTCTGCCACGTCTGTAGGATGACCAGGGGCATTGTCTAACACCAGGAGGCACTTAAGGTCTAATTTCTTTTCAGTTAGGTAATCTTTCACATTGGGGGCAAATGCATGGTGTAACCAGTCATAGAAAAAGTCCCTAGTGACCCATGCCTTACTGTTTGCCCTCCACAGCACACAAAAATTAGCCTTGAGGATATTCTTTTGCCTGAACGCTCTGGGAGTTTCAGAGTGATACACTAATAAAGGCTTCACTTTGCAATCACCAGTAGCATTGGAACACATCAACAGAGTAAGCCTGTCTTTCATAGGCTTATGTCCTGGGAGTGCCTTTTCCTCCTGAGTAATGTAGGTCCTGCTTGGCATTTTCTTCCAAAACAGGCCTGTTTCATCACAATTAAACACTTGTTCAGGTTTCAGTCCTTTACTGTCTATGTACTCCTTGAATTCCTGCACAGATTTTTCAGCTGCTTTGTGGTCCGAACTGTCAGCCTCACCATGCCTTATCACACTATGTATGCCACTATGCTTCTTAAATCTCTCAAACCAACCTTTGCTGGCCTTAAATTCACTCACATCATCACTAGTTGCAGGCATTTCCTAGCCTTTTCACTTATGATCACTTGAGAGATGCTATCTCCTGCTATCTGTTTTTCATTTAGCCACACCAATAAGAGTCTCTCAACATCTTCCATCACTTGCGATCTCTGTTTCGAAAACACAGTTGAATCTTTGGCAAGAACAGCTTCCTTGATTGCCTTTTTGTTGCCCACAATAGTAGCGATGGTTGACTGGGGTTTTGTGTACAACCTGGCCAGCTCGGAGACACGCACTCCACTTTCATACTTATCAATGATCTCTTTCTTCATCTCTATAGTAATTCTCACCCTTATTCCTGTAGGGTTGGCACTAGAAGCTTTCTTGGGGCCCATGGTCACTTATTTTGCAGATAAAATCACCAAAAACACTAATAATACGAAATGTTCCGATTGCATGCTTGGATGTTACCGCGGAGGCTGGCTGGTAAACAATGCCACTGGCGGAACATGTGAGGCTGGCTAAGGGCGCACATTAGACGCGTCTCGGACGAACAGCATTGAGCGGGTTTTTTAGCGTTATGCGAGGCAAAATCTTAGCGATAAAATGTATCGGTATGCGGATTTAACGTTATGTAAGGCCAACGGTATGCGGGGGTCCACTGTATTGCTTGTTATAGCGTTAATTTTTTCAACCGGGGAGAGTCATCCACTCCACCGAGTTTGTTCATTCCTCCAGTAAGAAAGAACCGATCCCTTGTGTTCTGGTGATTCGATTCCTGCTCCAGGAAGATCTTATTCTTACTGTGAAGCCACCAGCACCCATTAGTGACTTTGTAATGAGCCAAGAATTACTGTATCGAACAGCCGAGTTGGGTACTCCAAGTAGAAGAGTGTACCAGTTAGTAATTCCACAGTCACTAGTGAACGTAGCTCTACAGCTAGTTCACGATGCACCAGGTGTTGCACACCCTGGTATGGATCGTTCTGTGAAACAAGCCAGAATGAAGTACTTTTGGCCACGTATGGCAACTGACATTTCAGAGTATGTTAAGAAATGTAGTGTTTGTATGCAACATAAAGGAAATGTCAGTGGTCCTAATCCAAGTGTACCCAACCACTAGCGAAGCGTGGGAAAGAGTTGCCCTTGATTTGTTAACCAATTTTAAATGTTCCCTCCAGGCAACAAACATCTGTGTGTTGTGGTAGACCATTTCACAAGATATTGTGAGTTAGTTTCTATTGCAGATAAGACTGCCGAGACAGTAGCTAAAGCGTTTAAAGAATGCATTATCTGCAGGCATACCACCCCTAAGTCCTTAGTAACAGATAATGGAGGTGAATTCTGTAATGAGATTCTTGAAAATTTGTGTACTTTGTACAAGATCTCTAAATCCACCATTGTTCCTCATCATCCTGCCAGCAATGGGTTAGTTGAACGAACCAATAAGAAAGTACTTGATGTTTTGAGAGCCACTATCAACCCCAATAAGAAACTTGGGATGAAGTTATACCAGATGTTCAATGTGCCATAAATTCTGCTTACAAGCTTCCATAGGTGATACTCCACATTATGCATTGTATGGTGTAGACAAGCATTTACCCTATGAGTTGTTATATTCCACTCCGAAACCCAGTTACAACCCTGATGATTTCATAGCAACTCGTACCAGCATAGCTCAGAGTGTTTTTAGAAGAATCCATGAAACACTTCATAAATCAACAGCAGAATTTACTAGAGTAACTAATAGCCGTGCTAAGCCATCAAAAGTTAAAGTAAGTTCAAGAGTAATGCTGACAAATTTCAACAAAACATCCGAAATGCCTAAGCTCAATCAAAAGTTTGTTGGCCCTTATCGAGTTGTGGAACATATCTCTGGCAATAAGTGTAAGGTTAGAGAAATTAGTACTGGTAAGTACAAAGAATCGCATTTAGATCATATGAAATTAGTATGCGATGTTGATGATATTGCTACCCAGACTAATGTGACATATGCTGAAAATCCTCTTGACTCTGTACCCTCTACCTCAAATACTCAGTCAGATATTCAACCTGAATGTCGTTACTCCTTGTGTACCCGACAAGTAATGAGAAACCCACAAGTATCTTTTGTAGATACTCGTTCAGATCTCCCTCAGTCAAGGCATGTGTTAGCTATTGCAGAGGAATTCGATCCTCCCAGAGATAACCATTCTGCATATGTAAACCTCACCCTCGCAGAATTGGGTTTAAATGTACATAGTCTGTATAACTAGTTGTCCGAGATGAAGGAAATTATCAACTGTTTGTTATTAACTGATCAGTTTTTCAGAATTTTTTTTTTTTCGTGTTCACGTTCCCTCCGTATTCTGAGAATTTGACAGTAATGATCTGAGTGCACCAGCCTTTGCTGTTAATTTCACCTTGTGTATATATATATATATATATATATATATATATATATTTATTCTTCCTCAGAATCCGTAGAGTGCATGAATACAGATCAATCGATCAATTCCATCCAATAATGTACAATGATTTATTCTTATAAGTTGTAATGCATTACGTTAAAAGTGATTACGTTAACACCCATTACGTAAAACTCATTTTAACGTCCAGTATGATACCATCCATTAGGTCTAAGTTATGTATGAATTTATTATTGTATAGAATCAGCCCAGAACCACCTGCCTGTTCAGCCTATAGCATAGTAGTGTATGTCGAGACAACATACGTAACATGACCGAGCTGCCAGCATAGTTGCTGATCCTCCTTTACATGTGTCGTATGCATAGATTAGATGAGCATTATAGTACCATCCATGTGTTTATATAGAAGATCCCTTAGGCCTGTGACTGTATGACGTCACAGGATGCAGTGAGCGAGCGGGACAGGCTACCTCAGCCTCAGACGATGCATAGGCATCATAGAAGGCAGGACACGGCTGGCTGGGCTCCATCTCCCATTACCACAGTCTGACAATATATAGTGTTACCATCCAACAAGTGAGTTTACCTTATCCATCAATCTCCTACCGAACCCCCACACGACAGTGCCATCTAGTGGTGATAGTACTACTAGTAAGGTGTACTAGTACCATCTAGTGGTGATAGTACTACTAGTAAGGTGTACTAGTACCATCTAGTAGTGATACTAGTAAGGTGTACTAGTACCATCTAGTGGTGATGGTACTACTAGTAAGGTGTACTAGTACAATCTAGTAGTGATAGTACTACTAGTAAGGTGTACTAGTATCTAGTAGTGATCCTAGTAAGGTGTACTAGTACAATCTAGTAGTGATAGTACTAGTAAGGTGTACTAGTACCATCAAGTAGTGATACTAGTAAGGTGTACTAGTACCATCTAGTACTGATAGTACTACTAGTAAGGTGTACTAGTACCATCTAGTACTGATAGTACTACTAGTAAGGTGTACTAGTACCATCTAGTACTGATAGTACTACTAGTAAGGTGTACTAGTACCATCTAGTGGTAATAGTAAGGTGTACTAGTACCATCTAGTAGTGATACTAGTAAGGTGTACTAGTACCATCTAGTAGTGATAGTTCTACTAGTAAGGTGTACTAGTACCATCTAGTAGTGATACTAGTAAGGTGTACTAGTATCATCTAGTAGTGATACTAGTAAGGTGTACTAGTGCCATCTAGTAGTGATACTAGTAAGGTATACTAGTGCCATCTAGTAGTGATACTTGTAAGGTGTACTAGTGCCATCTAGTAGTGACACTAGTAAGGTGTACTAGTATCTAGTGATACTAGTAAGGTGTATTAGTATCTAGTGATACTAGTAAGGTGTACTAGTATCTAGTGATACTAGTAAGGTGTACTAGTGCCATCTAGTAGTGATACTAGTAAGGTGTACTAGTGCCATCTAGTAGTGATAGGTGTACTAGTGCCATCTAGTAGTGATACTAGTAAGGTGTACCAGTACCATCTAGTAGTGATAGTACTACTAGTAAGGTGTACTAGTATCATCTAGTAGTGATACTAGTAAGGTGTACTAGTACCATCTAGTAGTGATAGTACAACTAACATAAGAACATAAGAAAGGAACACTGCAGGAGGCCTGTTGGCCCATACTAGGCAGGTCCTTTACAATTCATCCCACTAACAAAACATTTGCCCAACCCAATTTTCAATGCCACCCAAGAAATAAGCTCTGATGTGCAAGTCCCACTCAAATCGACTGTTCCACTCATCAACTACCCTATTTCCAAACAAATACTTTCCTATGTCCTTTCTAAATCTAAACTTATCTAATTTAAATCCATTACTGCGGGTTCTCTCTTGGAGAGACATCCTCAAGACCTTATTAATATCCCCTTTATTAATACCTATCTTCCACTTATACACTTCGATCAGGTCTCCCCTCATTCTTCGTCTAACAAGTGAATGTAACTTAAGAGTCTTCAATCTTTCTTCATAAGGAAGATTTCTAATGCTATGTATTATTTTAGTCATCCTACGCTGAATGTTTTCTAACGGATTTTTGTCCATTCTGTAATATGGAGACCAGAATTGAGCTGCATAATCAATGTAGATAAATGCAAGGTTCTGAAGCTTCGGAGTGCCCATAACCCTAGTACTTACAAGTTAAATGATGTAGAACTTAGCCATACAGATTGCAAAAAGGACTTGGGGGTTATGGTGAGCAGCAACCTTAAACCAAGACAGCAATGTGAAAGTTAAGACACATGTGCAACATCTGGATATCTTTATTGTAGACGTTTCGCCATCCAGTGGCTTTATCAATACAGATTCTAGGACATAATAGGAAGACAGTAGAACTATATACAAAAGATGAGGTAATCAGTCCCTCGGCCTTGGAGTTAGTGTTCACAGCATCGTGGTGGAGGAGCATCTGGAGCAAAGGCAAGAAGACTGGCGGTCTTCTTGCCTTTGCTCTTTGGGAAGGACCTACTTCCACTGGGGAATCCCGCCTACCAGTGACTGCCCTCGTCTGCTGCCCGTCCCTATCCACTGACGCCTATATAACCGCCAGTCTTCTTGCCACAACAAGAAGACAGCAATGCCTAAGCGTACGTAATAAGGCAAATAGATTACTGGGATTTATATCAAGAAGTGTAAGCAACAGAAGTCCAGAGGTCATACTGCAGCTTTATACATCATTACTAAGGCCTCACCTAGATTATGCAGCTCAGTTCTGGTCTCCATATTACAGAATGGACATAAATTCGTTAGAAAACATTCAGCGTAGGATGACTAAAATAATACATAGCATTAGAAATCTTCCTTATGAAGAAAGATTGAAGACTCTTAAGTTACATTCACTTGTTAGACGAAGAATGAGGGGAGACCTGATCGAAGTGTATAAGTGGAAGATAGGTATTAATAAAGGGGATATTAATAAGGTCTTGAGGATGTCTCTCCAAGAGAGAACCCGCAGTAATGGATTTAAATTAGATAAGTTTAGATTTAGAAAGGACATAGGAAAGTATTGGTTTGGAAAAAGGGTAGTTGATGAGTGGAACAGTCTACCTAGTTGAGTTATTGAGGCTGGGACTTTGGGTAGTTTCAAATTTAGGTTGGATAAGTACATGAGTGGGAGGGGTTGGATTTGAGTGGGACTTGCACATCAGAGCTTATTTCTTGGGTGGCATTGAAAATTGGGTTGGTCAAATGTTTTGTTAGTGGGATGAATTGTAATACTAATACACCTTACTAGTATCACTACTAGATGGCACTAGTAAACCTTACTAGTATCACTACTAGATGGCACTAGTAAACCTTACTAGTATCACTACTAGATGGCACTAGTACACCTTACTAGTTGTACTATCACTACTAGATGGCACTAGTACACCTTACTAGTTGTACTATCACTACTAGATGGCACTAGTACACCTTACTAGTTGTACTATCACTACTAGATGGCACTAGTACACCTTACTAGTTGTACTATCACTACTAGATGGCACTAGTATACCTTACTAGTTGTACTATCACTACATGGTACTAGTACACCTTACTAGTAGTAATATCACTACTAGATGGTACTAGTACACCTTACTAGTAGTACTATCACCACTAGATGGTACTAGTACACCTTACTAGTAGTACTATCACTACTAGATGGTACTAGTACACCTAGTAGTACTATCACTACTAGATGATACTAGTACACCTTACTAGTACTATCACTACTAGATGGTACTAGTACATCTTACTAGTAGTACTATCACCACTAGATGGTACTAGTACACCTTACTAGTATCACTACTAGATGGTACTAGTACACCTTACTAGTAGTACTACACCTTACTAGTATCACTACTAGATGGTACTAGTACACCTTACTAGTAGTACTACACCTTACTAGTAGTACTATCACTACTAGATGATACTAGTACACCTTACTAGTAGTACTATCACTACTAGATGGTACTAGTACACCTTACTAGTATCACTACTAGATGGTACTAGTACACCTTACTAGTATCACTACTAGATGGTACTAGTACACCTTACTAGTATCACTACTAGATGGTACTAGTACACCTTACTAGTATCACTACTAGATGGTACTAGTACACCTTACTAGTATCACTACTAGATGGTACTAGTACACCTTACTAGTATCACTACTAGATGGTACTAGTACACCTTACTAGTATCACTACTAGATGGTACTAGTACACCTTACTAGTATCACTACTAGATGGTACTAGTACACCTTACTAGTATCACTACTAGATGGTACTAGTACACCTTACTAGTATCACTACTAGATGGTACTAGTACACCTTACTAGTATCACTACTAGATGGTACTAGTACACCTTACTAGTATCACTACTAGATGGTACTAGTACACCTTACTAGTATCACTACTAGATGGTACTAGTACACCTTACTAGTATCACTACTAGATGGTACTAGTACACCTTACTAGTATCACTACTAGATGGTACTAGTACACCTTACTAGTATCACTACTAGATGGTACTAGTACACCTTACTAGTATCACTACTAGATGGTACTAGTACACCTTACTAGTATCACTACTAGATGGTACTAGTACACCTTACTAGTATCACTACTAGATGGTACTAGTACACCTTACTAGTATCACTACTAGATGGTACTAGTACACCTTACTAGTAGTACTATCACTACTAGATGGTACTAGTACACCTTACTAGTATCACTACTAGATGGCACTAGTACACCTTACTAGTATCACTACTAGATGGCACTAGTACACCTTACTAGTATCACTACTAGATGGCACTAGTACACCTTACTAGTATCACTACTAGATGGCACTAGTACACCTTACTAGTATCACTACTAGATGGCACTAGTACACCTTAACTATCACTACTAGATGGCACTAGTACACCTTAACTATCACTACTAGATGGCACTAGTACACCTTACTAGTATCACTACTAGATAGCACTAGTACACCTTACTAGTATCACTAGATACTAGTACACCTTACTCTTATCACCACTAGATGGTACTAGTACACCTTACTAGTAGAACTATCACTACTAGATGGTACTAGTACACCTTACTAGTATCACTACTAGATGGTACTAGTACACCTTACTAGTATCACCACTAGATGGTACTAGTACACCTTACTAGTAACACTAGGTATGATTATCGTCAATAAAATCATTAGCTAGATAACCCCATTCAAGATTAGACAGATGTTCCCTAAGTCCTTTATAGTCGGCAGAACGGAAATCAGGGATTTTTAATGTATTCTCATTATTCTTGCATTCCCAGTTAATGCTCAAAGTGATGGACTTGTGATCACTTGTGCCAAGCTCTTCAGTGATCTCCAGATTATTCACAAGTGTAGGCTCTGTTACGCTCTGCTTCAGAAAACAGTCCTGAACTGTTTCCATAAAGTCACTGGACTCTAGATTACCTGTCAAAGAATTCCAGCCAATTTGACTAAAGTTAAAGTCCCCTACTATGACTATGTTATTGTGTCTAGAAGCCCTAACAATTTTGTCCCAAAGAAGTCTCCCTCTATCGTGATCCAAGCCTGGAGGTCGGTATATTACACTTAGAATTAGTTTTTCTTGACCCTCTACAAACTCTACCCAAACAGATTCTGTTACTGCTCCATCTATTTTTATACCTGTTTTTATGCAACAATTAATATTTTCTTGAACATATAATGCAACTCCTCCCCCCTTCCCATTACATCTATCTACATTGAACAGCTTAAATCCCTGAATATTACACTCAGCAGTCATATCCCGACTCTTTAAATCATACCACATGTCAGTTAATGCAATGATATCAAAGTTCCCAGCACATGCTACCAAACGTAGTTCATTAATTTTATTTCTTGCACTTTGACTGTTAGCATAAAATACCATCATTTGTACTTTCTTCTGCACATTTTTCCTATTGATCTTTGTTTTTACACAATTTCTGAAATTATCATTACCCAGAGTTACTCCATGACAGTTACTATTAAGATTTTTAATATCAGAGCATAAGTCAATATATCCATACTCATTATTTATCATTTCTAAACCCATACCTCTAACTAATCCTAGTTTAAAGTCTTAACAACCCACTCAACTGAGTTAGCAAGAAAACCCACACCTGCCCTGGATAAGTGAACCCCATCCCTGGCATACATGTCATTTCGGCCATAGAAGTTGTCCCAGTTGTCAATGAATGGTACTGCATTATCCTTACAGTGTTTATCCAGCCAACAATTAATACCAATTGCTCTGGACAACCATTCATTACCAACACCTCTTCTTGGCAAAATGCCACATATAACAGGGCACCCCCCCTTCTTCCTAATTATGTCTATAGCTGTCCTGAACTTTCTAACTAAATCCTCATTTCTACGCTTGCCTACATCATTGCCTCCAGCACTGAGGCAAATAATAGGATTGATCCCATTACCATTTATGATGATGTCAAGCCGGCTAACAATGTCCTCCATCCCAGCCCCAGGAAAGCAAACCCTGTCTCCTACTCCTGTCCTTCAAGCAGAATGCCCTATCCATGTATCTAACCTGGCTATCCCCATCAACAACAATATTCTTACCTTCCTTGTCGTTCGTCGTGACGATCCCAGTAGTCGACTCACATTCGTCGGGTGGCACCGAGAATGTGTTGGAGGTTTCCATGAGTTTCCACAGCAGTCTCTTTCTTCATCGTTTCTGGCTTTCTATTCGTCGTCTTGATCGTCAACTTCGTCCCCTGCTGTCCAGCCACTGACCACGATCCCTTCTTGACCTGAGGACTCGAAACAGGACTACTATTACGAATCCTCTTGTTTTCCTCGGTCAATCGCCGTATCTCCATCTTCTCTACCCTCAATTCTTCCTTAAGCTGCTGGTAAAGTTGCTCGATGGAGGGCATCTTGGTTCAGTCCACGGGGAGCACACAAGACACTTCTTCACAGAGTTAAGTACAGGCCACCACTGAGAGAAGTACAGGTCACATGCTATCAAACGTAGTTCATTAATCTTATTTCTTGCACTTCGACTGTTAGCATAAAATACCATTATATGTTTTTTCTTCTGCACATTTTTCTTATCTTTGTTTTTACACAATTTCTGAAATTATCATTACCTAGGGTTACTCCATGACAGTTACTATTAAGATTCTTAACATCAGAGCTAAGTCAATATATCCATACTCATTTTTTATCATTTCTAAACCCATACCTCTAACTAATCCTAGTTTAGTCCTAACAACCCCCTCAACTGGGTGGGAGGGGCTGGGTTTGATTGGTGTCATTGGGCATGGGAGTTATTTCTTGGGTAGCTTTAGGTAGAGGTCATTTTGATAAGGACCTGCCTCGCATGGGCCAGTAGGCCTTCTGCAGTGTTCCTACATTCTTATGTTCTTATGTTCTTAAAAATACAAAGGTGGTGGTGGTAGTGGTAGAGTGGAAGCAGTTGTGATAGTGGTTGATGGTGGTAGCAATGGTGGTAGAAGGTAGTAGTGATGGTGGTAACAGTTGTAATAGTGGTAGAAGGTCATAGTGATGGTGGTAGAGGGTTCCTTCTTTAGTGATTCAGCGATTCTACCAACTCCTCCAATGTTGTTGGAGTTATATAGGGCTACAGAAAACACCACTGCCTCAGCTGCTGCTTCACCACCATTATGGACGGCTTACTCTCGGTGGCCCTTATATACCCAACAACAACACAACACAACACCTCTCGTGACATACGTAATGACTTATTTTATTCATTCTAGAGTATATTCCATATTTCTATGTTATTAATATTGTTTATTATGCCATATTAGTTGAATTGTGATAGATAAATAAGCCGAAGAGTTGATATTAGTGTCATAATCTCCAACAATAAACTTGCCATCCCTCCCTCACACAAACAAGTCTTCAATAAGAACATAAGAAAGGAGAAACACTGCAGTAGGCCTGTTGGCCCATACTAGGCAAGTCCTTTACAATCCTTCCCACTAAGAACATAACAATAGAAGAACACTGCAGGTCTACTGGCCCATACAAGGCAGGTCCTTATCAAAATGACCTCTACCCAAAGCTACCCAAGAATTTACTCCCGTACCCAAATGACAGAAATCAAACTCAGCTCCTCCAACTCGTATATTTGTCCAAGCTCTTCTTAAAGCTACCCAGGTCCTAGCCTCGATCACCCTACTGGTAAATGTGATGTTAAATAAGAACATAAGAACTTAAGAAAGGAGGAACACTGCAACAGGCCTGCTGGCCCACACTAGTCCGGTCCTTCACAAATCCAACCCACTAACAGAACAATGCTACCCAAGCAATAACCTCAGGTGAAAGTCAGACTCAAATCCAACCCCTCTCACTCGTGTATTTATCCAACCTAAATTTGAAACTACCCAAGCCATAGCTTTTAGAACATAAAGGAGGAACACTGCAGTAAGCCTATTGGCCCACACTAGGCAGGTCCTTCACAAATCCAACCCACTAACAGAACAAATGCTACCCAAGCAATAACCTCAGGTGCAAGTCCGACTCAGATCCAACCCCTCTCACTCATGTATTTTCTTTCTTTCAACACACCGGCCGTATCCCACCGAGGCGGGGTGGCCCAAAAGGAAAAACGAAAGTTTCTCCTTTTACATTTAGTAATATATACAGGAGAAGGGGTTACTAGCCCCTTGCTTCCGGCATTTTAGTCGCCTCTTACAACACGCATGGCTTACGGAGGAAGAATTCTGTTCCACTTCCCCATGGAGAAAAAAGGTTTACAAACAAACCACGGTACGGGTGGTGTTAGAACCCATAACAAGCGAGTCGTAAACTCCAGGCAGTTCATAAGCCACTGGGCTACCTGGCTTTTTTTAATGTTTTTCTTCTTAATATATATATATATATATATATATATATATATATATATATATATATATATATATATATATATATATATATATATATATATATATATATAATATACATACATATACGTACATATACATACATATACATACATATACATACATACACATACATACATATATATACATACATACATATACATACATACATATACATACAAGGAATTCGCAAGAGCAGGCGAAATTTACACAAACACTGATCTCTGGCTGAAGGAGACTCGAGCCTACAAACCTTGGAACAAGGTACGCAGTGCTTTACCAATCTACGCACACTGGACCAGTGTTTTTAAAAGTCTCCACAACAAGTGAAGACTGGCCAAAAAATATGTATAACATTTTTAGTATATATCCATATATATATATTTTAGTATTTATCCAACCTAAATTTGAAACTACCCAATGTTTTAGCTTCGATCACCCTACTAGGCAGACTGTTCCACTCATCAACTACCCCTATTACCAATGTTCATTTATGCATTTTATTAGTGCCCTAGAGTCCTTATGGAGGGGGATTCCCCTTCCAAATAACCTCTCTTCCCTCTATCCTCCTCCCTGTCTTCCATTCATCAACAACAGCCTTCAATAAAGGTAACTGTCATGTTGAATGTTCATTCTTTTGTGCATGTAAATATATCTTTTAGGTAAAAAAAACAATTGTTTTTGATACTTCTGGGTGTCTGGAATGAATTGGATTTACATTATTTCTTATGGGGAAAATTGATTCGAAAATCGTCCATTTCGATAATAGTCCCACTTCCAGGAACGGATTAAGGACGATAATTGAGGGACCACTGTATACACTTTACCAGGATTCAGCCCTTAATGAAAGGTGTCTTGAGCAAAGGAAATGGAGATCACCTTTTTTTTTTTCCTTGTGATTATTGCCTTCCATTCCCATAAGGTAGTGTATAACCCTTAAGAGTTTAATTTATCCCCATCCTGATAATGTAGTCCAAATTGGGTTTCCTCTCTTTTTCTCTCTCCCTTTCTCTATCCCTGCTAACCTTCACATTCCTATCCTCATCCATCCGAATAGCAGGTGGAGTTGTGGACAGGGACGAGCATGTAAGTCTGTGAGAGGCAGCACCTCAGGGAGTGGAATAAGCCCGCAAGCATGGTCCCCCACTGGTTCCCCAATGGGTTACCCTCGGGGGTTTCTCAAAGGGGGGTCGACTTCTCACTTACTATCTCTAGGGTGTAGTGCTGTATAGCCCTTGTGGTTTAGCACTTTTTTATTATAATCTAAGGTCTAGTAAGTGGCTGGTGGGGGGGACGAGTCCTCACCTGACAAGCCTGACTGACACACTCTTCATAATGCTCAGGGATGACCCACATTATGTTAGCAGACAAGCAGCAGCACAGCGATCCTCACAGCATGTAAGACTGCCGGATCTTACTGGATAACCAGGGGACCACTAACGGCCTGTAATCCTGCCCACTTAACCATCCTAAGTCACTCCATATACCTTACCTTTCATCATCCTGTAATCCTACCTGCACACCTATCCTAAGTCACTCCATATATTTTCTCTCCGATCTCTCCCTCGTATTCTCTTGCCTCCATCTCTTCCTCTCTCCTGACCAACTCTCACCCTCATTTCTTCCCTGTGAGCAGTAATAGTTGAAGGTTTTTACGAGAAATGCTATGAATAGACGTTAGTGAGTAAATTATAATTTTCATTACAGGATTGTGTGTACAAGAAGTGAGGATCCAGAGAGGTGACTGCTTTTCAGAGAACTTAAGTGTCAGGTCAAGAACAAAGGTAAGAAGGTTCTTGAACACCTTCAGTGTCCAGACTCCTGATCTGAAGTGTCCAAGAATCTTCAAAACAATAACAAAAAAATATTTATTTCTTATGACATGGTAGAGAATCTTTTTCTGAAGGCAGTCAAACAAAAAGCACAAAATTTGATGGAAAATTTTTGAAAAAATTCAAATTATGCTGAAATACCAGAAAAGTGGGACTGATTAAAACTTGTACCACTAATTGTTATGAATATAGAGATTATAATAATTCAAAAATTACTGAGCAACAAATAATATATCTTACACTGATAATAACGTCTGATGGTTCGAGTATATAAACAATGGAACCTTGGTATAAAATCTTAATTCATTCCAGAAGGCTGTTCGAGTGCCGCTCCGTTTGAGTAACGAACAAGTTCTTCTCGACCAATTTTCTGTTTGGTCGGCTGTTATCACTAATCGTAGGCCCCATGGTGACTTATTTATACAGATAATTGAAAAAAAACACCAAAAGATGTGAAAAAACATGACATAGTTTACAGTGAAGTTCTGGCAGGTCGTATTTCTTTGGTCGAGTGGTGAGTTTTGTTCGAGTATGGAGCTGGTTGTATACCGAGGTTCCACTGTAGTTAAAATATGAGATGCTATGCTGCAAAGACAGTCATGTGTGAATAATGGTAAAAGTGTTTCTTTTTTGGTTCACCCTGCCATGGTGGGAGATGGCTGGCGTGTTAAAAAAAAAAAAAATAGAAGATTTACTGTATGCATTATTGTAATTGTATAAATAATGTCAGCACATTTGTGTATCCATATTAGACTGACCAGTTGGAAACATATTGGATGAGTGATGTGATTTGTTTGCTCTAAAATATCGCAAAAAATCTAATATTTCCACTTCTTAGAGGGGGGACGAGTCCTCACCTGACAAGCCTGACACTCTAGTCATAATGCTCTGGGATGACCCACATTGTTAGCAGACAAGCAGCAGCACAGCAATCCTCACAACATGTAAGACTGCTGGATCTTACTGGATAACCAGGGGGCCACTAATGGCCTGTAATCCTGCCCTCTCAACCATCCTAAGTTGCTCCAGATACCTTTTGATCCTGTAATCCTACCTGCACACACATCCTAAGTCACTCCATGTATTTTCCTTCTGTTATCTCCCTCATACCTCTTCAAGGGGGGCTCCTTGGCGTGGTGAAGAGGCTCTTGGTCTGAGGAATTAGACCTATCGGTCTTCTTCCTCAGACCGAACCTAATTACCCCCCAATCTCCCCTCCCCTATCCCATCCTCCCCTTTTTCCTTTCCTCCTCCCCCTCCCCACCCCTCCCTTTTGCCCTTCCTCTTTTTGTCCTTTGGGATTTCTCCCACAGGCGCGCTAGTTCCTAGGTAGGGGAAAGGATACCGGGGTCCATCCCATTCCGTTGAGGTTCTTAGCGGTGGCATAGTTTGCCGTGGAATCTGGATCGCCTGGGGATGTCCCGATTCCTCTCCGGTATCCCAGAGTAGCTTTGGGTGTCTTTCGGGCGACGGGTGTATCTCTGGAAGCCACCTTTCGGATTCCGGGGGTGGTGGCCGAAGGAGGTATGCTTTGTGGCGGATATCCAGCCGCCCTCTCTTTTGTCCACTGAGGTAGCTCGGCAGATGTGAGGTTGCTATCCCGGATTGTTAGTTTACTAGCATGATGGGTAGGGTATGGCACGGGTTCCATGCTGCATCTGCGCTACTTGCGGTGCTGAGGTCCTCTTGGGCGCGGAGGGAGATTTCTGGCCCTTTCATTCCTCCTAGGACCTATCCCTCCCCGGTCCCCCCTTTTTTTTTATCTTTTTTTTATTTTTATTTTCTTCTTTCTTTTTTTTTCTTAAAAACAAAAAGAAAGAAGTAACCTAACCATGGCAGCCCTAGTCCATGAACCTGGTACCCCCGGGCCCCTTCTTGATACCGCACCCTGTTCTGACCCCACCTCGTCTTTGGACCACTCTTCAGACATTCCTCATGCCTCTGTACCTATTGCCGGTGCTGTTTCCTCACCCGCTTCAGGTACTGAGGCCTCGACTGACTCCTTCGATTTATCGGACCTTCACTCTCCTCTGACTATGCTTCCGGCCTCTCCCTCTACGGTGCGGCAATTTTCAAATCGCCGACCCGTTCCACGTCGGACCAACTCTGGTCCCACGCCTAAACGCCAACGACAGTTACCTGCTGATGATACTTCTCCACCTTCTCGTTCTTCTCAGAAACGATCGACACGTCCTTCACTACCTTTCCACGCTCAGTTTCAGACTGAACAGTGGACTAAATTCTTCACTTTACGACCAACTTCCTCTACTGCCTATCTTTCTGACCATAGTATTGGCAAGGCACTCCTACGCCATGTTGGTAAAGATATTTCTTTTCATGCTCTTAAGAGCGGTACGTGCATCATTACCGTACAGAATGCTACCCAGGCTCATGAGCTCTCTCGTCTTTCCCATATCGATACTGTTCCTGTCACTCTTGAAAAACATCATTCCCTCAATTCTTGTAGTGGTACCGTCATTCTGCCACATACCATAGTTCAACAAAATTTCCAGACATGTGGCACTGACATTCTAGAACAGCTGGAACTCCAAGATCTCCCAATCCTCAAGGTAGACACTTACGTTCTTCCTGCCCGTGGGCAGAGACGATACCCTAGCAATGTGGCTCGTTTAACTTTTGACAGCCGAGAACTCCCATCCTCAGTTTATATAGCAGGACATCGGTTACAAGTTCGAAAGGTGATCCCTACACCACAACAGTGTAGAAATTGCTGGCGATTTGGCCATCCAGCGAAATATTGCAGATCTATCGCCGAATGCCCAGTCTGTGGTGCCGATGACCATTCTAATACGTCTTGCAATCGATCTCCCTCTTGCCTTAACTGTCATGAGGCTCATCCTTCGTACTCTCGCCGTTGTCAGGTCTATTTAAACGAGCGGGAAATCCGTTACCTCAAAGAGACAGAAAGTCTCCCTTATGCCATGGCAGTTTCTCATCTCCGCCTCCAAGGAAGACTCCCACGTGTTTCTTATTCCCGTGTTTCAAAACGTCCCCCCACTTCTGGTATCCCATCTTCTACACCCACCTCTGTGGTTACCTCTCCCATAATCACTCCTGTATCTAATCCTTTTGCTGTCCTCGGCTCAGACGTCCCTACTTCAACGCCTCAGTCTAATCTCGCTTCTTCGAGTTCTCTCTCACAAGCCTCAGTATCGACGAGACCTCGTACGACACCTCCTCCCAATCGTCCCTCTACTTCTCAAAAGTCAAAAAAAGGTCCGGTAACACCTCCTACCCATCTTCCACCTCCTCATTTTACCCTCCCTGTCTCTGTCCCTAGTTCTTCCCCTCTCACTGGCTCAGTTACAAGTGCAGAGGTTCACCCTCCTCCTCGTAATGTACCTTCCTCCCCTGTTCCCTCCCAAGTTTCTTCCTCTTCTGCCACCTCCCAGGTTCCTGCCTCTTCTGTCCCCTGCCACGCTTCTCCAGTTCCCTCCACCCTTTCGCCCCCCCTACCTTGGTACAGTCCAATACAGTTCCAATCTTTACTCATCCTCCCCCTACCATTCCCAATATTGTCTCCCATACGACATCTCTGAATTCCGAAACACTTGAAGCAATCTCTGAATATATTGCAGAGACCAAACCATCAATGGACACTGATCCACCTTCCGCTCTTTCTCTCTCCTCTGCTCCATCTGCGCAACTCCTTTCTTCACAGCGCACCGTTCCTTCGCTGCTTGAACATTTTCCACTGCCTCCGCATGTGGACTTTTCTAACCCTTCTAGTCCGTAGGAACCCTTACCTGCGGATTTCAAGTATCTTTATCATTGCCAATCATGGCCTATTTACAGTGGAATATACGCGGCCTCAGGGGTAATCGGGGTGAGCTTCAGATGTTACTCTCCCAGTTTGCCCCTGTTGGTGTTTGCTTACAGGAACCAAAATTACACTCTGCTGTTATTTCTCACATCTCAGGCTATAATTTATTGTATTCTTCAGATCCTTTTCCTGATGGGACCTTTAATGAAAGTGTCCTTCTTCTCCGCACTGATATTCCGTACCATCAGCTATTTGTTCATACTTCGCTGCATTACACAGCAGCCCGTATCCACTTACATAGGTGGTATACGCTCTGTTCTTTATATCTCTCTCCTTCTCGGGCATTATCTATTCCGGATTTTGCCTTCCTTGTTTCGGCATTACCGCCACCGATTCTGTTACTTGGTGATTTTAATGCCCACCATTTCCTCTGGGGGGTGGGGGGTCTCACTGTGATTCCTGTGGAATTCAGTTAGAGGCTTTTCTTGCCACCCACCCCCTCCATGTTTTAAATACAGGTACTCACACCCATTTTGATCCTCGGACTCGTACTCTCTCTTGCATCGATCTCTCAATCTGCTCTTCCTCCGCCGCATTAGACTTCACTTGGTCTGTTCTTCCGGACTTACATGACAGTGATCATTTCCCAATCATTCTTACTTCCCCTTCATATTCGCCACCTCTTCGCACCCCACGCTGGCAATTTAATCGGGCAAATTGGAACCTTTACTCACACCTAACTGTTTTTAAAGAGGTTCCTTCTTCGTCCTCCATCGATGAGCTTTTACACCTCTTCTCGTCCTCCGTTTTCACCGCAGCTTCTCATTCTGTACCCCAAACTTCGGGCAGGCATTCTCAGAAATGCGTGCCTTGGTGGTCTCCTGCTTGTGCTCGTGCAGTACGTTTGAAACGCGCTGCATGGGGCAGGTACCGGTACAATAGAACCACAGAGCGACTCCTTGATTTTAAACAGAAGCGTGCGATCGCTCGCCGTGTCATCCGTGATGCTAAACGCACTTGCTGGCGAGATTATGTCTCCACCATCACCTCTGCTTCCTCTATGAGTGCAGTCTGGAAAAAAGTACGAAAACTGAGTGGTAAATATTCTCCTGACCCGGCTCCTGTTCTGCGGGTTGCAGGTGTTGATATAGCAAACCCACTAGATGTTGCCAATGAAATTGGCAATCATCTGGTCCGTATTTCTCAGGGACTCCATCTATGCCCCTCATTTCTTTCCTCAAAGTCTGCCAGAGAGTTAGCACCCTTGGACTTTTCTTCTCTCAGAGAAGAACAGTATAATGTGCCTTTTACACTTCAAGAACTGGAGGCAACACTCTCAGCTTGTCGATCATCGGCAGCTGGGCCCGACGACATTCATATTCGTGTGCTACAACATTTACATCAGTCAGCCCTTGCAGTCCTATTACGCCTTTACAATCTTATTTGGTCACAAGGAGTTCTTCCACAGCTGTGGAAATCCGCCATTGTTCTCCCTTTCCGCAAACCAGGCACTACGGGACATGAAACCTCCCACTATCGTCCCATTGCTCTTACCAGTGCAGTTTGCAAAGTAATGGAACGCCTAGTAAATAGATGTTTAGTGTGGTATTTAGAGACACACAACAGTCTTTCCACTCATCAATATGGCTTTCGTAAGGGACGTTCTACCATAGACCCCTTACTACGCTTGGATACGTATGTTCGTAATGCCTTTGCGAATAACCACTCAGTTATTGCCATATTTTTTGACCTTGAGAAGGCATATGACACAACTTGGAGGTATAATATTTTAGCCCAAGCCCACTCCTTAGGCCTTTGAGGCAATCTACCATCCTTCCTTAATTACTTTTTAACTGACAGGCATTTCCGTGTTCGGGTTAATGTGCTCTCCCCGGACTTTATCCAAGCTGAAGGTGTCCCCCAGGGATGTGTTCTGAGCACAACACTTTTTCTCCTTGCTATTAATGATTTGGCCTCTAGTCTTCCATCAAATATTTGGTCATCACTCTATGTTGATGACTTCGCTATTGCCTGTGCAGGCGCTGACTGTCACCTCCTTACAGTTTCTCTCCAACATGCAGTCGACCGTGTTTCCAATTGGGCCACCACACGTGGGTTTAAATTTTCCAGCACTAAAACCCACCAAATCACTTTCACTAGACGCTCTGTCATCTCCGATCATCCTTTGTACCTCTATGGCTCCCGTATCCCTGAACGTGATAGTCAAGTTTCTGGGCCTCCTCTTTGATCGTAGGTTATCCTGGAAACCTCACATTACCTCTCTGAAGGCAACTTGTCACAGCCGGCTGAACCTTCTTAAAACCCTTGCTCATCTTTCGTGGGGAGCTGATCTTCGAACCCTCCTTCGCCTACATTCCACCCTTATTTTATCGAAACTTGATTATGGTGACCAGATCTATTCAGCGGCATCTCCTGCTACTCTCTCTAGCCTTAACCCCATTCATCACCAAGGATTACGTTTATGGCTTGGTGCTTTTCGCTCTTCCCCTGTCGAGAGCCTCTATGCAGAAGCGAACGTTCCATCCTTATACGATCGCCGTGATGCCCATTGCCTGCGCTACTATGTACGCTCTCATGATCTCCGCAATCCTTCCATTTATAGAATGGTCACTGATATTAGTAGACATTATTTGTTCGCCGCCCCTGTTTACTCCGTCCCTTCTCTCTTCGCCTTCATTCGCTCTTGTCTTCTCTTCAACTACCACCTTTCTATGTACATGTAGCATCTCACTTTTCCCTACCCCCCTGGGAAGTTCCAGCTGTTCGAGTCTGTTCTTTCTCCCTCCCTTGCTCGAAAGCCCAACTGTCTACGGTCGCTTCCCACTTTTTCTTGACCACTTTCACTCTCATTCTCATGCCATTGCTGTGTACACAGATGGCTCTAAGTCTTCTGACGGCGTAGGATTCGCAGCAGTGTTTCCGGACAGCGTCGTACAAGGGCATTTACTATCTTCGGCTAGTATTTTTACTGCTGAATTATATGCCATCCTTACAGCACTTATCCGTATTGCATCTATGCCTGTGTCATCATTTGTGGTTGTCTCAGACTCCCTTAGTGCTTTACAGGCTATACAAAAATTTGATACACCTCACCCCTTAGTCCTCCGTATCCAACTTTGGCTACGCCGCATCTTTACCAAGCATAAAGATATTGTTTTTTGTTGGGTCCCTGGTCATGTTGACGTACAGGGCAATGAACAGGCAGACACTGCTGCGCGGTCAGCAGTACATGACCTACCAGTTTCTTATAGAGGTATTCCATTTACGGACTATTTTGCTGTAATATCTTCCCACCTTCACACCCGTTGGCAACAACGTTGGTCTACTATGCTCGGCAACAAACTTCAGTCTATTAAACCGAGTATAGGTTACTGGCCGTCTTCTTATCACCAGTGTCGAGGTTGGGAGACTACTCTCTCCCGTCTTCGCATTGGCCATACTCGTCTTACTCATGGATATCTCGTGGAGAGGCGTCTTGCTCCTCTGTGAGAATTGCCAAGCTCCATTATCAGTCAGCCACATTCTGTTGGACTGCCCACTTTATGAACGAGCACGCAGAATTTACCTCTGTCGTCGTCTTCGCTCCGCTGCTCTCTCTTTACCTCCCCTTCTCGCTGATGGACCCACCTTTTCTGGACTCTCTCATTGACTTTTTGACAACGACTGACTTCACAAATTCTGATACCTTCAGCCCTTTCTACTTCAATCTCTTGCTACCCTCTACCCCCGTACTATCCCCTGCCCCGCTGTTTTCTGTAACCTGCTGATCCCCCCTCCCTTCTGCCATCCAATTCCCTTGCTTCCTTCCCTACCCTGCAGCGCTGTATAGCCTTTGTGGCTTAGCTCTTCTTTTTTGATTATAATAATCTCCCTCATATTCTCTTGCCTTCATCTCTTCTGACCAACTCACACTTGCCCCCCCCCCCTCCCCTTGTCATTTCTTCCTATTCTGACCAACACTTGCCCTCGGCTCTTCCTCCTTGCCAACTCGCTGATCTCTTCCTCCTCGACAACTTTTAACCTTAGTCTCTCCTTTCCAAATCTTGCCCCCCTCTTTCTCAACACTTCTCACCTTTGTCTCTGCCCCTCTCCTTTTTTTTTCATTACCTTTGTCTTCCTCTAACAAGTCTCTATACTTCTATTTCTTTCACCCTCTTGCTTATCTCTATGCTCTTTCCTCTCTGGTTTCGTTATCAGGGAAATCTCTTGCTTATACCTTGTCTCTTGTGTTTTCTCATATTCTTTGTCATCTCAGCTTCCCACGTAGTCATTTTTCTGTCTACTTCATGTACTTTCTTGTCCTTTATATGCCTCCTCTCCTCTGTCTCAATAGCTTGCACTTCTACCTGAAAACCTCTTGACAACTATGGAGGTTAAAATAAAAAGTAATAATCTTAGGGAAAACTTTAATTTTCCTTAGTATACATATATATACTGAAAATTGTATAGCACTATTAGTGTAAATTCCAATTCTATGGCCAGAAAGTCTATGGGAATTTCACAACCACTTTCAGAAAAAAAATTTCCCATTTTCTTTGATGCCTACATCATAGAAAACGGAAAAGTCTATGGGAATTTCACTCCCACTTTCAGGAAAAAAAAATAAATTTTCCCATTTTCTTTGATGCCTCTACCATAGAAAACGAAAAAGTCTATGGGAATTTCACTCCCACTTTCAGGAAAAAAAAAATGAATTTTCCCATTTTCTTTGATGCCTCCATCATAGAAAACGAAAAAGTCTAAATTTCACTCCCGCTTTCATTTTCTTTGATGTGTCCATCATGTCTATGGGCACTCCCACTTTACCATTTTCTTTGATGCCTCCATAAAAAACGAAAAAGTCTATGGGAATTTCACTCCCACTTTCAGAAAAAAATTTCCCACTTTGATGCCTCCATCAGAAGTCTAAATTTCAACTTTCAGAAAAAAAAAAAGAAATTTTCCCATTTTCTTTGATGCCTCCATCATAGAAAACGAAAGTCTATGGGAATTTCACTCCCACTTTCAGAAAAAATTTCCCATTTTCTTTGATGCCTCCATCATAAAAAACGAAAAAGTCTATGGGAATTTCACTCCCACTTTCAGAAAAAAATTTCCCATTTTCTTTGATGCCTCCATCATAGAAAACGGAAGTCTATGGGAATTTCACTCCCACTTTCAGAAAAAAAAAAGAAATTTTCCCATTTTCTTTGATGCCTCCATCATAGAAAACGAAAAAGTCTATGGGAATTTCACTCCCACTTTCAGGGAAAAAAAAAATAAATTTTCCCATTTTCTTTGATGCCTCCATCATAGAAAACGAAAAAGTCTATGGGAATTTCACTCCCGCTTTCAGAAGAGAATAAAATGGAAATTTCCCCATTTTCTTTGATGTGTCCATCATAGAAAACGAAAAAGTCTATGGGAATTTCACTCCCACTTTCAGGAAAAAAAAATAAAATTTCCTATTTTCTTTGATGCCTCCATCATAGAAAACGAAAAAGTCTATGGGAATTTCACTCCCACTTTCAGGAAAAAAAAAATAAAATTTCCTATTTTCTTTGATGTGTCCATCATAGAAAACGAAAAAGTCTATGGGAATTTCACTCCCACTTTCAGAAAAAAAAAGAAAATTTCCCATTTTCTTTGATGCCTCCATCATAGAAAACGAAAAAGTCTATGGGAATTTCACTCCCAGATTCAGAGAAAAAAAAATTTCCCATTTTCTTTGATGCCTCCATCATAAAAAACAAAAAAGTCTATGGGAATTTCACTCCCACTTTCAGAAAAAAAATTTCCCATTTTCTTTGATGCCTCCATCATAGAAAACGAAAAAGTCTATGGGAATTTCACTCCCACTTTCAGAAAGGAAAATTTCCCATTTTCTTTGATGCCTACATCATAGAAAAAAGTCTATGGGAATTTCACTCCCACTTTCAGAAAAAAAATGAAAATTTCCCATTTTCTTTGATGCCTCCACCATAGAAAACGAAAAAGTCTATGGGAATTTCACTTTCAGAAAAGGAAAATTTCCCATTTTCTTTTATCCCTCCATCATATTATAATAAAAAAAGAAGCGCTAAGCCACAAGGGCTATACAGCTCCCTCCATCATAGAAAACGACAAAGCCTATGGGAATTTCACTCTCACTTTCAGGTTTCCATCATAGAAAATGGAAAATTTCCCATTCTCTAGCCAAGTAGCCTATAAAATTTTTCACTCCCACTTAGATTAAATTACCCATTTTTTGAGATCTTAATAAAGTAAATGGGAAGCTAAATTTCCGATAAACCACGAGTGGGAAATTTAAAAATTCCATTGTCATTTACCCAAGAAAATTCAGAACTATAACAGAACAAAAGAAACAGCTTCCCATTAGCTATCAAAATGAGACTTCACCAAAGAAAATGGATTAGAGAAAATATTTTGACAACGAAGTAGATTTTTCCAGAACTTGCTTGTATTAACATCCAGCTCTTACAATTTTTATGGAGGAAATACCAAACCTGTCCAGGTGAAACAGGTACATAAACCTGATCCAAGATGGATTACCTTGCATTAAGACATAAGGGGAAGGGAAGAGGTTGCAAGAGGCACAAGTGCACTCCCACTTGGAGTATGCTCCACTTTCTTGGAATGACTGGACAGATCTGCCAGTTCAGCAGAACATTCAACACCTGAGGGATGCAAGTGACCTTACTGTCGTGTACAAAAACCTATGTTTAGGTACCACACTTGGATCCACTGTGGACAGTGAGAACATGGCTACACAAGACAGCGAGAAGACTATACCACAAGATAGTGAGAAGACAGCTACTATGTTACAGTGAGAAGACAGCTACTATGCTACAGTGAGAAGACAGCTACTATGCTACAGTGAGAAGACAGCTACTCCGCTACAGTGAGAAGACAGCTACTATGCTACAGTGAGAAGACAGCTACTATGTTACAGTGAGAAGACAGCTACTATGCTACAGTGAGAAGACAGCTACTATGCTACAGTGAGAAGACAGCTACTATGCTACAGTGAGAAGACCGCTACAGTGAGAAGACAGCTACTCCGCTACAGTGAGAAGACAGCTACTATGCTACAGTGAGAAGACAGCTACTATGCTACAGTGAGATTACACAAGATAGAAGACAGCTACTATGCTATAGTGAGAAGACAGCTACTACGCTACAGTGAGAAGACAGCTACTATGCTACAGTGAGATTACACAAGATAGTGAGAAGACAGCTACTATGCTACAGTGAGATTACACAAGATAGTGAGAAGACAGCTACTACGCTACAGTGAGAAGACAGCTACTATGCTACAGTGAGAAGATTACACAAGATAGTGAGAAGACAGCTACTACACTCCAGTGAGAAGACTACATCACAAGATAGTGAGAAAACAGCTATGCTACAGTGAGAAGGCAGCTATATCACAATAGTGAGAGACAGCTACACTACAGTAACACAGCTACACAAGACAGTAAGACTACATCACAAGATAGTGAGAAGACTATGCCACAAGATAGTGAGAAGACAGCTACTGCATCACTGGATAGTGCAAAGACAGCTACACAAGACAGAAGACATCACAAGGTGGTGAGAAGACAGCTAATCACAGGACAGGGAGGAGAGGACAGCTTCTACACCACAAGACGGTGAGAAGACAGATACAACACCACTGGACAGTGAGAAAGCTACATCAATGGACAGAAAGCTACACCACAGCAAATGGTTATGATTATAAACATTTGTTTTTGGTACCTACAGCAAGGCAGCCAAGATAATACAAAATTGTGCCTCACACCTGTTCAAGAAGAGAGGCTACAAAGCTTTGAATGTGGCACTGGTGTACTCTCACCTTGAGTACACGGCACTCTCCTGGCTTGCCTTACCCCCTCTCCACCATCTTATCTACCACTTTTCGACAAGATAGAAAACTGTGCGTGGAAATTGGGAAGCAATCAGGTCAGATCTAAGGAAAGGAAATAACTATTTTGGATCAAAAACCCATCACTGGCATCAAGGCAGCTCCCTAGAGGGAAGGAGATGAAAAGATAAAAAAGAGAGAACACAAAGTCATACAGTGCATGACAGGTTATCAGGTTCATCTATAAAGTATGAATCACCTCCCAGGTTAGTAGTAAGGAACAATATTGCAAAGCCTAATACAACATACAATATACAATAACACAATGCTTGTATCATCTTAGATCACATTTACAGTGGGAAATTTAAATCACAGAATCTCTGGTCTTCACTTCAGACCCACTGAGTAACTTATACCATCTCATCTGTGTTTGAAATTCCTTTACCTGTGCTCCTTGGAATGAGAACCAATAAGATATATAGTTTACACCTGGAAGATTCTAGGGACTGGTTCCAAATCTGCACTCAGAAATCCCTCCCTATGAAAGCAAGGGGCTGCTGGGTAGGTGGTGCAAAATGATCCCATTGAAAAGCAGGGGTCACACAAGGGCTGTCTTCCATCAGGAACTTCAAGAGTGCTTTGAACCCTGGCCCCTCAAGGAAGGTTCCTTGATGTTGGTGAGGGGCTCTTGATTTAGGGAATTGGATCTGTGCTCCAGTTCCCCGAATTAAGCCTGAATGCCTTCCACATCCCCCCCCAAGGCGCTGTATAATCCTCCGGGTTTAGCGCTTCCCCCTTGATTATAATAATAATAATTTGAACCCTGGCTGTCTTCACACAGGAACTTCGAAGGTGCTTAAAGTACGTCCCTGATCAGTTGATGCAGCTGGGTGTGTGGCAGGGCCATGGGGGGTGCTGACTCCCAAATATATCCTTTAGGCATCCTTAAGGCTCTGAAAATTCAGAATATATAAATCATCTATCAACAAACTGGCCATATCCCACCAAGGCAGGGTCACCCAAAAGGAAAAACAAAGGTTTCTCCTTTTAAATTTAGTAATATATACAAAAGAAGGGGTTACTAGCTCCTTGCTCCTGGCATTTTAGTCACCTCTTATGACACGTATGATTTATGGAGGAAGAATTCTGTTCCACTTCCCCATGGAGATAAGAGGAAATAAAAAAGAACAAGAACTAGTAAGAAAATAGAAGAAAACCCACAGGGGTTTGTATATATATGCAAGTGTAGTGGGACATAAGTGTAAGCAGAAGCAGCAAGACATATCTGAAACCTTGCATATTTATGAGAAAAAAAGACACCAGCAATCCTACCATCATGTAAAACAATTACAGGCTTCCATTTTACAAGCATCTGGCAGGACAGTAGTACCTCCTGGGCGGTTGCTGTCTACCAACCTACTACCAGAATGTATAAAAACTTGAATAATATAATTTGGAATTGGTAAGCTAACCCCAGCATCTATTTACACCAGCATAAAACAAGGACCAGCTTCAGCACAGTTTCTAACTCCACTTGAAGAGTTAATCAGTTCATTGCAGCACTGTCTCTGTTGGGAAGGGCTTCTTTGTCAGCCTACAAGTCTTTACTCCATCTTGGCTTTATCAGTACAAGGACATAATAGAGATAAATGGTATAAAATGCCAACATGATGCAAAAATAAACACGAATGCAGAATAATGTGATCCTTTAATGACAACAGTGGGTTTTATCAAGCCACAAACAGATCTATTTGTGACTTGAAAAAAACCCACTGTGTGGGCGAAATGTAGTCAGTGTGGGCAAAACGTAGTCAATAAAGGATATCATTATGCTGCATTTATGTTTATTTTTCCTGAGGGACATAATGTGAAGATTGTAGAGCTACATGCATAAGACGAGGTAATCAGTCCCTCAGACTTGGAGTTGATGATCACCGTAATTGTGATGACTGTGAAGCACAGGCGGGAAGATTGGTGGTTATATACCGGCGTCAGGTGAGGGAGGTGCAGCAGATGAAGGTATTGTCAGTGGTGGTAGGTCAGCTTAAGGGATAGGTAGTGGGGCAGCAGTGTTTTAAACTGAAGGATAGTGGGGTAGCAGGGCCCTCAAGTACAGCAGTAGTGCAGAACCTAACATTCTGTATACACAGGGTCCTCCTGTACAGCAGTAGCCTAGAACCTAACTTGCTGTGTAAGCAGTGCCCTCCTGTACAGCAGTAGCCCAGAACCTAACATGCTGTATAACCAGGGCCCTCTGTACAGCCCAGAACTTAACCAGCTGTATAACCAGGGCCCTCCTGTACAGCAGTAGCCAAGAACCTAACATCCTGTATAAGCAGGGCATTCCTGAACAGCAGTTGCCTGGAACATAACCTACAGTATAACCAGGCCTCTCCTGTACAGCAGAAGCCTGGAACATAACCTGTGGTATAACCAGGGCCCTCCTGTACAGCAGTAGCCAAGAACCTAACATCCTGTATAAGCAGGGCATTCCTGAACAGCAGTTGCCTGGAACATAACCTACAGTATAACCAGGCCTCTCCTGTACAGCAGAAGCCTGGAACATAACCTGTGGTATAACCAGGGCCCTCCTGTACAGCAGTAGCCTGGAACTTAACCTGCTGTATAACAAGGGCCCCTCCTGTACAGCAGTGGCCTGCAACTTAACTCAACAGGAGACAAGGATGGTTGTTGAATCTTTGACATAGCTCTAGTAATTGCGCTGAGAGGAAATAAAATAGATTCTCTCTACAAGCTTCAATGGCATAATTATCATCAGTGTTATTATCAATCACAAGTGGTTCTTTACATATACCAGCATGAAGGATGTCGTTCCCTATCAACAAGTCCACTGACCTGATGGGAAATACACCACTGGATATACTCACTGAAATATAACTAGTATAATAGCTTGTTTCAATGTATATTTTGTGAAGATGTGCTTCTAACATTACATCTATCTTGCAATAGGTATCGTCAGTTATGGGCAGTACATCTTCTCTTAATAACGTGAGATAACTGCCTGTCGAGCAGTAGCCTAGAACTTAACCTGCGGTATATGCAGGGTGCTCTACAGCTGTAGCCAGGAACTGAACCTGTAAAGCCCTCTTGTAAAACAGAAGCCCAGAACTTAACCAGCTATATAACCAGGGCCCTCCTGTACAGCAGTAGCCCAGAATTTAACCTGGAGTATAACCAGGGCCCACCTGTACAGCAGTAGCCAGGAACTTAACCTGCAGTATCACAAGGGCCCTCCTGCACAGCAGTAACCCAGAACTTAATCAGCTGTATAACCAGGGAACTCCTGCACAGCAGTCACCCAAAACTTAACCAGCTGTATAACCAGGGCCCCTCCTGTACAGCAGTAGCTCAAAACTTAACCAGCTGTGTAACCAGGGCCCTCCTGTACAGCAGTAGCCTAGAACCTAACAAGCTGTGTAAGCAGGGCTATGCTGTACAGTAGTAGCCTAGAACCTAACATACTGTGTAAACAGGGCCCTCCTGTACAGCAGTAGTCTGGAACTTAACCTGCTGTATAACCAAGGCCCTTCTGTACAGCTATAGCCTGGAGCATAACCTGTGGAATAACCAGGGCCCTCCTGCACAGCATTGGCCTTGAACCCAACCTGTGGTATAACCAGGGCCCTCCTGTGCAGCAATAGCCTGAAACTTAACCTGCGGTATAAGGGCGCTCCTGTACAGCAGCAGGCAGGAACTGAACCTGCAGTATAACCAGGGCCCTCCTGAACAGCCCAGAACTAAACCAGCTGTATAACCAGGGCCCTCCTGTAGAGCAGTAGCCCAGAACTTTAAATCCTGTACAGCAGTAGCCCAAAACCTAAAATGCTGTATAAGCAGGGCCCTCCTGTACAGCAGCAGCCCATAACCTAACATGCTGTACAACCAGGGCCCTCCTGTACAGCAGCAGCCCATAACCTAACATGCTGTACAACCAGGGCCCTCCTGTATAGCCCAGAACTAAACTAGTTGTATAACCAGCGACCTCCTGTACAGCCTAGAACCTAACAAGCTGTGTAAGCAGGGCTATGCTGTACAGCAGTAGCCTAGAACCTAACATACTGTGTAAACAGGGCCCTCCTGTACAGCAGTAGTGTGGAACTTAACCTGCTGTATAACCAAGGCCCTCCTGTACAGCAGTAGCCTAGAACTTAATCTGCTGTATAACCAGGGCCCTTGTAAGCATCACTAGCCTGGAAATTAACCTACTGTATAAGCAGGGCTCTCCTGTAGAGCAGTAGCATGGAACTGAACCTGATGTATAACCAGGGCCTTCCTGTACAGCAGTAGCCTAGAACTTAATCTGCTGTATAACCAGGGCCCTCCTGAGCATCACTAGCCTGGAAATTAACGTACTGCATAAGCAGGGCCCTCCTGTACAGCAGTAGCCTGGAACATAACCTGCATTATAACCAGGGACCTCCTGCACAGCAGTTACCCAGAACTTAACCAGCAATATAATCAGGGCCCTCCTGTACAGCAGTAGCCTGGAACTTATCCTGTGGTATAACCAGGGCCCTCGTATACAGCAGTAGCATAGAACCTAACATGCTGTATAACCAGGGCACTCGTATACAGCATTAGACTGGAACTTAACCTGCTGTATAACCAGGGCCTTCCTGTACAGCAGTAGCCTGGAACTTAACCTGCTGTATAACCAAGGCCCTCCTGTACAGCAGTAGCCTTGAACTATACCAGCTGTATAACCAGGGCCCTCCTGTACAGCAGTAGGCTGGAACTTAACCTGCAGTATGATCAGCACCCTCCTGCACAGCAGTAACCCAGAACTCAACTAGCAATATAACCAGGGCCCTCCTGTACAGCAGTAGCCTAGAACCTAACATACTGTGTAATCAGGGCCATCATGTACAGCAGTAACCTGGAACTTAACCTGCAGTATAACCAGGGTCCTCCTGTACAGCAGTAGCCTGGAAGTTAACCTGCAGTATAACCAAGGCCCTCCTGTACAGAAGTAGCCTGGAACTTAACCTGCAGTATAAGCAGGGCTCTCCTGTACAGCAGTAGCCCAGAACCTAACATGCTGTTTAACCAGGGCCCTCCTGTACAACATTGGCCTGGAACCTAATCTGCAGTATAATAGGGCCCTCCTGTACAGCTGTAGCCTGGAACTTAACCTACAGTATAACCAGGGCCCTCCTGTACAGCAGCAGCCTGGAACTTAACCTGTAGTATAAGCAGGGCCCTCCTGCACAGCAGTAACCCAGAACTTAAGCAGCTGTATAACCAGGGCCCTCCTGTACAGCAGTAGCCTGGAAGATAACCTGCAGTATAACCAGAGACTCCTGTACAGCAGAAGCCTGGAACTTAACCTGATGTATAACCAGGGCCCTCCTGCACAGCATTGGCCTGGAACCCAATGAGCAGTATAAACAGTGCTTTCCTGTACAGCAGTAGCCTGCAACTTAACCTGCGGTATAAGGAGGGCACTTCTGTACAGCAGTAGCCAGGAACTGAACCTGCAGTATAAGCAGGGCCCTTCTGTACAGCAGTAGCCTGGAACTTAACCTGCAGTATAAGCAGGGGACTCCTGTACAACAGGAGCCAGGAACTGAAACTGCAGTATAACCAGGGCCCTCCTATACAGCCCACAACTAAACCAGGCATATAACCAGGGCCCTCCTGTACAGCAGTAGCCCAGGACTTAAAATCCTGTAAAGCAGTAACCCAGAACTTAAAATGCTGTATAAGCAGGGCCCTCCTGTACAGCAGTAGCCCTGAACCTAACATGCTGTGTAAGCAGGGCCCTCCTGTACAGTAGTAGCCTGGAACTTAACCTGCGATATAACCAGGGCCCTCCTGCAGAGCAGTACCCCAGAACTTAAGCAGTAATATAATCAGGGCCCACCTGTACAACAGAAGCCTAGAACCTAACATGATGTAAGCAGGGCCATCCTGTACAGCAGTAACCTGGAACTTAACTTGTTGTATAACCAGTGCTCTCCTGTACAGCAGTAGCCTGTAACTTAACCTGCAGTATAAGCAGGGTGCTCCTGTACAGGAGTAGCCAGGAACTGAATGTGCAGTATGAGCAAGGCCCTTCTGTACATCAGTAGCCTGGAACTTAACCTGCAGTATAACAAGGGCCCTCCAGCACAGCAGTAACCCAGAACTTAACCAACTGTATAATTAGGACCCTCCTGCACAGCAGTAACCCAGAACTTAACCAGCTGTATAACCAAGGCCCCTGTACAGCAGTAGCCTGGAACCTAACCTGCTCTATAACCAGGATCCTCCTGTACAGCAGTAGCCTGGAACCTAACATGGTGTATAACCAGGATCCTCCTGTACAGCAGTAGCCTGGAACCTAACATGCTGTATAACCAGGATCCTCCTGTACAGCAGTAGCCTGGAACCTAACATGCTGTATAACCAGGATCCTCCTGTAAAGTAGTAGCCTGGAACCTAACATGGTGTATAACCTGGATCCTCCTGTACAGCAGTAGCCTGGAACCTAACATGCTGTATAACCAGGATCCTCCTGTACAGCAGTAGGCTGGAACCTAACATGCTGTATAACCAGGATCCTCCTGTAAAGTAGTAGCCTGGAACCTAACATGGTGTATAACCTGGATCCTCCTGTACAGCAGTAGCCTGGAACCTAACATGCTGTATAACCAGGGCCCCCCTGTACAGCAGTAGCCTGGAACCTAACATGCTGTATAACCAGGGCCCTCCTGTACAGCAGTAGCCTGGAAGTTAACCTGCAGTATAACCAAGGCCCTCCTGTACAGAAGTAGCCTGGAACTTAACCTGCAGTATAAGCAGGGCTCTCCTGTACAGCAGTAGCCCAGAACCTAACATGCTGTTTAACCAGGGCCCTCCTGTACAACATTGGCCTGGAACCTAATCTGCAGTATAATAGGGCCCTCCTGTACAGCTGTAGCCTGGAACTTAACCTACAGTATAACCAGGGCCCTCCTGTACAGCAGCAGCCTGGAACTTAACCTGTAGTATAAGCAGGGCCCTCCTGCACAGCAGTAACCCAGAACTTAAGCAGCTGTATAACCAGGGCCCTCCTGTACAGCAGTAGCCTGGAAGATAACCTGCAGTATAACCAGAGACTCCTGTACAGCAGAAGCCTGGAACTTAACCTGATGTATAACCAGGGCCCTCCTGCACAGCATTGGCCTGGAACCCAATGAGCAGTATAAACAGTGCTTTCCTGTACAGCAGTAGCCTGCAACTTAACCTGTGGTATAAGGAGGGCACTTCTGTACAGCAGTAGCCAGGAACTGAACCTGCAGTATAAGCAGGGCCCTTCTGTACAGCAGTAGCCTGGAACTTAACCTGCAGTATAAGCAGGGGACTCCTGTACAACAGTAGCCAGGAACTGAAACTGCAGTATAACCAGGGCCCTCCTGTACAGCCCACAACTAAACCAGGCATATAACCAGGGCCCTCCTGTACAGCAGTAGCCCAGGACTTAAAATCCTGTAAAGCAGTAACCCAGAACTTAAAATGCTGTATAAGCAGGGCCCTCCTGTACAGCAGTAGCCCTGAACCTAACATGCTGTGTAAGCAGGGCCCTCCTGTACAGTAGTAGCCTGGAACTTAACCTGCGATATAACCAGGGCCCTCCTGCAGAGCAGTACCCCAGAACTTAAGCAGTAATATAATCAGGGCCCACCTGTACAACAGAAGCCTAGAACCTAACATGATGTAAGCAGGGCCATCCTGTACAGCAGTAACCTGGAACTTAACCTGTTGTATAACCAGTTCTCTCCTGTACAGCATTAGCCTGTAACTTAACCTGCAGTATAAGCAGGGTGCTCCTGTACAGGAGTAGCCAGGAACTGAATGTGCAGTATAAGCAAGGCCCTTCTGTACATCAGTAGCCTGGAACTTAACCTGCAGTATAACAAGGGCCCTCCAGCACAGCAGTAACCCAGAACTTAACCTGCAGTATAACAAGGGCCCTCCAGCACAGCAGTAACCCAGAACTTAACCAGCTGTATAACCAAGGCCCCCTGTACAGAAGTAGCCTGGAACCTAACCTGCTCTATAACCAGGATCCTCCTGTACAACAGTAGCCTGGAACCTAACATGGTGTATAACCAGGATCCTCCTGTACAGCAGTAGCCTGGAACCTAACCTGCTGTATAACCAGGGCCCTCCTGTACAGCAGTAGCCTGAAACCTAACATGCTGTATAACCAGGATCCTCCTGTAAAGTAGTAGCCTGGAACCTAACATGGTGTATAACCTGGATCCTCCTGTACAGCAGTAGCCTGGAACCTAACATGCTGTATAACCAGGATCCTCCTGTACAGCAGTAGGCTGGAACCTAACATGCTGTATAACCAGGATCCTCCTGTAAAGTAGTAGCCTGGAACCTAACATGGTGTATAACCTGGATCCTCCTGTACAGCAGTAGCCTGGAACCTAACATGCTGTATAACCAGGGCCCCCCTGTACAGCAGTAGCCTGGAACCTAACATGCTGTATAACCAGGGCCCTCCTGTACAGCAGTAGCCTGGAACCTAACCTGCTGTATAACCAGGATCCTCCTGTACAGCAGTAGCCTGAAACCTAACATGCTGTATAACCAGGATCCTCCTGTACAGCAGTAGCCTGGAACCTAACATGCTGTATAACCAGGATCCTCCTGTACAGCAGTAGCCTGGAACCTAACATGCTGTATAACCAGGATCCTCCTGTACAGCAGTAGCCTGGAACCTAACATGCTGTATAACCAGGATCCTCCTGTACAGCAGTAGCCTGAAACCTAACATGCTGTATAACCAGGATCCTCCTGTACAGCAGTAGCCTGGAACCTAACATGCTGTATAACCAGGATCCTCCTGTACAGCAGTAGCCTGAAACCTAATATGCTGTATAACCAGGATCCTCCTGTACAGCAGTAGCCTGAAACCTAACATGCTGTATAACCAGGATCCTCCTGTACAGCAGTAGCCTGGAACCTAACATGCTGTATAACTAGGATCCTCCTGTACAGCAGTAGCCTGAAACCTAACATGCTGTATAACCAGGATCCTCCTGTACAGCAGTAGCCTGGAACCTAACATGCTGTATAACCAGGATCCTCCTGTACAGCAGTAGCCTGGAACCTAACATGCTGTATAACCAGGATCCTCCTGTACAGCAATATCACAGAACTTAACCTGCTGTATAACCCGGGTCCTCCTGTATACATACAAGCGTACACACTGCTGGTACTCTCAACTTCCAACATTTATCATGACACCCACAGAGGATCAACCTTCACTTTCTCATTACTTACTCTACTTTCCACACTTTAGAATCAATCCCTAACACATTTAACATTTGTGTAAACACATCTAGCTAATGTCTGTTAATACCACAGTAATCTTTACTTAAAAATTACTAGGTACACTATCATAAAAAGAAATCATTGTATTGAGGTAAAAACTGCCATAATAATTCAATTGTCCACCAGACAGGACATACAAAACTGTCTCTTAATCAACTGTCTAATGCACATACAAGGACATACGTCTCCATACAAATACAGTGGACCCCCGGTTAACGAACTTTTTTCATTCCAGTAGTATGTTCAGGTGCCAGTACTGACCAAATTTTTTCCCATAAGGAATATTGTGAAGTAGATTAGTCCATTTCAGACCCCCAAACATACACGTACAAACGCACTTACATAAATACACTTACATAATTGGTCGCATTTGGAGGTGATCGTTAAGCGGGGGTCCACTGTAATACTCTCACATAAATACATTTCATTTTAATAAAACATAATTTACTGATTTTCACTTCAAGGTAATTAACAAACAAGTTACCATTATACACTGTGTCAATAAATAAAATAAATACGATGTTTTGCCCACATTCCTATTGTAATTTGGTATTACCATAAATATTTCTCACACAGAAGATATTTTTCATCTCCACTTGATGATTTGTTTAGACATCGGAGTATTCTTAATCCAAACATTAAGGTTGATTACTATTGTCCCAGAGACAAGCCTATAGGTATGCATCTTCATTATTAACCCAGACACAAGCCTATAGGCATGTATCTCTGAGAGAGAAGGGTAGAGAATTTGCTGTTGCTTCTCTCCTTCCTCTTCCTCTTCCTCCTCTTACTTGCTCTTCTCTCTAAATCACACCTGTATCAAGGGAAAATACTTACATTAACAACTTGTTATCTTCTTCCTCTTCTCTGGTTTTGGTGCGGTTTCTTTTACTGTGAGATAAGTCATCATGAGTCCAAAGAATGATAAAGAGATGAAATCACAAATAAAAGTTACAAAAAGTGCTGTGGAGTTTAAAAAAAAGAAGTCATTAGATAATATGAAGATAAACTTCTGCTTCTATCAACTTTTCTGTACTCGACTGAAGAAGCCTACTGTGTAGGCGAAACTTTTCGAAATAAAGATACCTAACTGTTGCATATGTGTCTTACCTAACAACCTGTCGGTATTTTATACCATTTTAATGTTCATGGTTGTTATAGCAAAACTTTTTGGTAAATCACAGTCTACCATTAGCACGATACTGGGCCAAAGGGAAAAAATTAAAGTAACTGACCTTACCTGTTTACTATTCCAAAAATCCATGAGTTTTTAAGAAGAACAATGCTATGAAAAATAAATTGGCTGTAATATGGAGGACCAACACGAAAGCTTAGGTAATAAGACAATTTTTTATTGCATGGGTTCATGAGGTCTTTGTTCCCACTGTCAAAAAATACCTCATTAAAAACAGTTAGCACTCAGGACCGTTTTACTAATGGATAATGTTTCTGCTTACCCTCCAAGCTTGGAAAAAGTTGCTGGAGGAGTTCAGTTTTATAACTTAAGTTTCTTGCCTCTTAACACCACTCCTTTCATCCAGATCATGGACCAGCAGGTCATTTCTAACTTCAAGAAATGCTACATCAAAGATCTGGAAGGACCATTTCAATATCCTCACCTGCTTCAAGCTTATAGAGAAAGCCTGAGGGAATTTGTCTTCCCGGATCATGTAGTCAGCATGGAAGAAATTATGGCCTGACTTTGTAGCAGCTAGGGATTTTGAAGGCTTTGGATATCACACTGGAGGGAGGGAGTATGAAAAAGTGAATGTGTTCAGATATTTGGAAGTAGATTTGTCAGCAGATAGGTTTATGAAGAAGTTAACCATAGAAATGATGAAGGTAAAAAAGTGAGTGGTGCGTTGAGGTGTCTGGAGACAAAAAACGTTATCCATGGAGGAAAAGAAGGGAATGTAGGAGAGTATAGTGGTACCAACACTCTTATATGGGTGTGAAGCTTGGGTTGTAAATGCTGCAGCGAGGAGGAAGCTGGAGGCAGTGATGTTGTGTCTAAGGGCAATTTTTTTTTTTTTTATCACACTGGCCGATTCCCACCAAGGCAGGGTGGCCCGAAAAAGAAAAACTTTCACCATCATTCACTCTAATGTGTGGTGTAAATATTATGCAGAGAATTTGTAGTGTGGAAATTAGGAGGAGGTGTGGAGTTAGTAAAAGTATTATTCAGAGGGCTGAAGAGAGGTTATTGAGTTGGTTTGGTCATTTAGAGAGGATGGAGCAAAAGAGAATGACTTGGAGGGAATATAAATCTGCAGTGGAGGGGAAGAGGGGTAGGGGTCATCCTAGGAAAGGATGGAGGGAGGGGGTAAAAGAGGTTTTGTGTGGAAAGGGGCCTGGACATGCAGCAGGCACGTGTGAGTGTGTTAGACAGGAGTAAATGGAGATGAATGGTTTTTGGGACCTAACGAGCTGTTGAAGTGTGAGCAGAATAATATTTTGTGAAGGGATTCAGGGAAACCAGTTAGCTGGACTTGAGTCCTGCAGGTGGGAAGTACAATGCTTGCCCTTTAACCCTTAAACTGTCCAAACGTTGATCTACGTTTGCACCGCTAGCACTCCAAACGTAGATCTGCGTTTTATTTTTCCTGCCTCCAAATTTGGTATGATTGGCCTGAGATGCCTGGTCAGTATAGAATGGGTCTTAACACAGTGTGCACAGTATTAAAAAAATTTGGGACCACTTAGTACCTTGTGGGAGCACCAGTTCAATTGAGTGCCAGCTAGAGCAAATAGCATTGCAAACACCAGGGATTCACTTATGTCATGTCATATTAACACTCCCCTTTTAACCTGTAAACGGTCCAAATGTATATATATATATACATTCACTACCCCAGTGCCCCGAATATTTTGAAAAATAAAAAAATAGTTGTGCTCCGTGTTTTCTCGTGTTTTCACGGTCGCTCTTACGTGCTAGAACTTTAATTTGTGCCATCAATCTTATACGATACATCCCTCTAGCGCTTGGAACCAATCTTGGGCAGAAAATAGTATATACTGAGTAAAAAAAAGGAGGATTAGTGTGCACTACCTGGCAGAGTTTACTGCCAGAGGGGAATCATAGGCCTAGTGTGCCGTGTGCAAAATAATAATAATAGAACTTTTCTTTGTCAGAGGAAAGAAAGTCTCCCTGATAATATTGTGTATACATAGTGTTATAGTGTATACTACAGTGGCACCCTAGTATATAGATAATAAATGCTAAAGTGTCATTTAAAACAGGTGTAATTCAAACTGAAGTGATAAGCCTAAAGAGGCAAGTGCCAGAAGTCGCCAGAAACTTACCACACAGGTCAGCTGTTTTAATAATCTTCCTGGCCTGCTAGTGTACCTCACATATAATCTTCCTGGCCTGCTAGTGTACCTTACATATAATCTTCCTGGCCAGGTAGTGTATCTCGCATATAATCTTCCTGGCCTGCTAGTGTACCTCGCATATAATCTTCCTGGCCTGCTAGTGTACCTCGCACATAATCTTCCTGGCCTGCTAGTGTACCTCACATATAATCTTCCTGGCCTGCATATAATCTTCCTGGCCTGCTAGTGTACCTCGCATATAATCTTCCTGGCCTGCTAGTGTACCTCACATATAATCTTATTGGCCTGCTAGTGTACCTCACATATAATCTTCCTGGCCTGCTAGTGTACCTCACATATAATCTTATTGGCCTGCTAGTGTACCTCACATATAATCTTCCTGGCCTGCTAGTGTACCTGCTAGTGTACCTCACATATAATCTTCCTGGCCTGCACATAATCTTCCTGGCCTGCTAGTGTACCTCGCACATAATCTTCCTGGCCTGCTAGTGTACCTTGCATATAATCTTCCTGGCCTGCTAGTGTACCTCGCATATAATCATCCTGGCCAGCTAGTGTACCTCGCATATAATCTTCCTGGCATATAATCTTCCTGGCCTGCTAGTGTACCTCACATATAATCTTCCTGGCCTGCTAGTGTACCTCGCACATAATCTTCCTGGCCTGCTAGTGTACCTCACATATAATCTTCCTGGCCTGCTAGTGTACCTCGCACATAATCTTCCTGGCCTGCTAGTGTACCTCACATATAATCTTCCTAGCCTGCTAGTGTACCTCACATATAATCTTCCTGGCCTGCTAGTGTACCTCACATATAATCTTCCTGGCCTGCTAGTGTACCTCACATATAATCTTCCTGGCCTGCTAGTGTACATCACATACAATCGTCCTGGCCTGCTAGTGTACCTCACATATACTCTTCCTAGCCTGCTAGTGTACCTTGCATATAATCTTCCTGGCCTGCTAGAGTACCTCACATATAATCTTCCTAGCCTGCTAGTGTACCTCACATATAATCTTCCTGGCCTGCTAGTGTACCTCGCACATAATCTGGTGATACCAGTGAATAGGAGAATACAGTGTTGTAGTAGCAACTAACCAGTAATATTCAATTCAATTCAAGTTTATTTTCTATAATGGTTACAATGTGGAGTTTACAGGTTTTGGGTATTTTGTGGTTTACATGTTATAAAATACTAATTACAGAGGGAGCCACTAGGACACCTAGCATGGCTAGGCATTTCCAGCAGACTTAGATTAATTCTTAACATTAAATCCTTACAGATTATAGTATTAAGGCTAAGTGACTAAATCATAGTTTTGAATTTAGCAATGTGAATGCTTTTGTTTTGGCACAATACAAGGTGTCTATATTTGAGTAACATAGGCAAACTTATGACTAGTTAGGATTTATTATTTTAAGATTAAGATTAGTATTTCTGGGTTTATAGTCAGTGGGTGAGTGAGTGTAATTTTGAACCACCAGGTGGTTATCATGTAGTTAGTTGTCGGGGTGGATCAGGGAGATAAGATGTTTTCTAACTGTAGTTTTGAAGGTGATGAATGTGTCTGCAGTTCTAGAGTTTTCAGGTAGGGTGTTCCAGATTTTAGGTCCTTTGAAATACATTGAATTTTTGTAAAGGTTTAGTCGAACACGGGGAATGTCATAGAGATGTTTGTGTCTGGTGTTATGCCTGTGGGTTCTGCCACAACTATCAAGAAAGCATTTTAGGTCAAGGTTAATATTGGAATTTAAGGTCCTGTAGATATATATTGCACAGTAGTAAGTGTGGATGTTCTGAACAGGGAGTAAGTTTAGATCTATGAAGAGTGGGGGGTGTGTTGCCAGGGATGGGATTTAGTGATTATTCTTACTGCGGCTTTTTGTTGGGTTATTATTGGCTTTAGGTGTGTTGCTGCAAGCACAGATAGCATAGGTGAGGTATGGATATATAAGTGAATGGTATAGTGTGAGAAGGGCAGTTTGCAGTACGTAGTATTGTATCATGGAGAGGATCCCCACCGTTTTGGATACTTTTTTTGTTATGTGTTGGATATGGGTGCTGAAATTTAGGTTGTTGTCGAGGTATAGGCCAAGGAATTTGCCCTCATTATGTCTGGCAATTAGAGTGTCGTTGATCTTAATGTTAAGTTGCGCAACACCTGCTCTGCTACCAAACATTGTTAAGTGTAAGTTTATTGACTGTCATCCAAGTCGATATTTTGAGCAGCTCCTCGTTAACAATGGTGTTGAGGGTGGCAAGATTAGGGTGGGAGATGACATAAGTCATGTCGTCAGCAAAGAGAATGGGTTTCAGGTGTTGGGATATGTTTGGAAGATCACTGATGTAAATGAGGAAGAGCAGGGGTCCAAGGACACTTCCCTGCGGAACTCCAGTATCAAGTGGCCGTGTTGCTGATGCTGTGTCTTTAATGGTGACATACTGATACCTATTAGAAAGGTAGGATTTAAAATATGCAAGCGCATGGCCTCTTATACCATAGGGGTCAAGTTTGTGGAGTAGGATGCCGTGGTCTACTGTGTCAAACGCTTTTCTTAGGTCAATAAAAATTCCTAGCAGATATTCCTTATTATATAATGGTACTTAGTGGAGTGGAGTGGCTTTCATTAGTTTTTTCTCCATTCTTGAAATACCAGACATATACTACAGTGAAATTCATATAACCTTTAGTTACCAGCGGTCGCAATATACACAACGAGAAGCCAATATTACTCCAAAAAAAGCGTCTTTCCTCCAATAATTCCACCAGTCAACTACAGAGATAATATAGCATTTGTTGTGGTAGAGACGGAAAAAACCTAGAAAAGCTAGATACAGTGATCTATAAACAAGGGCTGAGGCCTCGACCGTTCATCATTGTAGGAGCTGCCAGCAATCACCGGTTCTTCAACACGCAAGTTATACTTTTGTATCAATCAAATCACATATTACTCGGTTAGATAATTTCCAGTAGTTCTTTCATGTGATAGCCAAATCACCGACCAGTATGTTTTAAATAAGTGACCCACTGATCAGATCCGACTGGTTCCGAACCCTTGACTGGTTTCAAACGGATTCGTTGGACAATAAAGCAGACTATAAACAGACGGGGTTTTAGGCACCCTTATCAAACACAAACAATGAATATAAAACAGGAACGTACTCCGGTAAGCTGTCCTAATATACAAGTACAGTTAGAAATAGAAATACAAATAGCTAGAGCTTCACTTTAAGGAGGTTATTAGTAGAATATTCAAGAGGTTACTAGTAGAATTACAGTAAATCAACCATTCAAATCACATTATGAAGCTCTGTGTAGTCTGCAGTCAATCAAACAAACAAGCTTCTGCATGGATAAATTGCCATTTTTGTGAAAATTGGTGTCACGCCCCTTGTGCAGATATCCAAGAACTATCTACAAGCAGTATTAAATCAGGGAAGTGTTTTTGGGTATGCCCAAATGAGATCAATCTGTGGACTAAAATCACATTGGTATTAAAAGAGGATAACATCAAAGCAGCCTTCATAGAAAACCTGGAAGCATTCTATAACAGATGGGAAAATAAAAAGTCTGGGCTGGATGGTATCGCCCTTGGTGCTGGCCATGTAGTCAGAAACTGTAAGGCTGGAGGTGCTGCCCCGGTAGTCAGTAAATGTGGGGCTGATAGTGCTGTCCTGGTAGACCGTAAATGTGGGGCTGAAAGTGCTGTCCTGGGAGACAGTAATGGTGAAGCTGGAGGTGCTGTCCTGGTAGACAGAAATGGTGAGGATGGAGGTGCTGTCCTGGGAGACAGTAATGGTGAGGATGGAGGTGCTGTCCTGGGAGACAGTAATGGTGAGGATGGAGGTGCTGTCCAGGTAGTCAGTAAATGTACGCAGGAGGGAATGCATATAAATGACCTCGAGGGAGACAGGAGCTGTAGTGAGGAAACAAGTGTAGTCAAAGACAAGATAAAACCAATATTACAAACTAGTAATACCACAGGAGATAGCAAACAAGGGGACTCCACTAGCATTAGTGAGGATACATTACCAAAAACAACTGGTGAGAGCCCCATTGTTAGTGCTAGTGAGGATAGGAAAGACACAGGTAAACATGCACCAACAGGGAATACAGTCACAGAAACCCAAGGCAAACGGAAACCAAGCCTGTGCACATACTATGCACTTGGTATCTGTAGGCATGGGAAATCTGGAAAAACAGATGGGACGTGCAACTTTGACCACCCTAGAAAATGCCGTGCCCATATGACAACAGGAAAATGCAAACTCCCTTCCTGTAAGCTTTTTCACCCTGAAATGTGTCCCTCTTCAGTACAGGAAAGACTGTGCTATAACTTAAATTGCCAGGCACACCATCTAAAGGGGACAAAAAGATACAAAACATCCAGGCCATGGGAAAACCTGGGTAGCCACAGCCACTCAAGAGGGAGAGGTTTTTTAGTGCCAGGAAGGAAAAAAAACTGGCAGGAAATGGCAGAAATCGTACACCAAATCCAGTCATTCCTGGAGTGGAACCACAGTCGATGGCCTCCACTCCAAACCAACAGATACAGATACTAATGCCGGAAAAAAAAGTCCCCCCCAGTACCACCAATACCACCAGTCCGATGACATTCTTCTTTGCAAATATACAGGGTCTAAAGCCAGCAACGAACAACAAAATACCTTTCATCCGTGGACTGCTTGCAGAGGCAAATGCAATGTTTGCGGCTTTCACAGAGACCCACATAAAGGATCACTTGGACAACGAAATATGGATCCCAGGTTACAACCTATACAGATGCGACAGAGTGAACAGGCAAAAGGAGGGGGTTAGCCTGTATATTGCAGAGTCACTTATTTGCACAGAACTGCTTAATGCCTCAAATGATGTAGTGGAAGTTTTAGCAGTAAAGATCGAGAACCAAAACCTAGTCATTGTGGTAGTCTACAAGCCTCCGGATGCAACGTCCCAGCAATTCCAGGAACAGCTGTTAAAAATTGACCACTGTCTGGAAAATCTGCCAGCTCCTGCCCCCAACATCTTGCTCCTGGGGGATTTCAACTTAAGGCACCTAAAATGGAGGAATATAGCAAATAATGTTGTTGCAGTGATAACACCAGGAGGCAGCTCTGACGAAAACTCACACACACACGAGCTTTTAAATCTCTGCACAAAATTCAACTTAAACCAGCAAATAATAGAGCCTACTAGACTGGAGAATACACTAGACCTCATCTTCACTAACAATGATGATCTGATACGAAATGTCACCATATCAAAAACAATATACTCAGATCACAACATAATTGAGGTTCAGACATGTATGCGCGGAGCCCCAGACCGACATAATGAGATTAGTCACGAGGGAGCCTTCACCAAATTCAACTTCAATAACAAAAACATAAAGTGGGACCAAGTAAACCAAGTCCTAACCGATATAAGCTGGGAAGATATACTAAGCAACACAGACCCCAACTTATGCCTAGAACAGATTAACTCGGTGGCACTCGATGTATGCTCAAGGCTTATTCCTTTAAGAAAAAGGAGGAGTAGATGTAAAATAGAAAGAGACAGGCGCTCCCTTTACAGGCGACGAAAAAGAATAACAGAGCGGCTAAAAGAGGCCAATATATCTGAAATGCGTAGGGAGTCACTGGTCAGAGAAATAGCAAACATCGAACTTAAGCTAAAGGAATCTTATAGGAGTCAGGAATCGCGGGAAGAACTAAAAGCCATAAATGAAATCGAAAGAAACCCAAAGTATTTCTTTTCCTATGCCAAATCAAAGTCGAGAACAACGTCCAGTATTGGGCCCCTACTTAAACAAGATGGGTCCTACACAGATGACAGCAAGGAAATGAGTGAGCTACTCAAGTCCCAATATGACTCAGTTTTTAGCAAGCCGCTAACCAGACTGAGAGTCGAAGATCAAAATGAATTTTTTATGAGAGAGCCACAGAATTTGGTTAACACAAGCCTATCTGATGTTATCCTGACGCCAAATGACTTCGAACAGGCGATAAATGACATGCCCATGCACTCTGCCCCAGGGCCAGACTCATGGAACTCCGTGTTCATCAAGAACTGCAAGAAGCCCCTATCACGAGCTTTTACCATCCTATGGAGAGGGAGCATGGACACGGGGGTCGTCCCACAGTTACTAAAAACAACAGACATAGCCCCACTCCACAAAGGGGGCAGTAAAGCAATAGCAAAGAACTACAGACCGATAGCACTAACATCCCATATCATAAAAATCTTTGAAAGGGTCCTAAGAAGCAAGATCGCCACCCATCTAGAAACCCATCAATTACACAACCCAGGGCAACATGGGTTTAGAGCAGGTCGCTCCTGTCTGTCTCAACTATTGGATCACTACGACAAGGTCCTAGATGCACTAGAAGACAAAAAGAATGCAGATGTAATATATACAGACTTTGCAAAAGCCTTCGACAAGTGTGACCATGGCGTAATAGCGCACAAAATGCGTGCTAAAGGAATAACAGGAAAAGTTGGTAGATGGATCTATAATTTCCTCACAAACAGAACACAAAGAGTAGTAGTCAACAGAGTAAAGTCCGAGGCGGCTACGGTGAAAAGCTCTGTTCCACAAGGCACAGTACTCGCTCCCATCTTGTTTCTCATCCTCATATCTGACATAGACAAGGATGTCAGCCACAGCACCGTGTCTTCCTTTGCAGATGACACCCGAATCTGCATGACAGTGTCTTCCATTGCAGACACTGCAAGGCTCCAGGCGGACATCAACCAAATCTTTCAGTGGGCTGCAGAAAACAATATGAAGTTCAACGATGAGAAATTTCAATTACTCCGATATGGTAAACACGAGGAAATTAAAACTTCATCAGAGTACAAAACAAATTCCGGCCACAAAATAGAGCGAAAAACCAACGTCAAAGACCTGGGAGTGATCATGTCGGAGGATCTCACCTTCAAGGACCATAACATTGTATCAATCGCATCTGCTAGAAAAATGACAGGATGGATAATGAGAACCTTCAAAACTAGGGATGCCAAGCCCATGATGACACTCTTCAGGTCACTTGTTCTATCTAGGCTGGAATATTGCTGCACACTAACAGCACCTTTCAAGGCAGGTGAAATTGCTGACCTAGAAAATGTACAGAGAACCTTCACGGCGCGCATAACGGAGATAAAACACCTCAATTACTGGGAGCGCTTGAAGTTCCTGAACCTGTATTCCCTGGAACGCAGGCGGGAGAGATACATGATTATATACACCTGGAAAATCCTAGAGGGACTAGTACCGAACTTGCACACGAAAATCACTCACAACGAAAGCAAAAGACTTGGCAGACGATGCAACATCCCCCCAATGAAAAGCAGGGGTGTCACTAGCACGTTAAGAGACAATACAATAAGTGTCAGGGGCCCGAGACTGTTCAACTGCCTCCCAGCATACATAAGGGGGATTACCAATAGACCCCTGGCAGTCTTCAGGCTGGCACTGGACAAGCACCTAAAGTCGGTACCTGACCAGCCGGGCTGTGGCTTGTACGTTGGATTGCGTGCAGCCAGCAGAAACAGCCTGGTTGATCAGGCTCTGATCCACCAGGCGGCCTGGTCACAGACCGGGCCGCAGGGGCATTGACCCCCGAAACTCTCTCCAGGTAACTCCAGGGTCAGTACTTATCGAGATATGAGGCTGCAAAGTTGGCACATTGCGATCACCTGGCGGCTACATGGAGCACTGCCGCTTGCAGAAGTGTTGCCGATATATCTTTTTTTCCATTTTTCGTATTATTTTATATAATTTTTATGTTCTGATAATTACAAGTTATAGTAGTTCTTGTCATTTCATAATCAATTTTTGTTCTGATACTAATATTAGGTACTGAAATTGTACTCACATTGTCACAAACACATTGACGGGTAGACATTTACACCTGCCTTGGTCATTTACTATTGTCTTCAAATATATACAAAGTATTTATATGTCCCAGCAATGTTTTGGATATATGGAAGTATATAATAATAATGAGGAGGAGGAGGAGGAGGAAGAGGAGAAGAATACGTAATAATAATAAAATAATAAGTTCCCCTGAAGCATGAAAAACAAAGTCCGTCCCTGACAGTGTCATGATAAGATGAGATAACATCTGATAAGAGCTGACATTTTATAAGAGCTGACGTTTGATGAACATTGGCAAGGGTGCAGTGATAAGACTTGATAAGAAAAGCTTAGGGCTTGCTTTGTTTTTGCTGGTACACAAACATGTCTATTTGTCTGTCTGTCAAGCTCCCTGTCTGTCTGTCTATCCGTCTAGCTCTCTGTCTCAGTGAGAGCCACAAGACTGCGTCATCACGTTTACTCACATCTTCAAGCAGAGTATAGCACTTTGGATTTTTTGGGTTATCCTAAGTAATTTACACTATGTATACTTGTATTTATGTGTACCTGTGAGACAGAGATAGAGATACATAGAAAGAGATAGACAGGGATAGACAGAGACAAAGATAGACACAGACAGATAAACAGAGATAGACATAGATAGAGACAGACAAACGGAGATAGAGCCAGGCTGCCAGCCAGCCACTTAGCTGGCCAGCCAGCTAGCCAGCCAGCTAGCCAGCCAGCTAGCCAGCCAATCAGCCAGCCAGGCAGCCAGCCAGCCAGCCAGAATTGTTTCTCTCTACTTAGGGCATAGGTTATAAGACATTCTGAAAGGGTGTTGCACAAATGTTGCACATGGGTTATTATCGACGTTTTTTGATATTTCCTCAACCACTTGTGGCCACATCCACCTCAAAGCCACTAAACTCAGGGTCAAAATCACTTTCCTCTTAAAATGGGAGTGTTAATACTACATGAAATCAGTGAATCTCAGGTGTTTGCTGCGCTGTTTGCTCTAGCTGGCGCTCATTTGAACTGGTGCTCCTACAAGGTACTAAGTGATCCCAGTTTTTTTAATATCACGCACACTGAGTGTTAGGACCCATTCTATGCTGACAAGGCATCTCAGGCCAATCGTGCCAAATTTGAAGGCAGGAAAAATAAAACGTATATAGTGTACTTTTGGGGCACTAGCGGTAAAAAAGTATATATACGTTTGGCCCGTTTATGGGTTAAGAGGAAAGTTATGGATGTGGCCACAAGTGGTCGAGGAAATATCAAAAACCTTGATAATAACCCATGTGTAACATTTGTGCAACATCCTTTCATTTTTGATACGACTGGCTATCTGTCTGTATCTGTCTATATCTTTGTCACACGTACACATTAATACAGTTTCTTTCTTTCAACACACCGGCCGTATCCCACCGAGGCGGGGTGGCCCAAAAGGAAAAACGAAAGTTTCTCCTTTTGCATTTAGTAATATATACAGAAGAGGTTACTAGCCCCTTGCTCCCGGCATTTTAGTCGCCTCTTACAACACGCATGGCTTACGGAGGAAGAATTCTGTTCCACTTCCCCATGGAGGATTAATACAGTTATTATACATAATGTAAATTACCTAGGATAACCCAAAAATTCCAGGCAAAGTGCTATACAGTGCTTGTAGATAGAAAACATAATATTAATGACTGGCAACTCAGTGGCAAGTAATACACATTTTCACTTCATCAGGAATCAGACGTGGCTGCTGCATCGTGTGTAATATCTGTTGGTTTATGAGCCGCTCACTAAGACAGACAAGCAGATGGGAAGACACACACAGGCAGATAGAAAGACCAAGACACACAGGCAGACAAAACAACACACACACACACAGGCAGACAGAAAGACAGACACCCACAGGCAGACAGAAATACAGACACACACAGGTACACAGAAAGACAGATGCACAGGCAGACAGAAAGACTGAGACACACAGGCAGACAAAGACAGACACACACACAGGCAGACAGAAATACTGAGACACAGAAAGAGAGACGCACAGGCAGACAGAAAGACTGAGACACACAGGCAGACAGAAAGACCGAGACACACAGGCAGACAGAAAGACCGAGACACACAGGCAGACAGAAAGACTGAGACACACAGGCAGACAGAAATACTGAGACACACAGAAAGAGAGACGCACAGGCAGACAGAAAGACTGAGACACACAGGCAGACAGAAAGACCGAGACACACAGGCAGACAGAAAGGCCAAGACACACAGGTAGATAAAAAGACCAAAACACGCAAGAATATAGAAAGACCGAGACACACAGGAAGATAGAAAGACAGACACACAGGCAGACAGAAATACTGAGACACACAGACAGACAGAAATACTGAGACACACAGGCAGACAGAAAGACAGACACACAGGCAGACAGAAAGACAGACAGAAAGACAGACACACAGGCAGACAGAAAGACAGACAGAAAGACAGACACACAGGCAGACAGAAAGACAGACACACAGGCAGACAGAAAGACAGGCACATACAGGCAGACAAAGATAAGCAGAGATAGACAGACAAACATACATACATGTTTGTGTGTAACAGTGTAAACAAATATAGCCAGGGTTCCCTGCAGCGGTACACTATCATTGTGTCACTCCACTGCTTACCCTGTCAGCAGTTTAGACACACTTGTCATAAACACTAGGCTTCAACAAGTTTCATATATACTCCAACATGTCTAAAACATTGCTGAGACCTATAAATACTTTGTATATATTTCTAGACAATAGTAAATGACCAAGACAGGTGAAAATGTACACCTGCTGGGGTGATTGTGAAAATTTGAGTACTATTTCAGTACCAAACATTAGTGCCAGAACAAAGATTGGCTATGAAGTCACAAGAACTATTATAAATCGTAATTATCAGAACATAAAAATTACATAAATTAAAATAAAAACGAGAAAAAAGCGAGAAAAAAGGTATATCGGCAACACTTCTGCAAGCGGCAGGACTCGATGCTGCTGTCAGGTGAGCATCCAGCGCCAATTTTGCAATCTTATATCTCGGTAAGTACTAGTCCTAAATTTTTGTGTTTGGTCTTATAATACACAGAAAGTTATTTTTTTTATTTTATTAAAAAAAAAAAATTATTATCACACTGGCCGATTCCCACCAAGGCAGGGTGGCCCACCAAGGCAGGGTGGCCCACCAAGGCAGGGTGGCCCACCAAGGCAGGGTGGTCCACCAAGGCAGGGTGGCCCACCAAGGCAGGGTGGCCCACCAAGGCAGGGTGGTCCACCAAGGCAGGGTGGCCCACCAAGGCAGGGTGGTCCACCAAGGCAGGGTGGTCCACCAAGGCAGGGTGGCCCACCAAGGCAGGGTGGTCCACCAAGGCAGGGTGGCCCACCAAGGCAGGGTGGTCCACCAAGGCAGGGTGGTCCACCAAGGCAGGGTGGCCCACCAAGGCAGGGTGGCCCACCAAGGCAGGGTGGTCCACCAAGGCAGGGTGGTCCACCAAGGCAGGGTGGCCCACCAAGGCAGGGTGGCCCACCAAGGCAGGGTGGTCCACCAAGGCAGGGTGGTCCACCAAGGCAGGGTGGTCCACCAAGGCAGGGTGGCCCACCAAGGCATGGTGGTCCACCAAGGCAGGGTGGTCCACCAAGGCAAGATATACTAAGCAACACAGACCCCAACTTATGCCTAGAACAGATTAACTCGGTGGCACTCGATGTATGCACAAGGCTTATTCCTCTAAGAAAAAGGAGGAGTAGATGTAAAATAGAAAGAGACAGGCGCTCCCTTTACAGGCGACGGAAAAGAACAACAGAGCGGCTAGAAGAGGTCAATATACCTGAAATGCGTAGGGAGACACTGGTCAGAGAAATAGCAAGCATCGAACTTAAGCTAAAAGAATCCTTTAGGAGTCAGGAATCGCGGGAAGAACTAAAAGCCATAAATGAAATCGAAAGAAACCCAAAGTATTTCTTCTCCTATGCCAAATCAAAATCGAGAACAACGTAAAGTATTGGGCCCCTACTTAAACAAGATGGGTCCTACACAGATGACAGCAAGGAAATGAGTGAGCTACTCAAGTCCCAATATGACTCAGTTTTTAGCAAGCCGCTAACCAGACTGAGAGTCGAAGATCAAAATGAATTTTTTATGAGAGAGCCACAAAATTTGATTAACACAAGCCTATCCGATGTTATCCTGACGCCAAATGACTTCGAACAGGCGATAAATGACATGCCCATGCACTCTGCCCCAGGGCCAGACTCATGGAACTCTGTGTTCATCAAGAACTGCAAGAAGCCCCTATCACGAGCCTTTTCCATCCTATGGAGAGGGAGCATGGACACGGGGGTCGTCCCACAGTTACTAAAAACAACAGACATAGCCCCACTCCACAAAGGGGGCAGTAAAGCAACAGCAAATAACTACAGACCAATAGCACTAACATCCCATATCATAAAAATCTTTGAAAGGGTCCTAAGAAGCAAGATCACCACCCATCTAGAAACCCATCAGTTACACAACCCAGGGCAACATGGGTTTAGAACAGGTCGCTCCTGTCTGTCTCAGCTATTGGATCACTACGACAAGGTCCTAAAGGCACTAGAAGACAAAAAGAATGCAGATGTAATATATACAGACTTTGCAAAAGCCTTCGACGAGTGTGACCATGGCGTAATAGCGCACAAAATGCGTGCTAAAGGAATAACAGGAAAAGTCGGTCGATGGATCTATAATTTCCTCACTAACAGAACACAGAGAGTAGTCGTCAACAGAGTAAAGTCCGAGGCAGCTACGGTGAAAAGCTCTGTTCCACAAGGCACAGTACTCGCTCCCATCGTGTTCCTCATCCTCATATCCGACATAGACAAGGATGTCAGCCACAGCACCGTGTCTTCCTTTGCAGATGACACCCGAATCTGCATGACAGTGTCTTCCATTGCAGACACTGCAAGGCTCCAGGCGGACATCAACCAAATCTTTCAGTGGGCTGCAGAAAACAATATGAAGTTCAACGATGAGAAATTTCAATTACTCAGATATGGTAAACATGAGGAAATTAAATCTTCATCAGAGTACAAAACAAATTCTGGCCACAAAATAGAGCGAAACACCAAAGTCAAAGACCTGGGAGTGATCATGTCGGAGGATCTCACCTTCAAGGACCATAACATTGTATCAATCGCATCTGCTAGAAAAATGACAGGATGGATAATGAGAACCTTCAAAACTAGGGAGGCCAAGCCCATGATGACACTCTTCAGGTCACTTGTTCTATCTAGGCTGGAATATTGCTGCACACTAACAGCACCTTTCAAGGCAGGTGAAATTGCCGACCTAGAAAATGTACAGAGAACTTTCATGGCGCGCATAACGGAGATAAAACACCTCAATTACTGGGAGCACTTGAGGTTCCTAAACCTGTATTCCCTGGAACGCAGGAGGGAGAGATACATGATTATATACACCTGGAAAATCCTAGAGGGACTAGTACCGAACTTGCACACGAAAATCACTCACTACGAAAGCAAAAGACTTGGCAGACGATGCACCATCCCCCCAATGAAAAGCAGGGGTGTCACTAGCACGTTAAGAGACCATACAATAAGTGTCAGGGGCTCGAGACTGTTCAACTGCCTCCCAGCACACATAAGGGGGATTACCAACAGACCCCTGGCAGTCTTCAAGCTGGCACTGGACAAGCACCTAAAGTCAGTTCCTGATCAGCCGGGCTGTGGCTCGTACGTTGGTTTGCGTGCAGCCAGCAGCAACAGCCTGGTTGATCAGGCTCTGATCCACCAGGAGGCCTGGTCACAGACCGGGCCGCGGGGGCGTTGACCCCCGGAACTCTCTCCAGGTAAACTCTAGGTAAGGCAGGGTGGTCCACCAAGGCAGGGTGGCCCGAAAAAGAAAAACTTTCACCATCATTCACTCCATCACTGTCTTGCCAGAAGGGTGCTTTACACTACAGTCTTTAAACTGCAACATTAACACCCCTCCTTCAGAGTGCAGGCACTGTACTTCCCATCTCCAGGACTCAAGTCCGGCCTGCCGGTTTCCCTGAACCCCTTCATAAATGTTACTTTGCTCACACTCCAACAGCACGTCAAGTATTAAAAACCATTTGTCTCCATTCACTTCTATCAAACACGCTCACGCATGCCTGCTGGAAGTCCAAGCCCCTCGCACACAAAACCTCCTTTACCCCTTCCCTCCAACCTTTCCTAGGCCGACCCCTACCCCGCCTTCCTTCCACTACAGACTGATACACTCTTGAAGTCATTCTGTTTCGCTCCATTCTCTCTACATGTCCGAACCACCTCAACAACCCTCCCTCAGCCCTCTGGACAACAGTTTTGGTAATCCCGCACCTCCTCCTAACTTCCAAACTACGAATTCTCTGCATTATATTCACACCACACATTGCCCTCAGACATGACATCTCCACTGCCTCCAGCCTTCTCCTTGCTGCAACATTCATCACCCATGCTTCATACCCATATAAGAGCGTTGGTAAAGCTATACTCTCATACATTCCCCTCTTTGCCTCCAAGGACAAAGTTCTTTGTCTCCACAGACTCCTAAGTGCACCACTCACCCTTTTCCCCTCATCAATTCTATGATTCACCTCATCTTTCATAGACCCATCCGCTGACACGTCCACTCCCAAATATCTGAATACATTCACCTCCTCCATACTCTCTCCCTCCAATCTGATATCCAATCTTTCATCACCTAATCTTTTTATCCTCATAACCTTACTCTTTCCTGTATTCACTTTCAATTTTCTTCTTTTGCACACCCTACCAAATTCATCCACCAATCTCTGCAACTTCTCTTCAGAATCTCCCAAGAGCACAGTGTCATCAGCAAAGAGCAACTGTGACAACTCCCACTTTATGTGTGATTCTTTATCTTTTAACTCCACGCCTCCTGCCAAGACCCTCGCATTTACTTCTCTTACAACCCCATCTATAAATATATTAAACAACCACGGTGACATCACACATACTTGTCTAAGGCCTACTTTTACTGGGAAATAATTTCCCTCTTTCCTACATACTCTAACTTGAGCCTCACTATCCTCGTAAAAACTCTTCACTGCTTTCAGTAGCCTACCTCCTACACCATACACCTGCAACATCTGCCACATTGCCCCCCTATCCACCCTGTCATACGCCTTTTCCAAATCCATAAATGCCACAAAGACCTCTTTAGCCTTATCTAAATACTGTTCACTTATATGTTTCACTGTAAACACCTGGTCCACACACCCCCTACCTTTCCTAAAGCCTCCTTGTTCATCTGCTATCCTATTCTCCGTCTTACTCTTAATTCTTTCAATAATAACTCTACCATACACTTTACCAGGTATACTCAACAGACTTATCCCCCTATAATTTTTGCACTCTCTTTTATCCCCTTTGCCTTTATACAAAGGAACTATGCATGCTCTCTCCCAATCCCTAGGTACCTTACCCTCTTCCATACATTTATTAAATAATTGCACCAACAACTCTAAAACTATATCCCCACCTGCTTTTAACATTTCTATCTTTATCCCATCAATCCCGGCTGCCTTACCCCCTTTCATTTTACCTACTGCCTCATGAACTTCCCCCACACTCACAACTGGCTCTTCCTCACTCCTACAAGATGTTATTCCTCCTTGCCCTATACACAAAATCACAGCTTCCCTATCTTCATCAACATTTAACAATTCCTCAAAATATTCCCTCCATCTTCCCAATACCTCTAACTCTCCATTTAATAACTCTCCTCTTCTATTTTTAACTGACAAATCCATTTGTTCTCTAGGCTTTCTTAACTTTTTAATCTCACTCCAAAACTTTTTCTTATTTTCAACAAAATTTGTTGATAACATCTCACCCACTCTCTCATTTGCTCTCTTTTTACATTGCTTCACCACTCTCTTAACCTCTCTCTTTTTCTCCATATACTCTTCCCTCCTTGCATCACTTCTACTTTGTAAAAACTTCTCATATGCTAACTTTTTCTCCCTTACTACTCTTTTTACATCATCATTCCACCAATCGCTCCTCTTCCCTCCCGCACCCACTTTCCTGTAACCACAAACTTCGCTGAACACTCTAACACTACATTTTTAAGCCTACCCCATACCTCTTTGACCCCATTGCCTATCCTCTCATTAGCCCATCTATCCTCCAATAGCTGTTTATATCTAACCCTAACTGCCTCCTCTTTTAGTTTATAAACCTTCACCACTCTCTTCCCTGATGCTTCTACCTTTTACTCTCAGTGTAGCTACAACTAGAAAGTGATCTGATATATCTGTGGCCTCTCTATAAACATGTACATCCTGAAGTCTACTCAACAGTCTTTTATCTACCAATACATAATCCAACAAACTACTGTCATTTCGCCCTACATCATATCGTGTATACTTATTTATCCTCTTTTTCTTAAAATATGTATTACCTATAACTAAACCCCTTTCTATACAAAGTTCAATCAAAGGGTTCCCATTATCATTTACACCTGGCACCCCAAACTTACCTACCACACCCTCTCTAAAAGTTTCTCCTACTTTAGCATTCAGGTCCCCTACCACAATTACTCTCTCACTTGGTTCAAAGGCTCCTATACATTCACTTAACATCTCCCAAAATCTCTCTCTCTCCTCTCTTCTCCAGGTGCATACACGCTTATTATGACCCACTTCTCGCATCCAACCTTTACTTTAATCCACATAATTCTTGAATTTACACATTCATATTCTCTTTTCTCCTTCCATAACTGACCATTCAACATTACTGCTACCCCTTCCTTTGCTCTAACTCTCTCAGATACTCCAGATTTAATCCCATTTATTTCCCCCCACCGAAACTCCCCTACCACCTTCAGCTTTGTTTCGCTTAGGGCCAGGACATCCAACTTCTTTTCATTCATAACATCAGCAATCATCTGTTTCTTGTCATCTGCACTACATCCACGCACATTCAAGCATCCCAGTTTTATAAAGTTTTTCTTCTTCTCTTTTTTAGTAAATGTCTACAGGAGAAGGGGTTACTAGCCCATTGCTCCCGGCATTTTAGTCGCCTCATACGACACGCATGGCTTACGGAGGAAAGATTCTTTTCCACTTCCCCATGGACAATAGAAGAAATAAAGAAGAACAAGAGCTATTTAGAAAAAGGAGAAAAACCTAGATGTATGTATATATATATGCATGTGCGTGTCTGTGAAGTGTGACCAAAGTGTAAGTAGGAGTAGCAAGATATCCCTGTTATCTAGCATGTTAGTGAGACAGAAAAATGCCCTCTTTAAAAAAAAAAATATTTTTCAAAATGTTTGGAGCACTAGCAGTGAAAACATAGATCAATGTTTGGACAGTTTAAGGGTTAAAGGAGGGGGTTGAGATATTGGGTGTTTGGAATGACATCTAAACTGTCATATCTGGGCACCTCTGCAAAGACTGATTATTTGTGAATGATGGTGAAAGTGTTGAATAATGGTAAGTGTTTCTTTCTTTTTTGCGTCACTCTGCCTCGGTGGGAGACAGCCGACATGTTTAAAAAAAAAAAAAAAAAAAAATCTTAAGCACAAGAATGTTTTGTAAACACAAAAAAGAATATTTTGTAAGCACAAGAAAGAATATCCTAGGTAGTAGGTTGGTAGACAACAACCACCCAGGGAGGTACTACCGTCCTGTGGTAGTAGGTTGGTAGACAACAACCACCCAGGGAGGTACTACCGTCCTGTGGTAGTAGGTTGGTAGACAACAACCACCCAGGGAGGTACTACCGTCCTGCCAAGTGAGTGTACAATGAAAACCTGTAATTGTTTTACATGATGGTAGGATTGCTGGTGTCTTTTGTCTGTCTCATAAACATGCACGATTTCAGGTACGTCTTGCTACTTCTACTTACACTTAGGTCACACTACACATGTACAAGCATATATATACACACCCCTCTGGGTTTTCTTCTATTTTCTTTCTAGTTCTTGTTCTTGTTTATTTCCTCTTATCTCCATGGGGAAGTGGAACAAAGTTCTTCCTCCTTAAGCCATGCGTGTTGTAAGAGGCGACTAAAATGCCGGCAGCAAGGGGCTAGTAACCCCTTCTCCTGTATAAATTACTAAATTTAAAAGAGAAACTTTCGTTTTTCTTTTTGGGCCACCCTGCCTTGGTGGGATACGGCCAGTGTGTTGGAAGAAGAAAGAATATTTTGTAAGTACAAGAAAGAATATTTTGTAAGCACAAGAAAGAATATTTTATAAACAATATTCTGTAAGCAAGTTACCTGGTTTACGAAGGCACTGACTTGGTCGTTCAGTCTCAGCAACTTCCTTAACGACTTCTCAATCACTTGAGGAAATGAGAGCAGATGCAGTGCGTGTCCGGTCGGAGCAGTGTCGAAGACCACAACACCAGAGCAGTGTCAAAACACCGGAGCAGTGTCGAAGACCACAACACTGGAGCAGTGTCGAAGACCACAACACCGGAGCAGTGTCAAAACACCGGAGCAGTGTCGAAGATCACAACATCGGAGCAGTGTCGAAGACCACAACACCAGAGCAGTGTCAAAACACCGGAGCAGTGTCGAAGATCACAACACTGGAGCAGTGTCGAAGACCACAACACTGAAGTTCATGCCCTGAACCAGCCTGAAACACAATCAATGTTTTAGGACATAATTCAATATACCAGCCGTCCTCCGTAAGCCATATGTGTTGTAATTTTTTTTATTAATGCATTGGCCATTTCCCACCAAGGCAAGGTGACTCAAATAAGAAGTAACACTCTTAACCCCCCCCCCCCTTACTCCTAATGTCTCCCACCAGGGTAGGATAACCCCCCCCCCAAAAAAAAAAAGAGAAAACATATTCACCATCAATCAATCAATCACTGTGTTGCTAGAAGAGTGCAGGACTATGTCTGGCAAAGTGGTTACTTCAATCCCTTCATAATTAACCCTGCATTACATTGCTCACACACCAACAGTCAAATTTCTATATGTGTCAGCCGGCCACTACCAGCAATAACCTGGTTGACTAGGCAGACACCAGACAAGCCTGGCTCATGGCTGGGCTCTGGGAACACAAACACGTTGAGAACCTTCTGTACTGTGTATACCATCATTATTGTGTATATTATTATATCATCATTACACAGAATTCATGAGGTCGCAACGTGTTTGTAAGTTGCCAACTTACTGTACAAAAACTCTTGCAAGTCATCAAAGATTAAAATAGAGTAGGGTACTTCATAAAAGCTGGGTACAAACTTACTTCTGCATAGCTCATAGCTTCATCTATACCCGGGAAGGCCCCCAGTACCTCCTGCATGATGTCTCGACCCTTTAGCATGGCATCGGATGCTCCTTCAAAGTATTCGTCTGGTAGTTCCCCGTACCCAATATTTGGGTCAATTTCCTGCAATACACAAAAATAATGACTCAAGTGTATGGGATCCAGAGTACAATACACAAACATGGGATCCAGAGTACAATACACAAATATGGGATCCAGAGTACAATACACAAACATGGGATACAGAGTACAATACACAAACATGGGATCCAGAGTACAATACACAAACATGGGATCCTGAGTACAATACACAAACATGGGATCCAGAGTACAATACACAAACATGGGATCCAGAGTACAATACACAAACATGGGATCCTGAGTACAATACACAAACATGGGATCCAGAGTACAATACACAAATATGGGATCCAGAGTACAATACACAAACATGGGATCCTGTGTACAATACACAAACATGGGATTCAGAGTACAATACACAAACATGGGATACAGAGTACAATACACAAACATGGGATCCAGAGTACAATACACAAACATGGGATCCTGAGTACAATACACAAACATGGGATCCAGAGTACAATACACAAACATGGGATCCAGAGTACAATACACAAACATGGGATCCTGAGTACAATACACAAACATGGGATCCAGAGTACAATACACAAATATGGGATCCAGAGTACAATACACAAACATGGGATCCTGTGTACAATACACAAACATGGGATTCAGAGTACAATACACAAACATGGGATACAGAGTACAATACACAAACATGGGATCCAGAGTACAATACACAAACATGGGATCCTGAGTACAATACACAAACATGGGATCCTGAGTACAATACACAAACATGGGATCCAGAGTACAATACACAAATATGGGATCCAGAGTACAATACACAAACATGGGATCCTGTGTACAATACACAAACATGGGATTCAGAATACAATACACAAACATGGGATACAGAGTACAATACACAAACATGGGATACAGAGTACAATACACAAACATGGGATCCAGAGTACAATACACAAATATGGGATCCAGAGTACAATACACAAACATGGGATACAGAGTACAATACACAAACATGGGATCCAGAGTACAATACACAAACATGGGATACAGAGTACAATACACAAACATGGGATCCAGAGTACAATACACAAACATGGGATACAGAGTACAATACACAAACATGGGATCCAGAGTACAATAAACAAACATGGGATCCAGAGTACAATACACAAACATGGGATCCTGAGTACAATACACAAACATGGGATCCTGAGTACAATACACAAACATGGGATCCAGAGTACAATACACAAACATGGGATCCTGAGTACAATACACAAACATGGGATCCTGAGTACAATACACAAACATGGGATCCTGAGTACAATACACAAACATGGGATCCAGAGTACAATACACAAACATGGGATCCTGAGTACAATACACAAACATGGGATCCAGAGTACAATAAACAAACATGGGATCCAGAGTACAATAAACAAATATGGGATCCAGAGTACAATAAACAAACATGGGATCCAGAGTACAAAAACAAACATGGGATCCAGAGTACAATACACAAACATGGGATCCAGAGTACAATAAACAAACATGGGATCCAGAGTACAAAAACAAACATGGGATCCAGAGTACAAAAACAAACATGGGATCCAGAGTACAAAAACAAACATGGGATCCAGAGTACAATAAACAAACATGGGATCCAGAGTACAAAAACAAACATGGGATCCAGAGTACAATAAACAAACATGGGATCCAGAGTACAAAAACAAACATGGGATCCAGAGTACAATAAACAAACATGGGATCCAGAGTACAAAAACAAACATGGGATCCAGAGTACAATAAACAAACATGGGATCCAGAGTACAAAAACAAACATGGGATCCAGAGTACAATAAACAAACATGGGATCCAGAGTACAAAAACAAACATGGGATCCAGAGTACAATAAACAAACATGGAGTGAAAATACTTTTGAAAAACCAAAAAGCTGCCATTTGTACAACAATTTGGAATCTTTATTGTAGAAATGTTTCACCAGCCAGAGACTTCTTCAGTCCAGTACAGAGAAGAACAAAGGAAGATAAGGAGATGAGGTAATCAGTCCCTCAGTCCAATGTGTTCAAGATTAACGGACTGAAAACATCCACTCCAGGTTGAGGGACTGATTACCTCATACTTTTCTGTGATTCTCTGTATTGGACTGAAGAAGTCACTGGCTGGTGAAACATTTCCTCAATAAGATTCCCAAATCCTACACAAGTGTTTTACAGTGGACCCTCAACCAGCGATGGCATCGATTAACGATAAATCTGACTAGCGATACATTTTAACGCAAAAATTTTGCCTCAACTTGTGCTTAAAAAGCCGACCAGCGCTATTCGTTCCGTACCATACGCGTCCACTTTGGCCTGAGCGCACCTCGCTTGTCCCACATAGACCCATTCTTTCATATGTAGGCCTACCAGCTTTCTCTCACTAGATTTGAAGGCGCTAGAATTTAGGCATACTAGTACGTCATGGACACTGGTGCATAAGCCGTACTAATACGTCCGAAACCCTGAAAGGGTTAAAGACTGCTTAAGAACTATACATAGGTTATTAAGTAGGAGTTTTTAAATGTACACAAAAGAGAGGTAGCTAAATCAATAATAGTACAATTTTATGTATTAATACTTTGAAGTAATTCAGTGATCTTCAATTAACCCCATAAGTGTATGTGGCATAATTTGACGGGTTTGAAGTGTCTCTCTATGCCACAGTACTATGCCATGAGCTCGGTTCAGCTGTGAGCGGTAAATTTGGACCTAGATATGAGAGACTGGGTTGATGTGCTAAGTGTGCACCATATAAAAAGAGTCCTGCAGCATGCAGTGCATTATGGGAAAAACTGCAACTGTTTTTGGTTTAAAACAGTGACTCTGCAGTGTATTTTTCAATGGTTTTTATGGTTGTATTCCCGGTTTCTTGGCCATCTTGCTGGTCGCCACTTCAACATTATCTTTTTACTATTATTTATAAAATATGGTAAGAAAGGCAGTACGTCAGAGCAACCCTTCATTAAGGGCGGCGGCGGCAGCGGCAGCAACGGTATCCTACCAGCTCTTCTTTCTCAAAAAAACATCGCTCATCAAAACTTGTGATGGCCTAAGTGAAAGTTCAACTACATGAACCCACGTAGACCACAACATGACCCAAGAATACTAAGAATGTAACCCAAATCTTGACAAAATTAGAAGATCTAAGGAAGACAGCCCTGCTAACCCAAACACTGCCTCCGCTGCCAGACAACCACTTAACCCAAGCTCCGAGAAAACAAGCCTTCTCCTCCATTGCTACACAGTATCTACTTCAGTGATACTATGAAAGGATATCGCAGAAGAAACAACACCAGTAATAATAGAATAACAGCAAGGACCCTAGAACTCAACTTGTCTACCCAGCAGGACGCCGGTGTATCATCAACCCCCCTCACCACCGCCACCCAGGGACCAACAACAACAACAACAACAAACATGGCTGACTCCCCCTCCAACTCCACTCCCTTCAAAGGATTCACCCATGATAACTCAGGTATGATTATTCCTGACAATATCAAGGACTACATCGTTGCTCTAGAAAATGAAATCAAAGATATCAAAGCAACACTCGAGCGACGAGAATCCAAGATAACCAACCTCGAGAACAAGATCCAAAACCTTGAAGAGAAGATTACATCGGGAAGTGTTGACACAGAAAATACTCTAAAAGCAGCTATAGCCAGTCACACTGAGCAAATAACAACAATAAATATGAAGGTTGAAGAAGCAATCAAGGACTGGAATCAGAACATGCACACTCGACTAAATGAATACCTTGATTTCCATGACGACAAAACTGAACAAGATAAGTTGTCTGATGCAGTTATAATAAACAGTCCACACATTCCTAGTGACATAACACAAGCACAGTGCAAAGAAACTGCTATCAGGATAATACAGAACCACGTACAAGTCATCGTGCAAAACAATGAAATCAAAGAAACACGTTTGCTAGGAAAACCAGGAAGTAAACACAGTATAATGATCCGACTTCATTCATACGATAAAAGAAAGGACCTAATTAAATCAGCAATTACAATGAAAAATGGAGTGTACATAAATGAGTGTCTAACAAAAAAACGTCAAAACCTTCTGTTCAGGCTGAGAAAACTTAAACAGGAAAACAAAATACATCAGTGTTTCACGCGAGATGGGAAAATACTAGTAAGGAAAACATCAACAGGACAACAATATACCATCTCAAACGAACATGATTTCTCTACCTTCCTTAGAAAAGCTGACATTTCTGTAACAGATTAGATAAGTGCCCTTAATACATATATACGTGTGGTGCATATAGTGTACGTTACTATTATATTGTGCATTATTATTTTTATTATTTTTTCATCACTAGCTAATGCCAACTACCTCCAATACTCTATACTTCTTTCTTACTGCTATTAATTGCTCATAATTTTAAATTACAAGTCAAATCTTACTCCAAATTAATAATATTCATTATTCTTACCTGTCCATTTAATTTTGTTTATCACTACTTGTTTTTTAGTCACTTTTCATTGTGTATGCAATTAGTATATATTCCAATTACTTTTTTGCAAGTACCAAAACTATCTTTTGCTAGCTAGTACCAACTACCTCATTTTTTTTTTTTACTTTTTATTGTGCAATAAACTGCTCAATTTATTTAATATTACAAATCAGATCTTACTCCTAAACTAATATTATTTCATAGTGACCATCTGTCCATTTAACTTTGTTTACCATTACTTAATTTTAGTCCCTTATATATTTTCTCCTTTATTTTAGCTTTATATAACTACCCTAGTTTATATATTCACAATTGTTAAAATAATCAAGGTGCTAAAGTAGAATAAGTTCACAATTTTGCCATTATATTCCAAAGCTCATTTATTTGATTACCACTTCATTGTTCACCACAACTTATATTAGTCCCTTTTATATTATAATTTTATACTATAATTCTAACTTTAAAGAATTACCTTTATAGTACTACCTACTATCATATTCCCAAGCTCCATTATTTGATCATCACTTTATTTGTATTAGTCCCTTTTATATTGTCTCCTTTATTTTAGCTTAAAAAAAAAAAAAAAAAAAAAATACCTTAGCTCATTATTTTACATTTGTTAAATAATTCAGGTGCTATTTTTTAGCTTAAGACTATTTACTTTGTTTTATACTTAATTCTAACTATAGATTCACTACAAATCTTATGATTACAAGCATTGATCCTGATACCAACCTCTTATTTAATGACTTAAATGAATCAAACAGTTACTGTAATTACTACACTGCAGAACAATCAAAGGCACTTCTCAGTGCCAACAACAACATAACTATCTTTAACTACAATATCAGATCTTTAAGCAAGCATTACGATGACCTCATAGCATTACTAAATTCCTTACATGCCAATATGTCCATCATTACACTAACTGAAACCTGGCTAAAGCCTGATAGTACAGATGTCTATGCCATTCCTGGTTACACAGCCATACACAACTGTAGGCCAGACCAACAAGGGGGTGGCACAGCCATATACTACTCAGACCAACTACAATGTATCACTAATACTTGCACAAGGGATGAACATGGGGAATATATAATAGCTAAATTCAAATCCAAGTACCTACAAAAACCTCTCACATTGATAAACATCTACAGAGTTCCACAGTCAAACATTAGCCAATTTAGTCAAAACCTAGGAAGCATGATAACTGATGCACGCATGAACAAAGATCACTTACTACTCTCAGGTGACTTCAATATAAATCTCCTGCAAGACCAGGACCCACACGTTACTGAATTCACAAACACAATGAGTAACTGTATGTTGCTACCAACAGTAACAAAACCTACAAGAGTTACAGAGACTAGTGTTTCCCTACTTGACCACATCTGGACCAACACCATATCCCCTTTAAAATCAGGCATAATAACAGATAATACCACAGACCACTACCCTACTTTCCTCATAACAACTCTTGGTAAACTACCCCAAGACACTACTAAAGTCACCTTCAGACTTCACAATGAGGCAGCCATTAATAACTTCACAACAGCAGTAACAAACATTGACTGGCACATTGAGCTAGAAATCTATACAGATATTGACGAATGTATTAATAATTTTCTAAAAAAGACCCAATACCTCTATAACAAGCACTGCCCTAAAAAAAACTAAACAGATGACAGCTAAGAGACTGAACAGTCCCTGGCTAACACCCAGCATTCTCAAATCCATAAATACAAAACACCAACATGAAAAACAGTACAGAATGGGTCACATAACCAGAGACCAAACAAAACGTTACTCGTCAATCCTAACCAGCCTGATAAGAAGGGCAAAAAAATTGTATTATGAGAACAGATTATCCAACTTACGAGGTGATATAAAAAAGACCTGGAAAACCCTATCAGAAATTCTGGGAACAAAAAAGATATCACGAAATAGCGAAATAAAATCAGCAAAATCAGATGAACCCCAACTCCCACCAACAGAAACAGCAAACAGACTCAATGATTTCTTCTCCACTATAGGACAAAACCTTGCCAATAAAATCCCAAGCTCAGATACCCCACCAAATGACTACCTCACTGGCAACTACCCGAACACACTGTTCCTAGCTCCGACTAACCCATACGAAGTCTCCCTTATTATCAACGCACTAAAAAACAAGGCAGGAGATTTAAATACCTTACTACCTTTTATATACAAAAAAGTGTCACAAGTGCTATCACCAATCATTGCAACACTCTTTAACAAATCCATTGAATCCTCCACCTTCCCTACAGTACTCAAAATAGCAAGGGTCACCCCGATCCACAAAGGAGGAGACCAAACAGAGTTGAATAACTATAGGCCAATATCCAACTTACACCCTCTCTCAAAAATCTTCGAAAAATTAATTCATAAACGAATCTACTCCTACCTTATCTCCCAAAACATACTCAACCCCTGCCAATTTGGATTCAGGCCTAATAAAAATACTAATGATGCTATTATACACATGCTAGAACATATATACACTGCAATAGAGAAAAAAGAAGTCCCACTGGGGATCTTCATTGACTTACGTAAAGCTTTTGATACAGTTGACCATGACTTGCTCCACGTAAAATTGTCACACTATGGTATTAGAGGGCACTCCCTCAACTACCTCAAGTCTTACCTCAGCAACAGAAGCCAATATGTGTACGCAAATGGGGCAAGCTCTTCCGCACAACCAATCACAGTTGGTGTCCCACAGGGAAGTGTCCTTGGCCCTCTTCTCTTTCTCCTATACATAAATGACCTACCAAATGCTTCGCAATTACTCAAACCCACACTATTTGCAGATGACACTACATACGTCTTCTCCCACCCGAGCCCAGTCATGCTAGCCAATACTGTAAATACCGAATTACAGAAAATATCTACCTGGATGAGGACTAACAAACTTACACTAAACATTGACAAAACCTACTTCATTCAGTTTGGTAACAGAGCTACAGATGTCCCTCTGAACATAATGATAAACGGATCACCTATCACAAAGCTAACAGAGGGAAAATTCTTAGGAATCCACCTTGATAATAGACTCAAATTTCATACACATATACAACAAATTTCTAAGAAAATTTCCAAGACTGTAGGCATACTATCGAAGATACGGTACTATGTTCCACAGTCAGCCCTCCTGGCCCTTTATCACTCTCTTATTTACCCCTATCTCACCTATGGAATTTGTGCATGGGGCTCAACAACAATTAACCATCACAGACCATTAATTACCCAACAAAAGGCTGCAGTCAGAATGATAACAAATTCTCACTACAGGCAGCACACTCCACCAATATTCAATACACTAAACCTACTCACCATACAAAACATCCATACTTATTACTGCACCTATTACATACATAGAACACTTAACTCTGATATTAACCCTCCCCTCAAACATCTCCTTGCCAACCTCAACAGAACACATGACCATAACACAAGGCACAGATCACTCTTTGATGTTCCTCGTGTCCATCTCACGCTATGCAAAAACTCAATGCATATAAAAGGCCCTAAAATCTGGAATTCATTACCTGTAAATATAAAAGAAACACTACCTGTTTATAAATTCAAGCCTCTTCTCAAAGATCACTTACTCACCCAAAACCAAATAAATACTGAATAACTCAACCTTATAAATTGTATATCTTAAATGTTTCTCACAATTATATCACATAAATGTTAAACCTAAAACCCAATCTAACTTTATTATTTTTTAAATACACTACCTAACAGAATACTCCATTCTACTGAATGTACAACAATGCAAGCAACCCGGTGACCTGGTGGGTAAAGCTCCCGCTTCACACACGGAGGGCCCGGGTTCGATTCCCGGTGGGTGGAAACATTTCGACACGTTTCCTTACACCTATTGTCCTGTTCACCTAGCAGCAAATAGGTACCTGGGTGTTAGTCGACTGGTGTGGGTCGCATCCTGGGGGACAAGATTAAGGACCCCAATGGAAATAAGTTAGACAGTCCTCGATGACGCACTGACTTTCTTGGGTTATCCTGGGTGGCTAACCCTCCGGGGTTAAAAATCCGAACGAAATCTTATCTTATCTTATCTTATATGACCTGTCTTTGTAATACTCACTTGTGCTTTATAGTTATCTGTTTACAATAATGTCTTATCACTGATTTCATCATTGCTTAGTTAATCTTAAGTTAATTTTAAGCCAGCCCGTAATGCTATGCATATAAGTGGCTTTGGCATGCTGCTCTTACCTGTATTTTTTGTACCTCTGTATGTATGCTAAAATAAATAAATAAACACTCACGACTCTCTCCTCCCTCACTCATCTCATCAACACTACCTACCTAACTTTATTTACATTATTTTAGTAACTAGACCAACAACAAATTTGGCAAATTAATTACTAAATTTTATCTAACAATAATAATATTATTATTAAAATAATATTAAAACATATTTATAAGTAATATTTGACTTATTTGAGACAACTTTGAACCCGCACAAAGGAGAGACGAGCTTATGGCCTTTTTGTAGCAGGGAGGAGCTCTTAGTCCCATGCTATTTAATATTCTGATTAATGCTCTCCTAAATGCTCTACCTGCCTCACCTAAACATATAGCTATAAGCTATGCTGATGATATCATCATTAATACAACAGGGAATAAGATGAGCACCATTCTTAATGAAGTTCAAGCAATTTGTAATCGACTAGGCCTCATAATATCGTCCTATAAAACAAAGATATTAACAAGCAAACGACATCTTCCACCCATCAATAAGGGTGAAATCATTAGCTACGTTAAAACTTACAGATATCTTAGTGTAGATGTACCCTTTAACAAATCCACTATACCACAACTAAACAAGAAATGCAAAGCTAGGCTAAATGCTCTCAGAGCTGTTGCTGGCTACAACCCCAACTATGGTACTAATGTTGCTGGCTACAACCCCAACTATGGTACTAATGTTGCTGGCTACAACCCCAACTATGGTACTAATGTTGCTGGCTACAACCCCAACTATGGTACTAATGTTGCTGGCTACAACCCCAACTATGGTGCTAATGTTGCTGGCTACAACCCCAACTATGGTGCTAATGTTGCTGGCTACAACCCCAACTATGGTACTAATGTTGCTGGCTACAACCCCAACTATGGTACTAATGTTGCTGGCTACAACCCCAACTATGGTGCTAATGTTGCTGGCTACAACCCCAACTATGGTACTAATGTTGCTGGCTACAACCCCAACTATGGTACTAATGTTGCTGGCTACAACCCCAACTATGGTGCTAATGTTGCTGGCTACAACCCCAACTATGGTGCTAATGTTGCTGGCTACAACCCCAACTATGGTACTAATGTTGCTGGCTACAACCCCAACTATGGTGCTAATGTTGCTGGCTACAACCCCAACTATGGTGCTAATGTTGCTGGCTACAACCCCAACTATGGTGCTAATGTTGCTGGCTACAACCCCAACTATGGTGCTAATGTTGCTGGCTACAACCCCAACTATGGTACTAATGTTGCTGGCTACAACCCAACTATGGTGCTAATGTTGCTGGCTACAACCCAACTATGGTGCTAATGTTGCTGGCTACAACCCCAACTATGGTGCTAATGTTGCTGGCTACAACCCCAACTATGGTGCTAATGTTGCTGGCTACAACCCCAACTATGGTGCTAATGTTGCTGGCTACAACCCCAACTATGGTACTAATGTTGCTGGCTACAACCCCAACTATGGTGCTAATGTTGCTGGCTACAACCCCAACTATGGTGCTAATGTTGCTGGCTACAACCCCAACTATGGTGCTAATGTTGCTGGCTACAACCCCAACTATGGTGCTAATGTTGCTGGCTACAACCCCAACTATGGTGCTAATGTTGCTGGCTACAACCCCAACTATGGTGCTAATGTTGCTGGCTACAACCCCAACTATGGTGCTAATGTTGCTGGCTACAACCCCAACTATGGTGCTAATGTTGCTGGCTACAACCCAACTATGGTGCTAATGTTGCTGGCTACATCCCCAACTATGGTGCTAATGTTGCTGGCTACAACCCCAACTATGGTGCTAATGTTGCTGGCTACAACCCCAACTATGGTACTAATGTTGCTGGCTACAACCCCAACTATGGTGCTAATGTTGCTGGCTACAACCCCAACTATGGTGCTAATGTTGCTGGCTACAACCCCAACTATGGTACTAATGTTGCTGGCTACAACCCCAACTATGGTGCTAATGTTGCTGGCTACAACCCCAACTATGGTGCTAATGTTGCTGGCTACAACCCCAACTATGGTACTAATGTTGCTGGCTACAACCCCAACTATGATGCTAATGTTGCTGGCTACAACCCCAACTATGGTGCTAATGTTGCTGGCTACAACCCCAACTATGGTGCTAATGTTGCTGGCTACAACCCCAACTATGGTGCTAATGTTGCTGGCTACAACCCCAACTATGGTGCTAATGTTGCTGGCTACAACCCCAACTATGGTGCTAATGTTGCTGGCTACAACCCTAACTATGGTGCTAATGTTGCTGGCTACAACCCCAACTATGGTGCTAATGTTGCTGGCTACAACCCCAACTATGGTGCTAATGTTGCTGGCTACAACCCCAACTATGGTGCTAATGTTGCTGGCTACAACCCCAACTATGGTACTAATGTTGCTGGCTACAACCCCAACTATGGTGCTAATGTTGCTGGCTACAACCCCAACTATGGTGCTAATGTTGCTGGCTACAACCCCAACTATGGTACTAATGTTGCTGGCTACAACCCCAACTATGGTGCTAATGTTGCTGGCTACAACCACAACTATGGTGTTAATGTTGCTGGCTACAACCCTAACTATGGTGCTAATGTTGCTGGCTACAACCCCAACTATGGTGCTAATGTTGCTGGCTACAACCCCAACTATGGTGCTAATGTTGCTGGCTACAACCCCAATTATGGTGCTAATGTTGCTGGCTACAACCCCAACTATGGTGCTAATGTTGCTGGCTACAACCCCAACTATGGTGCTAATGTTGCTGGCTACAACCCCAACTATGGTGCTAATGTTGCTGGCTACAACCCCAACTATGGTGCTAATGTTGCTGGCTACAACCCCAACTATGGTGCTAATGTTGCTGGCTACAACCCCAACTATGGTGCTAATGTTGCTGGCTACAACCCCAACTATGGTGCTATTGTTGCTGGCTACAACCCCAACTATGGTGCTAATGTTGCTGGCTACAACCCCAACTATGGTGCTAATGTTGCTGGCTACAACCCCAACTATGGTGCTAATGTTGCTGGCTACAACCCCAACTATGGTGCTAATGTTGCTGGCTACAACCCCAACTATGGTGCTAATGTTGCTGGCTACAACCCCAACTATGGTGCTAATGTTGCTGGCTACAACCCCAACTATGGTGCTAATGTTGCTGGCTACAACCCCAACTATGGTGCTAATGTTGCTGGCTACAACCCCAACTATGGTGCTAATGTTGCTGGCTACAACCCAACTATGGTGCTAATGTTGCTGGCTACAACCCCAACTATGGTGCTAATGTTGCTGGCTACAACCCCAACTATGGCGCTAATGTTGCTGGCTACAACCCCAACTATGGTACTAATGTTGCTGGCTACAACCCCAACTATGGTGCTAATGTTGCTGGCTACAACCCAACTATGGTGCTAATGTTGCTGGCTACAACCCAACTATGGTGCTAATGTTGCTGGCTACAACCCCAACTATGGTGCTAATGTTGCTGGCTACAACCCCAACTATGGTGCTAATGTTGCTGGCTACAACCCCAACTATGGTGCTAATGTTGCTGGCTACAACCCCAACTATGGTGCTAATGTTGCTGGCTACAACCCTAACTATGGTGCTAATGTTGCTGGCTACAACCCTAACTATGGTGCTAATGTTGCTGGCTACAACCCCAACTATGGTGCTAATGTTGCTGGCTACAACCCTAACTATGGTGCTAATGTTGCTGGCTACAACCCCAACTATGGTGCTAATGTTGCTGGCTACAACCCCAACTATGGTGCTAATGTTGCTGGCTACAACCCAACTATGGTGCTAATGTTGCTGGCTACAATCCTAACTATGGTGCTAATGTTGCTGGCTACAACCCTAACTATGGTGCTAATGTTGCTGGCTACAACCCCAACTATGGTGCTAATGTTGCTGGCTACAACCCCAACTATGGTGCTAATGTTGCTGGCTACAACCCCAACTATGGTGCTAATGTTGCTGGCTACAACCCCAACTATGGTGCTAATGTTGCTGGCTACAACCCCAACTATGGTGCTAATGTTGCTGGCTACAACCCCAACTATGGTGCTAATGTTGCTAGCTACAACCCCAACTATGGTGCTAATGTTGCTGGCTACAACCCCAACTATGGTGCTAATGTTGCTGGCTACAACCCCAACTATGGTGCTAATGTTGCTGGCTACAACCCCAACTATGGTGCTAATGTTGCTGGCTACAACCCCAACTATGGTGCTAATGTTGCTGGCTACAACCCCAACTATGGTACTAATGTTGCTGGCTACAACCCCAACTATGGTGCTAATGTTGCTGGCTACAACCCCAACTATGGTACTAATGTTGCTGGCTACAACCCCAACTATGGTGCTAATGTTGCTGGCTACAACCCCAACTATGGTGCTAATGTTGCTGGCTACAACCCCAACTATGGTGCTAATGTTGCTGGCTACAACCCCAACTATGGTACTAATGTTGCTGGCTACAACCCCAACTATGGTACTAATGTTGCTGGCTACAACCCCAACTATGGTACTAATGTTGCTGGCTACAACCCCAACTATGGTGCTAATGTTGCTGGCTACAACCCCAACTATGGTACTAATGTTGCTGGCTACAACCCCAACTATGGTACTAATGTTGCTGGCTACAACCCCAACTATGGTACTAATGTTGCTGGCTACAACCCCAACTATGGTACTAATGTTGCTGGCTACAACCCCAACTATGGTGCTAATGTTGCTGGCTACAACCCCAACTATGGTACTAATGTTGCTGGCTACAACCCCAACTATGGTGCTAATGTTGCTGGCTACAACCCCAACTATGGTGCTAATGTTGTTGGCTACAACCCCAACTATGGTGCTAATGTTGCTGGCTACAACCCCAACTATGGTGCTAATGTTGCTGGCTACAACCCCAACTATGGTGCTAATGTTGCTGGCTACAACCCCAACTATGGTACTAATGTTGCTGGCTACAACCCCAACTATGGTGCTAATGTTGCTGGCTACAACCCCAACTATGGTGCTAATGTTGCTGGCTACAACCCCAACTATGGTACTAATGTTGCTGGCTACAACCCCAACTATGGTGCTAATGTGAGAATCGTGAGAATGATGTACATAGCCTATGTTAGGTTCTTAATTGATTATGCTGCTCCCATGTTGATATTAGCTAGAGAAAGTTCTCTCCGACCCTTGGAGTTAATGCAAAATGAAGCTCTCAGAATTATTCTTGGCTGTCCCAGATCTACAAAAGTTCTTAACATGAGGAAGGAGCTTGGTATTTCTAGCATCAGTGATAGGATTGTTGAGATTAACATTGTACTCGGTATTAGAATGTTGAGAAATGATCTAGACATTGTCACAGTGAATCTTACCAAGTGTCTAGAAGTAAATACACACGTCTAAATGGATTGTGAAAACGTGCAGTTGCATTAAGTTTTACAACCTGCATGAACTGTATCACTGTAGGCAACAAGAGCATTTCACCCCTCCATGGAAGATGTGTTCATTTAATATCACATACCTATAAGTCCCTCCCAAGAAGCTCATTGCTAGTAATCCCTTCCTTAAATCACTTGTTACAACAACTGCTCAAGAAGAAATTTCTCACCTAGCTGGTAGTAATAAGCTATCACAAGTTATATACACTGATGGATCTAAACAGGAGTCTTCTGGCAGGGCTGCATCTGCTCTTGTTGCCACCTCCAACAGGAGTCTTCTGGCAGGGCTGCATCTGCTCTTGTTGCCACCTCCAGCAGGAGTCTTCTATCAGGGCTGCATCTGCTCTTGTTGCCACCTCCAGCAGGAGTCTTGTGGCAGGGCTGCATCTGCTCTTGTTGCCACCTCCAGCAGGAGTCTTGTGGCAGGGCTGCATCTGCTCTTGTTGCCACCTCCAGCAGGAGTCTTGTGGCAGGGCTGCATCTGCTCTTGTTGCCACCTCCAGCAGGAGTCTTCTGGCAGGGCTGCATCTGCTCTTGTTGCCACCTCCAGCAGGAGTCTTCTGGCAGGGGTGCATCTGCTCTTGTTGCCACCTCCAGCAGGAGTCTTGTGGCAGGGCTGCATCTGCTCTTGTTGCCACCTCCAGCAGGAGTCTTCTATCAGGGCTGCATCTGCTATTGTTGTCACCTCCAGCAGGAGTCTTCTGGCAGGGCTGCATCTGCTCTTGTTGCCACCTCCAGCAGGAGTCTTCTGGCAGGGCTGCATCTGCTCTTGTTGCCACCTCCAGCAGGAGTCTTGTGGCAGGGCTGCATCTGCTCGTTGCCACCTCCAGCAGGAGTCTTGTGGCAGGGCTGCATCTGCTCTTGTTGCCACCTCCAGCAGGAGTCTTGTGGCAGGGCTGCATCTGCTCTTGTTGCCACCTCCAGCAGGAGTCTTGTGGCAGGGCTGCATCTGCTCTTGTTGCCACCTCCAGCAGGAGTCTTCTGGCAGGGCTGCATCTGCTCTTGTTGCCACCTCCAGCAGGAGTCTTCTATCAGGGCTGCATCTGCTCTTGTTGCCACCTCCAGCAGGAGTCTTCTGGCAGGGCTGCATCTGCTCTTGTTGCCACCTCCAGCAGGAGTCTTCTGGCAGGGCTGCATCTGCTCTTGTTGCCACCTCCAGCAGCTGCATCTGCTCTTGTTGCCACCTCCAGCAGGAGTCTTCTGGCAGGGCTGCATCTGCTCTTGTTGCCACCTCCAGCAGGAGTCTTCTGGCAGGGCTGCATCTGCTCTTGTTGCCACCTCCAGCAGGAGTCTTCTGGCAGGGATGAAACTGCTCTTGTTGCCACCTCAGCAGGAGCAGGGCTGCATCTGCTCTTGTTCTTCTGGCAGGGCTGCATCTGCTCTTGTTGCCACCTCCAGCAGGAGTCTTCTGGCAGGGCTGCATCTGCTCTTGTTGCCACCTCCCTAGTTAAGAACGATAATAAATTTGTTGAGTTAGGCATAAGAATTAACAACTGGGCGTCTACACTGCAAACTGAATTGTTTGCAATCCTAATGGCGCTAAAGCTAACCTATGACACTGCGCTTGACTCTATCATCATTACTGATTCTATGTCATCATTGAAGGCTCTTGACTCATATAATGACTCCAACAACATGCTCATTGGAGAAGTCAGGTATAGATACTCAAAAATCAGGGACAACGGAATTAATGTACAATTGCTATGGATCCCATCATACATTGGATTACTCCTTCATGATAAAGTTGATATGTTAGCCAAGAAGAGTACCCAGAAGGAGAATGTAGAATATAACTTTGGTATATCTGTGTCTAGCATTAGGAATAATATTAGGAGAGAAGTAAATAATGAAAATGATTGTTATAGGAATGCAGTTAGAAGCCTGAGTAGATCTATAACCCACTATGATAACATGAACGTAGATAAGTATGTTTATGGAGCAACGTGCAATGTGAACACTGATGTTGTAGTGGCCTGGCTTAGGCTTGGTTACAAGTACTGACTGATGATGTAGTGGCCAGGCTTAGGCTTGGCTACAAGTACTGGCTGATGATGTAGTGGCCAGGCTTAGGCTTGGTTACAAGTACTGACTGCTGCACGCAAACCAACGTACGAGCCACATGTTGTAGTGGCCAGGCTTAGGCTTGGTTACAAGTACTGACTGATGAGTTCGGTACTAGTCCCTCTAGGTATGTATCTCTCCCTCCTGCTTGGTTACAAGTACTGACTGATGATGTAGTGCTTAGGCTTGGTTACAAGTACTGACTGATGTTGTAGTGGCCAGGCTTAGGCTTGGTTACAAGTACTGACTGATGATGTAGTGGCCAGGCTTAGGCTTGGTTACAAGTACTGACTGATGATGTAGTGGCCTGGCTTAGGCTTGGTTACAAGTACTGACTGATGATGTAGTGGCCAGGCTTAGGCTTGGTTACAAGTACTGACTGATGATGTAGTGGCCTGGCTTAGGCTTGGTTACAAGTACTTCTGGCAGTTTGGGAGACACACAGATGATGATCAAACTAAATGTAAATTATGTGATCAGACATATGGTCACTCTCTTGAACACTATGTGCTTAATTGTCCACTTATTGAGGAATACAGAGACAGACAGTATAATAACCTATGTGACATGTCAAGATATCTTATTAATGAAAATAAGATACCAGATATACTAAGCAAATTTCCTAAATTTGCTTGTAACAGATAAGTGAACTATAGATATGTAAATATAAATCCATATGTATTCCTGTTAACCCTTTGGGGCCTAGTTCCTAGGCCTATCGTGTATCCATATGCTCTTGCGCTACCGTCCACAGGATGGATATGGGCTGCACAATAAACTAGCCACTTCGGTGGCAAAATCTAAATCTCTACAAGGCACATAATGTGTATGTGTGTGTGTGTGTACTCACCTATTTGTGGTTGCAGGGGTCGAGTTATAGCTCCTGCCCCCGGCTCTTCACTGATTGCTACTAGGTCCTCTCTCTCCCTGCTCCATGAGCTTTATCAAACCTCGTCTTAATTTCCTTTAACCTGTCTTCGTAGGACAATCCCCTTAGCTCAGGGACTAGTCTTGTTGCAAACCTTTCCACTTTCTCTAATTTCTTGACGTGCTTGACCAGGTGTGGATTCCAAACTGGTGCTGCATACTCCAGTATGGGCCTGATGTAAATGGTGTAGAGAGTCTTGAACGATTCCTTACTGAGGTATCGGAACGCTATTCTCAGGTTTGCCAGGCGCCCATATGCTGCAGCAGTTATCTGATTGATGTGCGCCTCAGGAGACATGCTCGGTGTTATATTCACCCCAAGGTCCTTTTCCTTGAGTGAGGTTTGCAGTCTTTGGCCACCTAGACTATACTGTGTCTGCAGTCTTCTTTGCCCTTCCCCAATCTTCATGACTTTGCATTTGGCAAGTAAATTCAAGGAGCCAATTGCTGGACCAGGCTTGTAGCCTGTCCAGGTTGCTTTGTAGTCCTGCCTGATCCTCGACCAATTTAATTCTCCTCATTAACTTCACATCATCTGCAAACAAGGACACTTCTGAGTCTATCCCTTCCGTTATGTCATTCACATATACCAAAAACAGCATTGGTCCTAGGGCTGACCCCTGTGGAACCCCGCTCGTCACAGGCGCCCACTCTGACACCTCGCCACGTACCATGACTCGTTGTCTCCCTGTCAGTTGTTCTCTGATCCATTGCAGTGCCTTTCCTAATATGTGTGCCTGATCCTCTAGCTTTTGCAGTAACCTCTTCTGAGGAACTGTGTCGAAGGCCTTCTTGCAGTCCAAGAAAATGCAGTCTATCCACCCCTCTCTCTCTTGTCTTCTGTCACCTTATCATAAAACTCTAGTAGGTTTGTGACACAGGATTTTCCTTCCCTGAAACCATGCTGGTTGTCAATTATACACTTGTTTCTTTCCAGGTGCTCCACCACTCTCCTCCTGATGATCTTCTCCATGGCTTTGCATCGTATACACGTTAGTGACACTGGTCTGTAGTTTAATGCCTCGTGTCTGTCTCCTTTTTTAAAAATTGGGACTACATTTGCCATCTTCCATACCTTAGGGAGTTGCCCAGTTTCAATGGATGTGAAGATCTTCGTTAGTGGCACATTCAGCATCTCTGCTCCCTCTCTAAGGACCCACGGAGAGATGTTGTCTGGTCCCACCGCCTTTGAGGTGTCAAGTTCACATAGCAGCTTCTTCACCTCCTCCTCGGTTATGTGTACCTCATCCAGCACTTGTTGGTGTACCTCCCTGTTCTGATTTCCTGGAGTCCTACCAGTTTCCACTGTAAATATTTCTTTAAATCTCATGTTGAGCTCCTCACATACCTCTTGGCCGTTTCTTGTGAACTCCCCATCATCCTTCCTCAGTCTGATTACCTGGTCCTTGACTGTTGTTTTCCTCCTGATGTGGCTGTACAACAGCTTCGGGTCAGACTTGACTTTCGATGCTATGTCATTTTCGTATTGTCGCTGAGCCTTCCTTCTTGTCTGTGCATATTCGTTTCTGGCTCTTCAGCTGATCTCTTTGTTTTCCTGGGTCCTTTTGTCTTCTGTACCTTTTCCATTCTCTAGAACACCTAGTTTTTGCCTCCCTACACCTTTGGGTGAACCAAGGATTCGATCTGGTCTTCCTACTATTTCTGTTTCCCTTGGGAACCTCTCCTCTGCCTCCTTGCATTTTGTTGTCACATATTTCATCATTTCTTTTACTGATTTTCCTTCCATTTCTCTCTCCCGCTGAATGTCTTGCAGGAAGTTCCTCATGTCTGCATAGTCCCCCCTTTTGTAGTTTGGTTTTTCCGATCCTATTCCTGCTACTCTCACCACTTGTAGCTCAACTATGTAGTCAAAGCACAGAACCACATGATCACTAGCTCCTAGGGGCCTTTCATACATGATATCCTCGATGTCCGAACTACTCAAGGTGAATACAAGGTCCAGTCTTGCTGGATCGTCCTCGCCTCTCTCTCTGGTAGTCTTTCTAACATGTTGATGCATGAGGTTTTCCAGTACCACATCCATCATCTTGGCTCTCCATGTTTCGGGACCCCCATGGGGCTCCAGGTTTTCCCAGTCAATCTCCTTGTGATTGAAATCACCCATGACTAGTAACTTTGCTCTCCCCATGTGAGCTCTTCTGGCCACCTCTGCTAGTGTGCCGACCATTGCTCTGTTGCTCTCGTCGTATTCTTCTCTTGGCCTCCTGCAGTTCTGTGGTGGGTTGTACATTACTGCAATTACCACCTTATGTCCCTCAGACTGGATTGTTACTACTAAGTAGTCCCTTTCGCCCATGCCATCCATTCCTTCCATTTTCTCAAATCCCCACCGGTTTTTAATGAGCAGTGCAACTCCTCTCCCTCTCCTCCCTCTATCTTTCCTGAAGATTTGATATCTGGGTGGAAAGATTGCATCTGTTATCATCCTGGTGAGCTTTGTTTCTGTGTGTGTGTGTATGTGTGTGTGTGTGTGTGTGTGTGTGTGTGTGTGTGTGTGTGTGTGTGTGTGTGTGTGTGTGTGTGTTAACACAAGGGGATTTCAGGTCATGTAGGTTTGCCAGGACGGGTCCTGACCCGGGTCTTCTCTATGTGGTCACTCGGCAGTGGCTTCCGATGGAGTGTCGGAGTATAAGTTATGTACCGTTTACAGCCTTATGGTTGAGGCAGCCCTATGGCGGGGACTGCACTATGGTGGGGGTGGCCCTATGGCAAGGGCACCCCTATGGCGGGGGCGGCCCAATGGCAAGGGCAGCCCTATGGCAGGGGCAGCCCTATGACAAGGGCAGCCCTATGTCGGGGGCAGCCCTATGAGAAAGGCATGGCGAGTCTTCTTCGTCTTAAGTAAAGTACCGTTTACAGCCCTACGGCAATGGCACGGTGACTCTTTCAACTGTATCTGAGCCATTCCTGGCACTCAGGCCGCAGCCTGAGTGCCAGGAATGGCTCACATGGAGATGTCAGATGTCTTGAACACCTGACATCTGACAGAAGTGTCACTGGTGCCAGAAGAGAATGACCGAGCTAGTATATATATATAAGTGAGGACGAGAGGGACGGGATGAAGAAAGGAAGAAAGCTAAGTGGTGGTAATGCTGATAATGATAGTAGAAAGTTTGAAGCATTTAACAATGTAATGAGAAAGAAAGGTGATCTAGCCGTAGTTCGATCTCTAGCACACTCAGCTTACCCACAGGGATCAATCCCCGGTATGGCCGAAAACCTTATGGCATGTTTCCTTAAGACACCTGCTGTTCCTGTTCACCTATCAGTAAAACAGGTACCTGAGCGTTAGTCAACTGTTGTGGATCGCATCTTGGGAGATAATTAATCTCTGCATAACTAAAAGCTTTCTTGTATGGAATATCAGTGGTGTCAACTATGGTCTGTATCAGTTGTACCATACTTGTAGAAATTATATATATATATATATATATATATATATATATATATATTATATATTTATATATATATATATATATATATATATATATATGTCATGCCGAATAGGCAGAACTTGCGATCTTGGCTTAAATAGCAACGCTCATCTTGCCATATAGGACAAGTGAAAATTTGTGTATGCAATAATTTCGCCAAAATCATTCTGAACCTAACGAAAAAAAATATATTTCACTGTGTTTGTTTAGTATTAAATTATTGTAAACAAATCTAAAATATATTTAGTTGGGTTAGGCTAAAATAAATTGTTCTTGTTATAATAAGGTCAGGTAAGTTTTCTAAGATTCTTTTGGCGCAAAATTATAATTTTTTGCATCAACATTAATGAAAAAAATATATCTTTAAACGTATAAGAGAAAATTTTAGAAAGGACTTAATTTTAAATGAGTTCTTGCTAATTGACCAGTTTTACATATTCGGCACGACATATATATATATATGAGAGAGAGAGAGAGAGAGAGAGAGAGAGAGAGAGAGAGAGAGAGAGAGAGGAGAGAGAGAGAGAGAGAGAGAGAGAGAGAGAGAGAGAGAGAGAGAGAGAGAGCAGTCTTTGACTGCTTGACAGAGTAGAGAACAGAGCAAGATGACTCATCTCTCGCCTGGACCCATCCTGGATAGATCTGTCATTTCAGCAGAGCCTTCAACATAGGAGGGATGTGGGTGGCCTTACTGTTATGTACAAGGCCAATATTGTCAAAATACCACACTTGGATCCACTTCGAGGACAGCGTGAAACAAGCTTTTATGCCACAAGACGGGCAGCCAGCAGCAACTTACTGTTATGTACAAGACCAATATTGTCAAAATACCACACTTGGATCCACTTCGAGGACAGCGTGAAACAAGCTTTTATGCCACAAGACGGGCAGAAAGCAGCAACTTCACTCTGGCTGTACCCTTCTCCAGAACATCACTCCATCTGAGATCATACATACCCAGGATGAGTCGAGTATGGAACACATTCGTACAGCATAATGATGTCAACGAGATAGTCAGTTGATCAAATGAAAATGCTGGCCCACAGATGGCTCCAACTTCATCCTGTTCCCTACTTGTATGTCTCATAACAATAAAAATGCTTTCAAATGAGCTGATGTAGGTAACAGCTCTTAGCTTGCCAATAAAGTTAGGAATCCTTAACCTGTAATATAGCTGTCAATAAAGCTAGGGATCCTTAACCTTGTCAAACACTGTGTAAAAAAAAAAGAGAGAGAGAGAATGAGAGAGAGAGAGAGAGAGAGAGAGAGAGAGAGAGAGAGAGAGAGAGAGAGAGAGAGAGAGAGAGAGAGAGAGAGAGAGAGAGAGAGAGCAAGAGAGAGAGCAACTATCTACATAACAGCCCTATGGTAGCGTACTGGGCTCACAATCAACAGACCTAGGTTCAATCCTGTTCGGGAGGGAACCTATGGGTTTACCAACACCTATTACTACCCCAGGCACCTATTACAACGGTAAATAGGTGCCTGGGTGTGCCACCTAATAATATCTGGATGTAGAGGATACAAACGCTCAAATGTTAGAGAGGCTTGAGTTAGAGAGACGTCAGAAGCACAATCCTGCAAGGACTGTCAGACTGCGCTAAGTCCATCATCTATGATAGATGACGCCATATATCCCAGTTCATCCATATTTTTCCAACATCTACGTGGCAGTGAGACGCCCAAGATGCCACTATATTCAATGTTTCTTGATACAGGTCTACTCTATGTAATAATAACAGTAAAACTTACAGAAATTTTTTTGTTAAAATCGTGGGCACTGGAGAGGTTTAAGTCTCTTATAACAATGGGATCCATATTTCCCAGTCAAATATCTATCGAAGAATTGGAGCTTCTGTCCTTTCTACTACTGCTGTTGTTACTACTAATACTACTACTGTTACTACTACTACTACTACTGTTACTACTACTACTACTACTGTTACTACTACTACTACTACTACTACTACTGTTGTTACTACTACTGCTACTGCTGCTGCTGCTGCTGCTATTATTGCTGTTGCTGCTGTTGTTGCTGCTGCTGCTGCTGCTGTGTTGCACTGCTGCTGCTGCTGCTGCTGTTGCTGTGCTGCTGCTGCTGCTGTTGTTGCTGCTGCTGCTGCTGCTGTAGTTTGTTGCTGCTGCTACTGCTGCTGTTGCTGCTGCTTGTTGTTGCTACTGCTGCTGTTGTTTACACTGCTGCTACTGCTAGTGTTGTTGCTACTGCTACTGCTGCTGTTGCTGCTGTAACATTTGTGCTGCTGCTACTGCTGTTGTTGCTGCTGCTGCTGCTGCTGTTGTGCTGCTGCTGTTGTTGCTGCTGCTGCTGCTGCTGCTGTTGCTGCTGCTGCTGCTACTGCTGCAGTTGTTGCTGCTGCTGCTACTGCTGCTGCTGCTGCCTTCAGTTGTTACTGCTGCTGCTGCTGTTGTTGCTACTGCTGCTGCTGCTGTTGCTGCTGCTGCTGCTGTTGCTGCTGCTGCTGCTGTTGTTGCTGCTACTGCTGCTGCTGTTGTGCTGCTGCTGTTGTTGCTGCTGCTCTGCTGCTGTTGCTGCTGCTGCTGCTGCTGCTGTTTGTTGCTGCTGCTGCTGCTGCTGCTGCTGCTGCTGTAATTGCTGCTGCTGTGCTGCTGCTGCTGCTGCTGCTGTTGCTGCTGCTGCTGCTGCTTGTTGCTGCTGCTGCTGCTGTTGTTGCTGCTGCTGCTGCTGCTGTTGCTGCTGCCAACATTTATTGCTGCTGCTGCTGCTGTTGTTGCTGCTGCTGCTACTGTGTTGATACTGCTGCTGCTGCTGCTGTTGCTACTGCTGTTGCTACTGCTGCTATTGCTGTTGCTACTGCTTCTGTGTGCTGTTGTTGCTGCTGCTGCTACTGCTGCTGCTGCTGCTGCTGCTGCTGCTGCTGCTGCTGCTGCTGCACTGCTGCTGCTGCTGTGCTGCTGCTGCTGCTGCTGTTGTTGCTACTGCTGCTGTTGTTGCTGCTGCTGCTGTAACAATGCTGCTGCTGCTGTTGCTACTCTGCTACTTAACAGCAACATTTGCTGCACTGCTACTGCTGCTGGTACTGGCTACTGCTGCTTGTGGCATGCTACTGCCTGCTGCTGCTGCTCTTGCTGCTGCTGCTGCTGTTGCTGCTGCTGCTAGGCAGCAGTTGTTGCTGCTACTGCTAGCTGTGCTGCTGCTGCTGCTGCTGTTGCTGCTGCTGCTGCCAACGTTGCTGCTGCTGTGCTGCTGCTGCTGCTTGTTGCTACTGCTGCCGCTGTTGCTGCTGCTGCTGCTAACTTAGCACGATTGTTGCTGCTGCTGCTGCTGCCCTGCTGCTGCTGCTGCTGCTGTTGCTGCTGCTGCTGCTGCTGTTGCTGCTGCTGCTGCGCGTTGCTGCTGCTGCTGCCGCTGTTGCTGCTGCTGCTGCTGTTGCACTGCTGCTGCCCAGCAGCGCTTACGGTGCTGCTACTGCTGCTGCTACTGCTGCAACGTTTGCTGCTGCTGCTGCAACTGTTGCTGCTGGTGCTGCTGCTGCAATGTTGCTGCTGCTGCTGCTGCCGCTGTTGCTGCTGCTGCTGTAAGCAACAGCATGTTGCTACTGCTACTGCTGCTGTTGCTACTGCTGCCACTGCTGCTGTTGCTACTGCTATTGCTGCTGCTGCTGCTGTTGCTGCTGCTGTGCTGCTGCTACTGCTTGCAAGGTTGTTGCTGCTGCTGCTGCACAATAGCTACTGCTGCTGCTGTTGCTGCTGCTGCTGCAGCTTGTTGCTGCTGCTGCTGCCAACGTTGCTGCTGCTGCTGCCGGCTGGTGCTGCTGCTGCCATGTTGCTGCTGCTGCAGCAGCGTTTAGTGCTGCTGCTGCTGCTGCTGCTGCTGCTTGTTGCTGCTGCTGCTGCCAATTAAGTTGCTGCCATGTGCTGCTGCTGCCGGTGCTGCTGCTGCTGCTGCCGCTGTTGCTGCTGCTGCTGCCAGCAACGCAGCAGTTTTGCTGCTACTGCTACTGCCAGCGTTTGCTGCTGCTGCTGCCTTGTTGCTGCTGCAACAAGCAAGCGCGGTTGTGCTGCTGCTGCTGCTGCTGCTGCTGCAACGGTGCTGCTGCTGCTGCTGCTGTTGCTGCTGCTGCCAACGGTGCTGCTAGTACTGCTGCCTGCTTGCTGCTGCTGCTGCTGGCTGTTGCTGTCTGCTGCAGCAGCATTGCTGCTGCTGCTGCCAGCAGCAACATTTGTTCTGCTGCTGCTGCTGCAATCTTGCTGCTGCTGCTACTGCTGCTGCTGCTGCTGCTGCAGCAGCGCTGTTTGCTGCTGCAGCAGCAACGGTGTTGTTGCTGCTGCTGCTGCTGTTTGTTGCTGCTGCTGCTGCTGCATGTTGCTGCTGCTGCTGCAATTGCTTGTTGCTGCTGCTGCTGATTGCTGTTGTTGCTGCTCGCTGCTGCAGCTGTTGCTGCTGCTGCTGGCTGCTTAGCTGTTGCTGCTTGCTTGCAACATTTGTTGCTGCTGCTGCTGCAATTGCTGCTGCTGCTGCCGCTGTTGCTGCTGCTGCTGCTTGCTGTAACATGCTGCTGCTGCAGCTTGCTGTTGCTACTGCTGCTGCTGCTGTTGTGCTGCTGCTGCTGCTGCTTGTTGTTGCTGCTGCTGCTGTGTTGCTGCTGCTACTATTGCTTGTTGCTCTGCTACTGCTGCTGTTGCTGCTGCTGCTACTGCCGCTGTTGCTGCTGCTGCTGCCAGCAACAACGTTTGTTGCTGCTACTACTGTAACTGTTGCTGCTGCTGCTGCTGCCGCTGTTGCTGCTGCTGCTACTTGCAGCATTTGTTGCTACTGCTGCTGCCAGGTGCTGCTAATGCTGCTGCCTGCTGTTGCTACTGCTGCTGCTGCTGCTGTTGCTACTGCTGCTGCCGCTGTTGCTGCTACTGCTGCTGCTTAGCAACGTTGTTTGCTACTACTGCTACTGCTGTTGTTGCTGCTGCTGCTACTGCTGTTGTTACTGCTGCTGCAACTTGTTGCTACTGCTGCTACTATTGCTGTTGTTGCTGCTGCTGCTGCTGCTGCTGTTGCTGCTGCTGCTGCTGCTTGCTGCTGCTGCTAACCCGCTGCTGCTGCTGCTGCTGCTACTGCTGCTGCTGCTGTGCTTGCTGCTGCTGCTGCTGTTTGTTGCTGCTGCTGCTGTTGTTGCTGCTACTGCAATGCTGTTGCTGCTACTGCCCTTGTTGCTGCTGCTGCAACATTTGCTGCTGCTGCTGCTGCTGTTGCTGCTGCTGCTGCTGCTGTTGTTGCTGCTGCTGCTGTTGTTGCTGCTGCACTGCTGCTGCTGCTACTACTGGCTTGTTGCTGCTGCTGCTGTTGCTGCTGCTGCTGTTGCTACTGCTGCCAGCTGCTACTGTAGCGCAGCATTGCTGCTGCTGCTGCTGCTGCTGTTGCTGCTGCTAATGCTGCTGCTGTTGCTGCTGCTGCTGCCAACGTTGCTGCTGCTATTGCTGCTGCCCAACAGCTTGCTGCTGCTGCTGCCGCTGTTGCTGCTGCTGCGCTTTGTTGTTGTGCTGCTGCTGCTATGTCTTGCTGCTGCTGCCAAGCATTGCTGCTGCTGCCCAGCAGCAACATTTGCTGCTGCTGCTGCTGCCGCTTGTTGCTACTGCTGCTGCTGCTGTTGCTGCTGCTGCTGCCTTGTTGGCTGCTGCTGTGCTGCTGCAGCAGCAGTGCTGCTGCTGCTGCCGCTGTTGCTGCTGCTGCTGCTGCTAACGGTTGTTGCTGCTGCTGCCTGCTGCTGTGCTGCTGCTGCGCTGACTGCACTGCTGCTGCTGTTACTGCTACTACTGCTTAACGCTTGGTGCTTGCTGCTGCGCTGTTGCTGCTGCTACTACTGCTGCTCCTTGCTGCTGCTGCCCAACGGTGCTGCTGCTGCTGCGCTTGCTGCTGCTGCTGCCGCTGTTACTGCTGCTGCCCAGCAATTTGCTGCTGCAGCAGCAGCAGCAATTGAAATGGCTGCTGCTGCTGCTGCTGCCAACTGCTGCTGCTGCTGCTGTGCTGCTAAGTGCTGCTGCTGCAACTGTAACTGCTGCTGCTGCTGCTGCCGCTGTTGCTGCTGCTGCTGCCAGCTTAGCCAGCAATTTGCTGCTGCTGCTGCTTGTTTGCTACTGCTGCTGCTGCAGTTGCTGCTGCTACTGCTATGCAGCAGCGTTGCTGCTGCTGCTGCTGCTGCCAACTTGCTGCTGCTGCTGCTGCTGTGCTACTGCTGCTTCTGCCTTGTTGCTGCTGCTGCTGCTGAACAGTTGAATCTGCTGCTGCTGTTTGCTGCTGCTAATGCACTGCTGTATTTGCTACTGCCCCGTGCTAACTGCTGCTGCTGCTGCTTGCTACTGCTGCTGCTGTTGCTGCTGCTGCTGCTGCTGCCCAGCAGCAGCAACGTTTGCTGCTGCTGCTGCTGTGTTGCTGCTGCTGCTGCTGCTGTTGCTGCTGCTGCTGCTGCTTGTTGCTGCTGCTGCTGTAACGTTGCTGCTGCTGCTGCTTGTTATTGCTGCTGCTGCTGCATTGCACTGCTGCTGCTGTTGCTGCTGCTGCTGCTGCTGTTGCATGCTGCTGCTGTGCTGCTGCTGCTGCTGCACCTTGCTGCTGCTGCTGGCTGCTGTGCTGCAACTACTGCTACTGCTGCTGTGCTGCTGCTGCTGCCTACTGCTGTTACTACTACTACTGCTGTTACTACTACTACTGCTGTTACTAGTACTACTGTTGCTGTTACTACTGCTACTACTCCTCCTCTTGGGAGAGGGGTTGTATATTTGGCAGCACCCAGGGATGTGCAATAAAAGCTCCATTATTATTATTATTATTATTATTATTATTAGTATTATCATATTAAAAACAAAGGTTAGACCCGCATGGGTCATACAGATGTACTGGGTATTGTTTTCTGTCTGCCTGGAGGTGGTAACACTGAGGAATGTACCTCTCTTACCTGGAGTTTACCTGGAGGGTGTTCTGGGGGGTCAATGCCCCCGGGGCTCGGTCCATGACCAGGCCTGGTGGTAGATCAGGGCCTGATCAATCAGGCTGTTACTGCTGGCTGGCCGCACGTAAACCGACGTACGAATTACAGCCCGGCTGATCAGGTACTGACTTTAGGTGCCTGTCCAGTGCCTTCTTGAAGACAGCCAGTAATCAGTAACCAGTAATCAGAGTGACCACAACAAGTGTCAGAATGTACACTCCTCTAGTGTACACTTCTCTAGTGTACACTCCTCTAGTGTACACTTCTCTAGTGTACACTTCTCTAGTGTACACTCCTCTAGTGTACACTCCTCTAGTGTACACTCCTCTAGTGTACACTCTAGTGTACACTTCTCTAGTGTACACTTCTCTAGTGTACACTTCTCTAGTGTACACTTCTCGAGTGTACACTCCTCTAGTGTACACTTCTCTAGTGTACACTCCTCTAGTGTACACTCCTCTAGTGTACACTTCTCTAGTGTACACTCCTCTAGTGTACACTTCTCTAGTGTACACTCCTCTAGTGTACACTCCTCTAGTGTACACTTCTCTAGTGTACACTCCTCTAGTGTACACTTCTCTAGTGTACACTCCTCTAGTGTACACTTCTCTAGTGTACACTTCTCTAGTGTACACTTCTCTAGTGTACACTTCTCTAGTGTACACTTCTCTAGTATTTACCATGAGAAATATCTCTATCCTCACACGGGTCTTAGTTATATAACTACTATTGCTCGGTTGGGTTTACCTCCTACTGTGTACGTGAAGGTTATTAAGGCTTCGTGTCGCCTCGTGACTAGTCAGGAATAATTTAATTCTTAAATAAGGTATTAAATCAAACTCTCAGTGTATATCCACTGTGAGTTATACCTATATGAATATATACCCTGTGACTCGCGGTATATATTCTTATGTGATGGTATACATGCCATGAAACAAGAAAATATTCCCTGACTTGGTTCTCCATTACACGATCAGCTGCCACTGGCGTATCAAAACTAGTTAGCTAACAGTTATGTGTAGAAGAGAGCCTTGTGGGAAGTGGATGTGGGAGGTAAGAGTGAGAGCCTTGTGGGAAGTGGATGTGGGAGGTAAGAGTGAGAGCCTTGTGGGAAGTGGATGTGGGAGGTAAGAGTGAGAGCCTTGTGGGAAGTGGATTTGGGAGGTAAGAGTGAGAGCCTTGTGGGAAGTGGATGTGGGAGGTAAGAGTGAGAGCCTTGTGGGAAGTGGATGTGGGAGGTAAGAGTGAGAGCCTTGTGGGAAGTGAATTTGGGAGGTAAGAGTGAGAGCCTTGTGGGAAGTGGATGTGAGCCTTGTGGGAAGTGAATTTGGGAGGTAAGAGTGAGAGCCTTGTGGGAAGTGAATGTGGGAGGTAAGAGTGAGAGCCTTGGGAGGTAAGAGTGAGAGCCTTGTGGGAAGTGGATGTGGGAGGTAAGAGTGAGAGTCTTGTGGGAAGTGGATTTAGGAGGTAAGAGTGAGAGCCTTGTGGGAAGTTGTGGGAGGTAAGAGTGAGATTGGGAAGTGGAGGAGGTAAGAGTGAGAGCCTGGGAAGTGTAGGAGGTAAGAGTGAGATTGTAGGATGTGGGAGGTAAGAGTGAGAGCCTTGTGGGAAGTGGATTTAGGAGGTAAGAGTGAGAGCCTGGGAAGTGTAGGAGGTAAGAGTGAGATGTGGGAAGTGGAGGAGGTAAGAGTGAGAGCCTGTGTAAGAGTGAGAGTGGATGTGGGAGGTAAGAGTGAGAGCCTTGTGGGAAGTGGATGTGGGAGGTAAGAGTGAGAGCCTTGTGGGAAGTGGATGTGGGAGGTAAGAGTGAGAGCCTTGTGGGAAGTGGATTTAGGAGGTAAGAGTGAGAGCCTTGTGGGAAGTGGATGTGGGAGGTAAGAGTGAGAGCCTTGTGGGAAGTGGATTTAGGAGGTAAGAGTGAGAGCCTTGTGGGAAGTGGATTTAGGAGGTAAGAGTGAGAGCCTTGTGGGAAGTGGATGTGGGAAGTAAGAGTGAGAGCCTTGTGGGAAGTGGATGTGGGAGGTAAGAGTGAGAGCCTTGTGGGAAGTGGATGTGGGAGGTAAGAGTGAGAGCCTTGTGGGAAGTGAATTTGGGAGGTAAGAGTGAGAGCCTTGTGGGAAGTGGATTTGGGAGGTAAGAGTGAGAGCCTTGTGGGAAGTGGATTTGGGAGGTAAGAGTGAGAGCCTTGTGGGAAGTGGATTTGGGAGGTAAGAGTGAGAAGTGATTCTGAGGAGAAAAAGCTAGGATTTAACCCAGTTGCTGGATATATAGTAGTGGGTTAGTTAATGGATTTAACCCAGCTGCTGGATATATAGTAGTGGGTTAGTTCATGGATTTAACCCAGCTGCTGGATATATAGTAGTGGGTTAGTTCATGGATTTAACCCAGCTGCTGGATATATAGTAGTGGGTTAGTTAATGGATTTAACCCAGCTGCTGGATATATAGTAGTGGGTTAGTTCATGGATTTAACCCAGCTGCTGGATATATAGTAGTGGGTTAGTTAATGGATTTAACCCAGCTGCTGGATATATAGTAGTGGGTTAGTTCATGGATTTAACCCAGTTGCTGGATATATAGTAGTGGGTTGGTTAATGGGGTCTAAAGTTATCGACATACTAGAGGCTTTAATCCCTAAAATAGACATTAGACTCTCAGTATATATACACTGAGAGAAATACATCTCTCGGGGAATATATTCTGTGTACAGTGTAGTTGATTAAAGGGGTTTCAAGCCTATCGCCTATACTAGATTCACTAAGTGTGTGTGTGACTTCCACCACCAGAGAAGAACACTTTAATACCTAAAGTAGAGATTTAAGTAAGCTTTGAGCATGTATACACAGAGAGACATACACCACACGCTGTATACATCCTGTGTATTGTTGTGTATCATAAGATAAAGTTTACTAGCTTATTGTATAAAACAGTTGAAGATCACAGAACAACACTGCAGTGTCCGGGAATATTTTCTTTGATTTCTATTAAGACATCGGCCGTTTCCCACCACGGCAGGGTGACCCGAAGACGAAGTACATACATCATCACTCCATCAGTCTTGCCAAACACCCCTCCTTCAGAGTGCAGACACTGTACTTCCCACCTCCAGGACTCAAGTCCGGCCAACCAGTTTCCCCGAATCCCTTCATATTATATTCCAATTAAAACTATATATACTTAATACACAGACATATCAAACATAACTTTCTTTGATTTTACTGAATAAGATAAAGATTTAATGGTGTTTTATGTGTCAGGAAATAACTATCACCGTGCAATGTTTGGTACAAGTTTTGCTTGCTGGTACAAGTATCTAGACGACTTCTCCTTCATAAGAAACTACTGAATCCTATTATAAAGTTACAAAATAGCTTAACAAATTAATACTTTGCCGAAGTTGAATAATGGCGTCGATGTTTATAGATTTTTTCACCGAAAATCATTTAAGAGAACATTCTCAGATAGAATTTTTTTCTGACGTCAATAACAAATGCTTAATAATAATAATAATAATAATAATAATAATAATAATAATCTTTATTTCTAGATGTATATGTACAAGGTATATACTGTTACTATTACATTTATACTACAAAGACTATCACTACTAGTCTAGTAACCCTCGCGGGAGGTTTCTCGATGCTGGTGACAGGCTTCTGATCTAGGGAATGGGAGCTGTGCTCCGGTTCCCTAAATTAAATCTGTATGCCTTCCACCCCCCCACCACAGGTACTGTATAATCCCTACGGATTTCGCGCTTCACCATGATAATAACTAGTCTAGTAATGCTACTATTGCTACTAGTTATGGTTAGTCTACTACACTGACACTACCACCACCAGCAACTATCACCACCACTATCACCACAACTACCACCACCAGCAACTATCACCACCACTATTACCACAACTACCACCACCAGCAACAATATCACCACCACTATCACCACAACTACCACCACCAACAACAATATCACCACCACTATCACCACAACTACCACCACCAGCAACAATATCACCACCACTATCACCACAACTACCACCACCAGCAACAATATCACCACCACTATCACCACAACTACCACCACCAACAACAATATCACCACCACTATCACCACAACTACCACCACCAGCAACAATATCACCACCACTATCACCACAACTACCACCACCAGCAACAATATCACCACCACTATCACCACAACTACCACCACCAGCAACAATATCACCACCACTATCACCACAACTACCACCACCAGCAACAATATCACCACCACTATCACCACAACTACCACCACCAGCAACAATATCACCACCACTATCACCACAACTCACCACAACTACCACCACCAGCAACAATATCACCACCACTATCACCACAACTACCACCACCAGCAACAATATCACCACCACTATCACCACAACTACCACCACCAGCAACAATATCACCACCACTATCACCACAACTACCACCACCAGCAACAATATCACCACCACTATCACCACAACTACCACCACCAGCAACAATATCACCACCACTACCACCACCAGCAACAATATCACCACCACTACCACCACCAGCAACAATATCACCACCACTATCACCACCAGCAACAATATCACCACCACTACCACCACCAGCAACAATATCACCACCACTATCACCACCAGCAACAATATCACCACCACTACCACCACCAGCAACAATATCACCACAACTACCACCACCAGCAACAATATCACCACCACTATCACCACAACTACCACCACCAGCAACAATATCACCACCACTATCACCACAACTACCACCACCAGCAACAATATCACCACCACTATCACCACAACTACCACCACCAGCAACAATATCACCACCACTATCACCACAACTACCACCACCAGCAACAATATCACCACCACTACCACCACCAGCAACAATATCACCACCACTATCACCACCACTACCACCACCAGCAACAATATCACCACCACTATCACCACAACTACCACCACCAGCAACAATATCACCACAACTACCACCACCAGCAACAATATCACCACCACTATCACCACAACTACCACCACCAGCAACAATATCACCACAACTACCACCACCAGCAACAATATCACCACCACTATCACCACAACTACCACCACCAGCAACAATATCACCACCACTATCACCACAACTACCACCACCAGCAACAATATCACCACAACTACCACCACCAGCAACAATATCACCACCACTATCACCACAACTACCACCACCAGCAACAATATCACCACCACTATCACCACAACTACCACCACCAGCAACAATATCACCACCACTACCACCACCAGCAACAATATCACCACCACTATCACCACAACTACCACCACCAGCAACAATATCACCACCACTACCACCACCAGCAACAATATCACCACCACTATCACCACAACTACCACCACCAGCAACAATATCACCACCACTATCACCACAACTACCACCACCAGCAACAATATCACCACAACTACCACCACCAGCAACAATATCACCACCACTATCACCACAACTACCACCACCAGCAACAATATCACCACAACTACCACCACCAGCAACAATATCACCACCACTATCACCACAACTACCACCACCAGCAACAATATCACCACCACTATCACCACAACTACCACCACCAGCAACAATATCACGACCACTACCACCACCAGCAACAATATCACCACCACTATCACCACAACTACCACCACCAGCAACAATATCACCACCACTATCACCACAACTACCACCACCAGCAACAATATCACCACCACTATCACCACAACTACCACCACCAGCAACAATATCACCACAACTACCACCACCAGCAACAATATCACCACAACTACCACCACCAGCAACAATATCACCACCACTATCACCACAACTACCACCACCAGCAACAATATCACCACAACTACCACCACCAGCAACAATATCACCACCACTATCACCACAACTACCACCACCAGCAACAATATCACCACCACTATCACCACAACTACCACCACCAGCATCACATACAAGGTCAGGTAAGACTCCACCACCACTGTATCATGCACCGAGTATTTTACATTTTACTCTACATTCCTTGCATACCCATTTAACATACCTCTCGACCAGTGAGCTGCCAATTCAGAATGTAGCAGCTCTGGGGCCCCCACAGCTGCACTTACTGTCCACTTCGATCTGCCATCACATGAAAGCCGGCTACTTCTACCAGGGTGACGTTGTACCTGTCCACCTGGCTGGAAGACAAACTTCTGCAAGCACTGGTCATGTCCACTCCTTGCCTCTAACTCTTGTTTGTATCATTATGTATTCTGCTAACTTATTGTGAATAAGTGGTGAAGGAATACATGGGTCCTGTTGTGCTTGTTTATCTGGAGTTTATCTGGAGAGAGTTCCGGGGGTCAACGCCCCCGCGGCCCGGTCTGTGACCAGGCCTCCTTAGGTCAGTGTCCCAGGATGCGACCCACACCAGTCGACTAACACCCAGGTACCCATTTTACTGATGGGGAACATAGACAACAGGTGGAAAGAAACACGTCCAATGTTTCTACTCTGGCTGGGAATCGAACCCAGGCCCTCACCGTGTGAAGCCAGAGCGTTAACCACCAGACTGACTTATTTCGATTTACCACCTTGTGACACTGGTCTTCACCACCTGAGTTCGTAATAATCACCAAAACACAAGGTCAGATCACAGGGATGTTGGAACATTTCCTCAGCCTTAGAGTTGTCAGGAAGTGGAGCATTCTGGAGAGTGATGGAAGCAGGATCCATACATAGCTTAAAGAGCAGAGAGAGAGAGAGAGTGGACCAGTGAAGAGACGGGGCCAGGAACTGTGAATCGACCCCTGCGACCACAAATATATGAGTAAAAGGTCAGGTGAGACCCACCACCACCACTGCTAACTGGAATATGCAAAACCAGAACAATTGAAAAGAAATTTCCACATGAGAGATATTCTCCTTAGGCCGAAAACAACCTACAACCAGAGCACCTGTGTCTTGGCACTCTCTCTCACCTTGGCACTGTCACCTTGGCACTGTCACCTTGGTACTGTCACCTTGACACTGCCACTTTGGTGCTGTCACCTTGGTACTGTCACCTTGACTGTCACCTTGACACTGCCACTTTGGTGCTGTTACCTTGGCACTATCACCTTGGCACTGTCACCTTGGTACTGTCACCTTGACTGTCACCTTGACACTGCCACTTTGGTGCTGTTACCTTGGCACTATCACCTTGGCACTGTCACCTTGGTACTGTCACCTTGACTGTCACCTTGACACTGCCACTTTGGTGCTGTCACCTTGGCACTATCACCTTGGCACTGTCACCTTGGTACTGTCACCTTGACTGTCACCTTGACACTGCCACTTTGGTGCTGTCACCTTGGCACTATCACCTTGGCACTGTCACCTTGGTACTGTCACCTTGACTGTCACCTTGACACTGACACTTTGGTGCTGTTACCTTGGCACTATCACCTTGGCACTGTCACCTTGGTACTGTCACCTTGACTGTCACCTTGACACTGCCACTTTGGTGCTGTTACCTTGGCACTATCACCTTGGCACTGTCACCTTGGTACTGTCACCTTGACTGTCACCTTGACACTGACACTTTGGTGCTGTTACCTTGGCACTATCACCTTGGCACTGTCACCTTGGTACTGTCACCTTGACTGTCACCTTGACACTGCCACTTTGGTGCTGTCACCTTGGCACTATCACCTTGGCACTGTTACCTTGGTACTGTCACCTTGACACTGCCACTTTGGTGCTGTCACCTTGGCACTATCACCTTGGCACTGTCACCTTGGTACTGTCACCTTGACTGTCACCTTGACACTGCCACTTTGGTGCTGTCACCTTGGCACTATCACCTTGGCACTGTCACCTTGGTACTGTCACCTTGACACTGCCACTTTGGTGCTGTCACCTTGGCACTATCACCTTGGCACTGTTACCTGCCACCGACAGCCCCCCAGTGAACTTGCCTGAAGGAGAGTCAGTCATTACAGAAGCCAGTAATGTAACAGATTCTCTCTTATAAATCAAGACTAACCTCTGTTACCATTAGCACTGTACGAACCTTAAGCTTATTTATCAACACCGAGGTATACCTGGAGAGGGTATACCTGGAGAGGGTATACCTGGAGAGGGTATACCTGGAGAGGGTATACCTGGAGAGGGTATACATGGAGAGGGTATACCTGGAGAGGGTATACCTGGAGAGGGTATACTTGGAGAGGGTATACCTGGAGAGGGTATACCTGGAGAGGGTATACCTGGAGAGGGTATACCTGGAGAGGGTATACCTGGAGAGGGTATACCTGGAGAGGGTATACCTGGAGAGGGTATACATGGAGAGGGTATACCTGGAGAGGGTATACCTGGAGAGGGTATACCTGGAGAGGGTATACCTGGAGAGGGTATACCTGGAGAGGGTATACCTGGAGAGGGTATACATGGAGAGGGTATACCTGGAGAGGGTATACCTGGAGAGGGTATACCTGGAGAGGGTATACATGGAGAGGGTATACATGGAGAGGGTATACCTGGAGAGGGTATACATGGAGAGGGTATACATGGAGAGGGTATACCTGGAGAGGGTATACCTGGAGAGGGTATATCTGGAGAGGGTATACCTAGAGAGAGTTTCGGGGGTCAGTGCCCCCCGCGGCCCGGTCTGTGACCAGAAATATTCACCTGACCTAAAACTGACACGTTGTCACCTGACACCTCACCTCACTCTACTGACCTGCCAGGTCTACACGTTGTCACCTGATGTCTCACCTCACTCTACTGACCTGCCAGGTCTACACGTTGTCACCTGACGCCTCACCTCACTCTACTGACCTGCCAGGTCTACATGTTGTCACCTGACGCCTCACCTCACTCTACTGACCTGCCAGGTCTACACGTTGTCACCTGACACCTCACCTCACTCTACTGACCTGCCAGGTCTACACGTTGTCACCTGACGCCTCACCTCACTCTACTGACCTGCCAGGTCTACATGTTGTCACCTGACGCCTCACCTCACTCTACTGACCTGCCAGGTCTACACGTTGTCACCTGACGCCTCACCTCACTCTACTGACCTGCCAGGTCTACACGTTGTCACCTGACGCCTCACCTCACTCTACTGACCTGCCAGGTCTACATGTTGTCACCTGACGCCTCACCTCACTCTACTGACCTGCCAGGTCTACACGTTGTCACCTGATGCCTCACCTCACTCTACTGACCTGCCAGGTCTACACGTTGTCACCTGACACCTCACCTCACTCTACTGACCTGCCAGGTCTACACGTTGTCACCTGACGCCTCACCTCACTCTACTGACCAGCCAGGTCTACACGTTATCACCTGACGCCTCACCTCACTCTACTGACCTGCCAGGTCTGCACGTTGTCACCTGACGTCTCACCTCACTCTACTGACCAGCCAGGTCTACACGTTGTCACCTGACGTCTCACCTCACTCTACTGACCTGCCAGGTCTGCACGTTGTCACCTGACGTCTCATCTCACTCTACTGACCAGCCAGGTCTACACGTTATCACCTGACGCCTCACCTCACTCTACTGACCTGCCAGGTCTGCACGTTGTCACCTGACGTCTCACCTCACTCTACTGACCAGCCAGGTCTACACGTTGTCACCTGACGTCTCACCTCACTCTACTGACCTGCCAGGTCTACACGTTGTCACCTGACGCCTCACCTCACTCTACTGACCTGCCAGGTCTACACGTTGTCACCTGACGCCTCACCTCACTCTACTGACCAGCCAGGTCTACACGTTATCACCTGACGCCTCATCTCACTCTACTGACCTGCCAGGTCTACACGTTGTCACCTAACACCTCACCTCACTCTACTGACCTGCCAGGTCTACACGTTGTCACCTGACGCCTCACCTCACTCTACTGACCCGGCAGGGCGACATGTACCTCGGGGACCTTACCTTAACCACACGTTTTCATTACGGTACATCTATTTTCTAAATCTAAATTGATCTAACGTGAATCTACTGTTCGGAGCTCTTCTTGGCCAGATACGGTCAGATCCCTTATAAAGCTCCTCTGTATGAATTCAACTCATATAAATGAGATCGAATACCATATAACGTGAAAGCCTTTACAGGCAAAATTCAATTTTAATCATATTTACTTAAAAACGTACTAAATAAAACTTTAAAAACAGAGTTTACTGTAGTTTTAACACGATATTTATACCAGTTTTACTCTTGTATTCTTCAGTCACATAGTTTCTTGTCTCGACATCTTCTGTGAGAGAGTAAGTTCAGGGTAGTCAGTCCAACTTCGTAAAATAATACTTAAGTCAGATTGTGGAAATGATTACCATCGTCACTAGTGCTATTAGGTAGCAGTGTGACTGTACTAGTGCTATTAGGTAGCAGTGTGACTGTACCAGTGCTATTAGGTAGCAGTGTGACTGTACTAGTGCTATTAGGTAGCAGTGTGACTGTACCAGTGCTATTAGGTAGCAGTGTGACTGTACCAGTGCTATTAGGTAGCAGTGTGACTGTCCCAGTGCTATTAGGTAGCAATGTGACTGTACCAGTGCTATTAGGTAGCAGTGTGACTGTCCCAGTGCTATTAGGTAGCAGTGTGACTGTACCAGTGCTATTAGGTAGCAGCGTGACTGTACCAGTGCTATTAGGTAGCAGTGTGACTGTACCAGTGCTATTAGATAGCAGTGTGACTTCACCAGTGCTATTAGGTACCAGTGTGACTGTCCCAGTGCTATTAGGTACCAGTGTGACTGTCCCAGTGCTATTAGGTACCAGTGTGACTGTCCCAGTGCTATTAGGTACCAGTGTGACTGTCCCAGTGCTATTAGGTACCAGTGTGACTTTACCAGTGCTATTAGGTAGCAGTGTGACTTCACCAGTGCTATTAGGTACCAGTGTGACTTTACCAGTGCTATTAGGTACCAGTGTGACTTCACCAGTGCTATTAGGTACCAGTGTGACTTCACCAGTGCTATTAGGTACCAGTGTGACTTCACCAGTGCTATTAGGTACCAGTGTGACTTCACCAGTGCTATTAGGTACCAGTGTGACTTCACCAGTGCTATTAGGTACCAGTTTGACTTCACCAGTTCTATTAGGTACCAGAATGACCTCGAAAGATGTCAATATCTTGGGATTACTTCCCATATAGACAGTCACCAACACAACAGCTGACATCTGATTCTAATCTAACAACAATAATTCTTAAAACTGTTCAGAGATCGAGTCCCATACTCCGATTTTTTGGTTCCAAACCCCCATGGTTCCCATACCTTATTTGGCTCCATATCCCCATTATTTGGTTCCCATACCACCAAGGGGTATTGATACCCCAGGCAAGTGATGTTTTGGTGGCCCGTTGGCCTGGTGGCTAAAGCTCCCGCTTCACACACGGAGGGCCCGGGTTCGATTCCCGGCGGGTGGAAACATTTCGACACGTTTCCTTACACCTGTTGTCCTGTTCACCTAGCAGCAAATAGGTACCTGGGTGTTAGTCGACTGGTGTGGGTCGCATCCTGGGGGACAAGATTAAGGACCCCAATGGAAATAAGTTAGACAGTCCTCGATGACGCACTGACTTTCTTGGGTTATCCTGGGTGGCTAACCCTCCGGGGTTAAAAATCCGAACGAAATCTTATCTTATCTTATCTTATCTTAAAGGACCCCTGACTTAAGTGAGGTAATTTTGTAATCTTTTTCTGAATGTATTCCAAAGTATTTTAATGAGATCTGAAGTAACCTACGTCACACCTACACTGGTGACGCCACAGTGTGGCGAAACGTTTCTTTATTAAGATACCCAGTGTTATACATGTGTCTAAGAATGGTATATAATACCGACAAGATGAAATTAAGACACATGTGCAACATCTGGGTATCTTTATTGTAGACGTTTCGCCATCCAGTGGCTTTATCAATACAAATTCCAGGACATAACTTGAAGACAGTAAGACTATGTACAGAAGATGAGGTAATCAGTCCCTCAACCTACTCCTAAGTTGAGGGACTGATTACCTCATCTTCTGTACATAGTTCTACTGTCTATAAGTTATGTCCTGGAATTTGTACTGATAAAGCCACTGGATGGGCGAAACGTCTACAATAAAGATACCCAGATGTTGCACATGTGTCTTAATTTCATCTACATGTGTCTAGTTGGAAATAGTGTACCTAGTAGTGTATGAGTGGAACAGTGTACCTAGTAGTGTATGAGTGGAACAGTCTACCTAGTAGTGTATGAGTGGAACAGTGTACCTAGTAGTGTATGAGTGGAACAGTCTACCTAGTAGTGTATGAGTGGAACAGTGTACCTAGTAGTGTATGAGTGGAACAGTCTACCTAGTAGTGTATGAGTGGAACAGTCTACCTAGTAGTGTATGAGTGGAACAGTCTACCTAGTAGTGTATGAGTGGAACAGTGTACCTAGTAGTGTATGAGTGGAACAGTCTACCTAGTAGTGTATGAGTGGAACAGTGTACCTAGTAGTGTATGAGTGGAACAGTCTACCTAGTAGTGTATGAGTGGAACAGTCTACCTAGTAGTGTATGAGTGGAACAGTGTACCTAGTAGTGTATGAGTGGAACAGTGTACCTAGTAGTGTATGAGTGGAACAGTGTACCTAGTAGTGTATGAGTGGAACAGTCTACCTAGTAGTGTATGAGTGGAACAGTCTACCTAGTAGTGTATGAGTGGAACAGTCTACCTAGTAGTGTATGAGTGGAACAGTCTACCTAGTAGTGTATGAGTGGAACAGTCTACCTAGTAGTGTATGAGTGGAACAGTCTACCTAGTAGTGTATGAGTGGAACAGTCTACCTAGTAGTGTATGAGTGGAACAGTGTACCTAGTAGTGTATGAGTGGAACAGTCTACCTAGTAGTGTATGAGTGGAACAGTCTACCTAGTAGTGTATGAGTGGAACAGTCTACCTAGTAGTGTATGAGTGGAACAGTCTACCTAGTAGTGTATGAGTGGAACAGTCTACCTAGTAGTGTATGAGTGGAACAGTCTACCTAGTAGTGTATGAGTGGAACAGTCTACCTAGTAGTGTATGAGTGGAACAGTCTACCTAGTAGTGTATGAGTGGAACAGTGTACCTAGTAGTGTATGAGTGGAACAGTCTACCTAGTAGTGTATGAGTGGAACAGTCTACCTAGTAGTGTATGAGTGGAACAGTCTACCTAGTAGTGTATGAGTGGAACAGTCTACCTAGTAGTGTATGAGTGGAACAGTCTACCTAGTAGTGTATGAGTGGAACAGTCTACCTAGTAGTGTATGAGTGGAACAGTCTACCTAGTAGTGTATGAGTGGAACAGTCTACCTAGTAGTGTATGAGTGGAACAGTCTACCTAGTAGTGTATGAGTGGAACAGTCTACCTAGTAGTGTATGAGTGGAACAGTCTACCTAGTAGTGTATGAGTGGAACAGTCTACCTAGTAGTGTATGAGTGGAACAGTCTACCTAGTAGTGTATGAGTGGAACAGTCTACCTAGTAGTGTATGAGTGGAACAGTGTACCTAGTAGTGTATGAGTGGAACAGTCTACCTAGTAGTGTATGAGTGGAACAGTCTACCTAGTAGTGTATGAGTGGAACAGTCTACCTAGTAGTGTATGAGTGGAACAGTCTACCTAGTAGTGTATGAGTGGAACAGTCTACCTAGTAGTGTATGAGTGGAACAGTCTACCTAGTAGTGTATGAGTGGAACAGTCTACCTAGTAGTGTATGAGTGGAACAGTCTACCTAGTAGTGTATGAGTGGAACAGTCTACCTAGTAGTGTATGAGTGGAACAGTCTACCTAGTAGTGTATGAGTGGAACAGTCTACCTAGTAGTGTATGAGTGGAACAGTCTACCTAGTAGTGTATGAGTGGAACAGTGTACCTAGTAGTGTATGAGTGGAACAGTCTACCTAGTAGTGTATGAGTGGAACAGTGTACCTAGTAGTGTATGAGTGGAACAGTCTACCTAGTAGTGTATGAGTGGAACAGTCTACCTAGTAGTGTATGAGTGGAACAGTCTACCTAGTAGTGTATGAGTGGAACAGTCTACCTAGTAGTGTATGAGTGGAACAGTCTACCTAGTAGTGTATGAGTGGAACAGTCTACCTAGTAGTGTATGAGTGGAACAGTCTACCTAGTAGTGTATGAGTGGAACAGTCTACCTAGTAGTGTATGAGTGGAACAGTCTACCTAGTAGTGTATGAGTGGAACAGTCTACCTAGTAGTGTATGAGTGGAACAGTGTACCTAGTAGTGTATGAGTGGAACAGTCTACCTAGTAGTGTATGAGTGGAACAGTCTACCTAGTAGTGTATGAGTGGAACAGTCTACCTAGTAGTGTATGAGTGGAACAGTCTACCTAGTAGTGTATGAGTGGAACAGTCTACCTAGTAGTGTATGAGTGGAACAGTCTACCTAGTAGTGTATGAGTGGAACAGTCTACCTAGTAGTGTATGAGTGGAACAGTCTACCTAGTAGTGTATGAGTGGAACAGTCTACCTAGTAGTGTATGAGTGGAACAGTCTACCTAGTAGTGTATGAGTGGAACAGTCTACCTAGTAGTGTATGAGTGGAACAGTCTACCTAGTAGTGTATGAGTGGAACAGTCTACCTAGTAGTGTATGAGTGGAACAGTCTACCTAGTAGTGTATGAGTGGAACAGTCTACCTAGTAGTGTATGAGTGGAACAGTCTACCTAGTAGTGTATGAGTGGAACAGTCTACCTAGTAGTGTATGAGTGGAACAGTCTACCTAGTAGTGTATGAGTGGAACAGTGTACCTAGTAGTGTATGAGTGGAACAGTCTACCTAGTAGTGTATGAGTGGAACAGTGTACCTAGTAGTGTATGAGTGGAACAGTGTACCTAGTAGTGTATGAGTGGAACAGTGTACCTAGTAGTGTATGAGTGGAACAGTGTACCCAGTAGTGTATGAGTGGAACAGTGTACCTAGTAGTGTATGAGTGGAACAGTGTACCTAGTAGTGTATGAGTGGAACAGTGTACCTAGTAGTGTATGAGTGGAACAGTGTACCTAGTAGTGTATGAGTGGAACAGTCTACCTAGTAGTGTATGAGTGGAACAGTGTACCTAGTAGTGTATGAGTGGAACAGTGTACCTAGTAGTGTATGAGTGGAACAGTCTACCTAGTAGTGTATGAGTGGAACAGTCTACCTAGTAGTGTATGAGTGGAACAGTGTACCTAGTAGTGTATGAGTGGAACAGTGTACCTAGTAGTGTATGAGTGGAACAGTCTACCTAGTAGTGTATGAGTGGAACAGTCTACCTAGTAGTGTATGAGTGGAACAGTCTACCTAGTAGTGTATGAGTGGAACAGTCTACCTAGTAGTGTATGAGTGGAACAGTGTACCTAGTAGTGTATGAGTGGAACAGTCTACCTAGTAGTGTATGAGTGGAACAGTCTACCTAGTAGTGTATGAGTGGAACAGTGTACCTAGTAGTGTATGAGTGGAACAGTGTACCTAGTAGTGTATGAGTGGAACAGTCTACCTAGTAGTGTATGAGTGGAACAGTCTACCTAGTAGTGTATGAGTGGAACAGTCTACCTAGTAGTGTATGAGTGGAACAGTGTACCTAGTAGTGTATGAGTGGAACAGTGTACCTAGTAGTGTATGAGTGGAACAGTGTACCTAGTAGTGTATGAGTGGAACAGTGTACCTAGTAGTGTATGAGTGGAACAGTGTACCTAGTAGTGTATGAGTGGAACAGTCTACCTAGTAGTGTATGAGTGGAACAGTGTACCTAGTAGTGTATGAGTGGAACAGTCTACCTAGTAGTGTATGAGTGGAACAGTGTACCTAGTAGTGTATGAGTGGAACAGTCTACCTAGTAGTGTATGAGTGGAACAGTGTACCTAGTAGTGTATGAGTGGAACAGTGTACCTAGTAGTGTATGAGTGGAACAGTGTACCTAGTAGTGTATGAGCGGAACAGTCTACCTAGTAGTGTATGAGTGGAACAGTCTACCTAGTAGTGTATGAGTGGAACAGTGTACCTAGTAGTGTATGAGTGGAACAGTCTACCTAGTAGTGTATGAGTGGAACAGTCTACCTAGTAGTGTATGAGTGGAACAGTCTACCTAGTAGTGTATGAGTGGAACAGTCTACCTAGTAGTGTATGAGTGGAACAGTCTACCTAGTAGTGTATGAGTGGAACAGTCTACCTAGTAGTGTATGAGTGGAACAGTCTACCTAGTAGTGTATGAGTGGAACAGTCTACCTAGTAGTGTATGAGTGGAACAGTCTACCTAGTAGTGTATGAGTGGAACAGTGTACCTAGTAGTGTATGAGTGGAACAGTCTACCTAGTAGTGTATGAGTGGAACAGTCTACCTAGTAGTGTATGAGTGGAACAGTGTACCTAGTAGTGTATGAGTGGAACAGTCTACCTAGTAGTGTATGAGTGGAACAGTCTACCTAGTAGTGTATGAGTGGAACAGTGTACCTAGTAGTGTATGAGTGGAACAGTACCTAGTAGTGTATGAGTGGAACAGTGTACCTAGTAGTGTATGAGTGGAACAGTCTACCTAGTAGTGTATGAGTGGAACAGTCTACCTAGTAGTGTATGAGTGGAACAGTGTACCTAGTAGTGTATGAGTGGAACAGTCTACCTAGTAGTGTATGAGTGGAACAGTCTACCTAGTAGTGTATGAGTGGAACAGTGTACCTAGTAGTGTATGAGTGGAACAGTGTACCTAGTAGTGTATGAGTGGAACAGTCTACCTAGTAGTGTATGAGTGGAACAGTCTACCTAGTAGTGTATGAGTGGAACAGTGTACCTAGTAGTGTATGAGTGGAACAGTCTACCTAGTAGTGTATGAGTGGAACAGTCTACCTAGTAGTGTATGAGTGGAACAGTCTACCTAGTAGTGTATGAGTGGAACAGTCTACCTAGTAGTGTATGAGTGGAACAGTCTACCTAGTAGTGTATGAGTGGAACAGTCTACCTAGTAGTGTATGAGTGGAACAGTCTACCTAGTAGTGTATGAGTGGAACAGTCTACCTAGTAGTGTATGAGTGGAACAGTCTACCTAGTAGTGTATGAGTGGAACAGTGTACCTAGTAGTGTATGAGTGGAACAGTCTACCTAGTAGTGTATGAGTGGAACAGTCTACCTAGTAGTGTATGAGTGGAACAGTCTACCTAGTAGTGTATGAGTGGAACAGTCTACCTAGTAGTGTATGAGTGGAACAGTCTACCTAGTAGTGTATGAGTGGAACAGTGTACCTAGTAGTGTATGAGTGGAACAGTCTACCTAGTAGTGTATGAGTGGAACAGTGTACCTAGTAGTGTATGAGTGGAACAGTCTACCTAGTAGTGTATGAGTGGAACAGTGTACCTAGTAGTGTATGAGTGGAACAGTCTACCTAGTAGTGTATGAGTGGAACAGTGTACCTAGTAGTGTATGAGTGGAACAGTGTACCTAGTAGTGTATGAGTGGAACAGTCTACCTAGTAGTGTATGAGTGGAACAGTCTACCTAGTAGTGTATGAGTGGAACAGTGTACCTAGTAGTGTATGAGTGGAACAGTGTACCTAGTAGTGTATGAGTGGAACAGTCTACCTAGTAGTGTATGAGTGGAACAGTCTACCTAGTAGTGTATGAGTGGAACAGTGTACCTAGTAGTGTATGAGTGGAACAGTCTACCTAGTAGTGTATGAGTGGAACAGTCTACCTAGTAGTGTATGAGTGGAACAGTCTACCTAGTAGTGTATGAGTGGAACAGTCTACCTAGTAGTGTATGAGTGGAACAGTCTACCTAGTAGTGTATGAGTGGAACAGTCTACCTAGTAGTGTATGAGTGGAACAGTCTACCTAGTAGTGTATGAGTGGAACAGTCTACCTAGTAGTGTATGAGTGGAACAGTGTACCTAGTAGTGTATGAGTGGAACAGTCTACCTAGTAGTGTATGAGTGGAACAGTCTACCTAGTAGTGTATGAGTGGAACAGTCTACCTAGTAGTGTATGAGTGGAACAGTCTACCTAGTAGTGTATGAGTGGAACAGTCTACCTAGTAGTGTATGACTGGAACAGTCTACCTAGTAGTGTATGAGTGGAACAGTCTACCTAGTAGTGTATGAGTGGAACAGTCTACCTAGTAGTGTATGAGTGGAACAGTCTACCTAGTAGTGTATGAGTGGAACAGTCTACCTAGTAGTGTATGAGTGGCACAGTCTACCTAGTAGTGTATGAGTGGAACAGTCTACTAGTAGTGTATGAGTGGAACAGTGTACCTAGTAGTGTATGAGTGGAACAGTCTACCTAGTAGTGTATGAGTGGAACAGTGTACCTAGTAGTGTATGAGTGGAACAGTCTACCTAGTAGTGTATGAGTGGAACAGTGTACCTAGTAGTGTATGAGTGGAACAGTCTACCTAGTAGTGTATGAGTGGAACAGTGTACCTAGTAGTGTATGAGTGGAACAGTGTACCTAGTAGTGTATGAGTGGAACAGTCTACCTAGTAGTGTATGAGTGGAACAGTCTACCTAGTAGTGTATGAGTGGAACAGTCTACCTAGTAGTGTATGAGTGGAACAGTCTACCTAGTAGTGTATGAGTAGAACATCGTACCTAGTAGTGTATGAGTGGAACAGTCTACCTAGTAGTGTATGAGTGGAACAGTCTACCTAGTAGTGTATGAGTGGAACAGTGTACCTAGTAGTGTATGAGTGGAACAGTCTACCTAGTAGTGTATGAGTGGAACAGTGTACCTAGTAGTGTATGAGTGGAACAGTCTACCTAGTAGTGTATGAGTGGAACAGTGTACCTAGTAGTGTATGAGTGGAACAGTCTACCTAGTAGTGTATGAGTGGAACAGTCTACCTAGTAGTGTATGAGTGGAACAGTCTACCTAGTAGTGTATGAGTGGAACAGTCTACCTAGTAGTGTATGAGTGGAACAGTCTACCTAGTAGTGTATGAGTGGAACAGTGTACCTAGTAGTGTATGAGTGGAACAGTCTACCTAGTAGTGTATGAGTGGAACAGTCTACCTAGTAGTGTATGAGTGGAACAGTCTACCTAGTAGTGTATGAGTGGAACAGTCTACCTAGTAGTGTATGAGTGGAACAGTGTACCTAGTAGTGTATGAGTGGAACAGTCTACCTAGTAGTGTATGAGTGGAACAGTCTACCTAGTAGTGTATGAGTGGAACAGTCTACCTAGTAGTGTATGAGTGGAACAGTCTACCTAGTAGTGTATGAGTGGAACAGTCTACCTAGTAGGGTCAATGAAGCTAAAACTTTGCGTAGCTTTAAATATAGCTTAGATAAATGGTATAACCGACTAGTAAACAAACACTAGGACATTCTCGTTAGAACGTTGATGGGTTTGAGAAAAACCAGTAGGCCTACCTCTTCTGGAGGATGCCTAATTACAAACTCAGTGCTGTTTTTCGTATCCCTCCAAAAACGTAATATGAATATTGGAACGTAGCCTCAAGAGAGTGAAGTGTAAACAAAAGAGGAATGATGATCGGTGCAGATCTCCAGTCCTCTTATACTTGCTCGCTTGTCTTGCATAATGTTATTTGTATTAGCAAGCAACGTGAGCCAGAATTTCTGACGAGATTTCTCGAGTTTTCTTAAAGAATAACAAGGTACAATACCGTGACTGAAATAATCTGCACATGGGAGAAAGATGTTTACGATGATGTTTCTCACATGTCAGCGTTGTATATTGTATATTTTTGAGTACATTGTAGTATGGAATTGTGAGTTGTGTTTACAGGGAGACTCAGCTCCTGGTCCCGCCTCCTAGGCTGCTTTCATTCGCCTCCTGGGTGGTATATCTACTCTTGAAGCTGTGTATTGAATTTGCATCTATCACCTCTTTATTGGTGACATTCCACTTTTTAATCCTAAAATTAAAGAATTGTATTCTTGCAACCCTGTTGTTACTTCTGCTGTTCTTGTTATTGCTGCTACAGCTGCTGTTGTTGTTGCTACTGCTGCTGTTGTTGTTGCTGCTACTGCTGCTGTTGTTACTTCTGCTGTTCTTGTTATTGCTGCTACTGCTGCTGTTGTTGTTGCTGCTACTGCTGCTGTTGTTGTTGCTGCTACTGCTGCTGTTGTTACTTCTGCTGTTCTTGTTATTGCTGCTACTGCTGCTGCTGTTGTTGCTGCTACTGTTGTTGCTGCTGCTGCTGACCCTGCTGTTACTTCTGCTGTTCTTGTTATTGCTGCTACTGCTGCTGTTTGCTACTGCTGCTGTTGTTGTTGCTGCTACTGCTGCTGTTGTTACTTCTGCTGTTCTTGTTATTGCTGCTACTGCTGCTGTTGTTGTTGCTGCTACTGCTGCTGTTGTTGTTGCTGCTACTGCTGCTGTTGTTACTTCTGCTGTTCTTGTTATTGCTGCTACTGCTGCTGCTGTTGTTGCTGTTGCTGCTGATCCTGCTGTTACTTCTGCTGTTCTTGTTATTGCTGCTACTGCTGCTGTTGCTGCTGATCCTGTTGTTACTTCTGCTGTTCTTGTTATTGCTGCTACTGCTGTTGTTGTTGTTGCTGCTACTGCTGTTGTTGTTGCTGCTACTGCTGTTGTTGTTGCTGCTACTGCTACTGTTGTTACTTCTGCTGTTCTTGTTATTGCTGCTACTGCTCCTGTTGTTGTTGCTGCTACTGCTGCTGTTGTTACTTCTGCTGTTCTTGTTATTGCTGCTACTGCTGTTGTTGTTGCTGATACTGCTGCTGTTACTGCTGATGTTCGTGTTATTGCTGCTGCTGCTGTTGTTGTTGCTGCTACTGCTGCTGTTGTTACTTCTGCTGTTCTTGTTATTGCTGCTACTGCTGTTGTTGTTGTTGCTGCTACTGCTGTTGTTGTTGCTGCTACTGCTGTTGTTGTTGCTGCTACTGCTGTTGTTGTTGCTGCTACTGCTGCTGTTGTTGTTGTTGCTGCTGATCCTGCTGTTACTTCTGCTGTTCTTGTTATTGCTGCTACTGCTGTTGTTGTTGTTGTTGCTGCTGACCCTGCTGTTACTTCTGCTGTTCTTGTTATTGCTGCTACTGCTGCTGCTGTTGTTGCTGCTACTGTTGTTGCTGCTGCTGCTGACCCTGCTGTTACTTCTGCTGTTCTTGTTATTGCTGCTACTGCTGCTGTTGTTGCTGCTGCTGACCCTGCTGTTACTTCTGCTGTTCTTGTTATTGCTGCTACTGCTGCTGTTGTTGCTGCTGCTGATCCTGCTGTTACTTCTGCTGTTCTTGTTATTGCTGCTACTGCTGTTGTTGTTGCTGCTACTGTTGTTGTTGCTGCTGCTGATCCTGCTGTTACTTCTGCTGTTCTTGTTATTGCTGCTACTGCTGTTGTTGTTGCTGCTGCTGATCCTGCTGTTACTTCTGGTGTTCTTTTCATTGATGCTACTGCTGCTGCTGTTGTTGCTGCTGCTGTTGTTGCTGCTGCTTCTACTGCTGCTGTTGCTGTTACTGCCACTTCCACAGCTACTGTTGTTACTGCCACTTCCACAGCTGCTGCCACTTCCACAGCTACTGCTGTTACTGCCACTTCCACAGCTACTGCTGTTACTGCCACTTCCACAGCTACTGCTGTTACTGCCACTTCCACAGCTACTGCTGTTACTGCCACTTCCACAGCTACTGCTGTTACTGCCACTTCCACAGCTACTGCTGTTACTGCTTCTGCTACTAACGCTCCTTCTGCATTATTACTGCTATGAGCATCCCCAAAAATCTTATCCACAGAAAGATAATCACGATAAATTACCACCTTTAATAAAATACACAT